>NC_136069.1:1160241914-1160885837 GCF_964261635.1 Lissotriton helveticus | reverse complement strand
CAATTGACATTTTGAATCATTTTTGGTAAAGTCCCAAAAATCAATTTTCGGACGAAAAACGATGACCGCGGAGCTGTCGAACGTTCCCAAAATGGTCAATTCTGATGAAATTTTAACATTTAATCTTTTGACTGCAAATTACTGTTGGATGTGAATTATTACTTTTTCAACTAAAATAAGTGTGTTTAAAGTCATTTCTGTGCCTGAAATTGGTCAAAATTGAAGCTTCTGAGTAAGCAAAACTCTGTAAAAATGGCAATTTTGGTCACTGTGAGGGTTTAAAAAGTGGTTATTCAACACGAGGCACGATCCAATTGACATTTTGAATCATTTTTGGTAAAGTCCAAAAAATCAATTTTCGGACGAAAAACGATGACCGCGGAGCTGTCGAACGTTCCCAAAATGGTCAATTCTGATGAAATTTTAACATTTAATCTTTTGACTGCAAATTACTGTTGGATGTGAATTATTACTTTTTCAACTAAAATAAGTATGTTTAAAGTCAATTCTCTGCCTGAAATTGGTCAAAATTGAAGCTTCCGAGTAAGCAAAACTCTGTAAAAATGGCAATTTTGGTCACTGTGAGGGTTTAAAAAGTGGTTATTCAACATGAGGCACGATCCAATTGACATTTTGAATCATTTTTGGTAAAGTCCAAAAAATCAATTTTCGGACGAAAAACGATGACCGCGGAGCTGTCGAACGTTCCCAAAATGGTCAATTCTGATGAAATTTTAACATTTAATCTTTTGACTGCAAATTACTGTTGGATGTGAATTATTACTTTTTCAACTAAAATAAGTGTGTTTAAAGTCATTTCTGTGCCTGAAATTGGTCAAAATTGAAGCTTCTGAGTAAGCAAAACTCTGTAAAAATGGCAATTTTGGTCACTGTGAGGGTTTAAAAAGTGGTTATTCAACACGAGGCACGATCCAATTGACATTTTGAATCATTTTTGGTAAAGTCCAAAAAATCAATTTTCGGACGAAAAACGATGACCGCGGAGCTGTCGAACGTTCCCAAAATGGTCAATTCTGATGAAATTTTAACATTTAATCTTTTGACTGCAAATTACTGTTGGATGTGAATTATTACTT
This sequence comes from Lissotriton helveticus, assembly GCF_964261635.1. Classification (NCBI taxonomy): domain Eukaryota; kingdom Metazoa; phylum Chordata; class Amphibia; order Caudata; family Salamandridae; genus Lissotriton; species Lissotriton helveticus. The sequence continues at coordinate 1,160,884,740 of NC_136069.1, read as the reverse complement.
TTTCAACTAAAATAAGTATGTTTAAAGTCAATTCTCTGCCTGAAATTGGTCAAAATTGAAGCTTCCGAGTAAGCAAAACTCTGTAAAAATGGCAATTTTGGTCACTGTGAGGGTTTAAAAAGTGGTTATTCAACATGAGGCACGATCCAATTGACATTTTGAATCATTTTTGGTAAAGTCCAAAAAATCCATTTTCGGACGAAAAACGATGACCGCGGAGCTGTCGAACGTTCCCAAAATGGTAAATTCTGATTAAAATTTAACATTTAATCTTTTGACTGCAAATTACTGTTGGATGTGAATTATTACTTTTTCAATTAAAATAAGTGTGTTTAAAGTAATTTCTGTGCCTGAAATTGGTCAAAATTGAAGCTTCTGAGTAAGCAAAACTCTGTAAAAATGGCAATTTTGGTCACTGTGAGGGTTTAAAAAGTGGTTATTCAACATGAGGCACGATCCAATTGACATTTTGAATCATTTTTGGTAAAGTCCAAAAAATCAATTTTCGGACGAAAAACGATGACCGCGGAGCTGTCGAACGTTCCCAAAATGGTCAATTCTGATGAAATTTTAACATTTAATCTTTTGACTGCAAATTACTGTTGGATGTGAATTATTACTTTTTCAACTAAAATAAGTATGGTTAAAGTCAATTCTCTGCCTGAAATTGGTCAAAATTGAAGCTTCCGAGTAAGCAAAACTCTGTAAAAATGGCAATTTTGGTCACTGTGAGGGTTTAAAAAGTGGTTATTCAACATGAGGCACGATCCAATTGACATTTTGAATCATTTTTGGTAAAGTCCAAAAAATCCATTTTCGGACGAAAAACGATGACCGCGGAGCTGTCGAACGTTCCCAAAATGGTAAATTCTGATTAAATTTTAACATTTAATCTTTTGACTGCAAATTACTGTTGGATGTGAATTATTACTTTTTCAACTAAAATAAGTGTGTTTAAAGTAATTTCTGTGCCTGAAATTGGTCAAAATTGAAGCTTCTGAGTAAGCAAAACTCTGTAAAAATGGCAATTTTGGTCACTGTGAGGGTTTAAAAAGTGGTTATTCAACATGAGGCACGATCCAATTGACATTTGAATCATTTTTGGTAAAGTCCAAAAAATCAATTTTCGGACGAAAAACGATGACCGCGGAGCTGTCGAACGTTCCCAAAATGGTCAATTCTGATGAAATTTTAACATTTAATGTTTTGACTGCAAATTACTGTTGGATGTGAATTATTACTTTTTCAACTAAAATAAGTGTGTTTAAAGTAATTGCTCTGCCTGAAATTGGTCAAAATTGAAGCTTCTGAGTAAGCAAAACTCTGTAAAAATGGCAATTTGGGTCACTGTGAGGGTTTAAAAAGTGGTTATTCAACATGAGGCATGATCCAATTGACATTTTGAATCATTTTTGGTAAAGTCCAAAAAATCAATTTTCGGACGAAAAACGATGACCGCGGAGCTGTCGAACGTTCCCAAAATGGTCAATTCTGATGAAATTTTAACATTTAATCTTTTGACTGCAAATTACTGTTGGATGTGAATTATTACTTTTTCAACTAAAATAAGTGTGTTTAAAGTCATTTCTCTGCCTGAAATTGGTCAAAATTGAAGCTTCCGAGTAAGCAAAACTCTGTAAAAATGGCAATTTTGGTCACTGTGAGGGTTTAAAAAGTGGTTATTCAACATGAGGCACGATCCAATTGACATTTTGAATCATTTTTGATAAAGTCCCAAAAATCAATTTTCGGACGAAAAACGATGACCGCGGAGCTGTCGAACGTTCCCAAAATGGTCAATTCTGATGAAATTTTAAGATTTAATCTTTTGACTGCAAATTACTGTTGGATGTGAATTATTACTTTTTCAACTAAAATAAGTGTGTTTAAAGTCAATTCTCTGCCTGAAATTGGTCAAAATTGAAGCTTCTGAGTAAGCAAAACTCTGTAAAAATGGCAATTTTGGTCACTGTGAGGATTTAAAAACTGGTTATTCAACATGAGGCACGATCCAATTGACATTTTGAATCATTTTTGGTAAAGTCCCAAAAATCAATTTTCGGGCGAAAAACGATGACCGCGGAACTGTCGAACGTTCCCAAAATGGTCAATTCTGATGAAATTTTAACATTTAATCTTTTGACTGCAAATTACTGTTGGATGTGAATTATTACTTTTTCAACTAAAATAAGTGTGTTTAAAGTCATTTCTGTGCCTGAAATTGGTCAAAATTGAAGCTTCTGAGTAAGCAAAACTCTGTAAAAATGGCAATTTTGGTCACTGTGAGGGTTTAAAAAGTGGTTATTCAACACGAGGCACGATCCAATTGACATTTTGAATCATTTTTGGTAAAGTCCAAAAAATCAATTTTCGGACGAAAAACGATGACCGCGGAGCTGTCGAACGTTCCCAAAATGGTCAATTCTGATGAAATTTTAACATTTAATGTTTTGACTGCAAATTACTGTTGGATGTGAATTATTACTTTTTCAACTAAAATAAGTGTGTTTAAAGTAATTGCTCTGCCTGAAATTGGTCAAAATTGAAGCTTCTGAGTAAGCAAAACTCTGTAAAAATGGCAATTATGGTCACTGTGAGGGTTTAAAAAGTGGTTATTCAACATGAGGCATGATCCAATTGACATTTTGAATCATTTTTGGTAAAGTCCAAAAAATCAATTTTCGGACGAAAAACGATGACCGCGGAGCTGTCGAACGTTCCCAAAATGGTCAATTCTGATGAAATTTTAACATTTAATCTTTTGACTGCAAATTACTGTTGGATGTGAATTATTACTTTTTCAACTAAAATAAGTGTGTTTAAAGTCATTTCTCTGCCTGAAATTGGTCAAAATTGAAGCTTCTGAGTAAGCAAAACTCTGTAAAAATGGCAATTTTGGTAACTGTGAGGGTTTAAAAAGTGGTTATTCAACATGAGGCACGATCCAATTGACATTTTGAATCATTTTTGGTAAAGTCCCAAAAATCAATTTTCGGACAAAAAACGATGACCGCGGAGCTGTCGAACGTTCCCAAAATGGTCAATTCTGATGAAATTTTAACATTTAATCTTTTGACTGCAAATTACTGTTGGATGTGAATTATTACTTTTTCAACTAAAATAAGTGTGTTTAAAGTCAATTCTCTGCCTGAAATTGGTCAAAATTGAAGCTTCTGAGTAAGCAAAACTCTAAAAATGGCAATTTTGGTCACTGTGAGGGTTTAAAAACTGGTTATTCAACATGAGGCACGATCCAATTGACATTTTGAATCATTTTTGGTAAAGTCCCAAAAATCAATTTTCGGACGAAAAACGATGACCGCGGAGCTGTCGAACGTTCCCAAAATGGTCAATTCTGATGACATTTTAACATTTAATCTTTTGACTGCAAATTACTGTTGGATGTGAATTATTACTTTTTCAACTAAAATAAGTGTGTTTAAAGTCATTTCTCTGCCTGAATTTGGTCAAAATTGAAGCTTCTGAGTAAGCAAAACTCTAAAAATGGCAATTTTGGTCACTGTGAGGGTTTAAAAACTGGTTATTCAACATGAGGCACGATCCAATTGACATTTTGAATCATTTTTGGTAAAGTCCCAAAAATCAATTTTCGGACGAAAAACGATGACCGCGGAGCTGTCGAACGTTCCCAAAATGGTCAATTCTGATGAAATTTTAACATTTAATCTTTTGACTGCAAATTACTGTTGGATGTGAATTATTACTTTTTCAACTAAAATAAGTGTGTTTAAAGTCATTTCTGTGCCTGAAATTGGTCAAAATTGAAGCTTCTGAGTAAGCAAAACTCTGTAAAAATGGCAATTTTGGTCACTGTGAGGATTTAAAAACTGGTTATTCAACATGAGGCACGATCCAATTGACATTTTGAATCATTTTTGGTAAAGTCCCAAAAATCAATTTTCGGGCGAAAAACGATGACCGCGGAACTGTCGAACGTTCCCAAAATGGTCAATTCTGATGAAATTTTAACATTTAATCTTTTGACTGCAAATTACTGTTGGATGTGAATTATTACTTTTTCAACTAAAATAAGTGTGTTTAAAGTCATTTCTGTGCCTGAAATTGGTCAAAATTGAAGCTTCTGAGTAAGCAAAACTCTGTAAAAATGGCAATTTTGGTCACTGTGAGGGTTTAAAAAGTGGTTATTCAACACGAGGCACGATCCAATTGACATTTTGAATCATTTTTGGTAAAGTCCAAAAAATCAATTTTCGGACGAAAAACGATGACCGCGGAGCTGTCGAACGTTCCCAAAATGGTCAATTCTGATGAAATTTTAACATTTAATGTTTTGACTGCAAATTACTGTTGGATGTGAATTATTACTTTTTCAACTAAAATAAGTGTGTTTAAAGTAATTGCTCTGCCTGAAATTGGTCAAAATTGAAGCTTCTGAGTAAGCAAAACTCTGTAAAAATGGCAATTATGGTCACTGTGAGGGTTTAAAAAGTGGTTATTCAACATGAGGCATGATCCAATTGACATTTTGAATCATTTTTGGTAAAGTCCAAAAAATCAATTTTCGGACGAAAAACGATGACCGCGGAGCTGTCGAACGTTCCCAAAATGGTCAATTCTGATGAAATTTTAACATTTAATCTTTTGACTGCAAATTACTGTTGGATGTGAATTATTACTTTTTCAACTAAAATAAGTGTGTTTAAAGTCATTTCTCTGCCTGAAATTGGTCAAAATTGAAGCTTCTGAGTAAGCAAAACTCTGTAAAAATGGCAATTTTGGTAACTGTGAGGGTTTAAAAAGTGGTTATTCAACATGAGGCACGATCCAATTGACATTTTGAATCATTTTTGGTAAAGTCCCAAAAATCAATTTTCGGACAAAAAACGATGACCGCGGAGCTGTCGAACGTTCCCAAAATGGTCAATTCTGATGAAATTTTAACATTTAATCTTTTGACTGCAAATTACTGTTGGATGTGAATTATTACTTTTTCAACTAAAATAAGTGTGTTTAAAGTCAATTCTCTGCCTGAAATTGGTCAAAATTGAAGCTTCTGAGTAAGCAAAACTCTAAAAATGGCAATTTTGGTCACTGTGAGGGTTTAAAAACTGGTTATTCAACATGAGGCACGATCCAATTGACATTTTGAATCATTTTTGGTAAAGTCCCAAAAATCAATTTTCGGACGAAAAACGATGACCGCGGAGCTGTCGAACGTTCCCAAAATGGTCAATTCTGATGAAATTTTAACATTTAATCTTTTGACTGCAAATTACTGTTGGATGTGAATTATTACTTTTTCAACTAAAATAAGTGTGTTTAAAGTCATTTCTCTGCCTGAATTTGGTCAAAATTGAAGCTTCTGAGTAAGCAAAACTCTAAAAATGGCAATTTTGGTCACTGTGAGGGTTTAAAAACTGGTTATTCAACATGAGGCACGATCCAATTGACATTTTGAATCATTTTTGGTAAAGTCCCAAAAATCAATTTTCGGACGAAAAACGATGACCGCGGAGCTGTCGAACGTTCCCAAAATGGTCAATTCTGATGAAATTTTAACATTTAATCTTTTGACTGCAAATTACTGTTGGATGTGAATTATTACTTTTTCAACTAAAATAAGTGTGTTTAAAGTCATTTCTGTGCCTGAAATTGGTCAAAATTGAAGCTTCTGAGTAAGCAAAACTCTGTAAAAATGGCAATTTTGGTCACTGTGAGGGTTTAAAAAGTGGTTATTCAACACGAGGCACGATCCAATTGACATTTTGAATCATTTTTGGTAAAGTCCAAAAAATCAATTTTCGGACGAAAAACGATGACCGCGGAGCTGTCGAACGTTCCCAAAATGGTCAATTCTGATGAAATTTTAACATTTAATCTTTTGACTGCAAATTACTGTTGGATGTGAATTATTACTTTTTCAACTAAAATAAGTATGTTTAAAGTCAATTCTCTGCCTGAAATTGGTCAAAATTGAAGCTTCCGAGTAAGCAAAACTCTGTAAAAATGGCAATTTTGGTCACTGTGAGGGTTTAAAAAGTGGTTATCCAACATGAGGCACGATCCAATTGACATTTTGAATCATTTTTGGTAAAGTCCAAAAAATCAATTTTCGGACGAAAAACGATGACCGCGGAGCTGTCGAACGTTCCCAAAATGGTCAATTCTGATGAAATTTTAACATTTAATCTTTTGACTGCAAATTACTGTTGGATGTGAATTATTACTTTTTCAACTAAAATAAGTGTGTTTAAAGTCATTTCTGTGCCTGAAATTGGTCAAAATTGAAGCTTCTGAGTAAGCAAAACTCTGTAAAAATGGCAATTTTGGTAACTGTGAGGGTTTAAAAAGTGGTTATTCAACATGAGGCACGATCCAATTGACATTTTGAATCATTTTTGGTAAAGTCCCAAAAATCAATTTTCGGACAAAAAACGATGACCGCGGAGCTGTCGAACGTTCCCAAAATGGTCAATTCTGATGAAATTTTAACATTTAATCTTTTGACTGCAAATTACTGTTGGATGTGAATTATTACTTTTTCAACTAAAATAAGTGTGTTTAAAGTCAATTCTCTGCCTGAAATTGGTCAAAATTTAAGCTTCTGAGTAAGCAAAACTCTAAAAATGGCAATTTTGGTCACTGTGAGGGTTTAAAAACTGGTTATTCAACATGAGGCACGATCCAATTGACATTTTGAATCATTTTTGGTAAAGTCCCAAAAATCAATTTTCGGACGAAAAACGATGACCGCGGAGCTGTCGAACGTTCCCAAAATGGTCAATTCTGATGAAATTTTAACATTTAATCTTTTGACTGCAAATTACTGTTGGATGTGAATTATTACTTTTTCAACTAAAATAAGTGTGTTTAAAGTCATTTCTCTGCCTGAATTTGGTCAAAATTGAAGCTTCTGAGTAAGCAAAACTCTAAAAATGGCAATTTTGGTCACTGTGAGGGTTTAAAAACTGGTTATTCAACATGAGGCACGATCCAATTGACATTTTGAATCATTTTTGGTAAAGTCCCAAAAATCAATTTTCGGACGAAAAACGATGACCGCGGAGCTGTCGAACGTTCCCAAAATGGTCAATTCTGATGAAATTTTAACATTTAATCTTTTGACTGCAAATTACTGTTGGATGTGAATTATTACTTTTTCAACTAAAATAAGTGTGTTTAAAGTCATTTCTGTGCCTGAAATTGGTCAAAATTGAAGCTTCTGAGTAAGCAAAACTCTGTAAAAATGGCAATTTTGGTCACTGTGAGGGTTTAAAAAGTGGTTATTCAACACGAGGCACGATCCAATTGACATTTTGAATCATTTTTGGTAAAGTCCAAAAAATCAATTTTCGGACGAAAAACGATGACCGCGGAGCTGTCGAACGTTCCCAAAATGGTCAATTCTGATGAAATTTTAACATTTAATCTTTTGACTGCAAATTACTGTTGGATGTGAATTATTACTTTTTCAACTAAAATAAGTATGTTTAAAGTCAATTCTCTGCCTGAAATTGGTCAAAATTGAAGCTTCCGAGTAAGCAAAACTCTGTAAAAATGGCAATTTTGGTCACTGTGAGGGTTTAAAAAGTGGTTATTCAACATGAGGCACGATCCAATTGACATTTTGAATCATTTTTGGTAAAGTCCAAAAAATCAATTTTCGGACGAAAAACGATGACCGCGGAGCTGTCGAACGTTCCCAAAATGGTCAATTCTGATGAAATTTTAACATTTAATCTTTTGACTGCAAATTACTGTTGGATGTGAATTATTACTTTTTCAACTAAAATAAGTGTGTTTAAAGTCATTTCTGTGCCTGAAATTGGTCAAAATTGAAGCTTCTGAGTAAGCAAAACTCTGTAAAAATTGCAATTTTGGTCACTGTGAGGGTTTAAAAAGTGGTTATTCAACACGAGGCACAATCCAATTGACATTTTGAATCATTTTTGGTAAAGTCCAAAAAATCAATTTTCGGACGAAAAACGATGACCGCGGAGCTGTCGAACGTTCCCAAAATGGTCAATTCTGATGAAATTTTAACATTTAAACTTTTGACTGCAAATTACTGTTGGATGTGAATTATTACTTTTTCAACTAAAATAAGTATGTTTAAAGTCAATTCTCTGCCTGAAATTGGTCAAAATTGAAGCTTCCGAGTAAGCAAAACTCTGTAAAAATGGCAATTTTGGTCACTGTGAGGGTTTAAAAAGTGGTTATTCAACATGAGGCACGATCCAATTGACATTTTGAATCATTTTTGGTAAAGTCCAAAAAATCAATTTTCGGACGAAAAACGATGACCGCGGAGCTGTCGAACGTTCCCAAAATGGTCAATTCTGATGAAATTTTAACATTTAATCTTTTGACTGCAAATTACTGTTGGATGTGAATTATTACTTTTTCAACTAAAATAAGTGTGTTTAAAGTCATTTCTGTGCCTGAAATTGGTCAAAATTGAAGCTTCTGAGTAAGCAAAACTCTGTAAAAATGGCAATTTTGGTCACTGTGAGGGTTTAAAAAGTGGTTATTCAACACGAGGCACGATCCAATTGACATTTTGAATCATTTTTGGTAAAGTCCAAAAAATCAATTTTCGGACGAAAAACGATGACCGCGGAGCTGTCGAACGTTCCCAAAATGGTCAATTCTGATGAAATTTTAACATTTAATCTTTTGACTGCAAATTACTGTTGGATGTGAATTATTACTTTTTCAACTAAAATAAGTGTGTTTAAAGTCAATTCTCTGCCTGAAATCGGTCAAAATTGAAGCTTCCGAGTAAGCAACACTCTGTAAAAATGGCAATTTTGGTCACTGTGAGGGTTTAAAAAGTGGTTATTCAACATGAGGCACGATCCAATTGACATTTTGAATCATTTTTGGTAAAGTCCAAAAAATCAATTTTCGGACGAAAAACGATGACCGCGGAGCTGTCGAACGTTCCCAAAATGGTCAATTCTGATGAAATTTTAACATTTAATGTTTTGACTGCAAATTACTGTTGGATGTGAATTATTACTTTTTCAACTAAAATAAGTGTGTTTAAAGTAATTGCTCTGCCTGAAATTGGTCAAAATTGAAGCTTCTGAGTAAGCAAAACTCTGTAAAAATGGCAATTATGGTCACTGTGAGGGTTTAAAAAGTGGTTATTCAACATGAGGCATGATCCAATTGACATTTTGAATCATTTTTGGTAAAGTCCAAAAAATCAATTTTCGGACGAAAAACGATGACCGCGGAGCTGTCGAACGTTCCCAAAATGGTCAATTCTGATGAAATTTTAACATTTAATCTTTTGACTGCAAATTACTGTTGGATGTGAATTATTACTTTTTCAACTAAAATAAGTGTGTTTAAAGTCATTTCTCTGCCTGAAATTGGTCAAAATTGAAGCTTCTGAGTAAGCAAAACTCTGTAAAAATGGCAATTTTGGTAACTGTGAGGGTTTAAAAAGTGGTTATTCAACATGAGGCACGATCCAATTGACATTTTGAATCATTTTTGGTAAAGTCCCAAAAATCAATTTTCGGACAAAAAACGATGACCGCGGAGCTGTCGAACGTTCCCAAAATGGTCAATTCTGATGAAATTTTAACATTTAATCTTTTGACTGCAAATTACTGTTGGATGTGAATTATTACTTTTTCAACTAAAATAAGTGTGTTTAAAGTCAATTCTCTGCCTGAAATTGGTCAAAATTGAAGCTTCTGAGTAAGCAAAACTCTAAAAATGGCAATTTTGGTCACTGTGAGGGTTTAAAAACTGGTTATTCAACATGAGGCACGATCCAATTGACATTTTGAATCATTTTTGGTAAAGTCCCAAAAATCAATTTTCGGATGAAAAACGATGACCGCGGAGCTGTCGAACATTCCCAAAATGGTCAATTCTGATGAAATTTTAACATTTAATCTTTTGACTGCAAATTACTGTTGGATGTGAATTATTACTTTTTCAACTAAAATAAGTGTGTTTAAAGTCATTTCTCTGCCTGAATTTGGTCAAAATTGAAGCTTCTGAGTAAGCAAAACTCTAAAAATGGCAATTTTGGTCACTGTGAGGGTTTAAAAACTGGTTATTCAACATGAGGCACGATCCAATTGACATTTTGAATCATTTTTGGTAAAGTCCCAAAAATCAATTTTCGGACGAAAAACGATGACCGCGGAGCTGTTGAATGTTCCCAAAATGGTCAATTCTGATGAAATTTTAACATTTAATCTTTTGACTGCAAATTACTGTTGGATGTGAATTATTACTTTTTCAACTAAAATAAGTGTGTTTAAAGTCATTTCTGTGCCTGAAATTGGTCAAAATTGAAGCTTCTGAGTAAGCAAAACTCTGTAAAAATGGCAATTTTGGTCACTGTGAGGGTTTAAAAAGTGGTTATTCAACACGAGGCACGATCCAATTGACATTTTGAATCATTTTTGGTAAAGTCCAAAAAATCAATTTTCGGACGAAAAACGATGACCGCGGAGCTGTCGAACGTTCCCAAAATGGTCAATTCTGATGAAATTTTAACATTTAATCTTTTGACTGCAAATTACTGTTGGATGTGAATTATTACTTTTTCAACTAAAATAAGTATTTTTAAAGTCAATTCTCTGCCTGAAATTGGTCAAAATTGAAGCTTCCGAGTAAGCAAAACTCTGTAAAAATGGCAATTTTGGTCACTGTGAGGGTTTAAAAAGTGGTTATTCAACATGAGGCACGATCCAATTGACATTTTGAATCATTTTTGGTAAAGTCCAAAAAATCAATTTTCGGACGAAAAACGATGACCGCGGAGCTGTCGAACGTTCCCAAAATGGTCAATTCTGATGAAATTTTAACATTTAATCTTTTGACTGCAAATTACTGTTGGATGTGAATTATTACTTTTTCAACTAAAATAAGTGTGTTTAAAGTCATTTCTGTGCCTGAAATTGGTCAAAATTGAAGCTTCTGAGTAAGCAAAACTCTGTAAAAATGGCAATTTTGGTCACTGTGAGGGTTTAAAAAGTGGTTATTCAACACGAGGCACGATCCAATTGACATTTTGAATCATTTTTGGTAAAGTCCAAAAAATCAATTTTCGGACGAAAAACGATGACCGCGGAGCTGTCGAACGTTCCCAAAATGGTCAATTCTGATGAAATTTTAACATTTAATCTTTTGACTGCAAATTACTGTTGGATGTGAATTATTACTTTTTCAACTAAAATAAGTATGTTTAAAGTCAATTCTCTGCCTGAAATTGGTCAAAATTGAAGCTTCCGAGTAAGCAAAACTCTGTAAAAATGGCAATTTTGGCCACTGTGAGGGTTTAAAAAGTGGTTATTCAACATGAGGCACGATCCAATTGACATTTTGAATCATTTTTGGTAAAGTCCAAAAAATCCATTTTCGGACGAAAAACGATGACCGCGGAGCTGTCGAACGTTCCCAAAATGGTAAATTCTGATTAAATTTTAAAATTTAATCTTTTGACTGCAAATTACTGTTGGATGTGAATTATTACTTTTTCAACTAAAATAAGTGTGTTTAAAGTAATTTCTGTGCCTGAAATTGGTCAAAATTGAAGCTTCTGAGTAAGCAAAACTCTGTAAAAATGGCAATTTTGGTCACTGTGAGGGTTTAATAAGTGGTTATTCAACATGAGGCACGATCCAATTGACATTTTGAATCATTTTTGGTAAAGTCCAAAAAATCAATTTTTGGACGAAAAACGATGACCGCGGAGCTGTCGAACGTTCCCAAAATGGTCAATTCTGATGAAATTTTAACATTTAATGTTTTGACTGCAAATTACTGTTGGATGTGAATTATTACTTTTTCAACTAAAATAAGTGTGTTTAAAGTAATTGCTCTGCCTGAAATTGGTCAAAATTGAAGCTTCTGAGTAAGCAAAACTCTGTAAAAATGGCAATTTTGGTCACTGTGAGGATTTAAAAACTGGTTATTCAACATGAGGCACGATCCAATTGACATTTTGAATCATTTTTGGTAAAGTCCCAAAAATCAATTTTCGGGCGAAAAACGATGACCGCGGAACTGTCGAACGTTCCCAAAATGGTCAATTCTGATGAAATTTTAACATTTAATCTTTTGACTGCAAATTACTGTTGGATGTGAATTATTACTTTTTCAACTAAAATAAGTGTGTTTAAAGTCATTTCTGTGCCTGAAATTGGTCAAAATTGAAGCTTCTGAGTAAGCAAAACTCTGTAAAAATGGCAATTTTGGTCACTGTGAGGGTTTAAAAAGTGGTTATTCAACACGAGGCACGATCCAATTGACATTTTGAATCATTTTTGGTAAAGTCCAAAAAATCAATTTTCGGACGAAAAACGATGACCGCGGAGCTGTCGAACGTTCCCAAAATGGTCAATTCTGATGAAATTTTAACATTTAATCTTTTGACTGCAAATTACTGTTGGATGTGAATTATTACTTTTTCAACTAAAATAAGTGTGTTTAAAGTCATTTCTGTGCCTGAAATTGGTCAAAATTGAAGCTTCTGAGTAAGCAAAACTCTGTAAAAATGGCAATTTTGGTCACTGTGAGGGTTTAAAAAGTGGTTATTCAACACGAGGCACGATCCAATTGACATTTTGAATCATTTTTGGTAAAGTCCCAAAAATCAATTTTCGGACGAAAAACGATGACCGCGGAGCTGTCGAACGTTCCCAAAATGGTCAATTCTGATGAAATTTTAACATTTAATCTTTTGACTGCAAATTACTGTTGGATGTGAATTATTACTTTTTCAACTAAAATAAGTATGTTTAAAGTCAATTCTGTGCCTGAAATTGGTCAAAATTGAAGCTTCTGAGTAAGCAAAACTCTGTAAAAATGGCAATTTTGGTCACTGTGAGGGTTTAAAAAGTGGTTATTCAACATGAGGCACGATCCAATTGACATTTTGAATCATTTTTGGTAAAGTCCAAAAAATCAATTTTCGGACAAAAAACGATGACCGCGGAGCTGTCGAACGTTCCCAAAATGGTCAATTCTGATGAAATTTTAACATTTAATCTTTTGACTGCAAATTACTGTTGGATGTGAATTATTACTTTTTCAACTAAAATAAGTGTGTTTAAAGTCATTTCTCTGCCTGAATTTGGTCAAAATTGAAGCTTCTGAGTAAGCAAAACTCTAAAAATGGCAATTTTGGTCACTGTGAGGGTTTAAAAACTGGTTATTCAACATGAGGCACGATCCAATTGACATTTTGAATCATTTTTGGTAAAGTCCCAAAAATCAATTTTCGGACGAAAAACGATGACCGCGGAGCTGTCGAACGTTCCCAAAATGGTCAATTCTGATGAAATTTTAACATTTAATCTTTTGACTGCAAATTACTGTTGGATGTGAATTATTACTTTTTCAATTAAAATAAGTGTGTTTAAAGTCATTTCTGTGCCTGAAATTGGTCAAAATTGAAGCTTCTGAGTAAGCAAAACTCTGTAAAAATGGCAATTTTGGTCACTGTGAGGGTTTAAAAAGTGGTTATTCAACACGAGGCACGATCCAATTGACATTTTGAATCATTTTTGATAAAGTCCAAAAAATCAATTTTCGGACGAAAAACGATGACCGCGGAGCTGTCGAACGTTCCCAAAATGGTCAATTCTGATGAAATTTTAACATTTAATCTTTTGACTGCAAATTACTGTTGGATGTGAATTATTACTTTTTCAACTAAAATAAGTATGTTTAAAGTCAATTCTCTGCCTGAAATTGGTCAAAATTGAAGCTTCCGAGTAAGCAAAACTCTGTAAAAATGGCAATTTTGGTCACTGTGAGGGTTTAAAAAGTGGTTATCCAACATGAGGCACGATCCAATTGACATTTTGAATCATTTTTGGTAAAGTCCAAAAAATCAATTTTCGGACGAAAAACGATGACCGCGGAGCTGTCGAACGTTCCCAAAATGGTCAATTCTGATGAAATTTTAACATTTAATCTTTTGACTGCAAATTACTGTTGGATGTGAATTATTACTTTTTCAACTAAAATAAGTGTGTTTAAAGTCATTTCTGTGCCTGAAATTGGTCAAAATTGAAGCTTCTGAGTAAGCAAAACTCTGTAAAAATGGCAATTTTGGTAACTGTGAGGGTTTAAAAAGTGGTTATTCAACATGAGGCACGATCCAATTGACATTTTGAATCATTTTTGGTAAAGTCCCAAAAATCCATTTTCGGACAAAAAACGATGACCGCGGAGCTGTCGAACGTTCCCAAAATGGTCAATTCTGATGAAATTTTAACATTTAATCTTTTGACTGCAAATTACTGTTGGATGTGAATTATTACTTTTTCAACTAAAATAAGTGTGTTTAAAGTCAATTCTCTGCCTGAAATTGGTCAAAATTGAAGCTTCTGAGTAAGCAAAACTCTAAAAATGGCAATTTTGGTCACTGTGAGGGTTTAAAAACTGGTTATTCAACATGAGGCACGATCCAATTGACATTTTGAATCATTTTTGGTAAAGTCCCAAAAATCAATTTTCGGACGAAAAACGATGACCGCGGAGCTGTCGAACGTTCCCAAAATGGTCAATTCTGATGAAATTTTAACATTTAATCTTTTGACTGCAAATTACTGTTGGATGTGAATTATTACTTTTTCAACTAAAATAAGTGTGTTTAAAGTCATTTCTCTGCCTGAATTTGGTCAAAATTGAAGCTTCTGAGTAAGCAAAACTCTAAAAATGGCAATTTTGGTCACTGTGAGGGTTTAAAAACTGGTTATTCAACATGAGGCACGATCCAATTGACATTTTGAATCATTTTTGGTAAAGTCCCAAAAATCAATTTTCGGACGAAAAACGATGACCGCGGAGCTGTCGAACGTTCCCAAAATGGTCAATTCTGATGAAATTTTAACATTTAATCTTTTGACTGCAAATTACTGTTGGATGTGAATTATTACTTTTTCAACTAAAATAAGTGTGTTTAAAGTCATTTCTGTGCCTGAAATTGGTCAAAATTGAAGCTTCTGAGTAAGCAAAACTCTGTAAAAATGGCAATTTTGGTCACTGTGAGGGTTTAAAAAGTGGTTATTCAACACGAGGCACGATCCAATTGACATTTTGAATCATTTTTGGTAAAGTCCAAAAAATCAATTTTCGGACGAAAAACGATGACCGCGGAGCTGTCGAACGTTCCCAAAATGGTCAATTCTGATGAAATTTTAACATTTAATCTTTTGACTGCAAATTACTGTTGGATGTGAATTATTACTTTTTCAACTAAAATAAGTATGTTTAAAGTCAATTCTCTGCCTGAAATTGGTCAAAATTGAAGCTTCCGAGTAAGCAAAACTCTGTAAAAATGGCAATTTTGGTCACTGTGAGGGTTTAAAAAGTGGTTATTCAACATGAGGCACGATCCAATTGACATTTTGAATCATTTTTGGTAAAGTCCAAAAAATCAATTTTCGGACGAAAAACGATGACCGCGGAGCTGTCGAACGTTCCCAAAATGGTCAATTCTGATGAAATTTTAACATTTAATCTTTTGACTGCAAATTACTGTTGGATGTGAATTATTACTTTTTCAACTAAAATAAGTGTGTTTAAAGTCATTTCTGTGCCTGAAATTGGTCAAAATTGAAGCTTCTGAGTAAGCAAAACTCTGTAAAAATTGCAATTTTGGTCACTGTGAGGGTTTAAAAAGTGGTTATTCAACACGAGGCACGATCCAATTGACATTTTGAATCATTTTTGGTAAAGTCCAAAAAATCAATTTTCGGACGAAAAACGATGACCGCGGAGCTGTCGAACGTTCCCAAAATGGTCAATTCTGATGAAATTTTAACATTTAAACTTTTGACTGCAAATTACTGTTGGATGTGAATTATTACTTTTTCAACTAAAATAAGTATGTTTAAAGTCAATTCTCTGCCTGAAATTGGTCAAAATTGAAGCTTCCGAGTAAGCAAAACTCTGTAAAAATGGCAATTTTGGTCACTGTGAGGGTTTAAAAAGTGGTTATTCAACATGAGGCACGATCCAATTGACATTTTGAATCATTTTTGGTAAAGTCCAAAAAATCAATTTTCGGACGAAAAACGATGACCGCGGAGCTGTCGAACGTTCCCAAAATGGTCAATTCTGATGAAATTTTAACATTTAATCTTTTGACTGCAAATTACTGTTGGATGTGAATTATTACTTTTTCAACTAAAATAAGTGTGTTTAAAGTCATTTCTGTGCCTGAAATTGGTCAAAATTGAAGCTTCTGAGTAAGCAAAACTCTGTAAAAATGGCAATTTTGGTCACTGTGAGGGTTTAAAAAGTGGTTATTCAACACGAGGCACGATCCAATTGACATTTTGAATCATTTTTGGTAAAGTCCAAAAAATCAATTTTCGGACGAAAAACGATGACCGCGGAGCTGTCGAACGTTCCCAAAATGGTCAATTCTGATGAAATTTTAACATTTAATCTTTTGACTGCAAATTACTGTTGGATGTGAATTATTACTTTTTCAACTAAAATAAGTGTGTTTAAAGTCAATTCTCTGCCTGAAATCGGTCAAAATTGAAGCTTCCGAGTAAGCAACACTCTGTAAAAATGGCAATTTTGGTCACTGTGAGGGTTTAAAAAGTGGTTATTCAACATGAGGCACGATCCAATTGACATTTTGAATCATTTTTGGTAAAGTCCAAAAAATCAATTTTCGGACGAAAAACGATGACCGCGGAGCTGTCGAACGTTCCCAAAATGGTCAATTCTGATGAAATTTTAACATTTAATGTTTTGACTGCAAATTACTGTTGGATGTGAATTATTACTTTTTCAACTAAAATAAGTGTGTTTAAAGTAATTGCTCTGCCTGAAATTGGTCAAAATTGAAGCTTCTGAGTAAGCAAAACTCTGTAAAAATGGCAATTATGGTCACTGTGAGGGTTTAAAAAGTGGTTATTCAACATGAGGCATGATCCAATTGACATTTTGAATCATTTTTGGTAAAGTCCAAAAAATCAATTTTCGGACGAAAAACGATGACCGCGGAGCTGTCGAACGTTCCCAAAATGGTCAATTCTGATGAAATTTTAACATTTAATCTTTTGACTGCAAATTACTGTTGGATGTGAATTATTACTTTTTCAACTAAAATAAGTGTGTTTAAAGTCATTTCTCTGCCTGAAATTGGTCAAAATTGAAGCTTCTGAGTAAGCAAAACTCTGTAAAAATGGCAATTTTGGTAACTGTGAGGGTTTAAAAAGTGGTTATTCAACATGAGGCACGATCCAATTGACATTTTGAATCATTTTTGGTAAAGTCCCAAAAATCAATTTTCGGACAAAAAACGATGACCGCGGAGCTGTCGAACGTTCCCAAAATGGTCAATTCTGATGAAATTTTAACATTTAATCTTTTGACTGCAAATTACTGTTGGATGTGAATTATTACTTTTTCAACTAAAATAAGTGTGTTTAAAGTCAATTCTCTGCCTGAAACTGGTCAAAATTGAAGCTTCTGAGTAAGCAAAACTCTAAAAATGGCAATTTTGGTCACTGTGAGGGTTTAAAAACTGGTTATTCAACATGAGGCACGATCCAATTGACATTTTGAATCATTTTTGGTAAAGTCCCAAAAATCAATTTTCGGATGAAAAACGATGACCGCGGAGCTGTCGAACATTCCCAAAATGGTCAATTCTGATGAAATTTTAACATTTAATCTTTTGACTGCAAATTACTGTTGGATGTGAATTATTACTTTTTCAACTAAAATAAGTGTGTTTAAAGTCATTTCTCTGCCTGAATTTGGTCAAAATTGAAGCTTCTGAGTAAGCAAAACTCTAAAAATGGCAATTTTGGTCACTGTGAGGGTTTAAAAACTGGTTATTCAACATGAGGCACGATCCAATTGACATTTTGAATCATTTTTGGTAAAGTCCCAAAAATCAATTTTCGGACGAAAAACGATGACCGCGGAGCTGTTGAACGTTCCCAAAATGGTCAATTCTGATGAAATTTTAACATTTAATCTTTTGACTGCAAATTACTGTTGGATGTGAATTATTACTTTTTCAACTAAAATAAGTGTGTTTAAAGTCATTTCTGTGCCTGAAATTGGTCAAAATTGAAGCTTCTGAGTAAGCAAAACTCTGTAAAAATGGCAATTTTGGTCAGTGTGAGGGTTTAAAAAGTGGTTATTCAACACAAGGCACGATCCAATTGACATTTTGAATCATTTTTGGTAAAGTCCAAAAAATCAATTTTCGGACGAAAAACGATGACCGCGGAGCTGTCGAACGTTCCCAAAATGGTCAATTCTGATGAAATTTTAACATTTAATCTTTTGACTGCAAATTACTGTTGGATGTGAATTATTACTTTTTCAACTAAAATAAGTATTTTTAAAGTCAATTCTCTGCCTGAAATTGGTCAAAATTGAAGCTTCCGAGTAAGCAAAACTCTGTAAAAATGGCAATTTTGGTCACTGTGAGGGTTTAAAAAGTGGTTATTCAACATGAGGCACGATCCAATTGACATTTTGAATCATTTTTGGTAAAGTCCAAAAAATCAATTTTCGGACGAAAAACGATGACCGCGGAGCTGTCGAACGTTCCCAAAATGGTCAATTCTGATGAAATTTTAACATTTAATCTTTTGACTGCAAATTACTGTTGGATGTGAATTATTACTTTTTCAACTAAAATAAGTGTGTTTAAAGTCATTTCTGTGCCTGAAATTGGTCAAAATTGAAGCTTCTGAGTAAGCAAAACTCTGTAAAAATGGCAATTTTGGTCACTGTGAGGGTTTAAAAAGTGGTTATTCAACACGAGGCACGATCCAATTGACATTTTGAATCATTTTTGGTAAAGTCCAAAAAATCAATTTTCGGACGAAAAACGATGACCGCGGAGCTGTCGAACGTTCCCAAAATGGTCAATTCTGATGAAATTTTAACATTTAATCTTTTGACTGCAAATTACTGTTGGATGTGAATTATTACTTTTTCAACTAAAATAAGTATGTTTAAAGTCAATTCTCTGCCTGAAATTGGTCAAAATTGAAGCTTCCGAGTAAGCAAAACTCTGTAAAAATGGCAATTTTGGCCACTGTGAGGGTTTAAAAAGTGGTTATTCAACATGAGGCACGATCCAATTGACATTTTGAATCATTTTTGGTAAAGTCCAAAAAATCCATTTTCGGACGAAAAACGATGACCGCGGAGCTGTCGAACGTTCCCAAAATGGTAAATTCTGATTAAATTTTAAAATTTTATCTTTTGACTGCAAATTACTGTTGGATGTGAATTATTACTTTTTCAACTAAAATAAGTGTGTTTAAAGTAATTTCTGTGCCTGAAATTGGTCAAAATTGAAGCTTCTGAGTAAGCAAAACTCTGTAAAAATGGCAATTTTGGTCACTGTGAGGGTTTAAAAAGTGGTTATTCAACATGAGGCACGATCCAATTGACATTTTGAATCATTTTTGGTAAAGTCCAAAAAATCAATTTTTGGACGAAAAACGATGACCGCGGAGCTGTCGAACGTTCCCAAAATGGTCAATTCTGATGAAATTTTAACATTTAATGTTTTGACTGCAAATTACTGTTGGATGTGAATTATTACTTTTTCAACTAAAATAAGTGTGTTTAAAGTAATTGCTCTGCCTGAAATTGGTCAAAATTGAAGCTTCTGAGTAAGCAAAACTCTGTAAAAATGGCAATTTTGGTCACTGTGAGGATTTAAAAACTGGTTAATTAACATGAGGCACGATCCAATTGACATTTTGAATCATTTTTGGTAAAGTCCCAAAAATCAATTTTCGGGCGAAAAACGATGACCGCGGAACTGTCGAACGTTCCCAAAATGGTCAATTCTGATGAAATTTTAACATTTAATCTTTTGACTGCAAATTACTGTTGGATGTGAATTATTACTTTTTCAACTAAAATAAGTGTGTTTAAAGTCATTTCTGTGCCTGAAATTGGTCAAAATTGAAGCTTCTGAGTAAGCAAAACTCTGTAAAAATGGCAATTTTGGTCACTGTGAGGGTTTAAAAAGTGGTTATTCAACACGAGGCACGATCCAATTGACATTTTGAATCATTTTTGGTAAAGTCCAAAAAATCAATTTTCGGACGAAAAACGATGACCGCGGAGCTGTCGAACGTTCCCAAAATGGTCAATTCTGATGAAATTTTAACATTTAATGTTTTGACTGCAAATTACTGTTGGATGTGAATTATTACTTTTTCAACTAAAATAAGTGTGTTTAAAGTAATTGCTCTGCCTGAAATTTGTCAAAATTGAAGCTTCTGAGTAAGCAAAACTCTGTAAAAATGGCAATTATGGTCACTGTGAGGGTTTAAAAAGTGGTTATTCAACATGAGGCATGATCCAATTGACATTTTGAATCATTTTTGGTAAAGTCCCAAAAATCAATTTTCGGACAAAAAACGATGACCGCGGAGCTGTCGAACGTTCCCAAAATGGTCAATTCTGATGAAATTTTAACATTTAATCTTTTGACTGCAAATTACTGTTGGATGTGAATTATTACTTTTTCAACTAAAATAAGTGTGTTTAAAGTCAATTCTCTGCCTGAAATTGGTCAAAATTGAAGCTTCTGAGTAAGCAAAACTCTAAAAATGGCAATTTTGGTCACTGTGAGGGTTTAAAAACTGGTTATTCAACATGAGGCACGATCCAATTGACATTTTGAATCATTTTTGGTAAAGTCCCAAAAATCAATTTTCGGATGAAAAACGATGACCGCGGAGCTGTCGAACATTCCCAAAATGGTCAATTCTGATGAAATTTTAACATTTAATCTTTTGACTGCAAATTACTGTTGGATGTGAATTATTACTTTTTCAACTAAAATAAGTGTGTTTAAAGTCATTTCTCTGCCTGAATTTGGTCAAAATTGAAGCTTCTGAGTAAGCAAAACTCTAAAAATGGCAATTTTGGTCACTGTGAGGGTTTAAAAACTGGTTATTCAACATGAGGCACGATCCAATTGACATTTTGAATCATTTTTGGTAAAGTCCCAAAAATCAATTTTCGGACGAAAAACGATGACCGCGGAGCTGTTGAACGTTCCCAAAATGGTCAATTCTGATGAAATTTTAACATTTAATCTTTTGACTGCAAATTACTGTTGGATGTGAATTATTACTTTTTCAACTAAAATAAGTGTGTTTAAAGTCATTTCTGTGCCTGAAATTGGTCAAAATTGAAGCTTCTGAGTAAGCAAAACTCTGTAAAAATGGCAATTTTGGTCACTGTGAGGGTTTAAAAAGTGGTTATTCAACACGAGGCACGATCCAATTGACATTTTGAATCATTTTTGGTAAAGTCCAAAAAATCAATTTTCGGACGAAAAACGATGACCGCGGAGCTGTCGAACGTTCCCAAAATGGTCAATTCTGATGAAATTTTAACATTTAATCTTTTGACTGCAAATTACTGTTGGATGTGAATTATTACTTTTTCAACTAAAATAAGTATTTTTAAAGTCAATTCTCTGCCTGAAATTGGTCAAAATTGAAGCTTCCGAGTAAGCAAAACTCTGTAAAAATGGCAATTTTGGTCACTGTGAGGGTTTAAAAAGTGGTTATTCAACATGAGGCACGATCCAATTGACATTTTGAATCATTTTTGGTAAAGTCCAAAAAATCAATTTTCGGACGAAAAACGATGACCGCGGAGCTGTCGAACGTTCCCAAAATGGTCAATTCTGATGAAATTTTAACATTTAATCTTTTGACTGCAAATTACTGTTGGATGTGAATTATTACTTTTTCAACTAAAATAAGTGTGTTTAAAGTCATTTCTGTGCCTGAAATTGGTCAAAATTGAAGCTTCTGAGTAAGCAAAACTCTGTAAAAATGGCAATTTTGGTCACTGTGAGGGTTTAAAAAGTGGTTATTCAACACGAGGCACGATCCAATTGACATTTTGAATCATTTTTAGTAAAGTCCAAAAAATCAATTTTCGGACGAAAAACGATGACCGCGGAGCTGTCGAACGTTCCCAAAATGGTCAATTCTGATGAAATTTTAACATTTAATCTTTTGACTGCAAATTACTGTTGGATGTGAATTATTACTTTTTCAACTAAAATAAGTATGTTTAAAGTCAATTCTCTGCCTGAAATTGGTCAAAATTGAAGCTTCCGAGTAAGCAAAACTCTGTAAAAATGGCAATTTTGGCCACTGTGAGGGTTTAAAAAGTGGTTATTCAACATGAGGCACGATCCAATTGACATTTTGAATCATTTTTGGTAAAGTCCAAAAAATCCATTTTCGGACGAAAAACGATGACCGCGGAGCTGTCGAACGTTCCCAAAATGGTAAATTCTGATTAAATTTTAAAATTTAATCTTTTGACTGCAAATTACTGTTGGATGTGAATTATTACTTTTTCAACTAAAATAAGTGTGTTTAAAGTAATTTCTGTGCCTGAAATTGGTCAAAATTGAAGCTTCTGAGTAAGCAAAACTCTGTAAAAATGGCAATTTTGGTCACTGTGAGGGTTTAAAAAGTGGTTATTCAACATGAGGCACGATCCAATTGACATTTTGAATCATTTTTGGTAAAGTCCAAAAAATCAATTTTTGGACGAAAAACGATGACCGCGGAGCTGTCGAACGTTCCCAAAATGGTCAATTCTGATGAAATTTTAACATTTAATGTTTTGACTGCAAATTACTGTTGGATGTGAATTATTACTTTTTCAACTAAAATAAGTGTGTTTAAAGTAATTGCTCTGCCTGAAATTGGTCAAAATTGAAGCTTCTGAGTAAGCAAAACTCTGTAAAAATGGCAATTTTGGTCACTGTGAGGATTTAAAAACTGGTTATTCAACATGAGGCACGATCCAATTGACATTTTGAATCATTTTTGGTAAAGTCCCAAAAATCAATTTTCGGGCGAAAAACGATGACCGCGGAACTGTCGAACGTTCCCAAAATGGTCAATTCTGATGAAATTTTAACATTTAATCTTTTGACTGCAAATTACTGTTGGATGTGAATTATTACTTTTTCAACTAAAATAAGTGTGTTTAAAGTCATTTCTGTGCCTGAAATTGGTCAAAATTGAAGCTTCTGAGTAAGCAAAACTCTGTAAAAATGGCAATTTTGGTCACTGTGAGGGTTTAAAAAGTGGTTATTCAACACGAGGCACGATCCAATTGACATTTTGAATCATTTTTGGTAAAGTCCAAAAAATCAATTTTCGGACGAAAAACGATGACCGCGGAGCTGTCGAACGTTCCCAAAATGGTCAATTCTGATGAAATTTTAACATTTAATCTTTTGACTGCAAATTACTGTTGGATGTGAATTATTACTTTTTCAACTAAAATAAGTGTGTTTAAAGTCATTTCTGTGCCTGAAATTGGTCAAAATTGAAGCTTCTGAGTAAGCAAAACTCTGTAAAAATGGCAATTTTGGTCACTGTGAGGGTTTAAAAAGTGGTTATTCAACACGAGGCACGATCCAATTGACATTTTGAATCATTTTTGGTAAAGTCCAAAAAATCAATTTTCGGACGAAAAACGATGACCGCGGAGCTGTCGAACGTTCCCAAAATGGTCAATTCTGATGAAATTTTAACATTTAATCTTTTGACTGCAAATTACTGTTGGATGTGAATTATTACTTTTTCAACTAAAATAAGTATGTTTAAAGTCAATTCTGTGCCTGAAATTGGTCAAAATTGAAGCTTCTGAGTAAGCAAAACTCTGTAAAAATGGCAATTTTGGTCACTGTGAGGGTTTAAAAAGTGGTTATTCAACATGAGGCACGATCCAATTGACATTTTGAATCATTTTTGGTAAAGTCCAAAAAATCAATTTTCGGACGAAAAACGATGACCGCGGAGCTGTCGAACGTTCCCAAAATGGTCAATTCTGATGAAATTTTAACATTTAATGTTTTGACTGCAAATTACTGTTGGATGTGAATTATTACTTTTTCAACTAAAATAAGTGTGTTTAAAGTAATTGCTCTGCCTGAAATTGGTCAAAATGAAGCTTCTGAGTAAGCAAAACTCTGTAAAAATGGCAATTTGGGTCACTGTGAGGGTTTAAAAAGTGGTTATTCAACATGAGGCATGATCCAATTGACATTTTGAATCATTTTTGGTAAAGTCCAAAAAATCTATTTTCGGACGAAAAACGATGACCGCGGAGCTGTCGAACGTTCCCAAAATGGTCAATTCTGATGAAATTTTAACATTTAATCTTTTGACTGCAAATTACTGTTGGATGTGAATTATTACTTTTCAACTAAAATAAGTATGTTTAAAAGTCAATTCTCTGCCTGAAATTGGTCAAAATTGAAGCTTCCCGAGTAAGCAAAACTCTGTAAAAATGGCAATTTTGGTCACTGTGAGGGTTTAAAAAGTGGTTATTCAACATGAGGCACGATCCAATTGACATTTTGAATCATTTTTGGTAAAGTCCAAAAAATCCATTTTCGGACGAAAAACGATGACCGCGGAGCTGTCGAACGTTCCCAAAATGGTAAATTCTGATTAAATTTTAACATTTAATCTTTTGACTGCAAATTACTGTTGGATGTGAATTATTACTTTTTCAACTAAAATAAGTGTGTTTAAAGTAATTTCTGTGCCTGAAATTGGT
The DNA here is from genome assembly GCF_964261635.1 of Lissotriton helveticus. Taxonomy (NCBI): domain Eukaryota; kingdom Metazoa; phylum Chordata; class Amphibia; order Caudata; family Salamandridae; genus Lissotriton; species Lissotriton helveticus. The sequence continues at coordinate 1,160,860,152 of NC_136069.1, read as the reverse complement.
CAAAATTGAAGCTTCTGAGTAAGCAAAACTCTGTAAAAATGGCAATTTTGGTCACTGTGAGGGTTTAAAAAGTGGTTATTCAACATGAGGCACGATCCAATTGACATTTTGAATCATTTTTGGTAAAGTCCAAAAAATCAATTTTCGGACGAAAAACGATGACCGCGGAGCTGTCGAACGTTCCCAAAATGGTCAATTCTGATGAAATTTTAACATTTAATGTTTTGACTGCAAATTACTGTTGGATGTGAATTATTACTTTTTCAACTAAAATAAGTGTGTTTAAAGTAATTGCTCTGCCTGAAATTGGTCAAAATTGAAGCTTCTGAGTAAGCAAACTCTGTAAAATGGCAATTTGGGTCACTGTGAGGGTTTAAAAAGTGGTTATTCAACATGAGGCATGATCCAATTGACATTTTGAATCATTTTTGGTAAAGTCCAAAAAATCAATTTTCGGACGAAAAACGATGACCGCGGAGCTGTCGAACGTTCCCAAAATGGTCAATTCTGATGAAATTTTAACATTTAATCTTTTGACTGCAAATTACTGTTGGATGTGAATTATTACTTTTTCAACTAAAATAAGTGTGTTTAAAGTCATTTCTCTGCCTGAAATTGGTCAAAATTGAAGCTTCCGAGTAAGCAAAACTCTGTAAAAATGGCAATTTTGGTCACTGTGAGGGTTTAAAAAGTGGTTATTCAACATGAGGCACGATCCAATTGACATTTTGAATCATTTTTGATAAAGTCCCAAAAATCAATTTTCGGACGAAAAACGATGACCGCGGAGCTGTCGAACGTTCCCAAAATGGTCAATTCTGATGAAATTTTAACATTTAATCTTTTGACTGCAAATTACTGTTGGATGTGAATTATTACTTTTTCAACTAAAATAAGTGTGTTTAAAGTCAATTCTCTGCCTGAAATTGGTCAAAATTGAAGCTTCTGAGTAAGCAAAACTCTGTAAAAAGGGCAATTTTGGTCACTGTGAGGATTTAAAAACTGGTTATTCAACATGAGGCACGATCCAATTGACATTTTGAATCATTTTTGGTAAAGTCCCAAAAATCAATTTTCGGGCGAAAAACGATGACCGCGGAACTGTCGAACGTTCCCAAAATGGTCAATTCTGATGAAATTTTAACATTTAATCTTTTGACTGCAAATTACTGTTGGATGTGAATTATTACTTTTTCAACTAAAATAAGTGTGTTTAAAGTCATTTCTGTGCCTGAAATTGGTCAAAATTGAAGCTTCTGAGTAAGCAAAACTCTGTAAAAATGGCAATTTTGGTCACTGTGAGGGTTTAAAAAGTGGTTATTCAACACGAGGCACGATCCAATTGACATTTTGAATCATTTTTGGTAAAGTCCAAAAAATCAATTTTCGGACGAAAAACGATGACCGCGGAGCTGTCGAACGTTCCCAAAATGGTCAATTCTGATGAAATTTTAACATTTAATGTTTTGACTGCAAATTACTGTTGGATGTGAATTATTACTTTTTCAACTAAAATAAGTGTGTTTAAAGTAATTGCTCTGCCTGAAATTGGTCAAAATTGAAGCTTCTGAGTAAGCAAAACTCTGTAAAAATGGCAATTATGGTCACTGTGAGGGTTTAAAAAGTGGTTATTCAACATGAGGCATGATCCAATTGACATTTTGAATCATTTTTGGTAAAGTCCAAAAAATCAATTTTCGGACGAAAAACGATGACCGCGGAGCTGTCGAACGTTCCCAAAATGGTCAATTCTGATGAAATTTTAACATTTAATCTTTTGACTGCAAATTACTGTTGGATGTGAATTATTACTTTTTCAACTAAAATAAGTGTGTTTAAAGTCATTTCTCTGCCTGAAATTGGTCAAAATTGAAGCTTCTGAGTAAGCAAAACTCTGTAAAAATGGCAATTTTGGTAACTGTGAGGGTTTAAAAAGTGGTTATTCAACATGAGGCACGATCCAATTGACATTTTGAATCATTTTTGGTAAAGTCCCAAAAATCAATTTTCGGACAAAAAACGATGACCGCGGAGCTGTCGAACGTTCCCAAAATGGTCAATTCTGATGAAATTTTAACATTTAATCTTTTGACTGCAAATTACTGTTGGATGTGAATTATTACTTTTTCAACTAAAATAAGTGTGTTTAAAGTCAATTCTCTGCCTGAAATTGGTCAAAATTGAAGCTTCTGAGTAAGCAAAACTCTAAAAATGGCAATTTTGGTCACTGTGAGGGTTTAAAAACTGGTTATTCAACATGAGGCACGATCCAATTGACATTTTGAATCATTTTTGGTAAAGTCCCAAAAATCAATTTTCGGACGAAAAACGATGACCGCGGAGCTGTCGAACGTTCCCAAAATGGTCAATTCTGATGAAATTTTAACATTTAATCTTTTGACTGCAAATTACTGTTGGATGTGAATTATTACTTTTTCAACTAAAATAAGTGTGTTTAAAGTCATTTCTCTGCCTGAATTTGGTCAAAATTGAAGCTTCTGAGTAAGCAAAACTCTAAAAATGGCAATTTTGGTCACTGTGAGGGTTTAAAAACTGGTTATTCAACATGAGGCACGATCCAATTGACATTTTGAATCATTTTTGGTAAAGTCCCAAAAATCAATTTTCGGACGAAAAACGATGACCGCGGAGCTGTCGAACGTTCCCAAAATGGTCAATTCTGATGAAATTTTAACATTTAATCTTTTGACTGCAAATTACTGTTGGATGTGAATTATTACTTTTTCAACTAAAATAAGTGTGTTTAAAGTCATTTCTGTGCCTGAAATTGGTCAAAATTGAAGCTTCTGAGTAAGCAAAACTCTGTAAAAATGGCAATTTTGGTCACTGTGAGGGTTTAAAAAGTGGTTATTCAACATGAGGCACGATCCAATTGACATTTTGAATCATTTTTGGTAAAGTCCAAAAAATCAATTTTCGGACGAAAAACGATGACCGCGGAGCTGTCGAACGTTCCCAAAATGGTCAATTCTGATGAAATTTTAACATTTAATCTTTTGACTGCAAATTACTGTTGGATGTGAATTATTACTTTTTCAACTAAAATAAGTGTGTTTAAAGTCATTTCTGTGCCTGAAATTGGTCAAAATTGAAGCTTCTGAGTAAGCAAAACTCTGTAAAAATGGCAATTTTGGTCACTGTGAGGGTTTAAAAAGTGGTTATTCAACACGAGGCACGATCCAATTGACATTTTGAATCATTTTTGGTAAAGTCCAAAAAATCAATTTTCGGACGAAAAACGATGACCGCGGAGCTGTCGAACGTTCCCAAAATGGTCAATTCTGATGAAATTTTAACATTTAATCTTTTGACTGCAAATTACTGTTGGATGTGAATTATTACTTTTTCAACTAAAATAAGTGTGTTTAAAGTCAATTCTCTGCCTGAAATTGGTCAAAATTGAAGCTTCTGAGTAAGCAAAACTCTGTAAAAATGGCAATTTTGGTCACTGTGAGGATTTAAAAACTGGTTATTCAACATGAGGCACGATCCAATTGACATTTTGAATCATTTTTGGTAAAGTCCCAAAAATCAATTTTCGGGCGAAAAACGATGACCGCGGAACTGTCGAACGTTCCCAAAATGGTCAATTCTGATGAAATTTTAACATTTAATCTTTTGACTGCAAATTACTGTTGGATGTGAATTATTACTTTTTCAACTAAAATAAGTGTGTTTAAAGTCATTTCTGTGCCTGAAATTGGTCAAAATTGAAGCTTCTGAGTAAGCAAAACTCTGTAAAAATGGCAATTTTGGTCACTGTGAGGGTTTAAAAAGTGGTTATTCAACACGAGGCACGATCCAATTGACATTTTGAATCATTTTTGGTAAAGTCCAAAAAATCAATTTTCGGACGAAAAACGATGACCGCGGAGCTGTCGAACGTTCCCAAAATGGTCAATTCTGATGAAATTTTAACATTTAATCTTTTGACTGCAAATTACTGTTGGATGTGAATTATTACTTTTTCAACTAAAATAAGTATGTTTAAAGTCAATTCTCTGCCTGAAATTGGTCAAAATTGAAGCTTCCGAGTAAGCAAAACTCTGTAAAAATGGCAATTTTGGTCACTGTGAGGGTTTAAAAAGTGGTTATTCAACATGAGGCACGATCCAATTGACATTTTGAATCATTTTTGGTAAAGTCCAAAAAATCAATTTTCGGACGAAAAACGATGACCGCGGAGCTGTCGAACGTTCCCAAAATGGTCAATTCTGATGAAATTTTAACATTTAATCTTTTGACTGCAAATTACTGTTGGATGTGAATTATTACTTTTTCAACTAAAATAAGTGTGTTTAAAGTCATTTCTGTGCCTGAAATTGGTCAAAATTGAAGCTTCTGAGTAAGCAAAACTCTGTAAAAATGGCAATTTTGGTCACTGTGAGGGTTTAAAAAGTGGTTATTCAACACGAGGCACGATCCAATTGACATTTTGAATCATTTTTGGTAAAGTCCAAAAAATCAATTTTCGAACGAAAAACGATGACCGCGGAGCTGTCGAACGTTCCCAAAATGGTCAATTCTGATGAAATTTTAACATTTAATCTTTTGACTGCAAATTACTGTTGGATGTGAATTATTACTTTTTCAACTAAAATAAGTATGTTTAAAGTCAATTCTCTGCCTGAAATTGGTCAAAATTGAAGCTTCCGAGTAAGCAAAACTCTGTAAAAATGGCAATTTTGGTCACTGTGAGGGTTTAAAAAGTGGTTATTCAACATGAGGCACGATCCAATTGACATTTTGAATCATTTTTGGTAAAGTCCAAAAAATCAATTTTCGGACGAAAAACGATGACCGCGGAGCTGTTGAACGTTCCCAAAATGGTAAATTCTGATTAAATTTTAACATTTAATCTTTTGACTGCAAATTACTGTTGGATGTGAATTATTACTTTTTCAACTAAAATAAGTGTGTTTAAAGTAATTTCTGTGCCTGAAATTGGTCAAAATTGAAGCTTCTGAGTAAGCAAAACTCTGTAAAAATGGCAATTTTGGTCACTGTGAGGGTTTAAAAAGTGGTTATTCAACATGAGGCACGATCCAATTGACATTTTGAATCATTTTTGGTAAAGTCCAAAAAATCAATTTTCGGACGAAAAACGATGACCGCGGAGCTGTCGAACGTTCCCAAAATGGTCAATTCTGATGAAATTTAACATTTAATGTTTTGACTGCAAATTACTGTTGGATGTGAATTATTACTTTTTCAACTAAAATAAGTGTGTTTAAAGTAATTGCTCTGCCTGAAATTGGTCAAAATTGAAGCTTCTGAGTAAGCAAAACTCTGTAAAAATGGCAATTTGGGTCACTGTGAGGGTTTAAAAAGTGGTTATTCAACATGAGGCATGATCCAATTGACATTTTGAATCATTTTTGGTAAAGTCCAAAAAATCAATTTTCGGACGAAAAACGATGACCGCGGAGCTGTCGAACGTTCCCAAAATGGTCAATTCTGATGAAATTTTAACATTTAATCTTTTGACTGCAAATTACTGTTGGATGTGAATTATTACTTTTTCAACTAAAATAAGTATGTTTAAAGTCAATTCTCTGCCTGAAATTGGTCAAAATTGAAGCTTCCGAGTAAGCAAAACTCTGTAAAAATGGCAATTTTGGTCACTGTGAGGGTTTAAAAAGTGGTTATTCAACATGAGGCACGATCCAATTGACATTTTGAATCATTTTTGGTAAAGTCCAAAAAATCCATTTTCGGACGAAAAACGATGACCGCGGAGCTGTCGAACGTTCCCAAAATGGTAAATTCTGATTAAATTTTAACATTTAATCTTTTGACTGCAAATTACTGTTGGATGTGAATTATTACTTTTTCAACTAAAATAAGTGTGTTTAAAGTAATTTCTGTGCCTGAAATTGGTCAAAATTGAAGCTTCTGAGTAAGCAAAACTCTGTAAAAATGGCAATTTTGGTCACTGTGAGGGTTTAAAAAGTGGTTATTCAACATGAGGCACGATCCAATTGACATTTTGAATCATTTTTGGTAAAGTCCAAAAAATCAATTTTCGGACGAAAAACGATGACCGCGGAGCTGTCGAACGTTCCCAAAATGGTCAATTCTGATGAAATTTTAACATTTAATGTTTTGACTGCAAATTACTGTTGGATGTGAATTATTACTTTTTCAACTAAAATAAGTGTGTTTAAAGTAATTGCTCTGCCTGAAATTGGTCAAAATTGAAGCTTCTGAGTAAGCAAAACTCTGTAAAAATGGCAATTTGGGTCACTGTGAGGGTTTAAAAAGTGGTTATTCATCATGAGGCATGATCCAATTGACATTTTGAATCATTTTTGGTAAAGTCCAAAAAATCAATTTTCGGACGAAAAACGATGACCGCGGAGCTGTCGAACGTTCCCAAAATGGTCAATTCTGATGAAATTTTAACATTTAATCTTTTGACTGCAAATTACTGTTGGATGTGAATTATTACTTTTTCAACTAAAATAAGTGTGTTTAAAGTCATTTCTCTGCCTGAAATTGGTCAAAATTGAAGCTTCCGAGTAAGCAAAACTCTGTAAAAATGGCAATTTTGGTCACTGTGAGGGTTTAAAAAGTGGTTATTCAACATGAGGCACGATCCAATTGACATTTTGAATCATTTTTGATAAAGTCCCAAAAATCAATTTTCGGACGAAAAACGATGACCGCGGAGCTGTCGAACGTTCCCAAAATGGTCAATTCTGATGAAATTTTAACATTTAATCTTTTGACTGCAAATTACTGTTGGATGTGAATTATTACTTTTTCAACTAAAATAAGTGTGTTTAAAGTCAATTCTCTGCCTGAAATTGGTCAAAATTGAAGCTTCTGAGTAAGCAAAACTCTGTAAAAATGGCAATTTTGGTCACTGTGAGGATTTAAAAACTGGTTATTCAACATGAGGCACGATCCAATTGACATTTTGAATCATTTTTGGTAAAGTCCCAAAAATCAATTTTTGGGCGAAAAACGATGACCGCGGAACTGTCGAACGTTCCCAAAATGGTCAATTCTGATGAAATTTTAACATTTAATCTTTTGACTGCAAATTACTGTTGGATGTGAATTATTACTTTTTCAACTAAAATAAGTGTGTTTAAAGTCATTTCTGTGCCTGAAATTGGTCAAAATTGAAGCTTCTGAGTAAGCAAAACTCTGTAAAAATGGCAATTTTGGTCACTGTGAGGGTTTAAAAAGTGGTTATTCAACACGAGGCACGATCCAATTGACATTTTGAATCATTTTTGGTAAAGTCCAAAAAAATCAATTTTCGGACGAAAAACGATGACCGCGGAGCTGTCGAACGTTCCCAAAATGGTCAATTCTGATGAAATTTTAACATTTAATGTTTTGACTGCAAATTACTGTTGGATGTGAATTATTACTTTTTCAACTAAAATAAGTGTGTTTAAAGTAATTGCTCTGCCTGAAATTGGCCAAAATTGAAGCTTCTGAGTAAGCAAAACTCTGTAAAAATGGCAATTATGGTCACTGTGAGGGTTTAAAAAGTGGTTATTCAACATGAGGCATGATCCAATTGACATTTTGAATCATTTTTGGTAAAGTCCAAAAAATCAATTTTCGGACGAAAAACGATGACCGCGGAGCTGTCGAACGTTCCCAAAATGGTCAATTCTGATGAAATTTTAACATTTAATCTTTTGACTGCAAATTACTGTTGGATGTGAATTATTACTTTTTCAACTAAAATAAGTGTGTTTAAAGTCATTTCTCTGCCTGAAATTGGTCAAAATTGAAGCTTCTGAGTAAGCAAAACTCTGTAAAAATGGCAATTTTGGTAACTGTGAGGGTTTAAAAAGTGGTTATTCAACATGAGGCACGATCCAATTGACATTTTGAATAATTTTTGGTAAAGTCCCAAAAATCAATTTTCGGACAAAAAACGATGACCGCGGAGCTGTCGAACGTTCCCAAAATGGTCAATTCTGATGAAATTTTAACATTTAATCTTTTGACTGCAAATTACTGTTGGATGTGAATTATTACTTTTTCAACTAAAATAAGTGTGTTTAAAGTCATTTCTCTGCCTGAATTTGGTCAAAATTCAAGCTTCTGAGTAAGCAAAACTCTAAAAATGGCAATTTTGGTCACTGTGAGGGTTTAAAAACTGGTTATTCAACATGAGGCACGATCCAATTGACATTTTGAATCATTTTTGGTAAAGTCCCAAAAATCAATTTTCGGACGAAAAACGATGACCGCGGAGCTGTCGAACGTTCCCAAAATGGTCAATTCTGATGAAATTTTAACATTTAATCTTTTGACTGCAAATTACTGTTGGATGTGAATTATTACTTTTTCAACTAAAATAAGTGTGTTTAAAGTCATTTCTGTGCCTGAAATTGGTCAAAATTGAAGCTTCTGAGTAAGCAAAACTCTGTAAAAATAGCAATTTTGGTCACTGTGAGGGTTTAAAAAGTGGTTATTCAACACGAGGCACGATCCAATTGACATTTTGAATCATTTTTGGTAAAGTCCAAAAAATCAATTTTCGGACGAAAAACGATGACCGCGGAGCTGTCGAACGTTCCCAAAATGGTCAATTCTGATGAAATTTTAACATTTAATCTTTTGACTGCAAATTACTGTTGGATGTGAATTATTACTTTTTCAACTAAAATAAGTATGTTTAAAGTCAATTCTCTGCCTGAAATTGGTCAAAATTGAAGCTTCCGAGTAAGCAAAACTCTGTAAAAATGGCAATTTTGGTCACTGTGAGGGTTTAAAAAGTGGTTATTCAACATGAGGCACGATCCAATTGACATTTTGAATCATTTTTGGTAAAGTCCAAAAAATCAATTTTCGGACGAAAAACGATGACCGCGGAGCTGTCGAACGTTCCCAAAATGGTCAATTCTGATGAAATTTTAACATTTAATCTTTTGACTGCAAATTACTGTTGGATGTGAATTATTACTTTTTCAACTAAAATAAGTGTGTTTAAAGTCATTTCTGTGCCTGAAATTGGTCAAAATTGAAGCTTCTGAGTAAGCAAAACTCTGTAAAAATGGCAATTTTGGTCACTGTGAGGGTTTAAAAAGTGGTTATTCAACACGAGGCACGATCCAATTGACATTTTGAATCATTTTTGGTAAAGTCCAAAAAATCAATTTTCGGACGAAAAACGATGACCGCGGAGCTGTCGAACGTTCCCAAAATGGTCAATTCTGATGAAATTTTAACATTTAATCTTTTGACTGCAAATTACTGTTGGATGTGAATTATTACTTTTTCAACTAAAATAAGTATGTTTAAAGTCAATTCTCTGCCTGAAATTGGTCAAAATTGAAGCTTCCGAGTAAGCAAAACTCTGTAAAAATGGCAATTTTGGTCACTGTGAGGGTTTAAAAAGTGGTTATTCAACATGAGGCACGATCCAATTGACATTTTGAATCATTTTTGATAAAGTCCAAAAAATCCATTTTCGGACGAAAAACGATGACCGCGGAGCTGTCGAACGTTCCCAAAATGGTAAATTCTGATTAAATTTTAACATTTAATCTTTTGACTGCAAATTACTGTTGGATGTGAATTATTACTTTTTCAACTAAAATAAGTGTGTTTAAAGTAATTTCTGTGCCTGAAATTGGTCAAAATTGAAGCTTCTGAGTAAGCAAAACTCTGTAAAAATGGCAATTTTGGTCACTGTGAGGGTTTAAAAAGTGGTTATTCAACATGAGGCACGATCCAATTGACATTTTGAATCATTTTTGGTAAAGTCCAAAAAATCAATTTTCGGACGAAAAACGATGACCGCGGAGCTGTCGAACGTTCCCAAAATGGTCAATTCTGATGAAATTTTAACATTTAATCTTTTGACTGCAAATTACTGTTGGATGTGAATTATTACTTTTTCAACTAAAATAAGTATGTTTAAAGTCAATTCTCTGCCTGAAATTGGTCAAAATTGAAGCTTCCGAGTAAGCAAAACTCTGTAAAAATGGCAATTTTGGTCACTGTGAGGGTTTAAAAAGTGGTTATTCAACATGAGGCACGATCCAATTGACATTTTGAATCATTTTTGGTAAAGTCCAAAAAATTCATTTTCGTACGAAAAACGATGACCGCGGAGCTGTCGAACGTTCCCAAAATGGTAAATTCTGATTAAATTTTAACATTTAATCTTTTGACTGCAAATTACTGTTGGATGTGAATTATTACTTTTTCAACTAAAATAAGTGTGTTTAAAGTAATTTCTGTGCCTGAAATTGGTCAAAATTGAAGCTTCTGAGTAAGCAAAACTCTGTAAAAATGGCAATTTTGGTCACTGTGAGGGTTTAAAAAGTGGTTATTCAACATGAGGCACGATCCAATTGACATTTTGAATCATTTTTGGTAAAGTCCAAAAAATCAATTTTCGGACGAAAAACGATGACCGCGGAGCTGTCGAACGTTCCCAAAATGGTCAATTCTGATGAAATTTTAACATTTAATGTTTTGACTGCAAATTACTGTTGGATGTGAATTATTACTTTTTCAACTAAAATAAGTGTGTTTAAAGTAATTGCTCTGCCTGAAATTGGTCAAAATTGAAGCTTCTGAGTAAGCAAAACTCTGTAAAAATGGCAATTTGGGTCACTGTGAGGGTTTAAAAAGTGGTTATTCAACATGAGGCATGATCCAATTGACATTTTGAATCATTTTTGGTAAAGTCCAAAAAATCAATTTTCGGACGAAAAACGATGACCGCGGAGCTGTCGAACGTTCCCAAAATGGTCAATTCTGATGAAATTTTAACATTTAATCTTTTGACTGCAAATTACTGTTGGATGTGAATTATTACTTTTTCAACTAAAATAAGTGTGTTTAAAGTCATTTCTCTGCCTGAAATTGGTCAAAATTGAAGCTTCCGAGTAAGCAAAACTCTGTAAAAATGGCAATTTTGGTCACTGTGAGGGTTTAAAAAGTGGTTATTCAACATGAGGCACGATCCAATTGACATTTTGAATCATTTTTGATAAAGTCCCAAAAATCAATTTTCGGACGAAAAACGATGACCGCGGAGCTGTCGAACGTTCCCAAAATGGTCAATTCTGATGAAATTTTAACATTTAATCTTTTGACTGCAAATTACTGTTGGATGTGAATTATTACTTTTTCAACTAAAATAAGTGTGTTTAAAGTCAATTCTCTGCCTGAAATTGGTCAAAATTGAAGCTTCTGAGTAAGCAAAACTCTGTAAAAATGGCAATTTTGGTCACTGTGAGGATTTAAAAACTGGTTATTCAACATGAGGCACGATCCAATTGACATTTTGAATCATTTTTGGTAAAGTCCCAAAAATCAATTTTCGGGCGAAAAACGATGACCGCGGAACTGTCGAACGTTCCCAAAATGGTCAATTCTGATGAAATTTTAACATTTAATCTTTTGACTGCAAATTACTGTTGGATGTGAATTATTACTTTTTCAACTAAAATAAGTGTGTTTAAAGTCATTTCTGTGCCTGAAATTGGTCAAAATTGAAGCTTCTGAGTAAGCAAAACTCTGTAAAAATGGCAATTTTGGTCACTGTGAGGGTTTAAAAAGTGGTTATTCAACACGAGGCACGATCCAATTGACATTTTGAATCATTTTTGGTAAAGTCCAAAAAATCAATTTTCGGACGAAAAACGATGACCGCGGAGCTGTCGAACGTTCCCAAAATGGTCAATTCTGATGAAATTTTAACATTTAATGTTTTGACTGCAAATTACTGTTGGATGTGAATTATTACTTTTTCAACTAAAATAAGTGTGTTTAAAGTAATTGCTCTGCCTGAAATTGGTCAAAATTGAAGCTTCTGAGTAAGCAAAACTCTGTAAAAATGGCAATTATGGTCACTGTGAGGGTTTAAAAAGTGGTTATTCAACATGAGGCATGATCCAATTGACATTTTGAATCATTTTTGGTAAAGTCCAAAAAATCAATTTTCGGACGAAAAACGATGACCGCGGAGCTGTCGAACGTTCCCAAAATGGTCAATTCTGATGAAATTTTAACATTTAATCTTTTGACTGCAAATTACTGTTGGATGTGAATTATTACTTTTTCAACTAAAATAAGTGTGTTTAAAGTCATTTCTCTGCCTGAAATTGGTCAAAATTGAAGCTTCTGAGTAAGCAAAACTCTGTAAAAATGGCAATTTTGGTAACTGTGAGGGTTTAAAAAGTGGTTATTCAACATGAGGCACGATCCAATTGACATTTTGAATCATTTTTGGTAAAGTCCCAAAAATCAATTTTCGGACAAAAAACGATGACCGCGGAGCTGTCGAACGTTCCCAAAATGGTCAATTCTGATGAAATTTTAACATTTAATCTTTTGACTGCAAATTACTGTTGGATGTGAATTATTACTTTTTCAACTAAAATAAGTGTGTTTAAAGTAATTTCTCTGCCTGAATTTGGTCAAAATTGAAGCTTCTGAGTAAGCAAAACTCTAAAAATGGCAATTTTGGTCACTGTGAGGGTTTAAAAACTGGTTATTCAACATGAGGCACGATCCAATTGACATTTTGAATCATTTTTGGTAAAGTCCCAAAAATCAATTTTCGGACGAAAAACGATGACCGCGGAGCTGTCGAACGTTCCCAAAATGGTCAATTCTGATGAAATTTTAACATTTAATCTTTTGACTGCAAATTACTGTTGGATGTGAATTATTACTTTTTCAACTAAAATAAGTGTGTTTAAAGTCATTTCTGTGCCTGAAATTGGTCAAAATTGAAGCTTCTGAGTAAGCAAAACTCTGTAAAAATGGCAATTTTGGTCACTGTGAGGGTTTAAAAAGTGGTTATTCAACACGAGGCACGATCCAATTGACATTTTGAATCATTTTTGGTAAAGTCCAAAAAATCAATTTTCGGACGAAAAACGATGACCGCGGAGCTGTCGAACGTTCCCAAAATGGTCAATTCTGATGAAATTTTAACATTTAATCTTTTGACTGCAAATTACTGTTGGATGTGAATTATTACTTTTTCAACTAAAATAAGTATGTTTAAAGTCAATTCTCTGCCTGAAATTGGTCAAAATTGAAGCTTCTGAGTAAGCAAAACTCTGTAAAAATGGCAATTTTGGTCACTGTGAGGGTTTAAAAAGTGGTTATTCAACATGAGGCACGATCCAATTGACATTTTGAATCATTTTTGGTAAAGTCCAAAAAATCCATTTTCGGACGAAAAACGATGACCGCGGAGCTGTCGAACGTTCCCAAAATGGTCAATTCTGATGAAATTTTAACATTTAATATTTTGACTGCAAATTACTGTTGGATGTGAATTATTACTTTTTCAACTAAAATAAGTGTGTTTAAAGTAATTGCTCTGCCTGAATTTGGTCAAAATTGAAGCTTCTGAGTAAGCAAAACTCTGTAAAAATGGCAATTTGGGTCACTGTGAGGGTTTAAAAAGTGGTTATTCAACATGAGGCATGATCCAATTGACATTTTGAATCATTTTTGGTAAAGTCCAAAAAATCAATTTTCGGACGAAAAACGATGACCGCGGAGCTGTCGAACGTTCCCAAAATGGTCAATTCTGATGAAATTTTAACATTTAATCTTTTGACTGCAAATTACTGTTGGATGTGAATTATTACTTTTTCAACTAAAATAAGTATGTTTAAAGTCAATTCTCTGCCTGAAATTGGTCAAAATTGAAGCTTCCGAGTAAGCAAAACTCTGTAAAAATGGCAATTTTGGTCACTGTGAGGGTTTAAAAAGTGGTTATTCAACATGAGGCACGATCCAATTGACATTTTGAATCATTTTTGGTAAAGTCCAAAAAATCCATTTTCGGACGAAAAACGATGACCGCGGAGCTGTCGAACGTTCCCAAAATGGTAAATTCTGATTAAATTTTAACATTTAATCTTTTGACTGCAAATTACTGTTGGATGTGAATTATTACTTTTTCAACTAAAATAAGTGTGTTTAAAGTAATTTCTGTGCCTGAAATTGGTCAAAATTGAAGCTTCTGAGTAAGCAAAACTCTGTAAAAATGGCAATTTTGGTCACTGTGAGGGATTAAAAAGTGGTTATTCAACATGAGGCACGATCCAATTGACATTTTGAATCATTTTTGGTAAAGTCCAAAAAATCAATTTTCGGACGAAAAACGATGACCGCGGAGCTGTCGAACGTTCCCAAAATGGTCAATTCTGATGAAATTTTAACATTTAATGTTTTGACTGCAAATTACTGTTGGATGTGAATTATTACTTTTTCAACTAAAATAAGTGTGTTTAAAGTAATTGCTCTGCCTGAAATTGGTCAAAATTGAAGCTTCTGAGTAAGCAAAACTCTGTAAAAATGGCAATTTGGGTCACTGTGAGGGTTTAAAAAGTGGTTATTCAACATGAGGCATGATCCAATTGACATTTTGAATCATTTTTGGTAAAGTCCAAAAAATCAATTTTCGGACGAAAAACGATGACCGCGGAGCTGTCGAACGTTCCCAAAATGGTCAATTCTGATGAAATTTTAACATTTAATCTTTTGACTGCAAATTACTGTTGGATGTGAATTATTACTTTTTCAACTAAAATAAGTGTGTTTAAAGTCATTTCTCTGCCTGAAATTGGTCAAAATTGAAGCTTCCGAGTAAGCAAAACTCTGTAAAAATGGCAATTTTGGTCACTGTGAGGGTTTAAAAAGTGGTTATTCAACATGAGGCACGATCCAATTGACATTTTGAATCATTTTTGATAAAGTCCCAAAAATCAATTTTCGGACGAAAAACGATGACCGCGGAGCTGTCGAACGTTCCCAAAATGGTCAATTCTGATGAAATTTTAACATTTAATCTTTTGACTGCAAATTACTGTTGGATGTGAATTATTACTTTTTCAACTAAAATAAGTGTGTTTAAAGTCAATTCTCTGCCTGAAATTGGTCAAAATTGAAGCTTCTGAGTAAGCAAAACTCTGTAAAAATGGCAATTTTGGTCACTGTGAGGATTTAAAAACTGGTTATTCAACATGAGGCACGATCCAATTGACATTTTGAATCATTTTTGGTAAAGTCCCAAAAATCAATTTTCGGGCGAAAAACGATGACCGCGGAACTGTCGAACGTTCCCAAAATGGTCAATTCTGATGAAATTTTAACATTTAATCTTTTGACTGCAAATGTAGATTTTCCTAGTTGTTATGACGGAAAGTCTTAATTTTATTAAAGACACGGAGGCGAGTATTATGCTTTCTTATCTTGCATTTATTATAATAGCAGCCAAGATAAGTGCAAGAACTACATTTCCCAGAGGGCCAGGCAACAACTGGGCCATGGGAATGAGAAAAAACGAGAACATGTCAACCAATGAGCAGTGACCACACAGATAAGAGTACACACTGACTGCGCAGCTTCCTCTTTTCGCTGAGAGACAGTCAGATAACAATAGAAAATAAAGGAAAAATAGTCATAACCAGTAAGAACGCCAAAGTCCAGGAGAAGATATCCTTGATCACTGAAATCCAGAACCAAAGTCCAACGAAAGAAACTGAAGAAGGAGCTGGAAGGACCGGAGGGGAAATCCCAGCAGGAGATGAACGGAGCCTTTGAAGGGAAGATCTTCTATGATGAAGCCGGAGGCAAGGCAGGAGACGCTGTTGGGAGGGAGAACACAGGTTAATAGTGTAGCGGTGGGATAATACTCGCCTCCGTGTCTTTAATAAAATTAAGACTTTCCGTCATAACAACTAGGAAAATCTACATTTTATGGCAAGACCGGAGGCTCCTATTATGCTTGTTTAAAGCACATCAATAACATCAGAAGCAACAGAATGAATAGGCTTACAGTAAAACATGCGGAAAATACTGTCATTGGACCAATCTGCTGATCTCAGAATGTCCTCTAAGCGGGAGCCAATCCAAAAGGCCTTGGAAGCCATGGCTCCTCTAGCCGAATGAGCTCCGAAAACAGAGACATCAATGCCGGCAAGGGACATAACCCAGCGAACCCACCTGGCGAGGGTAGGGGAGGAAACAGGAAGGTGGGGTTTACGAAAAGAAATGAGGAGTTGAGAGCAAGAGGGCGTTCTGAGAGCAGCTGTCCTTTGTTCATACATTTTTAAACACTGTCCCACACAAAGTTGGGGTTGATCAGGAAAATAGGGATAAAAAACAGAGTCTAAATGAGTCTTCGTGCGTCTGCGAATCTGGAACAGCACACCTGTAGGGGAAAATTGGCGAGCAGAAACATCCAAAGCCTTAACATCAGAAACCCTTTTGATAGACACCAAGCAAAGTAGCATAGTCAGTTTGGCCGATAACATTTTGAGAGACAAAGCAGAATTGGAGGGCCAACTTAAAAACAATTTAAGTACAACAGAAACATCCCATAAAGAGGTATACTTAGCCAACGGTGGTTTAGAGCAGCGAACACCTTTTAGGAGGCGACAAATCAGAGGATGAGAGCCTACAGGTTTTCCATCAATTTGGGCGTGATTGAGGGAAATGGCAGAGCGGTAGAGGTTGACAGTGCGATAGGCCTTACCAGCACTGGCTTGAGAAGCCAAGAAATTGATAATAAGACCTAGAGGGGCTGAAAAGGGATCGAGAGACCTTTCCAGACACCAGCTTGTCCATAGAGACCAGGCGGATTTGTAGGCCTTGGAAGTGCCTGGAGCCCAGGCTTGGTCGATAAAGTGAGCAGCCTCTTGTGAAATGAGGATGTTAGGAGGGGAAGGCCGGAAACTTTCCAAGCCGACAGAGTGAGAGAGTGGTCCAGGATCAGACTGTGACACTCGCCTTGAGGATTGAGAAGAAGATCGTTGAAGGACGGCAGAAGTACAGGAAAATCCATCGCCAGTTCCAGAAGAGCGGGAAACCAGACCTGAGCTTGCCAGAAGGGGACTACCAGCACTAGAGAAGTCTCTTGACGGCGGACTTGTGCCAGCACTCTGTTGATCATTAGAAAAGGAGGAAAGGCATAGTTGAGATGACAAGACCAATCCTGGAGGAAAGCATCCGTGGCTAGAGCCAGGGGGTCTGGACGCCAGCTGAAAAACTGGGGCAAATGTGAATTGAGGCGAGAAGCAAAGAGATCGATGGAAAAGGGACCCCATAAAAGAGAAAGAGAATGAAAGACGGAGGGACAAAGCCTCCAGTCGCTGGAGTCGCGCAGGAACCTCGAGTGCCAATCTGCCACTGAATTGAGGTCGCCCGGAAGATACTCCGCTGTCAAGGAAAGATGATGAGCTAGGCAGTATTCCCACAGACTTTTCGCTAAGTCTGCTAGAGGCTTGGACTTGGTTCCACCCAGATGATTTATGTAACGAACCGCAGAAACATTGTCCATGCGTAGGAGTATGGAACAGCGGATCCTGTCTTTTGAAAGACTTTTGATCGCAAAGGAACCAGCAAGCATCTCTAAACAGTTTATGTGCAGTCTGGACTCCTCTTTTGACCATGCTCCTCCAGTCGAGACTGGACCACAGCGGGCGCCCCAGCCCGATAGACTGGCATCTGATTCTAAAACAAGATCTGGGGATGTGGCGAAGATAGTGCGCCCGCTCCACGCATCTAAATGGTCTATCCACCATTGTAGCTCTGTGCGGGACTCTTGGTCTAGAGCGAGGACGTCTGAGTAAGCAAGACCTTGGCGAAGATGCTTGATTTTTAGACGCTGAAGGGCCCGGTAATGCAAGGGGCCCGGAAAGATCGCTTGGATCGAAGAGGAAAGAAGACCGACAATCCTGGCCAGAGATCTGAGGGAGATGACAGAAAGGTGGAGCACCGAGGCAATCTCTGTCTTTATCTTTGAGATTTTGGAAAGAGGAAGGCGTAAAGACGCTGCTTTCGAGTCCACAAGAAAACCCAGAAACTCCATGTTTTGAGAGGGAACTAGAGAAGACTTCTCGAGGTTTACAAGGAAACCCAATTCCAGAAGAAGACACTGAGTGGTTTGGAGATCCGCCAGGAGACCCTGTTTGTCCAAATTCAGGATGAGAATATCGTCCAAGTATATTATGAGTCTGATACCCAGAGAACGAAGAAAGGCGACCACCGGCTTCAGAAGTTTTGTGAAGCACCATGGTGCAGAAGAGAGACCAAATGGAAGAGAGGTGAAACAATAAGTCACTCCTGACCACTGGAATTGAAGGAATTTCCAGTGAGACTGGTGGATAGGAACTGTAAGATAGGCATCTTGGAGATCCAAGCGGACCATCCAATCGTGTGGGCGAAGGGTATCCCTGAGGTGAAGGATCGTCTCCATTTTGAAATGACGATACACCACAAAGTGGTTGAACCATTTTAGATTTATTACAGTGCGTAACTTCTTGTTCTTTTTTTGGACTAGAAAGATGGAACTTAAAAAGCCTGTAGAGTCGTAGGGAAAAGTTTGAATGGCTTGTTTCTGAAGTAAGGACTGAATCTCCGTGGAGATGAGAAGAGCCATGTGAGTTGAAAATACAAGAGGAGGAGGGAAAGAGGTCTGGACAGGAGGAGAGTAAAATTCTATAAGATAGCCCTGAACGGTGTTGAGGACCCACGGGTCTACACTTATGGATTGCCATTTTGGAAGAAACTGTTTTAACCGACCTCCAACGGGAGGGAAAAAAGAAGGGCTTACCTTGTTGATTGGAGTTGTTGTTGTGGCGATAACCTTTGCGCCCCCTGCCGCGGAAACCACGTCCTCGTTGTGGGTAGAAGTGCGGCCTGTATTCTTGGGAGTTGTCGTAAACACCTTTGGAGCCTTGATTGTAGGGACGGCCGGAAGAGCGACCCCTGCCTCGTCCGGCCCGTCCAAAAACCCGAGGGGCGAAAGTCTTTTTTATAGATTGCTGAGCCTTGTCAAGAGAGGCAAAGGTAGAGACAAAGCGACTGATGTCGCGAACCAAATTCTCCCCAAAGAGGAGGCCATTGGCCTTAGCGCCGGGATCCATAGGAGCTAAGATAGCCAACTTGGGGTCTAACTTGATTAAGAGACCCTTACGACGTTCATGGGTAATAGAAGCGTTGGCATTGCCCAAAAGGCAGAAGGCACGCTGTACCCACATGGAGATGTCATCGGCAGAAAGCTCCGACCCCTCCAGACGGGCAGACTCTGCCATATCAAAAATACGGGCCAAGGGACCAACGATGTCCAACATTTTGTCTTGGCATGTGGACCATGCCTTGTCAACCCCCCTTCGAGGGTCTTTACCAAATTTAGAAAAGAAGGTAAGTAGTGGTTGATCAATAGCAGGGACAAGGGTGATTTTATCAGGGAGGGCAGGTTTGGGACATTCGGATTTTAATCTGGAACGCACAGCTGCCTCAAGAGGGAGACGTAGGCGGGCAGAAATGTATTCACCAACGTGATGGGAAGGAAGCCATTCAGTTGAGTTGGGATGACGGATGGAGGTCGGGTCAAACATAGGGAGACCCTCCGAGTCATAGACGGGATCAAAATTAAAGGAATCATTTTTTGGAAGTTTGGGGGGGGGTGGGTCAGTGACATCAAAGATATCGCACAAGTCGTCAGCATCAGGCATGTCGTCGTCAGTGTCCAAGATGGTGGAAATTACTAATTTCTGTTTAGGCGACTCTGCGTGCTTGGTTTTTTGTTTTCTCTTGCCCTCTGTACCGACAAACCCCTCCTTAACAGGAGGCCTGGGAGGCACATCGTCCTCATCCATAGGCGAGTAGGACTCGCTAACCAAAGTTGATGCTTTTTTAGTCTTTTGCACAGAAGCAGAGTTATCCACCTTGCGTTTTCTGCTATCCCCCGCAGATTGGGCCAAAACCTTGGACAACATGCTGACCATTGTGTTCTCCATGTGCTTAGACATTCTCTTCATGGAGACTTCAACTGCCTGGTCGACAGAATTATTTATAAACCTGTGAAGGTCCTGCTTGAGAGACCCTTTGTCAATGTTAGAGGGGTTTTCCTCAGAAGAACTGTCGTTTTCCATAATGGTGAAAGAATGGCAGGAAGGGGTTAATGAAATGTGGAAGAGAAGGGCGTGTACAGGGGCGTGTGCGGAGGCGGGCTGACTCCGGGACACAGCGCGAGGGGAAACACAGAGGGAAGAGCTTCGACGTGCGCAGGAGCAAATGCGGAGACAACCGGTGAGGAAACGCGGTGAAATGAGGCCGCTGACTGAAGCCCAGAAGCGGTAAACAGCCTGCGCGAGCAGCGCGAGGACCGCGAGCAGGGCGAAACCAAGCGGGAGGGGGAGGGGGAAGAGGAGCCGGTAAACAAAACCGGACCAAGGTAAAAAAGCGCGACTAGCGCGAACACAGAGGCGCCAAAGCGCGAGTCTAGGAAACGATAGGAAAATACAACAACTGAAAAGCAAAAGTAATGCATATAATTATACCAATAACAATATAAGAATGAGAGCAAAGATAAGGGTACACTTATCTGACTGCGAGCAGCAAGAAAAGAGGAAGCTGTGCAGTCAGTGTGTACTCTTATCTGTGTGGTCACTGCTCATTGGTTGACATGTTCTCGTTTTTTCTCATTCCCATGGCCCAGTTGTTGCCTGGCCCTCTGGGAAATGTAGTTCTTGCACTTATCTTGGCTGCTATTATAATAAATGCAAGATAAGAAAGCATAATAGGAGCCTCCGGTCTTGCCATAAAATTACTGTTGGATGTGAATTATTACTTTTTCAACTAAAATAAGTGTGTTTAAAGTCATTTCTGTGCCTGAAATTGGTCAAAATTGAAGCTTCTGAGTAAGCAAAACTCTGTAAAAATGGCAATTTTGGTCACTGTGAGGGTTTAAAAAGTGGTTATTCAACACGAGGCACGATCCAATTGACATTTTGAATCATTTTTGGTAAAGTCCAAAAAATCAATTTTCGGACGAAAAACGATGACCGCGGAGCTGTCGAACGTTCCCAAAATGGTCAATTCTGATGAAATTTTAACATTTAATGTTTTGACTGCAAATTACTGTTGGATGTGAATTATTACTTTTTCAACTAAAATAAGTGTGTTTAAAGTAATTGCTCTGCCTGAAATTGGTCAAAATTGAAGCTTCTGAGTAAGCAAAACTCTGTAAAAATGGCAATTATGGTCACTGTGAGGGTTTAAAAAGTGGTTATTCAACATGAGGCATGATCCAATTGACATTTTGAATCATTTTTGGTAAAGTCCAAAAAATCAATTTTCGGACGAAAAACGATGACCGCGGAGCTGTCGAACGTTCCCAAAATGGTCAATTCTGATGAAATTTTAACATTTAATCTTTTGACTGCAAATTACTGTTGGATGTGAATTATTACTTTTTCAACTAAAATAAGTGTGTTTAAAGTCATTTCTCTGCCTGAAATTGGTCAAAATTGAAGCTTCTGAGTAAGCAAAACTCTGTAAAAATGGCAATTTTGGTAACTGTGAGGGTTTAAAAAGTGGTTATTCAACATGAGGCACGATCCAATTGACATTTTGAATCATTTTTGGTAAAGTCCCAAAAATCAATTTTCGGACAAAAAACGATGACCGCGGAGCTGTCGAACGTTCCCAAAATGGTCAATTCTGATGAAATTTTAACATTTAATCTTTTGACTGCAAATTACTGTTGGATGTGAATTATTACTTTTTCAACTAAAATAAGTGTGTTTAAAGTCAATTCTCTGCCTGAAATTGGTCAAAATTGAAGCTTCTGAGTAAGCAAAACTCTAAAAATGGCAATTTTGGTCACTGTGAGGGTTTAAAAACTGGTTATTCAACATGAGGCACGATCCAATTGACATTTTGAATCATTTTTGGTAAAGTCCCAAAAATCAATTTTCGGACGAAAAACGATGACCGCGGAGCTGTCGAACGTTCCCAAAATGGTCAATTCTGATGAAATTTTAACATTTAATCTTTTGACTGCAAATTACTGTTGGATGTGAATTATTACTTTTTCAACTAAAATAAGTGTGTTTAAAGTCATTTCTCTGCCTGAATTTGGTCAAAATTGAAGCTTCTGAGTAAGCAAAACTCTAAAAATGGCAATTTTGGTCACTGTGAGGGTTTAAAAACTGGTTATTCAACATGAGGCACGATCCAATTGACATTTTGAATCATTTTTGGTAAAGTCCCAAAAATCAATTTTCGGACGAAAAACGATGACCGCGGAGCTGTCGAACGTTCCCAAAATGGTCAATTCTGATGAAATTTTAACATTTAATCTTTTGACTGCAAATGTAGATTTTCCTAGTTGTTATGACGGAAAGTCTTAATTTTATTAAAGACACGGAGGCGAGTATTATGCTTTCTTATCTTGCATTTATTATAATAGCAGCCAAGATAAGTGCAAGAACTACATTTCCCAGAGGGCCAGGCAACAACTGGGCCATGGGAATGAGAAAAAAAGAGAACATGTCAACCAATGAGCAGTGACCACACAGATAAGAGTACACACTGACTGCGCAGCTTCCTCTTTTCGCTGAGAGACAGTCAGATAACAATAGAAAATAAAGGAAAAATAGTCATAACCAGTAAGAACGCCAAAGTCCAGGAGAAGATATCCTTGATCACTGAAATCCAGAACCAAAGTCCAACGAAAGAAACTGAAGAAGGAGCTGGAAGGACCGGAGGGGAAATCCCAGCAGGAGATGAACGGAGCCTTTGAAGGGAAGATCTTCTATGATGAAGCCGGAGGCAAGGCAGGAGACGCTGTTGGGAGGGAGAACACAGGTTAATAGTGTAGCGGTGGGATAATACTCGCCTCCGTGTCTTTAATAAAATTAAGACTTTCCGTCATAACAACTAGGAAAATCTACATTTTATGGCAAGACCGGAGGCTCCTATTATGCTTGTTTAAAGCACATCAATAACATCAGAAGCAACAGAATGAATAGGCTTACAGTAAAACATGCGGAAAATACTGTCATTGGACCAATCTGCTGATCTCAGAATGTCCTCTAAGCGGGAGCCAATCCAAAAGGCCTTGGAAGCCATGGCTCCTCTAGCCGAATGAGCTCCGAAAACAGAGACATCAATGCCGGCAAGGGACATAACCCAGCGAACCCACCTGGCGAGGGTAGGGGAGGAAACAGGAAGGTGGGGTTTACGAAAAGAAATGAGGAGTTGAGAGCAAGAGGGCGTTCTGAGAGCAGCTGTCCTTTGTTCATACATTTTTAAACACTGTCCCACACAAAGTTGGGGTTGATCAGGAAAATAGGGATAAAAAACAGAGTCTAAATGAGTCTTCGTGCGTCTGCGAATCTGGAACAGCACACCTGTAGGGGAAAATTGGCGAGCAGAAACATCCAAAGCCTTAACATCAGAAACCCTTTTGATAGACACCAAGCAAAGTAGCATAGTCAGTTTGGCCGATAACATTTTGAGAGACAAAGCAGAATTGGAGGGCCAACTTAAAAACAATTTAAGTACAACAGAAACATCCCATAAAGAGGTATACTTAGCCAACGGTGGTTTAGAGCAGCGAACACCTTTTAGGAGGCGACAAATCAGAGGATGAGAGCCTACAGGTTTTCCATCAATTTGGGCGTGATTGAGGGAAATGGCAGAGCGGTAGAGGTTGACAGTGCGATAGGCCTTACCAGCACTGGCTTGAGAAGCCAAGAAATTGATAATAAGACCTAGAGGGGCTGAAAAGGGATCGAGAGACCTTTCCAGACACCAGCTTGTCCATAGAGACCAGGCGGATTTGTAGGCCTTGGAAGTGCCTGGAGCCCAGGCTTGGTCGATAAAGTGAGCAGCCTCTTGTGAAATGAGGATGTTAGGAGGGGAAGGCCGGAAACTTTCCAAGCCGACAGAGTGAGAGAGTGGTCCAGGATCAGACTGTGACACTCGCCTTGAGGATTGAGAAGAAGATCGTTGAAGGACGGCAGAAGTACAGGAAAATCCATCGCCAGTTCCAGAAGAGCGGGAAACCAGACCTGAGCTTGCCAGAAGGGGACTACCAGCACTAGAGAAGTCTCTTGACGGCGGACTTGTGCCAGCACTCTGTTGATCATTAGAAAAGGAGGAAAGGCATAGTTGAGATGACAAGACCAATCCTGGAGGAAAGCATCCGTGGCTAGAGCCAGGGGGTCTGGACGCCAGCTGAAAAACTGGGGCAAATGTGAATTGAGGCGAGAAGCAAAGAGATCGATGGAAAAGGGACCCCATAAAAGAGAAAGAGAATGAAAGACGGAGGGACAAAGCCTCCAGTCGCTGGAGTCGCGCAGGAACCTCGAGTGCCAATCTGCCACTGAATTGAGGTCGCCCGGAAGATACTCCGCTGTCAAGGAAAGATGATGAGCTAGGCAGTATTCCCACAGACTTTTCGCTAAGTCTGCTAGAGGCTTGGACTTGGTTCCACCCAGATGATTTATGTAACGAACCGCAGAAACATTGTCCATGCGTAGGAGTATGGAACAGCGGATCCTGTCTTTTGAAAGACTTTTGATCGCAAAGGAACCAGCAAGCATCTCTAAACAGTTTATGTGCAGTCTGGACTCCTCTTTTGACCATGCTCCTCCAGTCGAGACTGGACCACAGCGGGCGCCCCAGCCCGATAGACTGGCATCTGATTCTAAAACAAGATCTGGGGATGTGGCGAAGATAGTGCGCCCGTTCCACGCATCTAAATGGTCTATCCACCATTGTAGCTCTGTGCGGGACTCTTGGTCTAGAGCGAGGACGTCTGAGTAAGCAAGACCTTGGCGAAGATGCTTGATTTTTAGACGCTGAAGGGCCCGGTAATGCAAGGGGCCCGGAAAGATCGCTTGGATCGAAGAGGAAAGAAGACCGACAATCCTGGCCAGAGATCTGAGGGAGATGACAGAAAGGTGGAGCACCGAGGCAATCTCTGTCTTTATCTTTGAGATTTTGGAAAGAGGAAGGCGTAAAGACGCTGCTTTCGAGTCCACAAGAAAACCCAGAAACTCCATGTTTTGAGAGGGAACTAGAGAAGACTTCTCGAGGTTTACAAGGAAACCCAAATCCAGAAGAAGACACTGAGTGGTTTGGAGATCCGCCAGGAGACCCTGTTTGTCCAAATTCAGGATGAGAATATCGTCCAAGTATATTATGAGTCTGATACCCAGAGAACGAAGAAAGGCGACCACCGGCTTCAGAAGTTTTGTGAAGCACCATGGTGCAGAAGAGAGACCAAATGGAAGAGAGGTGAAACAATAAGTCACTCCTGACCACTGGAATTGAAGGAATTTCCAGTGAGACTGGTGGATAGGAACTGTAAGATAGGCATCTTGGAGATCCAAGCGGACCATCCAATCGTGTGGGCGAAGGGTATCCCTGAGGTGAAGGATCGTCTCCATTTTGAAATGACGATACACCACAAAGTGGTTGAACCATTTTAGATTTATTACAGTGCGTAACTTCTTGTTCTTCTTTTGGACTAGAAAGATGGAACTTAAAAAGCCTGTAGAGTCGTAGGGAAAAGTTTGAATGGCTTGTTTCTGAAGTAAGGACTGAATCTCCGTGGAGATGAGAAGAGCCATGTGAGTTGAAAATACAAGAGGAGGAGGGAAAGAGGTCTGGACAGGAGGAGAGTAAAATTCTATAAGATAGCCCTGAACGGTGTTGAGGACCCACGGGTCTACACTTATGGATTGCCATTTTGGAAGAAACTGTTTTAACCGACCTCCAACGGGAGGGAAAAAAGAAGGGCTTACCTTGTTGATTGGAGTTGTTGTTGTGGCGATAACCTTTGCGCCCCCTGCCGCGGAAACCACGTCCTCGTTGTGGGTAGAAGTGCGGCCTGTATTCTTGGGAGTTGTCGTAAACACCTTTGGAGCCTTGATTGTAGGGACGGCCGGAAGAGCGACCCCTGCCTCGTCCGGCCCGTCCAAAAACCCGAGGGGCGAAAGTCTTTTTTATAGATTGCTGAGCCTTGTCAAGAGAGGCAAAGGTAGAGACAAAGCGACTGATGTCGCGAACCAAATTCTCCCCAAAGAGGAGGCCATTGGCCTTAGCGCCGGGATCCATAGGAGCTAAGATAGCCAACTTGGGGTCTAACTTGATTAAGAGACCCTTACGACGTTCATGGGTAATAGAAGCGTTGGCATTGCCCAAAAGGCAGAAGGCACGCTGTACCCACATGGAGATGTCATCGGCAGAAAGCTCCGACCCCTCCAGACGGGCAGACTCTGCCATATCAAAAATACGGGCCAAGGGACCAACGATGTCCAACATTTTGTCTTGGCATGTGGACCATGCCTTGTCAACCCCCCTTCGAGGGTCTTTACCAAATTTAGAAAAGAAGGTAAGTAGTGGTTGATCAATAGCAGGGACAAGGGTGATTTTATCAGGGAGGGCAGGTTTGGGACATTCGGATTTTAATCTGGAACGCACAGCTGCCTCAAGAGGGAGACGTAGGCGGGCAGAAATGTATTCACCAACGTGATGGGAAGGAAGCCATTCAGTTGAGTTGGGATGACGGATGGAGGTCGGGTCAAACATAGGGAGACCCTCCGAGTCATAGACGGGATCAAAATTAAAGGAATCATTTTTTGGAAGTTTGGGGGGGGTGGGTCAGTGACATCAAAGATATCGCACAAGTCGTCAGCATCAGGCATGTCGTCGTCAGTGTCCAAGATGGTGGAAATTACTAATTTCTGTTTAGGCGACTCTGCGTGCTTGGTTTTTTGTTTTCTCTTGCCCTCTGTACCGACAAACCCCTCCTTAACAGGAGGCCTGGGAGGCACATCGTCCTCATCCATAGGCGAGTAGGACTCGCTAACCAAAGTTGATGCTTTTTTAGTCTTTTGCACAGAAGCAGAGTTATCCACCTTGCGTTTTCTGCTATCCCCCGCAGATTGGGCCAAAACCTTGGACAACATGCTGACCATTGTGTTCTCCATGTGCTTAGACATTCTCTTCATGGAGACTTCAACTGCCTGGTCGACAGAATTATTTATAAACCTGTGAAGGTCCTGCTTGAGAGACCCTTTGTCAATGTTAGAGGGGTTTTCCTCAGAAGAACTGTCGTTTTCCATAATGGTGAAAGAATGGCAGGAAGGGGTTAATGAAATGTGGAAGAGAAGGGCGTGTACAGGGGCGTGTGCGGAGGCGGGCTGACTCCGGGACACAGCGCGAGGGGAAACACAGAGGGAAGAGCTTCGACGTGCGCAGGAGCAAATGCGGAGACAACCGGTGAGGAAACGCGGTGAAATGAGGCCGCTGACTGAAGCCCAGAAGCGGTAAACAGCCTGCGCGAGCAGCGCGAGGACCGCGAGCAGGGCGAAACCAAGCGGGAGGGGGAGGGGGAAGAGGAGCCGGTAAACAAAACCGGACCAAGGTAAAAAAGCGCGACTAGCGCGAACACAGAGGCGCCAAAGCGCGAGTCTAGGAAACGATAGGAAAATACAACAACTGAAAAGCAAAAGTAATGCATATAATTATACCAATAACAATATAAGAATGAGAGCAAAGATAAGGGTACACTTATCTGACTGCGAGCAGCAAGAAAAGAGGAAGCTGTGCAGTCAGTGTGTACTCTTATCTGTGTGGTCACTGCTCATTGGTTGACATGTTCTCGTTTTTTCTCATTCCCATGGCCCAGTTGTTGCCTGGCCCTCTGGGAAATGTAGTTCTTGCACTTATCTTGGCTGCTATTATAATAAATGCAAGATAAGAAAGCATAATAGGAGCCTCCGGTCTTGCCATAAAATTACTGTTGGATGTGAATTATTACTTTTTCAACTAAAATAAGTGTGTTTAAAGTCATTTCTGTGCCTGAAATTGGTCAAAATTGAAGCTTCTGAGTAAGCAAAACTCTGTAAAAATGGCAATTTTGGTCACTGTGAGGGTTTAAAAAGTGGTTATTCAACACGAGGCACGATCCAATTGACATTTTGAATCATTTTTGGTAAAGTCCAAAAAATCAATTTTCGGACGAAAAACGATGACCGCGGAGCTGTCGAACGTTCCCAAAATGGTCAATTCTGATGAAATTTTAACATTTAATGTTTTGACTGCAAATTACTGTTGGATGTGAATTATTACTTTTTCAACTAAAATAAGTGTGTTTAAAGTAATTGCTCTGCCTGAAATTGGTCAAAATTGAAGCTTCTGAGTAAGCAAAACTCTGTAAAAATGGCAATTATGGTCACTGTGAGGGTTTAAAAAGTGGTTATTCAACATGAGGCATGATCCAATTGACATTTTGAATCATTTTTGGTAAAGTCCAAAAAATCAATTTTCGGACGAAAAACGATGACCGCGGAGCTGTCGAACGTTCCCAAAATGGTCAATTCTGATGAAATTTTAACATTTAATCTTTTGACTGCAAATTACTGTTGGATGTGAATTATTACTTTTTCAACTAAAATAAGTGTGTTTAAAGTCATTTCTCTGCCTGAAATTGGTCAAAATTGAAGCTTCTGAGTAAGCAAAACTCTGTAAAAATGGCAATTTTGGTAACTGTGAGGGTTTAAAAAGTGGTTATTCAACATGAGGCACGATCCAATTGACATTTTGAATCATTTTTGGTAAAGTCCCAAAAATCAATTTTCGGACAAAAAACGATGACCGCGGAGCTGTCGAACGTTCCCAAAATGGTCAATTCTGATGAAATTTTAACATTTAATCTTTTGACTGCAAATTACTGTTGGATGTGAATTATTACTTTTTCAACTAAAATAAGTGTGTTTAAAGTCAATTCTCTGCCTGAAATTGGTCAAAATTGAAGCTTCTGAGTAAGCAAAACTCTAAAAATGGCAATTTTGGTCACTGTGAGGGTTTAAAAACTGGTTATTCAACATGAGGCACGATCCAATTGACATTTTGAATCATTTTTGGTAAAGTCCCAAAAATCAATTTTCGGACGAAAAGCGATGACCGCGGAGCTGTCGAACGTTCCCAAAATGGTCAATTCTGATGAAATTTTAACATTTAATCTTTTGACTGCAAATTACTGTTGGATGTGAATTATTACTTTTTCAACTAAAATAAGTGTGTTTAAAGTCATTTCTCTGCCTGAATTTGGTCAAAATTGAAGCTTCTGAGTAAGCAAAACTCTAAAAATGGCAATTTTGGTCACTGTGAGGGTTTAAAAAGTGGTTATTCAACATGAGGCACGATCCAATTGACATTTTGAATCATTTTTGGTAAAGTCCCAAAAATCAATTTTCGGACGAAAAACGATGACCGCGGAGCTGTCGAACGTTCCCAAAATGGTCAATTCTGATGAAATTTTAACATTTAATCTTTTGACTGCAAATTACTGTTGGATGTGAATTATTACTTTTTCAACTAAAATAAGTGTGTTTAAAGTAATTGCTCTGCCTGAAATTGGTCAAAATTGAAGCTTCTGAGTAAGCAAAACTCTGTAAAAATGGCAATTTGGGTCACTGTGAGGGTTTAAAAAGTGGTTATTCAACATGAGGCATGATCCAATTGACATTTTGAATCATTTTTGGTAAAGTCCAAAAAATCAATTTTCGGACGAAAAACGATGACCGCGGAGCTGTCGAACGTTCCCAAAATGGTCAAATCTGATGAAATTTTAACATTTAATCTTTTGACTGCAAATTACTGTTGGATGTGAATTATTACTTTTTCAACTAAAATAAGTGTGTTTAAAGTCATTTCTCTGCCTGAAATTGGTCAAAATTGAAGCTTCCGAGTAAGCAAAACTCTGTAAAAATGGCAATTTTGGTCACTGTGAGGGTTTAAAAAGTGGTTATTCAACATGAGGCACGATCCAATTGACATTTTGAATCATTTTTGATAAAGTCCCAAAAATCAATTTTCGGACGAAAAACGATGACCGCGGAGCTGTCGAACGTTCCCAAAATGGTCAATTCTGATGAAATGTTAACATTTAATCTTTTGACTGCAAATTACTGTTGGATGTGAATTATTACTTTTTCAACTAAAATAAGTGTGTTTAAAGTCAATTCTCTGCCTGAAATTGGTCAAAATTGAAGCTTCTGAGTAAGCAAAACTCTGTAAAAATGGCAATTTTGGTCACTGTGAGGATTTAAAAACTGGTTATTCAACATGAGGCACGATCCAATTGACATTTTGAATCATTTTTGGTAAAGTCCCAAAAATCAATTTTCGGGCGAAAAACGATGACCGCGGAACTGTCGAACGTTCCCAAAATGGTCAATTCTGATGAAATTTTAACATTTAATCTTTTGACTGCAAATTACTGTTGGATGTGAATTATTACTTTTTCAACTAAAATAAGTGTGTTTAAAGTCATTTCTGTGCCTGAAATTGGTCAAAATTGAAGCTTCTGAGTAAGCAAAACTCTGTAAAAATGGCAATTTTGGTCACTGTGAGGGTTTAAAAAGTGGTTATTCAACACGAGGCACGATCCAATTGACATTTTGAATCATTTTTGGTAAAGTCCAAAAAATCAATTTTCGGACGAAAAACGATGACCGCGGAGCTGTCGAACGTTCCCAAAATGGTCAATTCTGATGAAATTTTAACATTTAATGTTTTGACTGCAAATTACTGTTGGATGTGAATTATTACTTTTTCAACTAAAATAAGTGTGTTTAAAGTAATTGCTCTGCCTGAAATTGGTCAAAATTGAAGCTTCTGAGTAAGCAAAACTCTGTAAAAATGGCAATTATGGTCACTGTGAGGGTTTAAAAAGTGGTTATTCAACATGAGGCATGATCCAATTGACATTTTGAATCATTTTTGGTAAAGTCCAAAAAATCAATTTTCGGACGAAAAACGATGACCGCGGAGCTGTCGAACGTTCCCAAAATGGTCAATTCTGATGAAATTTTAACATTTAATCTTTTGACTGCAAATTACTGTTGGATGTGAATTATTACTTTTTCAACTAAAATAAGTGTGTTTAAAGTCATTTCTCTGCCTGAAATTGGTCAAAATTGAAGCTTCTGAGTAAGCAAAACTCTGTAAAAATGGCAATTTTGGTAACTGTGAGGGTTTAAAAAGTGGTTATTCAACATGAGGCACGATCCAATTGACATTTTGAATCATTTTTGGTAAAGTCCCAAAAATCAATTTTCGGACAAAAAACGATGACCGCGGAGCTGTCGAACGTTCCCAAAATGGTCAATTCTGATGAAATTTTAACATTTAATCTTTTGACTGCAAATTACTGTTGGATGTGAATTATTACTTTTTCAACTAAAATAAGTGTGTTTAAAGTCAATTCTCTGCCTGAAATTGGTCAAAATTGAAGCTTCTGAGTAAGCAAAACTCTAAAAATGGCAATTTTGGTCACTGTGAGGGTTTAAAAACTGGTTATTCAACATGAGGCACGATCCAATTGACATTTTGAATCATTTTTGGTAAAGTCCCAAAAATCAATTTTCGGACGAAAAACGATGACCGCGGAGCTGTCGAACGTTCCCAAAATGGTCAATTCTGATGAAATTTTAACATTTAATCTTTTGACTGCAAATTACTGTTGGATGTGAATTATTAATTTTTCAACTAAAATAAGTGTGTTTAAAGTAATTTCTCTGCCTGAATTTGGTCAAAATTGAAGCTTCTGAGTAAGCAAAACTCTAAAAATGGCAATTTTGGTCACTGTGAGGGTTTAAAAACTGGTTATTCAACATGAGGCACGATCCAATTGACATTTTGAATCATTTTTGGTAAAGTCCCAAAAATCAATTTTCGGACGAAAAACGATGACCGCGGAGCTGTCGAACGTTCCCAAAATGGTCAATTCTGATGAAATTTTAACATTTAATCTTTTGACTGCAAATTACTGTTGGATGTGAATTATTACTTTTTCAACTAAAATAAGTGTGTTTAAAGTCATTTCTGTGCCTGAAATTGGTCAAAATTGAAGCTTCTGAGTAAGCAAAACTCTGTAAAAATGGCAATTTTGGTCACTGTGAGGGTTTAAAAAGTGGTTATTCAACACGAGGCACGATCCAATTGACATTTTGAATCATTTTTGGTAAAGTCCAAAAAATCAATTTTCGGACGAAAAACGATGACCGCGGAGCTGTCGAACGTTCCCAAAATGGTCAATTCTGATGAAATTTTAACATTTAATCTTTTGACTGCAAATTACTGTTGGATGTGAATTATTACTTTTTCAACTAAAATAAGTATGTTTAAAGTCAATTCTCTGCCTGAAATTGGTCAAAATTGAAGCTTCCGAGTAAGCAAAACTCTGTAAAAATGGCAATTTTGGTCACTGTGAGGGTTTAAAAAGTGGTTATTCAACATGAGGCACGATCCAATTGACATTTTGAATCATTTTTGGTAAAGTCCAAAAAATCAATTTTCGGACGAAAAACGATGACCGCGGAGCTGTCGAACGTTCCCAAAATGGTCAATTCTGATGAAATTTTAACATTTAATCTTTTGACTGCAAATTACTGTTGGATGTGAATTATTACTTTTTCAACTAAAATAAGTATGTTTAAAGTCAATTCTCTGCCTGAAATTGGTCAAAATTGAAGCTTCCGAGTAAGCAAAACTCTGTAAAAATGGCAATTTTGGTCACTGTGAGGGTTTAAAAAGTGGTTATTCAACATGAGGCACGATCCAATTGACATTTTGAATCATTTTTGGTAAAGTCCAAAAAATCCATTTTCGGACGAAAAACGATGACCGCGGAGCTGTCGAACGTTCCCAAAATGGTAAATTCTGATTAAATTTTAACATTTAATCTTTTGACTGCAAATTACTGTTGGATGTGAATTATTACTTTTTCAACTAAAATAAGTGTGTTTAAAGTAATTTCTGTGCCTGAAATTGGTCAAAATTGAAGCTTCTGAGTAAGCAAAACTCTGTAAAAATGGCAATTTTGGTCACTGTGAGTGTTTAAAAAGTGGTTATTCAACATGAGGCACGATCCAATTGACATTTTGAATCATTTTTGGTAAAGTCCAAAAAATCAATTTTCGGACGAAAAACGATGACCGCGGAGCTGTCGAACGTTCCCAAAATGGTCAATTCTGATGAAATTTTAACATTTAATGTTTTGACTGCAAATTACTGTTGGATGTGAATTATTACTTTTTCAACTAAAATAAGTGTGTTTAAAGTAATTGCTCTGCCTGAATTTGGTCAAAATTGAAGCTTCTGAGTAAGCAAAACTCTGTAAAAATGGCAATTTGGGTCACTGTGAGGGTTTAAAAAGTGGTTATTCAACATGAGGCATGATCCAATTGACATTTTGAATCATTTTTGGTAAAGTCCAAAAAATCAATTTTCGGACGAAAAACGATGACCGCGGAGCTGTCGAACGTTCCCAAAATGGTCAATTCTGATGAAATTTTAACATTTAATCTTTTGACTGCAAATTACTGTTGGATGTGAATTATTACTTTTTCAACTAAAATAAGTATGTTTAAAGTCAATTCTCTGCCTGAAATTGGTCAAAATTGAAGCTTCCGAGTAAGCAAAACTCTGTAAAAATGGCAATTTTGGTCACTGTGAGGGTTTAAAAAGTGGTTATTCAACATGAGGCACGATCCAATTGACATTTTGAATCATTTTTGGTAAAGTCCAAAAAATCCATTTTCGGACGAAAAACGATGACCGCGGAGCTGTCGAACGTTCCCAAAATGGTCAATTCTGATGAAATTTTAACATTTAATCTTTTGACTGCAAATTACTGTTGGATGTGAATTATTACTTTTTCAACTAAAATAAGTGTGTTTAAAGTAATTTCTCTGCCTGAATTTGGTCAAAATTGAAGCTTCTGAGTAAGCAAAACTCTAAAAATGGCAATTTTGGTCACTGTGAGGGATTAAAAAGTGGTTATTCAACATGAGGCACGATCCAATTGACATTTTGATTCATTTTTGGTAAAGTCCAAAAAATCAATTTTCGGACGAAAAACGATGACCGCGGAGCTGTCGAACGTTCCCAAAATGGTCAATTCTGATGAAATTTTAACATTTAATGTTTTGACTGCAAATTACTGTTGGATGTGAATTATTACTTTTTCAACTAAAATAAGTGTGTTTAAAGTAATTGCTCTGCCTGAAATTGGTCAAAATTGAAGCTTCTGAGTAAGCAAAACTCTGTAAAAATGGCAATTTGGGTCACTGTGAGGGTTTAAAAAGTGGTTATTCAACATGAGGCATGATCCAATTGACATTTTGAATCATTTTTGGTAAAGTCCAAAAAATCAATTTTCGGACGAAAAACGATGACCGCGGAGCTGTCGAACGTTCCCAAAATGGTCAATTCTGATGAAATTTTAACATTTAATCTTTTGACTGCAAATTACTGTTGGATGTGAATTATTACTTTTTCAACTAAAATAAGTGTGTTTAAAGTCATTTCTCTGCCTGAAATTGGTCAAAATTGAAGCTTCCGAGTAAGCAAAACTCTGTAAAAATGGCAATTTTGGTCACTGTGAGGGTTTAAAAAGTGGTTATTCAACATGAGGCACGATCCAATTGACATTTTGAATCATTTTTGATAAAGTCCCAAAAATCAATTTTCGGACGAAAAACGATGACCGCGGAGCTGTCGAGCGTTCCCAAAATGGTCAATTCTGATGAAATTTTAACATTTAATCTTTTGACTGCAAATTACTGTTGGATGTGAATTATTACTTTTTCAACTAAAATAAGTGTGTTTAAAGTCAATTCTCTGCCTGAAATTGGTCAAAATTGAAGCTTCTGAGTAAGCAAAACTCTGTAAAAATGGCAATTTTGGTCACTGTGAGGATTTAAAAACTGGTTATTCAACATGAGGCACGATCCAATTGACATTTTGAATCATTTTTGGTAAAGTCCCAAAAATCAATTTTCGGGCGAAAAACGATGACCGCGGAACTGTCGAACGTTCCCAAAATGGTCAATTCTGATGAAATTTTAACATTTAATCTTTTGACTGCAAATGTAGATTTTCCTAGTTGTTATGACGGAAAGTCTTAATTTTATTAAAGACACGGAGGCGAGTATTATGCTTTCTTATCTTGCATTTATTATAATAGCAGCCAAGATAAGTGCAAGAACTACATTTCCCAGAGGGCCAGGCAACAACTGGGCCATGGGAATGAGAAAAAACGAGAACATGTCAACCAATGAGCAGTGACCACACAGATAAGAGTACACACTGACTGCGCAGCTTCCTCTTTTCGCTGAGAGACAGTCAGATAACAATAGAAAATAAAGGAAAAATAGTCATAACCAGTAAGAACGCCAAAGTCCAGGAGAAGATATCCTTGATCACTGAAATCCAGAACCAAAGTCCAACGAAAGAAACTGAAGAAGGAGCTGGAAGGACCGGAGGGGAAATCCCAGCAGGATATGAACGGAGCCTTTGAAGGGAAGATCTTCTATGATGAAGCCGGAGGCAAGGCAGGAGACGCTGTTGGGAGGGAGAACACAGGTTAATAGTGTAGCGGTGGGATAATACTCGCCTCCGTGTCTTTAATAAAATTAAGACTTTCCGTCATAACAACTAGGAAAATCTACATTTTATGGCAAGACCGGAGGCTCCTATTATGCTTGTTTAAAGCACATCAATAACATCAGAAGCAACAGAATGAATAGGCTTACAGTAAAACATGCGGAAAATACTGTCATTGGACCAATCTGCTGATCTCAGAATGTCCTCTAAGCGGGAGCCAATCCAAAAGGCCTTGGAAGCCATGGCTCCTCTAGCCGAATGAGCTCCGAAAACAGAGACATCAATGCCGGCAAGGGACATAACCCAGCGAACCCACCTGGCGAGGGTAGGGGAGGAAACAGGAAGGTGGGGTTTACGAAAAGAAATGAGGAGTTGAGAGCAAGAGGGCGTTCTGAGAGCAGCTGTCCTTTGTTCATACATTTTTAAACACTGTCCCACACAAAGTTGGGGTTGATCAGGAAAATAGGGATAAAAAACAGAGTCTAAATGAGTCTTCGTGCGTCTGCGAATCTGGAACAGCACACCTGTAGGGGAAAATTGGCGAGCAGAAACATCCAAAGCCTTAACATCAGAAACCCTTTTGATAGACACCAAGCAAAGTAGCATAGTCAGTTTGGCCGATAACATTTTGAGAGACAAAGCAGAATTGGAGGGCCAACTTAAAAACAATTTAAGTACAACAGAAACATCCCATAAAGAGGTATACTTAGCCAACGGTGGTTTAGAGCAGCGAACACCTTTTAGGAGGCGACAAATCAGAGGATGAGAGCCTACAGGTTTTCCATCAATTTGGGCGTGATTGAGGGAAATGGCAGAGCGGTAGAGGTTGACAGTGCGATAGGCCTTACCAGCACTGGCTTGAGAAGCCAAGAAATTGATAATAAGACCTAGAGGGGCTGAAAAGGGATCGAGAGACCTTTCCAGACACCAGCTTGTCCATAGAGACCAGGCGGATTTGTAGGCCTTGGAAGTGCCTGGAGCCCAGGCTTGGTCGATAAAGTGAGCAGCCTCTTGTGAAATGAGGATGTTAGGAGGGGAAGGCCGGAAACTTTCCAAGCCGACAGAGTGAGAGAGTGGTCCTGGATCAGACTGTGACACTCGCCTTGAGGATTGAGAAGAAGATCGTTGAAGGACGGCAGAAGTACAGGAAAATCCATCGCCAGTTCCAGAAGAGCGGGAAACCAGACCTGAGCTTGCCAGAAGGGGACTACCAGCACTAGAGAAGTCTCTTGACGGCGGACTTGTGCCAGCACTCTGTTGATCATTAGAAAAGGAGGAAAGGCATAGTTGAGATGACAAGACCAATCCTGGAGGAAAGCATCCGTGGCTAGAGCCAGGGGGTCTGGACGCCAGCTGAAAAACTGGGGCAAATGTGAATTGAGGCGAGAAGCAAAGAGATCGATGGAAAAGGGACCCCATAAAAGAGAAAGAGAATGAAAGACGGAGGGACAAAGCCTCCAGTCGCTGGAGTCGCGCAGGAACCTCGAGTGCCAATCTGCCACTGAATTGAGGTCGCCCGGAAGATACTCCGCTGTCAAGGAAAGATGATGAGCTAGGCAGTATTCCCACAGACTTTTCGCTAAGTCTGCTAGAGGCTTGGACTTGGTTCCACCCAGATGATTTATGTAACGAACCGCAGAAACATTGTCCATGCGTAGGAGTATGGAACAGCGGATCCTGTCTTTTGAAAGACTTTTGATCGCAAAGGAACCAGCAAGCATCTCTAAACAGTTTATGTGCAGTCTGGACTCCTCTTTTGACCATGCTCCTCCAGTCGAGACTGGACCACAGCGGGCGCCCCAGCCCGATAGACTGGCATCTGATTCTAAAACAAGATCTGGGGATGTGGCGAAGATAGTGCGCCCGTTCCACGCATCTAAATGGTCTATCCACCATTGTAGCTCTGTGCGGGACTCTTGGTCTAGAGCGAGGACGTCTGAGTAAGCAAGACCTTGGCGAAGATGCTTGATTTTTAGACGCTGAAGGGCCCGGTAATGCAAGGGGCCCGGAAAGATCGCTTGGATCGAAGAGGAAAGAAGACCGACAATCCTGGCCAGAGATCTGAGGGAGATGACAGAAAGGTGGAGCACCGAGGCAATCTCTGTCTTTATCTTTGAGATTTTGGAAAGAGGAAGGCGTAAAGACGCTGCTTTCGAGTCCACAAGAAAACCCAGAAACTCCATGTTTTGAGAGGGAACTAGAGAAGACTTCTCGAGGTTTACAAGGAAACCCAAATCCAGAAGAAGACACTGAGTGGTTTGGAGATCCGCCAGGAGACCCTGTTTGTCCAAATTCAGGATGAGAATATCGTCCAAGTATATTATGAGTCTGATACCCAGAGAACGAAGAAAGGCGACCACCGGCTTCAGAAGTTTTGTGAAGCACCATGGTGCAGAAGAGAGACCAAATGGAAGAGAGGTGAAACAATAAGTCACTCCTGACCACTGGAATTGAAGGAATTTCCAGTGAGACTGGTGGATAGGAACTGTAAGATAGGCATCTTGGAGATCCAAGCGGACCATCCAATCGTGTGGGCGAAGGGTATCCCTGAGGTGAAGGATCGTCTCCATTTTGAAATGACGATACACCACAAAGTGGTTGAACCATTTTAGATTTATTACAGTGCGTAACTTCTTGTTCTTCTTTTGGACTAGAAAGATGGAACTTAAAAAGCCTGTAGAGTCGTAGGGAAAAGTTTGAATGGCTTGTTTCTGAAGTAAGGACTGAATCTCCGTGGAGATGAGAAGAGCCATGTGAGTTGAAAATACAAGAGGAGGAGGGAAAGAGGTCTGGACAGGAGGAGAGTAAAATTCTATAAGATAGCCCTGAACGGTGTTGAGGACCCACGGGTCTACACTTATGGATTGCCATTTTGGAAGAAACTGTTTTAACCGACCTCCAACGGGAGGGAAAAAAGAAGGGCTTACCTTGTTGATTGGAGTTGTTGTTGTGGCGATAACCTTTGCGCCCCCTGCCGCGGAAACCACGTCCTCGTTGTGGGTAGAAGTGCGGCCTGTATTCTTGGGAGTTGTCGTAAACACCTTTGGAGCCTTGATTGTAGGGACGGCCGGAAGAGCGACCCCTGCCTCGTCCGGCCCGTCCAAAAACCCGAGGGGCGAAAGTCTTTTTTATAGATTGCTGAGCCTTGTCAAGAGAGGCAAAGGTAGAGACAAAGCGACTGATGTCGCGAACCAAATTCTCCCCAAAGAGGAGGCCATTGGCCTTAGCGCCGGGATCCATAGGAGCTAAGATAGCCAACTTGGGGTCTAACTTGATTAAGAGACCCTTACGACGTTCATGGGTAATAGAAGCGTTGGCATTGCCCAAAAGGCAGAAGGCACGCTGTACCCACATGGAGATGTCATCGGCAGAAAGCTCCGACCCCTCCAGACGGGCAGACTCTGCCATATCAAAAATACGGGCCAAGGGACCAACGATGTCCAACATTTTGTCTTGGCATGTGGACCATGCCTTGTCAACCCCCCTTCGAGGGTCTTTACCAAATTTAGAAAAGAAGGTAAGTAGTGGTTGATCAATAGCAGGGACAAGGGTGATTTTATCAGGGAGGGCAGGTTTGGGACATTCGGATTTTAATCTGGAACGCACAGCTGCCTCAAGAGGGAGACGTAGGCGGGCAGAAATGTATTCACCAACGTGATGGGAAGGAAGCCATTCAGTTGAGTTGGGATGACGGATGGAGGTCGGGTCAAACATAGGGAGACCCTCCGAGTCATAGACGGGATCAAAATTAAAGGAATCATTTTTTGGAAGTTTGGGGGGGGGTGGGTCAGTGACATCAAAGATATCGCACAAGTCGTCAGCATCAGGCATGTCGTCGTCAGTGTCCAAGATGGTGGAAATTACTAATTTCTGTTTAGGCGACTCTGCGTGCTTGGTTTTTTGTTTTCTCTTGCCCTCTGTACCGACAAACCCCTCCTTAACAGGAGGCCTGGGAGGCACATCGTCCTCATCCATAGGCGAGTAGGACTCGCTAACCAAAGTTGATGCTTTTTTAGTCTTTTGCACAGAAGCAGAGTTATCCACCTTGCGTTTTCTGCTATCCCCCGCAGATTGGGCCAAAACCTTGGACAACATGCTGACCATTGTGTTCTCCATGTGCTTAGACATTCTCTTCATGGAGACTTCAACTGCCTGGTCGACAGAATTATTTATAAACCTGTGAAGGTCCTGCTTGAGAGACCCTTTGTCAATGTTAGAGGGGTTTTCCTCAGAAGAACTGTCGTTTTCCATAATGGTGAAAGAATGGCAGGAAGGGGTTAATGAAATGTGGAAGAGAAGGGCGTGTACAGGGGCGTGTGCGGAGGCGGGCTGACTCCGGGACACAGCGCGAGGGGAAACACAGAGGGAAGAGCTTCGACGTGCGCAGGAGCAAATGCGGAGACAACCGGTGAGGAAACGCGGTGAAATGAGGCCGCTGACTGAAGCCCAGAAGCGGTAAACAGCCTGCGCGAGCAGCGCGAGGACCGCGAGCAGGGCGAAACCAAGCGGGAGGGGGAGGGGGAAGAGGAGCCGGTAAACAAAACCGGACCAAGGTAAAAAAGCGCGACTAGCGCGAACACAGAGGCGCCAAAGCGCGAGTCTAGGAAACGATAGGAAAATACAACAACTGAAAAGCAAAAGTAATGCATATAATTATACCAATAACAATATAAGAATGAGAGCAAAGATAAGGGTACACTTATCTGACTGCGAGCAGCAAGAAAAGAGGAAGCTGTGCAGTCAGTGTGTACTCTTATCTGTGTGGTCACTGCTCATTGGTTGACATGTTCTCGTTTTTTCTCATTCCCATGGCCCAGTTGTTGCCTGGCCCTCTGGGAAATGTAGTTCTTGCACTTATCTTGGCTGCTATTATAATAAATGCAAGATAAGAAAGCATAATAGGAGCCTCCGGTCTTGCCATAAAATTACTGTTGGATGTGAATTATTACTTTTTCAACTAAAATAAGTGTGTTTAAAGTCATTTCTGTGCCTGAAATTGGTCAAAATTGAAGCTTCTGAGTAAGCAAAACTCTGTAAAAATGGCAATTTTGGTCACTGTGAGGGTTTAAAAAGTGGTTATTCAACACGAGGCACGATCCAATTGACATTTTGAATCATTTTTGGTAAAGTCCAAAAAATCAATTTTCGGACGAAAAACGATGACCGCGGAGCTGTCGAACGTTCCCAAAATGGTCAATTCTGATGAAATTTTAACATTTAATGTTTTGACTGCAAATTACTGTTGGATGTGAATTATTACTTTTTCAACTAAAATAAGTGTGTTTAAAGTAATTGCTCTGCCTGAAATTGGTCAAAATTGAAGCTTCTGAGTAAGCAAAACTCTGTAAAAATGGCAATTATGGTCACTGTGAGGGTTTAAAAAGTGGTTATTCAACATGAGGCATGATCCAATTGACATTTTGAATCATTTTTGGTAAAGTCCAAAAAATCAATTTTCGGACGAAAAACGATGACCGCGGAGCTGTCGAACGTTCCCAAAATGGTCAATTCTGATGAAATTTTAACATTTAATCTTTTGACTGCAAATTACTGTTGGATGTGAATTATTACTTTTTCAACTAAAATAAGTGTGTTTAAAGTCATTTCTCTGCCTGAAATTGGTCAAAATTGAAGCTTCTGAGTAAGCAAAACTCTGTAAAAATGGCAATTTTGGTAACTGTGAGGGTTTAAAAAGTGGTTATTCAACATGAGGCACGATCCAATTGACATTTTGAATCATTTTTGGTAAAGTCCCAAAAATCAATTTTCGGACAAAAAACGATGACCGCGGAGCTGTCGAACGTTCCCAAAATGGTCAATTCTGATGAAATTTTAACATTTAATCTTTTGACTGCAAATTACTGTTGGATGTGAATTATTACTTTTTCAACTAAAATAAGTGTGTTTAAAGTCAATTCTCTGCCTGAAATTGGTCAAAATTGAAGCTTCTGAGTAAGCAAAACTCTAAAAATGGCAATTTTGGTCACTGTGAGGGTTTAAAAACTGGTTATTCAACATGAGGCACGATCCAATTGACATTTTGAATCATTTTTGGTAAAGTCCCAAAAATCAATTTTCGGACGAAAAACGATGACCGCGGAGCTGTCGAACGTTCCCAAAATGGTCAATTCTGATGAAATTTTAACATTTAATCTTTTGACTGCAAATTACTGTTGGATGTGAATTATTACTTTTTCAACTAAAATAAGTGTGTTTAAAGTCATTTCTCTGCCTGAATTTGGTCAAAATTGAAGCTTCTGAGTAAGCAAAACTCTAAAAATGGCAATTTTGGTCACTGTGAGGGTTTAAAAACTGGTTATTCAACATGAGGCACGATCCAATTGACATTTTGAATCATTTTTGGTAAAGTCCCAAAAATCAATTTTCGGACGAAAAACGATGACCGCGGAGCTGTCGAACGTTCCCAAAATGGTCAATTCTGATGAAATTTTAACATTTAATCTTTTGACTGCAAATTACTGTTGGATGTGAATTATTACTTTTTCAACTAAAATAAGTATGTTTAAAGTCAATTCTCTGCCTGAAATTGGTCAAAATTGAAGCTTCCGAGTAAGCAAAACTCTGTAAAAATGGCAATTTTGGTCACTGTGAGGGTTTAAACAGTGGTTATTCAACATGAGGCACGATCCAATTGACATTTTGAATCATTTTTGGTAAAGTCCAAAAAATCAATTTTCGGACGAAAAACGATGACCGCGGAGCTGTCGAACGTTCCCAAAATGGTCAATTCTGATGAAATTTTAACATTTAATGTTTTGACTGCAAATTACTGTTGGATGTGAATTATTACTTTTTCAACTAAAATAAGTGTGTTTAAAGTAATTGCTCTGCCTGAAATTGGTCAAAATTGAAGCTTCTGAGTAAGCAAAACTCTGTAAAAATGGCAATTTGGGTCACTGTGAGGGTTTAAAAAGTGGTTATTCAACATGAGGCATGATCCAATTGACATTTTGAATCATTTTTGGTAAAGTCCAAAAAATCAATTTTCGGACGAAAAACGATGACCGCGGAGCTGTCGAACGTTCCCAAAATGGTCAATTCTGATGAAATTTTAACATTTAATCTTTTGACTGCAAATTACTGTTGGATGTGAATTATTACTTTTTCAACTAAAATAAGTGTGTTTAAAGTCATTTCTCTGCCTGAAATTGGTCAAAATTGAAGCTTCCGAGTAAGCAAAACTCTGTAAAAATGGCAATTTTGGTCACTGTGAGGGTTTAAAAAGTGGTTATTCAACATGAGGCACGATCCAATTGACATTTTGAATCATTTTTGATAAAGTCCCAAAAATCAATTTTCGGACGAAAAACGATGACCGCGGAGCTGTCGAACGTTCCCAAAATGGTCAATTCTGATGAAATTTTAACATTTAATCTTTTGACTGCAAATTACTGTTGGATGTGAATTATTACTTTTTCAACTAAAATAAGTGTGTTTAAAGTCAATTCTCTGCCTGAAATTGGTCAAAATTGAAGCTTCTGAGTAAGCAAAACTCTGTAAAAATGGCAATTTTGGTCACTGTGAGGATTTAAAAACTGGTTATTCAACATGAGGCACGATCCAATTGACATTTTGAATCATTTTTGGTAAAGTCCCAAAAATCAATTTTCGGGCGAAAAACGATGACCGCGGAACTGTCGAACGTTCCCAAAATGGTCAATTCTGATGAAATTTTAACATTTAATCTTTTGACTGCAAATTACTGTTGGATGTGAATTATTACTTTTTCAACTAAAATAAGTGTGTTTAAAGTCATTTCTGTGCCTGAAATTGGTCAAAATTGAAGCTTCTGAGTAAGCAAAACTCTGTAAAAATGGCAATTTTGGTCACTGTGAGGGTTTAAAAAGTGGTTATTCAACACGAGGCACGATCCAATTGACATTTTGAATCATTTTTGGTAAAGTCCAAAAAATCAATTTTCGGACGAAAAACGATGACCGCGGAGCTGTCGAACGTTCCCAAAATGGTCAATTCTGATGAAATTTTAA
This sequence comes from Lissotriton helveticus, assembly GCF_964261635.1. NCBI lineage: Eukaryota > Metazoa > Chordata > Amphibia > Caudata > Salamandridae > Lissotriton > Lissotriton helveticus. The sequence goes on along the minus strand of NC_136069.1, from coordinate 1,160,816,902 downwards.
CATTTAATGTTTTGACTGCAAATTACTGTTGGATGTGAATTATTACTTTTTCAACTAAAATAAGTGTGTTTAAAGTAATTGCTCTGCCTGAAATTGGTCAAAATTGAAGCTTCTGAGTAAGCAAAACTCTGTAAAAATGGCAATTATGGTCACTGTGAGGGTTTAAAAAGTGGTTATTCAACATGAGGCATGATCCAATTGACATTTTGAATCATTTTTGGTAAAGTCCAAAAAATCAATTTTCGGACGAAAAACGATGACCGCGGAGCTGTCGAACGTTCCCAAAATGGTCAATTCTGATGAAATTTTAACATTTAATCTTTTGACTGCAAATTACTGTTGGATGTGAATTATTACTTTTTCAACTAAAATAAGTGTGTTTAAAGTCATTTCTCTGCCTGAAATTGGTCAAAATTGAAGCTTCTGAGTAAGCAAAACTCTGTAAAAATGGCAATTTTGGTAACTGTGAGGGTTTAAAAAGTGGTTATTCAACATGAGGCACGATCCAATTGACATTTTGAATCATTTTTGGTAAAGTCCCAAAAATCAATTTTCGGACAAAAAACGATGACCGCGGAGCTGTCGAACGTTCCCAAAATGGTCAATTCTGATGAAATTTTAACATTTAATCTTTTGACTGCAAATTACTGTTGGATGTGAATTATTACTTTTTCAACTAAAATAAGTGTGTTTAAAGTCAATTCTCTGCCTGAAATTGGTCAAAATTGAAGCTTCTGAGTAAGCAAAACTCTAAAAATGGCAATTTTGGTCACTGTGAGGGTTTAAAAACTGGTTATTCAACATGAGGCACGATCCAATTGACATTTTGAATCATTTTTGGTAAAGTCCCAAAAATCAATTTTCGGACGAAAAACGATGACCGCGGAGCTGTCGAACGTTCCCAAAATGGTCAATTCTGATGAAATTTTAACATTTAATCTTTTGACTGCAAATTACTGTTGGATGTGAATTATTACTTTTTCAACTAAAATAAGTGTGTTTAAAGTCATTTCTCTGCCTGAATTTGGTCAAAATTGAAGCTTCTGAGTAAGCAAAACTCTAAAAATGGCAATTTTGGTCACTGTGAGGGTTTAAAAACTGGTTATTCAACATGAGGCACGATCCAATTGACATTTTGAATCATTTTTGGTAAAGTCCCAAAAATCAATTTTCGGACGAAAAACGATGACCGCGGAGCTGTCGAACGTTCCCAAAATGGTCAATTCTGATGAAATTTTAACATTTAATCTTTTGACTGCAAATTACTGTTGGATGTGAATTATTACTTTTTCAACTAAAATAAGTATGTTTAAAGTCAATTCTCTGCCTGAAATTGGTCAAAATTGAAGCTTCCGAGTAAGCAAAACTCTGTAAAAATGGCAATTTTGGTCACTGTGAGGGTTTAAACAGTGGTTATTCAACATGAGGCACGATCCAATTGACATTTTGAATCATTTTTGGTAAAGTCCAAAAAATCAATTTTCGGACGAAAAACGATGACCGCGGAGCTGTCGAACGTTCCCAAAATGGTCAATTCTGATGAAATTTTAACATTTAATGTTTTGACTGCAAATTACTGTTGGATGTGAATTATTACTTTTTCAACTAAAATAAGTGTGTTTAAAGTAATTGCTCTGCCTGAAATTGGTCAAAATTGAAGCTTCTGAGTAAGCAAAACTCTGTAAAAATGGCAATTTGGGTCACTGTGAGGGTTTAAAAAGTGGTTATTCAACATGAGGCATGATCCAATTGACATTTTGAATCATTTTTGGTAAAGTCCAAAAAATCAATTTTCGGACGAAAAACGATGACCGCGGAGCTGTCGAACGTTCCCAAAATGGTCAATTCTGATGAAATTTTAACATTTAATCTTTTGACTGCAAATTACTGTTGGATGTGAATTATTACTTTTTCAACTAAAATAAGTGTGTTTAAAGTCATTTCTCTGCCTGAAATTGGTCAAAATTGAAGCTTCCGAGTAAGCAAAACTCTGTAAAAATGGCAATTTTGGTCACTGTGAGGGTTTAAAAAGTGGTTATTCAACATGAGGCACGATCCAATTGACATTTTGAATCATTTTTGATAAAGTCCCAAAAATCAATTTTCGGACGAAAAACGATGACCGCGGAGCTGTCGAACGTTCCCAAAATGGTCAATTCTGATGAAATTTTAACATTTAATCTTTTGACTGCAAATTACTGTTGGATGTGAATTATTACTTTTTCAACTAAAATAAGTGTGTTTAAAGTCAATTCTCTGCCTGAAATTGGTCAAAATTGAAGCTTCTGAGTAAGCAAAACTCTGTAAAAATGGCAATTTTGGTCACTGTGAGGATTTAAAAACTGGTTATTCAACATGAGGCACGATCCAATTGACATTTTGAATCATTTTTGGTAAAGTCCCAAAAATCAATTTTCGGGCGAAAAACGATGACCGCGGAACTGTCGAACGTTCCCAAAATGGTCAATTCTGATGAAATTTTAACATTTAATCTTTTGACTGCAAATTACTGTTGGATGTGAATTATTACTTTTTCAACTAAAATAAGTGTGTTTAAAGTCATTTCTGTGCCTGAAATTGGTCAAAATTGAAGCTTCTGAGTAAGCAAAACTCTGTAAAAATGGCAATTTTGGTCACTGTGAGGGTTTAAAAAGTGGTTATTCAACACGAGGCACGATCCAATTGACATTTTGAATCATTTTTGGTAAAGTCCAAAAAATCAATTTTCGGACGAAAAACGATGACCGCGGAGCTGTCGAACGTTCCCAAAATGGTCAATTCTGATGAAATTTTAACATTTAATCTTTTGACTGCAAATTACTGTTGGATGTGAATTATTACTTTTTCAACTAAAATAAGTGTGTTTAAAGTCAATTCTCTGCCTGAAATTGGTCAAAATTGAAGCTTCTGAGTAAGCAAAACTCTGTAAAAATGGCAATTTTGGTCACTGTGAGGATTTAAAAACTGGTTATTCAACATGAGGCACGATCCAATTGACATTTTGAATCATTTTTGGTAAAGTCCCAAAAATCAATTTTCGGGCGAAAAACGATGACCGCGGAACTGTCGAACGTTCCCAAAATGGTCAATTCTGATGAAATTTTAACATTTAATCTTTTGACTGCAAATTACTGTTGGATGTGAATTATTACTTTTTCAACTAAAATAAGTGTGTTTAAAGTCATTTCTGTGCCTGAAATTGGTCAAAATTGAAGCTTCTGAGTAAGCAAAACTCTGTAAAAATGGCAATTTTGGTCACTGTGAGGGTTTAAAAAGTGGTTATTCAACACGAGGCACGATCCAATTGACATTTTGAATCATTTTTGGTAAAGTCCAAAAAATCAATTTTCAGACGAAAAACGATGACCGCGGAGCTGTCGAACGTTCCCAAAATGGTCAATTCTGATGAAATTTTAACATTTAATGTTTTGACTGCAAATTACTGTTGGATGTGAATTATTACTTTTTCAACTAAAATAAGTGTGTTTAAAGTAATTGCTCTGCCTGAAATTGGTCAAAATTGAAGCTTCTGAGTAAGCAAAACTCTGTAAAAATGGCAATTATGGTCACTGTGAGGGTTTAAAAAGTGGTTATTCAACATGAGGCATGATCCAATTGACATTTTGAATCATTTTTGGTAAAGTCCAAAAAATCAATTTTCGGACGAAAAACGATGACCGCGGAGCTGTCGAACGTTCCCAAAATGGTCAATTCTGATGAAATTTTAACATTTAATCTTTTGACTGCAAATTACTGTTGGATGTGAATTATTACTTTTTCAACTAAAATAAGTGTGTTTAAAGTCATTTCTCTGCCTGAAATTGGTCAAAATTGAAGCTTCTGAGTAAGCAAAACTCTGTAAAAATGGCAATTTTGGTAACTGTGAGGGTTTAAAAAGTGGTTATTCAACATGAGGCACGATCCAATTGACATTTTGAATCATTTTTGGTAAAGTCCCAAAAATCAATTTTCGGACAAAAAACGATGACCGCGGAGCTGTCGAACGTTCCCAAAATGGTCAATTCTGATGAAATTTTAACATTTAATCTTTTGACTGCAAATTACTGTTGGATGTGAATTATTACTTTTTCAACTAAAATAAGTGTGTTTAAAGTCAATTCTCTGCCTGAAATTGGTCAAAATTGAAGCTTCTGAGTAAGCAAAACTCTAAAAATGGCAATTTTGGTCACTGTGAGGGTTTAAAAACTGGTTATTCAACATGAGGCACGATCCAATTGACATTTTGAATCATTTTTGGTAAAGTCCCAAAAATCAATTTTCGGACGAAAAACGATGACCGCGGAGCTGTCGAACGTTCCCAAAATGGTCAATTCTGATGAAATTTTAACATTTAATCTTTTGACTGCAAATTACTGTTGGATGTGAATTATTACTTTTTCAACTAAAATAAGTGTGTTTAAAGTCATTTCTCTGCCTGAATTTGGTCAAAATTGAAGCTTCTGAGTAAGCAAAACTCTAAAAATGGCAATTTTGGTCACTGTGAGGGTTTAAAAACTGGTTATTCAACATGAGGCACGATCCAATTGACATTTTGAATCATTTTTGGTAAAGTCCCAAAAATCAATTTTCGGACGAAAAACGATGACCGCGGAGCTGTCGAACGTTCCCAAAATGGTCAATTCTGATGAAATTTTAACATTTAATCTTTTGACTGCAAATTACTGTTGGATGTGAATTATTACTTTTTCAACTAAAATAAGTATGTTTAAAGTCAATTCTCTGCCTGAAATTGGTCAAAATTGAAGCTTCTGAGTAAGCAAAACTCTGTAAAAATGGCAATTTTGGTCACTGTGAGGGTTTAAACAGTGGTTATTCAACATGAGGCACGATCCAATTGACATTTTGAATCATTTTTGGTAAAGTCCAAAAAATCAATTTTCGGACGAAAAACGATGACCGCGGAGCTGTCGAACGTTCCCAAAATGGTCAATTCTGATGAAATTTTAACATTTAATGTTTTGACTGCAAATTACTGTTGGATGTGAATTATTACTTTTTCAACTAAAATAAGTGTGTTTAAAGTAATTGCTCTGCCTGAAATTGGTCAAAATTGAAGCTTCTGAGTAAGCAAAACTCTGTAAAAATGGCAATTTGGGTCACTGTGAGGGTTTAAAAAGTGGTTATTCAACATGAGGCATGATCCAATTGACATTTTGAATCATTTTTGGTAAAGTCCAAAAAATCAATTTTCGGACGAAAAACGATGACCGCGGAGCTGTCGAACGTTCCCAAAATGGTCAATTCTGATGAAATTTTAACATTTAATCTTTTGACTGCAAATTACTGTTGGATGTGAATTATTACTTTTTCAACTAAAATAAGTGTGTTTAAAGTCATTTCTCTGCCTGAAATTGGTCAAAATTGAAGCTTCCGAGTAAGCAAAACTCTGTAAAAATGGCAATTTTGGTCACTGTGAGGGTTTAAAAAGTGGTTATTCAACATGAGGCACGATCCAATTGACATTTTGAATCATTTTTGATAAAGTCCCAAAAATCAATTTTCGGACGAAAAACGATGACCGCGGAGCTGTCGAACGTTCCCAAAATGGTCAATTCTGATGAAATTTTAACATTTAATCTTTTGACTGCAAATTACTGTTGGATGTGAATTATTACTTTTTCAACTAAAATAAGTGTGTTTAAAGTCAATTCTCTGCCTGAAATTGGTCAAAATTGAAGCTTCTGAGTAAGCAAAACTCTGTAAAAATGGCAATTTTGGTCACTGTGAGGATTTAAAAACTGGTTATTCAACATGAGGCACGATCCAATTGACATTTTGAATCATTTTTGGTAAAGTCCCAAAAATCAATTTTCGGGCGAAAAACGATGACCGCGGAACTGTCGAACGTTCCCAAAATGGTCAATTCTGATGAAATTTTAACATTTAATCTTTTGACTGCAAATTACTGTTGGATGTGAATTATTACTTTTTCAACTAAAATAAGTGTGTTTAAAGTCATTTCTGTGCCTGAAATTGGTCAAAATTGAAGCTTCTGAGTAAGCAAAACTCTGTAAAAATGGCAATTTTGGTCACTGTGAGGGTTTAAAAAGTGGTTATTCAACACGAGGCACGATCCAATTGACATTTTGAATCATTTTTGGTAAAGTCCAAAAAATCAATTTTCGGACGAAAAACGATGACCGCGGAGCTGTCGAACGTTCCCAAAATGGTCAATTCTGATGAAATTTTAACATTTAATGTTTTGACTGCAAATTACTGTTGGATGTGAATTATTACTTTTTCAACTAAAATAAGTGTGTTTAAAGTAATTGCTCTGCCTGAAATTGGTCAAAATTGAAGCTTCTGAGTAAGCAAAACTCTGTAAAAATGGCAATTATGGTCACTGTGAGGGTTTAAAAAGTGGTTATTCAACATGAGGCATGATCCAATTGACATTTTGAATCATTTTTGGTAAAGTCCAAAAAATCCATTTTCGGACGAAAAACGATGACCGCGGAGCTGTCGAACGTTCCCAAAATGGTAAATTCTGATTAAATTTTAACATTTAATCTTTTGACTGCAAATTACTGTTGGATGTGAATTATTACTTTTTCAACTAAAATAAGTGTGTTTAAAGTCATTTCTGTGCCTGAAATTGGTCAAAATTGAAGCTTCTGAGTAAGCAAAACTCTGTAAAAATGGCAATTTTGGTCACTGTGAGGGTTTAAAAAGTGGTTATTCAACACGAGGCACGATCCAATTGACATTTTGAATCATTTTTGGTAAAGTCCAAAAAATCAATTTTCGGACGAAAAACGATGACCGCGGAGCTGTCGAACGTTCCCAAAATGGTCAATTCTGATGAAATTTTAACATTTAATCTTTTGACTGCAAATTACTGTTGGATGTGAATTATTACTTTTTCAACTAAAATAAGTGTGTTTAAAGTCATTTCTCTGCCTGAAATTGGTCAAAATTGAAGCTTCTGAGTAAGCAAAACTCTGTAAAAATGGCAATTTTGGTAACTGTGAGGGTTTAAAAAGTGGTTATTCAACATGAGGCACGATCCAATTGACATTTTGAATCATTTTTGGTAAAGTCCCAAAAATCAATTTTCGGACAAAAAACGATGACCGCGGAGCTGTCGAACGTTCCCAAAATGGTCAATTCTGATGAAATTTTAACATTTAATCTTTTGACTGCAAATTACTGTTGGATGTGAATTATTACTTTTTCAACTAAAATAAGTGTGTTTAAAGTCAATTCTCTGCCTGAAATTGGTCAAAATTGAAGCTTCTGAGTAAGCAAAACTCTAAAAATGGCAATTTTGGTCACTGTGAGGGTTTAAAAACTGGTTATTCAACATGAGGCACGATCCAATTGACATTTTGAATCATTTTTGGTAAAGTCCCAAAAATCAATTTTCGGACGAAAAACGATGACCGCGGAGCTGTCGAACGTTCCCAAAATGGTCAATTCTGATGAAATTTTAACATTTAATCTTTTGACTGCAAATTACTGTTGGATGTGAATTATTACTTTTTCAACTAAAATAAGTGTGTTTAAAGTAATTTCTCTGCCTGAATTTGGTCAAAATTGAAGCTTCTGAGTAAGCAAAACTCTAAAAATGGCAATTTTGGTCACTGTGAGGGTTTAAAAACTGGTTATTCAACATGAGGCACGATCCAATTGACATTTTGAATCATTTTTGGTAAAGTCCAAAAAATCAATTTTCGGACGAAAAACGATGACCGCGGAGCTGTCGAACGTTCCCAAAATGGTCAATTCTGATGAAATTTTAACATTTAATCTTTTGACTGCAAATTACTGTTGGATGTGAATTATTACTTTTTCAACTAAAATAAGTGTGTTTAAAGTCATTTCTGTGCCTGAAATTGGTCAAAATTGAAGCTTCTGAGTAAGCAAAACTCTGTAAAAATGGCAATTTTGGTCACTGTGAGGGTTTAAAAAGTGGTTATTCAACACGAGGCACGATCCAATTGACATTTTGAATCATTTTTGGTAAAGTCCAAAAAATCAATTTTTGGACGAAAAACGATGACCGCGGAGCTGTCGAACGTTCCCAAAATGGTCAATTCTGATGAAATTTTAACATTTAATCTTTTGACTGCAAATTACTGTTGGATGTGAATTATTACTTTTTCAACTAAAATAAGTATGTTTAAAGTCAATTCTCTGCCTGAAATTGGTCAAAATTGAAGCTTCCGAGTAAGCAAAACTCTGTAAAAATGGCAATTTTGGTCACTGTGAGGGTTTAAAAAGTGTTTATTCAACATGAGGCACGATCCAATTGACATTTTGAATCATTTTTGGTAAAGTCCAAAAAATCCATTTTCGGACGAAAAACGATGACCGCGGAGCTGTCGAACGTTCCCAAAATGGTAAATTCTGATTAAATTTTAACATTTAATCTTTTGACTGCAAATTACTGTTGGATGTGAATTATTACTTTTTCAACTAAAATAAGTGTGTTTAAAGTAATTTCTGTGCCTGAAATTGGTCAAAATTGAAGCTTCTGAGTAAGCAAAACTCTGTAAAAATGGCAATTTTGGTCACTGTGAGGGTTTAAAAAGTGGTTATTCAACATGAGGCACGATCCAATTGACATTTTGAATCATTTTTGGTAAAGTCCAAAAAATCAATTTTCGGACGAAAAACGATGACCGCGGAGCTGTCGAACGTTCCCAAAATGGTCAATTCTGATGAAATTTTAACATTTAATGTTTTGACTGCAAATTACTGTTGGATGTGAATTATTACTTTTTCAACTAAAATAAGTGTGTTTAAAGTAATTGCTCTGCCTGAAATTGGTCAAAATTGAAGCTTCTGAGTAAGCAAAACTCTGTAAAAATGGCAATTTGGGTCACTGTGAGGGTTTAAAAAGTGGTTATTCAACATGAGGCATGATCCAATTGACATTTTGAATCATTTTTGGTAAAGTCCAAAAAATCAATTTTCGGACGAAAAACGATGACCGCGGAGCTGTCGAACGTTCCCAAAATGGTCAATTCTGATGAAATTTTAACATTTAATCTTTTGACTGCAAATTACTGTTGGATGTGAATTATTACTTTTTCAACTAAAATAAGTATGTTTAAAGTCAATTCTCTGCCTGAAATTGGTCAAAATTGAAGCTTCCGAGTAAGCAAAACTCTGTAAAAATGGCAATTTTGGTCACTGTGAGGGTTTAAAAAGTGGTTATTCAACATGAGGCACGATCCAATTGACATTTTGAATCATTTTTGATAAAGTCCCAAAAATCCATTTTCGGACGAAAAACGATGACCGCGGAGCTGTCGAACGTTCCCAAAATGGTCAATTCTGATGAAATTTTAACATTTAATCTTTTGACTGCAAATTACTGTTGGATGTGAATTATTACTTTTTCAACTAAAATAAGTGTGTTTAAAGTCAATTCTCTGCCTGAAATTGGTCAAAATTGAAGCTTCTGAGTAAGCAAAACTCTGTAAAAATGGCAATTTTGGTCACTGTGAGGATTTAAAAACTGGTTATTCAACATGAGGCACGATCCAATTGACATTTTGAATCATTTTTGGTAAAGTCCCAAAAATCTATTTTCGGGCGAAAAACGATGACCGCGGAACTGTCGAACGTTCCCAAAATGGTAAATTCTGATGAAATTTTAACATTTAATCTTTTGACTGCAAATTACTGTTGGATGTGAATTATTACTTTTTCAACTAAAATAAGTGTGTTTAAAGTCATTTCTGTGCCTGAAATTGGTCAAAATTGAAGCTTCTGAGTAAGCAAAACTCTGTAAAAATGGCAATTTTGGTCACTGTGAGGGTTTAAAAAGTGGTTATTCAACACGAGGCACGATCCAATTGACATTTTGAATCATTTTTGGTAAAGTCCAAAAAATCAATTTTCGGACGAAAAACGATGACCGCGGAGCTGTCGAACGTTCCCAAAATGGTCAATTCTGATGAAATTTTAACATTTAATGTTTTGACTGCAAATTACTGTTGGATGTGAATTATTACTTTTTCAACTAAAATAAGTGTGTTTAAAGTCATTTCTGTGCCTGAAATTGGTCAAAATTGAAGCTTCTGAGTAAGCAAAACTCTGTAAAAATGGCAATTTTGGTCACTGTGAGGGTTTAAAAAGTGGTTATTCAACACGAGGCACGATCCAATTGACATTTTGAATCATTTTTGGTAAAGTCCAAAAAATCAATTTTCGGACGAAAAACGATGACCGCGGAGCTGTCGAACGTTCCCAAAATGGTCAATTCTGATGAAATTTTAACATTTAATGTTTTGACTGCAAATTACTGTTGGATGTGAATTATTACTTTTTCAACTAAAATAAGTGTGTTTAAAGTAATTGCTCTGCCTGAAATTGGTCAAAATTGAAGCTTCTGAGTAATCAAAACTCTGTAAAAATGGCAATTATGGTCACTGTGAGGGTTTAAAAAGTGGTTATTCAACATGAGGCATGATCCAATTGACATTTTGAATCATTTTTGGTAAAGTCCAAAAAATCAATTTTCGGACGAAAAACGATGACCAGCTCCGCAGCTGTCGAACGTTCCCAAAATGGTCAATTCTGATGAAATTTTAACATTTAATCTTTTGACTGCAAATTACTGTTGGATGTGAATTATTACTTTTTCAACTAAAATAAGTGTGTTTAAAGTCATTTCTCTGCCTGAAATTGGTCAAAATTGAAGCTTCTGAGTAAGCAAAACTCTGTAAAAATGGCAATTTTGGTAACTGTGAGGGTTTAAAAAGTGGTTATTCAACATGAGGCACGATCCAATTGACATTTTGAATCATTTTTGGTAAAGTCCCAAAAATCAATTTTCGGACAAAAAACGATGACCGCGGAGCTGTCGAACGTTCCCAAAATGGTCAATTCTGATGAAATTTTAACATTTAATCTTTTGACTGCAAATTACTGTTGGATGTGAATTATTACTTTTTCAACTAAAATAAGTGTGTTTAAAGTAATTTCTCTGCCTGAATTTGGTCAAAATTGAAGCTTCTGAGTAAGCAAAACTCTAAAAATGGCAATTTTGGTCACTGTGAGGGTTTAAAAACTGGTTATTCAACATGAGGCACGATCCAATTGACATTTTGAATCATTTTTGGTAAAGTCCAAAAAATCAATTTTCGGACGAAAAACGATGACCGCGGAGCTGTCGAACGTTCCCAAAATGGTCAATTCTGATGAAATTTTAACATTTAATCTTTTGACTGCAAATTACTGTTGGATGTGAATTATTACTTTTTCAACTAAAATAAGTGTGTTTAAAGTCATTTCTGTGCCTGAAATTGGTCAAAATTGAAGCTTCTGAGTAAGCAAAACTCTGTAAAAATGGCAATTTTGGTCACTGTGAGGGTTTAAAAAGTGGTTATTCAACACGAGGCACGATCCAATTGACATTTTGAATCATTTTTGGTAAAGTCCAAAAAATCAATTTTCGGACGAAAAACGATGACCGCGGAGCTGTCGAACGTTCCCAAAATGGTCAATTCTGATGAAATTTTAACATTTAATCTTTTGACTGCAAATTACTGTTGGATGTGAATTATTACTTTTTCAACTAAAATAAGTATGTTTAAAGTCAATTCTCTGCCTGAAATTGGTCAAAATTGAAGCTTCCGAGTAAGCAAAACTCTGTAAAAATGGCAATTTTGGTCACTGTGAGGGTTTAAAAAGTGGTTATTCAACATGAGGCACGATCCAATTGACATTTTGAATCATTTTTGGTAAAGTCCAAAAAATCCATTTTCGGACGAAAAACGATGACCGCGGAGCTGTCGAACGTTCCCAAAATGGTAAATTCTGATTAAATTTTAACATTTAATCTTTTGACTGCAAATTACTGTTGGATGTGAATTATTACTTTTTCAACTAAAATAAGTGTGTTTAAAGTAATTTCTGTGCCTGAAATTGGTCAAAATTGAAGCTTCTGAGTAAGCAAAACTCTGTAAAAATGGCAATTTTGGTCACTGTGAGGGTTTAAAAAGTGGTTATTCAACATGAGGCACGATCCAATTGACATTTTGAATCATTTTTGGTAAAGTCCAAAAAATCAATTTTCGGACGAAAAACGATGACCGCGGAGCTGTCGAACGTTCCCAAAATGGTCAATTCTGATGAAATTTTAACATTTAATGTTTTGACTGCAAATTACTGTTGGATGTGAATTATTACTTTTTCAACTAAAATAAGTGTGTTTAAAGTAATTGCTCTGCCTGAAATTGGTCAAAATTGAAGCTTCTGAGTAAGCAAAACTCTGTAAAAATGGCAATTTGGGTCACTGTGAGGGTTTAAAAAGTGGTTATTCAACATGAGGCATGATCCAATTGACATTTTGAATCATTTTTGGTAAAGTCCAAAAAATCAATTTTCGGACGAAAAACGATGACCGCGGAGCTGTCGAACGTTCCCAAAATGGTCAATTCTGATGAAATTTTAACATTTAATCTTTTGACTGCAAATTACTGTTGGATGTGAATTATTACTTTTTCAACTAAAATAAGTATGTTTAAAGTCAATTCTCTGCCTGAAATTGGTCAAAATTGAAGCTTCCGAGTAAGCAAAACTCTGTAAAAATGGCAATTTTGGTCATTGTGAGGGTTTAAAAAGTGGTTATTCAACATGAGGCACGATCCAATTGACATTTTGAATCATTTTTGGTAAAGTCCAAAAAATCCATTTTCGGACGAAAAACGATGACCGCGGAGCTGTCGAACGTTCCCAAAATGGTAAATTCTGATTAAATTTTAACATTTAATCTTTTGACTGCAAATTACTGTTGGATGTGAATTATTACTTTTTCAACTAAAATAAGTGTGTTTAAAGTAATTTCTGTGCCTGAAATTGGTCAAAATTGAAGCTTCTGAGTAAGCAAAACTCTGTAAAAATGGCAATTTTGGTCACTGTGAGGGTTTAAAAAGTGGTTATTCAACATGAGGCACGATCCAATTGACATTTTGAATCATTTTTGGTAAAGTCCAAAAAATCAATTTTCGGACGAAAAACGATGACCGCGGAGCTGTCGAACGTTCCCAAAATGGTCAATTCTGATGAAATTTTAACATTTAATGTTTTGACTGCAAATTACTGTTGGATGTGAATTATTACTTTTTCAACTAAAATAAGTGTGTTTAAAGTAATTGCTCTGCCTGAAATTGGTCAAAATTGAAGCTTCTGAGTAAGCAAAACTCTGTAAAAATGGCAATTTGGGTCACTGTGAGGGTTTAAAAAGTGGTTATTCAACATGAGGCATGATCCAATTGACATTTTGAATCATTTTTGGTAAAGTCCAAAAAATCAATTTTCGGACGAAAAACGATGACCGCGGAGCTGTCGAACGTTCCCAAAATGGTCAATTCTGATGAAATTTTAACATTTAATCTTTTGACTGCAAATTACTGTTGGATGTGAATTATTACTTTTTCAACTAAAATAAGTGTGTTTAAAGTCATTTCTCTGCCTGAAATTGGTCAAAATTGAAGCTTCCGAGTAAGCAAAACTCTGTAAAAATGGCAATTTTGGTCACTGTGAGGGTTTAAAAAGTGGTTATTCAACATGAGGCACGATCCAATTGACATTTTGAATCATTTTTGATAAAGTCCCAAAAATCAATTTTCGGACGAAAAACGATGACCGCGGAGCTGTCGAACGTTCCCAAAATGGTCAATTCTGATGAAATTTTAACATTTAATCTTTTGACTGCAAATTACTGTTGGATGTGAATTATTACTTTTTCAACTAAAATAAGTGTGTTTAAAGTCAATTCTCTGCCTGAAATTGGTCAAAATTGAAGCTTCTGAGTAAGCAAAACTCTGTAAAAATGGCAATTTTGGTCACTGTGAGGATTTAAAAACTGGTTATTCAACATGAGGCACGATCCAATTGACATTTTGAATCATTTTTGGTAAAGTCCCAAAAATCAATTTTCGGGCGAAAAACGATGACCGCGGAACTGTCGAACGTTCCCAAAATGGTAAATTCTGATGAAATTTTAACATTTAATCTTTTGACTGCAAATTACTGTTGGATGTGAATTATTACTTTTTCAACTAAAATAAGTGTGTTTAAAGTCATTTCTGTGCCTGAAATTGGTCAAAATTGAAGCTTCTGAGTAAGCAAAACTCTGTAAAAATGGCAATTTTGGTCACTGTGAGGGTTTAAAAAGTGGTTATTCAACACGAGGCACGATCCAATTGACATTTTGAATCATTTTTGGTAAAGTCCAAAAAATCAATTTTCGGACGAAAAACGATGACCGCGGAGCTGTCGAACGTTCCCAAAATGGTCAATTCTGATGAAATTTTAACATTTAATGTTTTGACTGCAAATTACTGTTGGATGTGAATTATTACTTTTTCAACTAAAATAAGTGTGTTTAAAGTCATTTCTGTGCCTGAAATTGGTCAAAATTGAAGCTTCTGAGTAAGCAAAACTCTGTAAAAATGGCAATTTTGGTCACTGTGAGGGTTTAAAAAGTGGTTATTCAACACGAGGCACGATCCAATTGACATTTTGAATCATTTTTGGTAAAGTCCAAAAAATCAATTTTCGGACGAAAAACGATGACCGCGGAGCTGTCGAACGTTCCCAAAATGGTCAATTCTGATGAAATTTTAACATTTAATGTTTTGACTGCAAATTACTGTTGGATGTGAATTATTACTTTTTCAACTAAAATAAGTGTGTTTAAAGTAATTGCTCTGCCTGAAATTGGTCAAAATTGAAGCTTCTGAGTAATCAAAACTCTGTAAAAATGGCAATTATGGTCACTGTGAGGGTTTAAAAAGTGGTTATTCAACATGAGGCATGATCCAATTGACATTTTGAATCATTTTTGGTAAAGTCCAAAAAATCAATTTTCGGACGAAAAACGATGACCGCGGAGCTGTCGAACGTTCCCAAAATGGTCAATTCTGATGAAATTTTAACATTTAATCTTTTGACTGCAAATTACTGTTGGATGTGAATTATTACTTTTTCAACTAAAATAAGTGTGTTTAAAGTCATTTCTCTGCCTGAAATTGGTCAAAATTGAAGCTTCTGAGTAAGCAAAACTCTGTAAAAATGGCAATTTTGGTAACTGTGAGGGTTTAAAAAGTGGTTATTCAACATGAGGCACGATCCAATTGACATTTTGAATCATTTTTGGTAAAGTCCCAAAAATCAATTTTCGGACAAAAAACGATGACCGCGGAGCTGTCGAACGTTCCCAAAATGGTCAATTCTGATGAAATTTTAACATTTAATCTTTTGACTGCAAATTACTGTTGGATGTGAATTATTACTTTTTCAACTAAAATAAGTGTGTTTAAAGTCAATTCTCTGCCTGAAATTGGTCAAAATTGAAGCTTCTGAGTAAGCAAAACTCTAAAAATGGCAATTTTGGTCACTGTGAGGGTTTAAAAACTGGTTATTCAACATGAGGCACGATCCAATTGACATTTTGAATCATTTTTGGTAAAGTCCCAAAAATCAATTTTCGGACGAAAAACGATGACCGCGGAGCTGTCGAACGTTCCCAAAATGGTCAATTCTGATGAAATTTTAACATTTAATCTTTTGACTGCAAATTACTGTTGGATGTGAATTATTACTTTTTCAACTAAAATAAGTGTGTTTAAAGTAATTTCTCTGCCTGAATTTGGTCAAAATTGAAGCTTCTGAGTAAGCAAAACTCTAAAAATGGCAATTTTGGTCACTGTGAGGGTTTAAAAACTGGTTATTCAACATGAGGCACGATCCAATTGACATTTTGAATCATTTTTGGTAAAGTCCCAAAAATCAATTTTCGGACGAAAAACGATGACCGCGGAGCTGTCGAACGTTCCCAAAATGGTCAATTCTGATGAAATTTTAACATTTAATCTTTTGACTGCAAATTACTGTTGGATGTGAATTATTACTTTTTCAACTAAAATAAGTGTGTTTAAAGTCATTTCTGTGCCTGAAATTGGTCAAAATTGAAGCTTCTGAGTAAGCAAAACTCTGTAAAAATGGCAATTTTGGTCACTGTGAGGGTTTAAAAAGTGGTTATTCAACACGAGGCACGATCCAATTGACATTTTGAATCATTTTTGGTAAAGTCCAAAAAATCAATTTTCGGACGAAAAACGATGACCGCGGAGCTGTCGAACGTTCCCAAAATGGTCAATTCTGATGAAATTTTAACATTTAATCTTTTGACTGCAAATTACTGTTGGATGTGAATTATTACTTTTTCAACTAAAATAAGTGTGTTTAAAGTCATTTCTGTGCCTGAAATTGGTCAAAATTGAAGCTTCTGAGTAAGCAAAACTCTGTAAAAATGGCAATTTTGGTCACTGTGAGGGTTTAAAAAGTGGTTATTCAACACGAGGCACGATCCAATTGACATTTTGAATCATTTTTGGTAAAGTCCAAAAAAATCAATTTTCGGACGAAAAACGATGACCGCGGAGCTGTCGAACGTTCCCAAAATGGTCAATTCTGATGAAATTTTAACATTTAATCTTTTGACTGCAAATTACTGTTGGATGTGAATTATTACTTTTTCAACTAAAATAAGTATGTTTAAAGTCAATTCTCTGCCTGAAATTGGTCAAAATTGAAGCTTCCGAGTAAGCAAAACTCTGTAAAAATGGCAATTTTGGTCACTGTGAGGGTTTAAAAAGTGGTTATTCAACATGAGGCACGATCCAATTGACATTTTGAATCATTTTTGGTAAAGTCCAAAAAATCCATTTTCGGACGAAAAACGATGACCGCGGAGCTGTCGAACGTTCCCAAAATGGTAAATTCTGATTAAATTTTAACATTTAATCTTTTGACTGCAAATTACTGTTGGATGTGAATTATTACTTTTTCAACTAAAATAAGTGTGTTTAAAGTAATTTCTGTGCCTGAAATTGGTCAAAATTGAAGCTTCTGAGTAAGCAAAACTCTGTAAAAATGGCAATTTTGGTCACTGTGAGGGTTTAAAAAGTGGTTATTCAACATGAGACACGATCCAATTGACATTTTGAATCATTTTTGGTAAAGTCCAAAAAATCAATTTTCGGACGAAAAACGATGACCGCGGAGCTGTCGAACGTTCCCAAAATGGTCAATTCTGATGAAATTTTAACATTTAATGTTTTGACTGCAAATTACTGTTGGATGTGAATTATTACTTTTTCAACTAAAATAAGTGTGTTTAAAGTAATTGCTCTGCCTGAATTTGGTCAAAATTGAAGCTTCTGAGTAAGCAAAACTCTGTAAAAATGGCAATTTGGGTCACTGTGAGGGTTTAAAAAGTGGTTATTCAACATGAGGCATGATCCAATTGACATTTTGAATCATTTTTGGTAAAGTCCAAAAAATCAATTTTCGGACGAAAAACGATGACCGCGGAGCTGTCGAACGTTCCCAAAATGGTCAATTCTGATGAAATTTTAACATTTAATCTTTTGACTGCAAATTACTGTTGGATGTGAATTATTACTTTTTCAAGTAAAATAAGTATGTTTAAAGTCAATTCTCTGCCTGAAATTGGTCAAAATTGAAGCTTCCGAGTAAGCAAAACTCTGTAAAAATGGCAATTTTGGTCACTGTGAGGGTTTAAAAAGTGGTTATTCAACATGAGGCACGATCCAATTGACATTTTGAATCATTTTTGGTAAAGTCCAAAAAATCCATTTTCGGACGAAAAACGATGACCGCGGAGCTGTCGAACGTTCCCAAAATGGTAAATTCTGATTAAATTTTAACATTTAATCTTTTGACTGCAAATTACTGTTGGATGTGAATTATTACTTTTTCAACTAAAATAAGTGTGTTTAAAGTAATTTCTGTGCCTGAAATTGGTCAAAATTGAAGCTTCTGAGTAAGCAAAACTCTGTAAAAATGGCAATTTTGGTCACTGTGAGGGTTTAAAAAGTGGTTATTCAACATGAGGCACGATCCAATTGACATTTTGAATCATTTTTGGTAAAGTCCAAAAAATCAATTTTCGGACGAAAAACGATGACCGCGGAGCTGTCGAACGTTCCCAAAATGGTCAATTCTGATGAAATTTTAACATTTAATGTTTTGACTGCAAATTACTGTTGGATGTGAATTATTACTTTTTCAACTAAAATAAGTGTGTTTAAAGTAATTGCTCTGCCTGAAATTGGTCAAAATTGAAGCTTCTGAGTAAGCAAAACTCTGTAAAAATGGCAATTTGGGTCACTGTGAGGGTTTAAAAAGTGGTTATTCAACATGAGGCATGATCCAATTGACATTTTGAATCATTTTTGGTAAAGTCCAAAAAATCAATTTTCGGACGAAAAACGATGACCGCGGAGCTGTCGAACGTTCCCAAAATGGTCAATTCTGATGAAATTTTAACATTTAATCTTTTGACTGCAAATTACTGTTGGATGTGAATTATTACTTTTTCAACTAAAATAAGTGTGTTTAAAGTCATTTCTCTGCCTGAAATTGGTCAAAATTGAAGCTTCCGAGTAAGCAAAACTCTGTAAAAATGGCAATTTTGGTCACTGTGAGGGTTTAAAAAGTGGTTATTCAACATGAGGCACGATCCAATTGACATTTTGAATCATTTTTGATAAAGTCCCAAAAATCAATTTTCGGACGAAAAACGATGACCGCGGAGCTGTCGAACGTTCCCAAAATGGTCAATTCTGATGAAATTTTAACATTTAATCTTTTGACTGCAAATTACTGTTGGATGTGAATTATTACTTTTTCAACTAAAATAAGTGTGTTTAAAGTCAATTCTCTGCCTGAAATTGGTCAAAATTGAAGCTTCTGAGTAAGCAAAACTCTGTAAAAATGGCAATTTTGGTCACTGTGAGGATTTAAAAACTGGTTATTCAACATGAGGCACGAGCCAATTGACATTTTGAATCATTTTTGGTAAAGTCCCAAAAATCAATTTTCGGGCGAAAAACGATGACCGCGGAACTGTCGAACGTTCCCAAAATGGTCAATTCTGATGAAATTTTAACATTTAATCTTTTGACTGCAAATGTAGATTTTCCTAGTTGTTATGACGGAAAGTCTTAATTTTATTAAAGACACGGAGGCGAGTATTATGCTTTCTTATCTTGCATTTATTATAATAGCAGCCAAGATAAGTGCAAGAACTACATTTCCCAGAGGGCCAGGCAACAACTGGGCCATGGGAATGAGAAAAAACGAGAACATGTCAACCAATGAGCAGTGACCACACAGATAAGAGTACACACTGACTGCGCAGCTTCCTCTTTTCGCTGAGAGACAGTCAGATAACAATAGAAAATAAAGGAAAAATAGTCATAACCAGTAAGAACGCCAAAGTTTAGGAGAAGATATCCTTGATCACTGAAATCCAGAACCAAAGTCCAACGAAAGAAACTGAAGAAGGAGCTGGAAGGACCGGAGGGGAAATCCCAGCAGGAGATGAACGGAGCCTTTGAAGGGAAGATCTTCTATGATGAAGCCGGAGGCAAGGCAGGAGACGCTGTTGGGAGGGAGAACACAGGTTAATAGTGTAGCGGTGGGATAATACTCGCCTCCGTGTCTTTAATAAAATTAAGACTTTCCGTCATAACAACTAGGAAAATCTACATTTTATGGCAAGACCGGAGGCTCCTATTATGCTTGTTTAAAGCACATCAATAACATCAGAAGCAACAGAATGAATAGGCTTACAGTAAAACATGCGGAAAATACTGTCATTGGACCAATCTGCTGATCTCAGAATGTCCTCTAAGCGGGAGCCAATCCAAAAGGCCTTGGAAGCCATGGCTCCTCTAGCCGAATGAGCTCCGAAAACAGAGACATCAATGCCGGCAAGGGACATAACCCAGCGAACCCACCTGGCGAGGGTAGCAGAGGAAACAGGAAGGTGGGGTTTACGAAAAGAAATGAGGAGTTGAGAGCAAGAGGGCGTTCTGAGAGCAGCTGTCCTTTGTTCATACATTTTTAAACACTGTCCCACACAAAGTTGGGGTTGATCAGGAAAATAGGGATAAAAAACAGAGTCTAAATGAGTCTTCGTGCGTCTGCGAATCTGGAACAGCACACCTGTAGGGGAAAATTGGCGAGCAGAAACATCCAAAGCCTTAACATCAGAAACCCTTTTGATAGACACCAAGCAAAGTAGCATAGTCAGTTTGGCCGATAACATTTTGAGAGACAAAGCAGAATTGGAGGGCCAACTTAAAAACAATTTAAGTACAACAGAAACATCCCATAAAGAGGTATACTTAGCCAACGGTGGTTTAGAGCAGCGAACACCTTTTAGGAGGCGACAAATCAGAGGATGAGAGCCTACAGGTTTTCCATCAATTTGGGCGTGATTGAGGGAAATGGCAGAGCGGTAGAGGTTGACAGTGCGATAGGCCTTACCAGCACTGGCTTGAGAAGCCAAGAAATTGATAATAAGACCTAGAGGGGCTGAAAAGGGATCGAGAGACCTTTCCAGACACCAGCTTGTCCATAGAGACCAGGCGGATTTGTAGGCCTTGGAAGTGCCTGGAGCCCAGGCTTGGTCGATAAAGTGAGCAGCCTCTTGTGAAATGAGGATGTTAGGAGGGGAAGGCCGGAAACTTTCCAAGCCGACAGAGTGAGAGAGTGGTCCAGGATCAGACTGTGACACTCGCCTTGAGGATTGAGAAGAAGATCGTTGAAGGACGGCAGAAGTACAGGAAAATCCATCGCCAGTTCCAGAAGAGCGGGAAACCAGACCTGAGCTTGCCAGAAGGGGACTACCAGCACTAGAGAAGTCTCTTGACGGCGGACTTGTGCCAGCACTCTGTTGATCATTAGAAAAGGAGGAAAGGCATAGTTGAGATGACAAGACCAATCCTGGAGGAAAGCATCCGTGGCTAGAGCCAGGGGGTCTGGACGCCAGCTGAAAAACTGGGGCAAATGTGAATTGAGGCGAGAAGCAAAGAGATCGATGGAAAAGGGACCCCATAAAAGAGAAAGAGAATGAAAGACGGAGGGACAAAGCCTCCAGTCGCTGGAGTCGCGCAGGAACCTCGAGTGCCAATCTGCCACTGAATTGAGGTCGCCCGGAAGATACTCCGCTGTCAAGGAAAGATGATGAGCTAGGCAGTATTCCCACAGACTTTTCGCTAAGTCTGCTAGAGGCTTGGACTTGGTTCCACCCAGATGATTTATGTAACGAACCGCAGAAACATTGTCCATGCGTAGGAGTATGGAACAGCGGATCCTGTCTTTTGAAAGACTTTTGATCGCAAAGGAACCAGCAAGCATCTCTAAACAGTTTATGTACAGTCTGGACTCCTCTTTTGACCATGCTCCTCCAGTCGAGACTGGACCACAGCGGGCGCCCCAGCCCGATAGACTGGCATCTGATTCTAAAACAAGATCTGGGGATGTGGCGAAGATAGTGCGCCCGTTCCACGCATCTAAATGGTCTATCCACCATTGTAGCTCTGTGCGGGACTCTTGGTCTAGAGCGAGGACGTCTGAGTAAGCAAGACCTTGGCGAAGATGCTTGATTTTTAGACGCTGAAGGGCCCGGTAATGCAAGGGGCCCGGAAAGATCGCTTGGATCGAAGAGGAAAGAAGACCGACAATCCTGGCCAGAGATCTGAGGGAGATGACAGAAAGGTGGAGCACCGAGGCAATCTCTGTCTTTATCTTTGAGATTTTGGAAAGAGGAAGGCGTAAAGACGCTGCTTTCGAGTCCACAAGAAAACCCAGAAACTCCATGTTTTGAGAGGGAACTAGAGAAGACTTCTCGAGGTTTACAAGGAAACCCAAATCCAGAAGAAGACACTGAGTGGTTTGGAGATCCGCCAGGAGACCCTGTTTGTCCAAATTCAGGATGAGAATATCGTCCAAGTATATTATGAGTCTGATACCCAGAGAACGAAGAAAGGCGACCACCGGCTTCAGAAGTTTTGTGAAGCACCATGGTGCAGAAGAGAGACCAAATGGAAGAGAGGTGAAACAATAAGTCACTCCTGACCACTGGAATTGAAGGAATTTCCAGTGAGACTGGTGGATAGGAACTGTAAGATAGGCATCTTGGAGATCCAAGCGGACCATCCAATCGTGTGGGCGAAGGGTATCCCTGAGGTGAAGGATCGTCTCCATTTTGAAATGACGATACACCACAAAGTGGTTGAACCATTTTAGATTTATTACAGTGCGTAACTTCTTGTTCTTCTTTTGGACTAGAAAGATGGAACTTAAAAAGCCTGTAGAGTCGTAGGGAAAAGTTTGAATGGCTTGTTTCTGAAGTAAGGACTGAATCTCCGTGGAGATGAGAAGAGCCATGTGAGTTGAAAATACAAGAGGAGGAGGGAAAGAGGTCTGGACAGGAGGAGAGTAAAATTCTATAAGATAGCCCTGAACGGTGTTGAGGACCCACGGGTCTACACTTATGGATTGCCATTTTGGAAGAAACTGTTTTAACCGACCTCCAACGGGAGGGAAAAAAGAAGGGCTTACCTTGTTGATTGGAGTTGTTGTTGTGGCGATAACCTTTGCGCCCCCTGCCGCGGAAACCACGTCCTCGTTGTGGGTAGAAGTGCGGCCTGTATTCTTGGGAGTTGTCGTAAACACCTTTGGAGCCTTGATTGTAGGGACGGCCGGAAGAGCGACCCCTGCCTCGTCCGGCCCGTCCAAAAACCCGAGGGGCGAAAGTCTTTTTTATAGATTGCTGAGCCTTGTCAAGAGAGGCAAAGGTAGAGACAAAGCGACTGATGTCGCGAACCAAATTCTCCCCAAAGAGGAGGCCATTGGCCTTAGCGCCGGGATCCATAGGAGCTAAGATAGCCAACTTGGGGTCTAACTTGATTAAGAGACCCTTACGACGTTCATGGGTAATAGAAGCGTTGGCATTGCCCAAAAGGCAGAAGGCACGCTGTACCCACATGGAGATGTCATCGGCAGAAAGCTCCGACCCCTCCAGACGGGCAGACTCTGCCATATCAAAAATACGGGCCAAGGGACCAACGATGTCCAACAATTTGTCTTGGCATGTGGACCATGCCTTGTCAACCCCCCTTCGAGGGTCTTTACCAAATTTAGAAAAGAAGGTAAGTAGTGGTTGATCAATAGCAGGGACAAGGGTGATTTTATCAGGGAGGGCAGGTTTGGGACATTCGGATTTTAATCTGGAACGCACAGCTGCCTCAAGAGGGAGACGTAGGCGGGCAGAAATGTATTCACCAACGTGATGGGAAGGAAGCCATTCAGTTGAGTTGGGATGACGGATGGAGGTCGGGTCAAACATAGGGAGACCCTCCGAGTCATAGACGGGATCAAAATTAAAGGAATCATTTTTTGGAAGTTTGGGGGGGGGGTGGGTCAGTGACATCAAAGATATCGCACAAGTCGTCAGCATCAGGCATGTCGTCGTCAGTGTCCAAGATGGTGGAAATTACTAATTTCTGTTTAGGCGACTCTGCGTGCTTGGTTTTTTGTTTTCTCTTGCCCTCTGTACCGACAAACCCCTCCTTAACAGGAGGCCTGGGAGGCACATCGTCCTCATCCATAGGCGAGTAGGACTCGCTAACCAAAGTTGATGCTTTTTTAGTCTTTTGCACAGAAGCAGAGTTATCCACCTTGCGTTTTCTGCTATCCCCCGCAGATTGGGCCAAAACCTTGGACAACATGCTGACCATTGTGTTCTCCATGTGCTTAGACATTCTCTTCATGGAGACTTCAACTGCCTGGTCGACAGAATTATTTATAAACCTGTGAAGGTCCTGCTTGAGAGACCCTTTGTCAATGTTAGAGGGGTTTTCCTCAGAAGAACTGTCGTTTTCCATAATGGTGAAAGAATGGCAGGAAGGGGTTAATGAAATGTGGAAGAGAAGGGCGTGTACAGGGGCGTGTGCGGAGGCGGGCTGACTCCGGGACACAGCGCGAGGGGAAACACAGAGGGAAGAGCTTCGACGTGCGCAGGAGCAAATGCAGAGACAAACGGTGAGGAAACGCGGTGAAATGAGGCCGCTGACTGAAGCCCAGAAGCGGTAAACAGCCTGCGCGAGCAGCGCGAGGACCGCGAGCAGGGCGAAACCAAGCGGGAGGGGGAGGGGGAAGAGGAGCCGGTAAACAAAACCGGACCAAGGTAAAAAAGCGCGACTAGCGCGAACACAGAGGCGCCAAAGCGCGAGTCTAGGAAACGATAGGAAAATACAACAACTGAAAAGCAAAAGTAATGCATATAATTATACCAATAACAATATAAGAATGAGAGCAAAGATAAGGGTACACTTATCTGACTGCGAGCAGCAAGAAAAGAGGAAGCTGTGCAGTCAGTGTGTACTCTTATCTGTGTGGTCACTGCTCATTGGTTGACATGTTCTCGTTTTTTCTCATTCCCATGGCCCAGTTGTTGCCTGGCCCTCTGGGAAATGTAGATCTTGCACTTATCTTGGCTGCTATTATAATAAATGCAAGATAAGAAAGCATAATAGGAGCCTCCGGTCTTGCCATAAAATTACTGTTGGATGTGAATTATTACTTTTTCAACTAAAATAAGTGTGTTTAAAGTCATTTCTGTGCCTGAAATTGGTCAAAATTGAAGCTTCTGAGTAAGCAAAACTCTGTAAAAATGGCAATTTTGGTCACTGTGAGGGTTTAAAAAGTGGTTATTCAACACGAGGCACGATCCAATTGACATTTTGAATCATTTTTGGTAAAGTCCAAAAAATCAATTTTCGGACGAAAAACGATGACCGCGGAGCTGTCGAACGTTCCCAAAATGGTCAATTCTGATGAAATTTTAACATTTAATGTTTTGACTGCAAATTACTGTTGGATGTGAATTATTACTTTTTCAACTAAAATAAGTGTGTTTAAAGTCATTTCTCTGCCTGAAATTGGTCAAAATTGAAGCTTCTGAGTAAGCAAAACTCTGTAAAAATGGCAATTTTGGTAACTGTGAGGGTTTAAAAAGTGGTTATTCAACATGAGGCACGATCCAATTGACATTTTGAATCATTTTTGGTAAAGTCCCAAAAATCAATTTTCGGACAAAAAACGATGACCGCGGAGCTGTCGAACGTTCCCAAAATGGTCAATTCTGATGAAATTTTAACATTTAATCTTTTGACTGCAAATTACTGTTGGATGTGAATTATTACTTTTTCAACTAAAATAAGTGTGTTTAAAGTCAATTCTCTGCCTGAAATTGGTCAAAATTGAAGCTTCTGAGTAAGCAAAACTCTAAAAATGGCAATTTTGGTCACTGTGAGGGTTTAAAAACTGGTTATTCAACATGAGGCACGATCCAATTGACATTTTGAATCATTTTTGGTAAAGTCCCAAAAATCAATTTTCGGACGAAAAACGATGACCGCGGAGCTGTCGAACGTTCCCAAAATGGTCAATTCTGATGAAATTTTAACATTTAATCTTTTGACTGCAAATTACTGTTGGATGTGAATTATTACTTTTTCAACTAAAATAAGTGTGTTTAAAGTCATTTCTCTGCCTGAATTTGGTCAAAATTGAAGCTTCTGAGTAAGCAAAACTCTAAAAATGGCAATTTTGGTCACTGTGAGGGTTTAAAAACTGGTTATTCAACATGAGGCACGATCCAATTGACATTTTGAATCATTTTTGGTAAAGTCCCAAAAATCAATTTTCGGACGAAAAACGATGACCGCGGAGCTGTCGAACGTTCCCAAAATGGTCAATTCTGATGAAATTTTAACATTTAATCTTTTGACTGCAAATTACTGTTGGATGTGAATTATTACTTTTTCAACTAAAATAAGTATGTTTAAAGTCAATTCTCTGCCTGAAATTGGTCAAAATTGAAGCTTCCGAGTAAGCAAAACTCTGTAAAAATGGCAATTTTGGTCACTGTGAGGGTTTAAAAACTGGTTATTCAACATGAGGCACGATCCAATTGACATTTTGAATCATTTTTGGTAAAGTCCAAAAAATCAATTTTCGGACGAAAAACGATGACCGCGGAGCTGTCGAACGTTCCCAAAATGGTCAATTCTGATGAAATTTTAACATTTAATCTTTTGACTGCAAATTACTGTTGGATGTGAATTATTACTTTTTCAACTAAAATAAGTGTGTTTAAAGTCAATTCTCTGCCTGAAATTGGTCAAAATTGAAGCTTCTGAGTAAGCAAAACTCTGTAAAAATGGCAATTTTGGTCACTGTGAGGGTTTAAAAAGTGGTTATTCAACACGAGGCACGATCCAATTGACATTTTGAATCATTTTTGGTAAAGTCCAAAAAATCAATTTTCGGACGAAAAACGATGACCGCGGAGCTGTCGAACGTTCCCAAAATGGTCAATTCTGATGAAATTTTAACATTTAATCTTTTGACTGCAAATTACTGTTGGATGTGAATTATTACTTTTTCAACTAAAATAAGTATGTTTAAAGTCAATTCTCTGCCTGAAATTGGTCAAAATTGAAGCTTCCGAGTAAGCAAAACTCTGTAAAAATGGCAATTTTGGTCACTGTGTGGGTTTAAAAAGTGGTTATTCAACATGAGGCACGATCCAATTGACATTTTGAATCATTTTTGGTAAAGTCCAAAAAATCAATTTTCGGACGAAAAACGATGACCGCGGAGCTGTCGAACGTTCCCAAAATGGTCAATTCTGATGAAATTTTAACATTTAATCTTTTGACTGCAAATTACTGTTGGATGTGAATTATTACTTTTTCAACTAAAATAAGTGTGTTTAAAGTCATTTCTGTGCCTGAAATTGGTCAAAATTGAAGCTTCTGAGTAAGCAAAACTCTGTAAAAATGGCAATTTTGGTCACTGTGAGGGTTTAAAAAGTGGTTATTCAACACGAGGCACGATCCAATTGACATTTTGAATCATTTTTGGTAAAGTCCAAAAAATCAATTTTCGGACGAAAAACGATGACCGCGGAGCTGTCGAACGTTCCCAAAATGGTCAATTCTGATGAAATTTTAACATTTAATCTTTTGACTGCAAATTACTGTTGGATGTGAATTATTACTTTTTCAACTAAAATAAGTATGTTTAAAGTCAATTCTCTGCCTGAAATTGGTCAAAATTGAAGCTTCCGAGTTAGCAAAACTCTGTAAAAATGGCAATTTTGGTCACTGTGAGGGTTTAAAAAGTGGTTATTCAACATGAGGCACGATCCAATTGACATTTTGAATCATTTTTGGTAAAGTCCAAAAAATCAATTTTCGGACGAAAAACGATGACCGCGGAGCTGTCGAACGTTCCCAAAATGGTCAATTCTGATGAAATTTTAACATTTAATCTTTTGACTGCAAATTACTGTTGGATGTGAATTATTACTTTTTCAACTAAAATAAGTGTGTTTAAAGTCAATTCTCTGCCTGAAATTGGTCAAAATTGAAGCTTCTGAGTAAGCAAAACTCTAAAAATGGCAATTTTGGTCACTGTGAGGGTTTAAAAAGTGGTTATTCAACATGAGGCACGATCCAATTGACATTTTGAATCATTTTTGGTAAAGTCCCAAAAATCAATTTTCGGACGAAAAACGATGACCGCGGAGCTGTCGAACGTTCCCAAAATGGTCAATTCTGATGAAATTTTAACATTTAATCTTTTGACTGCAAATTACTGTTGGATGTGAATTATTACTTTTTCAACTAAAATAAGTGTGTTTAAAGTCATTTCTCTGCCTGAATTTGGTCAAAATTGAAGCTTCTGAGTAAGCAAAACTCTAAAAATGGCAATTTTGGTCACTGTGAGGGTTTAAAAACTGGTTATTCAACATGAGGCACGATCCAATTGACATTTTGAATCATTTTTGGTAAAGTCCCAAAAATCAATTTTCGGACGAAAAACGATGACCGCGGAGCTGTCGAACGTTCCCAAAATGGTCAATTCTGATGAAATTTTAACATTTAATCTTTTGACTGCAAATTACTGTTGGATGTGAATTATTACTTTTTCAACTAAAATAAGTGTGTTTAAAGTCATTTCTCTGCCTGAAATTGGTCAAAATTGAAGCTTCTGAGTAAGCAAAACTCTGTAAAAATGGCAATTTTGGTAACTGTGAGGGTTTAAAAAGTGGTTATTCAACATGAGGCACGATCCAATTGACATTTTGAATCATTTTTGGTAAAGTCCCAAAAATCAATTTTCGGACAAAAAACGATGACCGCGGAGCTGTCGAACGTTCCCAAAATGGTCAATTCTGATGAAATTTTAACATTTAATCTTTTGACTGCAAATTACTGTTGGATGTGAATTATTACTTTTTCAACTAAAATAAGTGTGTTTAAAGTCAATTCTCTGCCTGAAATTGGTCAAAATTGAAGCTTCTGAGTAAGCAAAACTCTAAAAATGGCAATTTTGGTCACTGTGAGGGTTTAAAAACTGGTTATTCAACATGAGGCACGATCCAATTGACATTTTGAATCATTTTTGGTAAAGTCCCAAAAATGAATTTTCGGACGAAAAACGATGACCGCGGAGCTGTCGAACGTTCCCAAAATGGTCAATTCTGATGAAATTTTAACATTTAATCTTTTGACTGCAAATTACTGTTGGATGTGAATTATTACTTTTTCAACTAAAATAAGTGTGTTTAAAGTCATTTCTCTGCCTGAATTTGGTCAAAATTGAAGCTTCTGAGTAAGCAAAACTCTAAAAATGGCAATTTTGGTCACTGTGAGGGTTTAAAAACTGGTTATTCAACATGAGGCACGATCCAATTGACATTTTGAATTTGGTAAAGTCCCAAAAATCAATTTTCGGACGAAAAACGATGACCGCGGAGCTGTCGAACGTTCCCAAAATGGTCAATTCTGATGAAATTTTAACATTTAATCTTTTGACTGCAAATTACTGTTGGATGTGAATTATTACTATTTCAACTAAAATAAGTATGTTTAAAGTCAATTCTCTGCCTGAAATTGGTCAAAATTGAAGCTTCCGAGTAAGCAAAACTCTGTAAAAATGGCAATTTTGGTCACTGTGAGGGTTTAAAAAGTGGTTATTCAACATGAGGCACGATCCAATTGACATTTTGAATCATTTTTGGTAAAGTCCAAAAAATCAATTTTCGGACGAAAAACGATGACCGCGGAGCTGTCGAACGTTCCCAAAATGGTCAATTCTGATGAAATTTTAACATTTAATCTTTTGACTGCAAATTACTGTTGGATGTGAATTATTACTTTTTCAACTAAAATAAGTGTGTTTAAAGTCAATTCTCTGCCTGAAATTGGTCAAAATTGAAGCTTCTGAGTAAGCAAAACTCTGTAAAAATGGCAATTTTGGTCACTGTGAGGGTTTAAAAAGTGGTTATTCAACACGAGGCACGATCCAATTGACATTTTGAATCATTTTTGGTAAAGTCCAAAAAATCAATTTTCGGACGAAAAACGATGACCGCGGAGCTGTCGAACGTTCCCAAAATGGTCAATTCTGATGAAATTTTAACATTTAATCTTTTGACTGCAAATTACTGTTGGATGTGAATTATTACTTTTTCAACTAAAATAAGTATGTTTAAAGTCAATTCTCTGCCTGAAATTGGTCAAAATTGAAGCTTCCGAGTAAGCAAAACTCTGTAAAAATGGCAATTTTGGTCACTGTGTGGGTTTAAAAAGTGGTTATTCAACATGAGGCACGATCCAATTGACATTTTGAATCATTTTTGGTAAAGTCCAAAAAATCAATTTTCGGACGAAAAACGATGACCGCGGAGCTGTCGAACGTTCCCAAAATGGTCAATTCTGATGAAATTTTAACATTTAATCTTTTGACTGCAAATTACTGTTGGATGTGAATTATTACTTTTTCAACTAAAATAAGTGTGTTTAAAGTCATTTCTGTGCCTGAAATTGGTCAAAATTGAAGCTTCTGAGTAAGCAAAACTCTGTAAAAATGGCAATTTTGGTCACTGTGAGGGTTTAAAAAGTGGTTATTCAACACGAGGCACGATCCAATTGACATTTTGAATCATTTTTGGTAAAGTCCAAAAAATCAATTTTCGGACGAAAAACGATGACCGCGGAGCTGTCGAACGTTCCCAAAATGGTCAATTCTGATGAAATTTTAACATTTAATCTTTTGACTGCAAATTACTGTTGGATGTGAATTATTACTTTTTCAACTAAAATAAGTATGTTTAAAGTCAATTCTCTGCCTGAAATTGGTCAAAATTGAAGCTTCCGAGTAAGCAAAACTCTGTAAAAATGGCAATTTTGGTCACTGTGAGGGTTTAAAAAGTGGTTATTCAACATGAGGCACGATCCAATTGACATTTTGAATCATTTTTGGTAAAGTCCAAAAAATCAATTTTCGGACGAAAAACGATGACCGCGGAGCTGTCGAACGTTCCCAAAATGGTCAATTCTGATGAAATTTTAACATTTAATCTTTTGACTGCAAATTACTGTTGGATGTGAATTATTACTTTTTCAACTAAAATAAGTGTGTTTAAAGTCAATTCTCTGCCTGAAATTGGTCAAAATTGAAGCTTCTGAGTAAGCAAAACTCTAAAAATGGCAATTTTGGTCACTGTGAGGGTTTAAAAAGTGGTTATTCAACATGAGGCACGATCCAATTGACATTTTGAATCATTTTTGGTAAAGTCCCAAAAATCAATTTTCGGACGAAAAACGATGACCGCGGAGCTGTCGAACGTTCCCAAAATGGTCAATTCTGATGAAATTTTAACATTTAATCTTTTGACTGCAAATTACTGTTGGATGTGAATTATTACTTTTTCAACTAAAATAAGTGTGTTTAAAGTCATTTCTCTGCCTGAATTTGGTCAAAATTGAAGCTTCTGAGTAAGCAAAACTCTAAAAATGGCAATTTTGGTCACTGTGAGGGTTTAAAAACTGGTTATTCAACATGAGGCACGATCCAATTGACATTTTGAATCATTTTTGGTAAAGTCCCAAAAATCAATTTTCGGACGAAAAACGATGACCGCGGAGCTGTCGAACGTTCCCAAAATGGTCAATTCTGATGAAATTTTAACATTTAATCTTTTGACTGCAAATTACTGTTGGATGTGAATTATTACTTTTTCAACTAAAATAAGTGTGTTTAAAGTCATTTCTGTGCCTGAAATTGGTCAAAATTGAAGCTTCTGAGTAAGCAAAACTCTGTAAAAATGGCAATTTTGGTCACTGTGAGGGTTTAAAAAGTGGTTATTCAACACGAGGCACGATCCAATTGACATTTTGAATCATTTTTGGTATAGTCCAAAAAATCAATTTTCGGACGAAAAACGATGACCGCGGAGCTGTCGAACGTTCCCAAAATGGTCAATTCTGATGAAATTTTAACATGTAATGTTTTGACTGCAAATTACTGTTGGATGTGAATTATTACTTTTTCAACTAAAATAAGTGTGTTTAAAGTCATTTCTCTGCCTGAAATTGGTCAAAATTGAAGCTTCTGAGTAAGCAAAACTCTGTAAAAATGGCAATTTTGGTAACTGTGAGGGTTTAAAAAGTGGTTATTCAACATGAGGCACGATCCAATTGACATTTTGAATCATTTTTGGTAAAGTCCCAAAAATCAATTTTCGGACAAAAAACGATGACCGCGGAGCTGTCGAACGTTCCCAAAATGGTCAATTCTGATGAAATTTTAACATTTAATCTTTTGACTGCAAATTACTGTTGGATGTGAATTATTACTTTTTCAACTAAAATAAGTGTGTTTAAAGTCAATTCTCTGCCTGAAATTGGTCAAAATTGAAGCTTCTGAGTAAGCAAAACTCTGAAAAAATTGCAATTTTGGTCACTGTGAGGGTTTAAAAACTGGTTATTCAACATGAGGCACGATCCAATTGACATTTTGAATCATTTTTGGTAAAGTCCAAAAAATCAATTTTCGGACGAAAAACGATGACCGCGGAGCTGTTGAACGTTCCCAAAATGGTCAATTCTGATGAAATTTTAACATTTAATCTTTTGACTGCAAATTACTGTTGGATGTGAATTATTACTTTTTCAACTAAAATAAGTATGTTTAAAGTCAATTCTCTGCCTGAAATTGGTCAAAATTGAAGCTTCCGAGTAAGCAAAACTCTGTAAAAATGGCAATTTTGGTCACTGTGAGGGTTTAAAAAGTGGTTATTCAACATGAGGCACGATCCAATTGACATTTTGAATAATTTTTGGTAAAGTCCCAAAAATCAATTTTCGGACAAAAAACGATGACCGCGGAGCTGTCGAACGTTCCCAAAATGGTCAATTCTGATGAAATTTTAACATTTAATCTTTTGACTGCAAATTACTGTTGGATGTGAATTATTACTTTTTCAACTAAAATAAGTGTGTTTAAAGTCAATTCTCTGCCTGAAATTGGTCAAAATTGAAGCTTCTGAGTAAGCAAAACTCTAAAAATGGCAATTTTGGTCACTGTGAGGGTTTAAAAACTGGTTATTCAACATGAGGCACGATCCAATTGACATTTTGAATCATTTTTGGTAAAGTCCCAAAAATCAATTTTCGGACGAAAAACGATGACCGCGGAGCTGTCGAACGTTCCCAAAATGGTCAATTCTGATGAAATTTTAACATTTAATCTTTTGACTGCAAATTACTGTTGGATGTGAATTATTACTTTTTCAACTAAAATAAGTGTGTTTAAAGTCATTTCTCTGCCTGAATTTGGTCAAAATTGAAGCTTCTGAGTAAGCAAAACTCTAAAAATGGCAATTTTGGTCACTGTGAGGGTTTAAAAACTGGTTATTCAACATGAGGCACGATCCAATTGACATTTTGAATCATTTTTGGTAAAGTCCAAAAAATCCATTTTCGGACGAAAAACGATGACCGCGGAGCTGTCGAACGTTCCCAAAATGGTCAATTCTGATTAAATTTTAACATTTAATCTTTTGACTGCAAATTACTGTTGGATGTGAATTATTACTTTTTCAACTAAAATAAGTGTGTTTAAAGTAATTGGTCTGCCTGAAATTGGTCAAAATTGAAGCCTCTGAGTAAGCAAAACTCTGTAAAAATGGCAATTTTGGTCACTGTGAGGGTTTAAAAAATGGGTATTCAACATGAGGCATGATCCAATTGACATTTGGAATCATTTTTGGTAAAGTCCAAAAAATCAATTTTCGGACGAAAAACGATGACCGTGGAGCTGTCGAACGTTCCCAAAATGGTCAATTCTGATGAAATTTTAACATTTAATCTTTTGACTGCAAATTACTGTTGGATGTGAATTATTACTTTTTCAACTAAAATAAGTGTGTTTAAAGTCATTTCTCTGCCTGAAATTGGTCAAAATTGAAGCTTCTGAGTAAGCAAAACTCTGTAAAAATGTCAATTTTGGTCACCGTGAGGGTTTAAAAAGTGGTTATTCAACATGAGGCACGATCCAATTGACATTTTGAATCATTTTTGGTAAAGTCCCAAAAATCAATTTTCGGACGAAAAACGATGACCGCGGAGCTGTCGAACGTTCCCAAAATGGTCAATTCTGATGAAATTTTAACATTTAATGTTTTGACTGCAAATTACTGTTGGATGTGAATTATTACTTTTTCAACTAAAATAAGTGTGTTTAAAGTAATTGCTCTGCCTGAAATTGGTCAAAATTGAAGCTTCTGAGTAAGCAAAACTCTGTAAAAATGGCAATTTTGGTAACTGTGAGGGTTTAAAAAGTGGTTATTCAACATGAGGCACGATCCAATTGACATTTTGAATCATTTTTGGTAAAGTCCCAAAAATCAATTTTCGGACGAAAAACGATGACCGCGGAGCTGTCGAACGTTCCCAAAATGGTCAATTCTGATGAAATTTTAACATTTAATCTTTTGACTGCAAATTACTGTTGGATGTGAATTATTACTTTTTCAACTAAAATAAGTGTGTTTAAAGTCAATTCTCTGCCTGAAATTGGTCAAAATTGAAGCTTCCGAGTAAGCAAAACTCTGTAAAAATGGCAATTTTGGTCACTGTGAGGGTTTAAAAAGTGGTTATTCAACATGAGGCACGATCCAATTGACATTTTGAATCATTTTTGGTAAAGTCCAAAAAATCAATTTTCGGACGAAAAACGATGACCGCGGAGCTGTCGAACGTTCCCAAAATGGTCAATTCTGATTAAATTTTAACATTTAATCTTTTGACTGCAAATTACTGTTGGATGTGAATTATTACTTTTTCAACTAAAATAAGTGTGTTTAAAGTCAATTCTCTGCCTGAAATTGGTCAAAATTGAAGCTTCCGAGTAAGCAAAACTCTGTAAAAATGGCAATTTTGGTCACTGTGAGGGTTTAAAAAGTGGTTATTCAACATGAGGCACGATCCAATTGACATTTTGAATCATTTTTGGTAAAGTCAAAAAAATCAATTTTCGGACGAAAAACGATGACCGCGGAGCTGTCGAACGTTCCCAAAATGGTCAATTCTGATGAAATTTTAACATTTAATCTTTTGACTGCAAATTACTGTTGGATGTGAATTATTACTTTTTCAACTAAAATAAGTGTGTTTAAAGTCATTTCTCTGCCTGAATTTGGTCAAAATTGAAGCTTCTGAGTAAGCAAAACTCTAAAAATGGCAATTTTGGTCACTGTGAGGGTTTATAAACTAGTTATTCAACATGAGGCACGATCCAATTGACATTTTGAATCATTTTTGGTAAAGTCCCAAAAATCAATTTTCGGACGAAAAACGATGACCGCGGAGCTGTCGAACGTTCCCAAAATGGTCAATTCTGATGAAATTTTAACATTTAATCTTTTGACTGCAAATTACTGTTGGGTGTGAATTATTACTTTTTCAACTAAAATAAGTGTGTTTAAAGTCATTTCTGTGCCTGAAATTGGTCAAAATTGAAGCTTCTGAGTAAGCAAAACTCTGTAAAAATGGCAATTTTGGTCACTGTGAGGGTTTAAAAAGTGGTTATTCAACACGAGGCACGATCCAATTGACATTTTGAATCATTTTTGGTAAAGTCCAAAAAATCAATTTTCGGACGAAAAACGATGACCGCGGAGCTGTCGAACGTTCCCAAAATGGTCAATTCTGATGAAATTTTAACATTTAATCTTTTGACTGCAAATTACTGTTGGATGTGAATTATTACTTTTTCAACTAAAATAAGTGTGTTTAAAGTCAATTCTCTGCCTGAAATTGGTCAAAATTGAAGCTTCTGAGTAAGCAAAACTCTGAAAAAATTGCAATTTTGGTCACTGTGAGGGTTTAAAAACTGGTTATTCAACATGAGGCACGATCCAATTGACATTTTGAATCATTTTTGGTAAAGTCCAAAAAATCAATTTTCGGACGAAAAACGATGACCGCGGAGCTGTTGAATGTTCCCAAAATGGTCAATTCTGATGAAATTTTAACATTTAATCTTTTGACTGCAAATTACTGTTGGATGTGAATTATTACTTTTTCAACTAAAATAAGTATGTTTAAAGTCAATTCTCTGCCTGAAATTGGTCAAAATTGAAGCTTCCGAGTAAGCAAAACTCTGTAAAAATGGCAATTTTGGTCACTGTGAGGGTTTAAAAAGTGGTTATTCAACATGAGGCACGATCCAATTGACATTTTGAATCATTTTTGGTAAAGTCCCAAAAATCAATTTTCGGACAAAAAAAGATGACCGCGGAGCTGTCGAACGTTCCCAAAATGGTCAATTCTGATGAAATTTTAACATTTAATCTTTTGACTGCAAATTCTCAGGAGCTAAACACTGTTGCTGATCTACTGTTTCTACTTCAGCTGAGCAAGAGAACTCGTTCTACCGTCTGCAGCCTGTGCTGGCTGTCTGAAGCTGACGCTGATTCCTCACTGTGTCGTGGCGCTGCCTCCCCCTGACTCGCTGGTGTGAGCGTGAGCTGCACTCGGCACGCTCTGCCTGTCGCTCCCAGCTGGAGTCAGAGGGGTTGAGGCCAGGGTGCAAACAGCGAGAGCACCTAGCCTGGGGGACTGCGAGGACCAGAATCCTTAGCGGAGACCACCTGGTTCCTCTTCCCCCAGGCGAACCGCCCACGGACACGCCCCCAACGACCTGGTTAAAGATTCGTGACACCCGCTTCGCGGGCGCCACTCACAGGAGCTAAACACTGTTGCTGATCTACTGTTTCTACTTCAGCTGAGCAAGAGAACTCGTTCTACCGTCTGCAGCCTGTGCTGGCTGTCTGAAGCTGACGCTGATTCCTCACTGTGTCGTGGCGCTGCCTCCCCCTGACTCGCTGGTGTGAGCGTGAGCTGCACTCGGCACGCTCTGCCTGTCGCTCCCAGCTGGAGTCAGAGGGGTTGAGGCCAGGGTGCAAACAGCGAGAGCACCTAGCCTGGGGGACTGCGAGGACCAGAATCCTTAGCGGAGACCACCTGGTTCCTCTTCCCCCAGGCGAACCGCCCACAGACACACCCCCAACGAAACGTATATAGATAACATCTCGCATCCCGCGACGCGGGACGCGCGCGGGACTAAGCGCGGGGATAAGCCCGGGCAAAAGGGCGGGCCGTCTGTGGCCGTCCGGGGACGACCGAGGACGGGACGGGCCACCCCACTAACGCTCACTATAAGAGGAAACTCTTCAACTAAACTTTTGATTCATACGTGTAAAAAACCCTCATTCCTTAACTGATCAACTGAGATAGTGTGATTAAGACAAGCCACAGCATACAATTAATACTATACATTACATCTATAAAATAGATTTCTGTCCCCAAGTATGAGGGCGCTAAAAAAACTACGCTCACGGACAATTTACATGAGGCGAATGGGGACGGACGCAGCTGTAAGAAATTCTGTAGACAAGTCACTAAAACCAGGACAAATATCAAGCACTCCTGCTATAAGTGAATACTTCTCTACCCTCTCCAAGAAAAAGTTTTTTTCCCCAAATTCTAATGATGATCAAAATAAGTTGGTTGAACCTGATCCGTTACATTTTTCTGACCAGAAATCCAACAAACAAGGTCAAATAACAATAGAGAGTAATTTGGCAAATTACTCTCCTTCGGAAGAATGTCAAAAATCTCGTCTGGTTGTGTCTCAAATAACAACTATAACACCTATAAAAAATCAGGACAATGACTTATTTTTCGACGTATCCGCAAATCATAACTCAAAGACTGAAGAAGAAAATAAAGAAATATTGCTAAGTCAAAGACATCCCCAAACCAGTTCGCCAGAAAAATCACCTAACCTTTTTTCTAATCTGACCAATCTATCAGACCCAAATTTTATAAACCCAAATTTTATAAACCTAAACTCTGGAAATACTGTCTCTCCCATATCAAAAGCACTCTTCTCACTGCAAGAAATTCTGGATTCAGTACTAACACATCTTGGACACATTTTAGCTAACTCAGATGATACTTTAGACGTACAAATAGGAATACTTAAATTCCTGGTTGAAGAAAAAAAGAAAAAAGATCTAACTAAAGTCTCATCAAAACAAACTGGAGAAGTCGAATCACAACAAACAGATGAATTTCATAAAAATGGAAGTGCCGCCCCAAAACAACAGGAAGCAAGCACACAAACGAACGACGTACTAATAATCAACAATAAAACTAACGGATCAAAAAACAAAGAAAAATCACCTATCACATATTCACTTAAAAAACTGTTCAAAGAAGAACTGGAAATCAAAGCTGAGAACAATATCAAACACTATCCGATTTTTTCGAATAAAGTATCCGATAACAATCGCGATCAGATTATCGGAAAAAATAAAACTGAGCTAACAGGAGTTACTGCTGAACAGGATTTCAACCAAAGAGAACAGTCTGAAAAAAGTAATACTAGGGAAAAAGTAAGGGGGAAGAAGAAGAGACAACCTATGAGGAGAATACAGAGGAAAAAAGGGAATAGGCTCAAATTCCAAAAATTTAATCCTGTAAATCTGGTGAACACTCCAGTAATTCAAAAAACATCAGTAGAAAAACCCTTAAATCCTGAAGCAGATGAATTTTGTCCTCCGATAGAAAATAGACCTACATCGCAAAATAACATGGTCATAAAAGAATCATATGACAATAATTTCCAATCATGGGAAATAAATCCATCCAAACACATAACTATTGAAGAGCTATTTCCTTCAGATAAGGAGCCGTTTAATCGCGGTAAAATCATTAATCTATTACATGAAATTCCATCCTTGAAATCTCTGACCAGCAATGAAATTGACTTAGTTCTGTTTCCAATAAAAGAAAATAACAAACTAGTACAGGTATCCTTTTATTCACCGGTTTTGCCTGGAATAATAATCAGAGAGAAGGAAATTCTTCACAAAAATGGCTATGATGTAATCTCGGTGGAAGATTTTAAAACCAACAACTCAAATAATGGTATATTAGGACAAACCCACAGAAGAAAAGAAAACAACAGTTCTAATCGGGGAGACCTAGCATCAAGTACTATGAGGAAAGATCTACTTAAAATACAAGTAATTCAAGGAGAGAGGTCAGTCTGGTCTCGGAATTCCACCTTTAGTAACAATGAGAACTTAATAAAATCATGGGCATGGTTATCAGAAACCTTAAACAGCAAAAAAATGGTAAATTCACAACAACGCGAAGTTTAGCAAAGGTCTGACGCTATTGTCCTGGAACCTGGCAGGGAAAACTGATATAAAAATGAAACATGCAATAAAAAATTCCCCTGATATCATCGCCCTCCAGGAAACATGGTTAATCAATACCTTTACTCAAAGAGGATACTATGTATACGAAACATTGGCAAAAAGATCAAGAAGGGGACACGCCAAGGGTGGTCTGGCAATATTATTAAAAGAAGATCACTCTTGGTCACAGGAAATAATTAACACAAACACAGACAATCTACAATGTTTAAAAGTATCCCTTAGAACCCATGCTTCAGCCAAACTAGAAAAAATATTACTCTTCAATATTTACGCACCTCCCAGCAGTAATAATAATGATTTGCTGTTTGACCGCCTAATGGAAATTATCACCCATATAATTGATGATCAATCTCACTTGCCATACCTCATAATGGGGGACTTGAATGCTAAAATTTCTAACTGCGAGATAAAGAAATGGGCTCGTCTCCTCAAAGAGGAATCTCTGGAACCATCACTCCCTGAATTCCCAAAAGGAACTAAATCGGATAAGAGGGGACGCGCACTACTAGCTTTTCTCTCTGGCATTAATGGGATTATATTAAATGGTAACATCAATGGTGATATACCAGCAACATACACACGGCAAGGAAATGGATCTCCTTCAACTATTGATTACTTTATATGCGGAACAGAAGGAAAAGAACAAATGAGTCAACTTTCGATAATATTCACTGCAGAAAGTGATCATGCTTTTTTAAACCTTTCAACCCACTGGATTGCACCGTCCTCTTTTTATAACCTGCCATTATTTCTTACAGAAAAAACGGAAGTAAACACAACTAGGCGTCGCATTTACTGGGGGACAGAAAATCTGGAATATCTGCGCCAACTAATTACTGAAACCAATATATTGACCAACATATATTCAGATGACCCTGTAAAGAACTTTGAACATCTAACGAATAATCTCAAACAAGCTCTGCAAAGTAAGCTAGAATACCACAGACCAGCAAAAAGAAAATGGAAAAACAAGAATAAAAACTGGAATCAACCAGTCGTAAAACAAATCAATAGACTGATACGTGCCCAGTATCTGGAATTCTCGTCAGTAAACAAAAAGGAAATCAATAGATTAAAGAATCAAATACGACGAGAAAAAACTAAAGGAAAAAAACTGAAGCAGGATTTTAATTGGACTGAAATTCAGCTAGCAGTTAAACATAATAACCAGCGTAAATATTGGTCACTGATCGCAACAATGACAGGATCCAAAAAAAAGCTGGAGGCTACACCTGTATCAGAAGAAAACTGGGACATATACCTACATGAGCTATACAAACAGAATCAATATATTAAAAATGAAGAAGTGGGAGGAGAAAACGTGGAAACTAAAGATATTAAGATCAATAAAACGTCGGCAGTGTCAATCTCTATGAATATTAGGAAGGCAAGGAGCACAGGTGCATCTGGCCCCGATCAGATACCTGTCAAGGTCTACCAAATTGACCATAAAGAGTGGGGAACGGTGCTCTCGCCGCTATTTAACTATGTATTTGACAGTGGTCAAATGCCAAATTCCTGGAAAGGAAGTATCATAATCCCGATCTTCAAAAAAGGAAAAAGAAACACACCGGGAAATTATAGGCAAATTGCCCTCATGGACGCTGCTGGGAAGATTTTTGCAGCAGAAATCCTGGATAGGCTGAAAAATTGGGCTTTCTCATTAGGTCTAATTCCTAAATTTCAGTCCGGATTTCGCCCACACCATTCTGTTACTGACAATGTAGCAATCTTCCAAACTATTTTAGATAAGTACGCAACAGGGAAAAAACAAACTATTTACGCAGCGTTCATTGATTACTCGACAGCCTTCGATCGAGTGGATAGACCGACCCTGTGGTTAAAATTGAGAATAATGGGGATCCCGGAGCAGCTATTACACCTGATAGTGAATCTACACAGTGACACCTGGTGCCGCGTCCAAATGGGAAGTGACAAGGGCCTATCGAAGGTAATACGAACATCAAATGGCCTGAAACAAGGGTGCCTCTTGGCTCCAATTTTATTCTCACTGTATTTAAGTGACCTACCTTCCCAACTGCAGCAAGGGATATGTACTCCTCCTAAGATAGCCACTGAATATATCCATTCCCTGCTGTATGCAGACGACATAGTCATGTTTGACCTAACACCTTTCGGATTACAAAATCTTTTAGATATTTTATATAAGTACTCAAGGAAAAATTACCTAATTCCAAATACGAACAAAACAAAAGTGGTTGCCTTTTCAAAGCAGAAGAAAAGGGTACGGTACGAATGGAAGCTGGGAGGTGAGAAACTAGAACAAGTAAAGGAGTATACATATCTGGGTAGAATTTTCTCACAAAACATGAGTAACATCAATCAAATCAACCACCTGAAAAGAAAAAGTGATCTGCATGCTGGGGCCTTGTCACGCTTATATTCGGCCACTGGACATAGACATTTCTCTGCACTGATTCAAGTCTATCGAGCTAAAATCACACCGGTCCTGTCCTATGCATCGGAATATATTCCTCTAAATCAATGGTCATATATGGATTTAACAGAAGGAAGAATATTGAAAAAACTACTGAAGATTTCAACATCTACCCCAGTACAGGCATTGAGACTGGAATGCACCATCACGAGCGCATATGCTACAGC
Organism: Lissotriton helveticus; assembly: GCF_964261635.1. Taxonomy (NCBI): domain Eukaryota; kingdom Metazoa; phylum Chordata; class Amphibia; order Caudata; family Salamandridae; genus Lissotriton; species Lissotriton helveticus. The sequence goes on along the minus strand of NC_136069.1, from coordinate 1,160,775,762 downwards.
TATAGCGAGCATCATAAGGTGGGCCCATAATCTTCTTCTTTCAAAAGAAGGTACTTTAAGAAGATTGCTAAAAGTAGAAACATTCGAGAGTAACTCTACTCATACTACCTTTATTAAAAATATGCGAGAGGCTCTACAGCTTGCAAAAGTCAATGTGGAAATTTTGTCTACGTGGTCACCAGCTCAACTCAAACTTTTTCTAAAAAACTTCACTCCCAAATTGAGCTACGAGATTGATCACTTTCATTGTAATAGTCTATCGTCATATAAATTTTATGTAGCCTCGCAGGAATACAAACAACGTCAGCCTTACCTAGAGTATACTCTTCAACATGGCGCAAGGCGTGCAATCATGATGTTGCGCCTTGGAACACTTCCTGTACAAACCTTCACTTCCTCTTGGAGGCCTGACAGCTCTGCCCTTTGTACCCTTTGTCAAGGAGGCAACCAAAATTTGGAACACTTATTTTTAATATGCCCTAATGCAGAAATTGTAAATGCAAGGTCAACATGTCTTATGCCCATCTACCGGTCCTGCAGGATCACTAGCTCACAAGACTTTTTATCACTATGTAAAAGCCCCCCTAATGAATTCGTTTGTTACAGAATTTTTAAGTTTTTGAAAATCTCATTGAAAATGTATTAATACGGAATGTATAAATGTATATTTTATTTGTGGTCCTCGTAAGAGTACCGTAACAAAAATAAAACTTTACTGTTACTGTTACTGACTGCAAATTACTGTTGGATGTGAATTATTACTTTTTCAACTAAAATAAGTGTGTTTAAAGTCAATTCTCTGCCTGAAATTGGTCAAAATTGAAGCTTCTGAGTAAGCAAAACTCTAAAAATGGCAATTTTGGTCACTGTGAGGGTTTAAAAACTGGTTATTCAACATGAGGCACGATCCAATTGACATTTTGAATCATTTTTGGTAAAGTCCCAAAAATCAATTTTCGGACGAAAAACGATGACCGCGGAGCTGTCGAACGTTCCCAAAATGATCAATTCTGATGAAATTTTAACATTTAATCTTTTGACTGCAAATTACTGTTGGATGTGAATTATTACTTTTTCAACTAAAATAGGTGTGTTTAAAGTCATTTCTCTGCCTGAATTTGGTCAAAATTGAAGCTTCTGAGTAAGCAAAACTCTAAAAATGGCAATTTTGGTCACTGTGAGGGTTTAAAAACTGGTTATTCAACATGAGGCACGATCCAATTGACATTTTGAATCATTTTTGGTAAAGTCCAAAAAATCCATTTTCGGACGAAAAACGATGACCGCGGAGCTGTCGAACGTTCCCAAAATGGTCAATTCTGATGAAATTTTAACATTTAATCTTTTGACTGCAAATTACTGTTGGATGTGAATTATTACTTTTTCAACTAAAATAAGTGTGTTTAAAGTAATTGCTCTGCCTGAAATTGGTCAAAATTGAAGCTTCTGAGTAAGCAAAACTCTGTAAAAATGGCAATTTTGGTCACTGTGAGGGTTTAAAAAGTGGTTATTCAACATGAGGCATGATCCAATTGACATTTGGAATCATTTTTGGTAAAGTCCAAAAAATCAATTTTCGGACGAAAAACGATGACCGTGGAGCTGTCGAACGTTCCCAAAATGGTCAATTCTGATTAAATTTTAACATTTAATCTTTTGACTGCAAATTACTGTTGGATGTGAATTATTACTTTTTCAACTAAAATAAGTGTGTTTAAAGTCATTTCTCTGCCTGAAATTGGTCAAAATTGAAGCTTCTGAGTAAGCAAAACTCTGTAAAAATGTGAATTTTGGTCACCGTGAGGGTTTAAAAAGTGGTTATTCAACATGAGGCACGATCCAATTGACATTTTGAATCATTTTTGGTAAAGTCCCAAAAATCAATTTTCGGACGAAAAACGATGACCGCGGAGCTGTCGAACGTTCCCAAAATGGTCAATTCTGATGAAATTTTAACATTTAATCTTTTGACTGCAAATTACTGTTGGATGTGAATTATTACTTTTTCAACTAAAATAAGTGTGTTTAAAGTCAATTCTCTGCCTGAAATTGGTCAAAATTGAAGCTTCAGAGTAAGCAAAACTCTGTAAAAATGGCAATTTTGGTCACTGTGAGGGTTTAAAAAGTGGTTATTCAACATGAGGCACGATCCAATTGACATTTTGAATCATTTTTGGTAAAGTCCAAAAAATCAATTTTCGGACGAAAAACGATGACCGCGGAGCTGTCGAACGTTCCCAAAATGGTCAATTCTGATTAAATTTTAACATTTAATCTTTTGACTGCAAATTACTGTTGGATGTGAATTATTACTTTTTCAACTAAAATAAGTGTGTTTAAAGTCAATTCTCTGCCTGAAATTGGTCAAAATTGAAGCTTCCGAGTAAGCAAAACTCTGTAAAAATGGCAATTTTGGTCACTGTGAGGGTTTAAAAAGTGGTTATTCAACATGAGGCACGATCCAATTGACATTTTGAATCATTTTTGGTAAAGTCAAAAAAATCAATTTTCGGACGAAAAACGATGACCGCGGAGCTGTCGAACGTTCCCAAAATGGTCAATTCTGATTAAATTTTAACATTTAATCTTTTGACTGCAAATTACTGTTGGATGTGAATTATTACTTTTTCAACTAAAATAAGTGTGTTTAAAGTAATTTCTGTGCCTGAAATTGGTCAAAATTGAAGCTTCTGAGTAAGCAAAACTCTGTAAAAATGGCAATTTTGGTCACTGTGAGGGTTTAAAAAGTGGTTATTCAACAAGAGGCACGATCCAATTGACATTTTGAATCATTTTTGGTAAAGTCCCAAAAATCAATTTTCGGACGAAAAACGATGACCGCGGAGCTTTCGAACGTTCCCAAAATGGTCAATTCTGATGAAATTTTAACATTTAATCTTTTGACTGCAAATTACTGTTGGATGTGAATTATTACTTTTTCAACTAAAATAAGTGTGTTTAAAGTCAATTCTCCGCCTGAAATTGGTCAAAATTGAAGCTCTGAGTAAGCAAAACTCTGTAAAAATGGCAATTTTGGTCACTGTGAGGGTTTAAAAACTGGTTATTCAACATGAGGCACGATCCAATTGACATTTTGAATCATTTTTGGTAAAGTCCCAAAAATAAATTTTCGGACGAAAAACGATGACCGCGGAGCTGTCGAACGTTCCCAAAATGGTCAATTCTGATTAAATTTTAACATTTAATCTTTTGACTGCAAATTACTGTTTGATGTGAATTATTACTTTTTCAACTAAAATAAGTGTGTTTAAAGTCATTTCTCTGCCTGAATTTGGTCAAAATTGAAGCTTCTGAGTAAGCAAAACTCTAAAAATGGCAATTTTGGTCACTGTGAGGGTTTAAAAACTGGTTATTCAACATGAGGCACGATCCAATTGACATTTTGAATCATTTTGGGTAAAGTCCCAAAAATCAATTTTCGGACGAAAAACGATGACCGCGGAGCTGTCGAACAAAATGGTCAATTCTGATGAAATTTTAACATTTAATCTTTTGACTGCAAATTACTGTTGGATGTGAATTATTACTTTTTCAACTAAAATAAGTGTGTTTAAAGTCAATTCTCTGCCTGAAATTGGTCAAAATTGAAGCTTCTGAGTAAGCAAAACTCTGTAAAAATGGCAATTTTGGTCACTGTGAGGGTTTAAAAACTGGTTATTCAACATGAGGCACGATCCAATTGACATTTTGAATCATTTTTGGTAAAGTCCCAAAAATCAATTTTCGGACGAAAAACGATGACCGCGGAGCTGTCGAACGTTCCCAAAATGGTCAATTCTGATGAAATTTTAACATTTAATCTTTTGACTGCAAATTACTGTTGGATGTGAATTATTACTTTTTCAACTAAAATAAGTGTGTTTAAAGTCATTTCTCTGCCTGAATTTGGTCAAAATTGAAGCTTCTGAGTAAGCAAAACTCTAAAAATGGCAATTTTGGTCACTGTGAGGGTTTAAAAACTGGTTATTCAACATGAGGCACGATCCAATTGACATTTTGAATCATTTTTGGTAAAGTCCAAAAAATCAATTTTCGGACGAAAAACGATGACCGCGGAGCTGTCGAACGTTCCCAAAATGGTCAATTCTGATGAAATTTTAACATTTAATCTTTTGACTGCAAATTACTGTTGGATGTGAATTATTACTTTTTCAACTAAAATAAGTGTGTTTAAAGTAATTTCTGTGCCTGAAATTGCTCAAAATTGAAGCTTCTGAGTAAGCAAAACTCTGTAAAAATGTCAATTTTGGTCACTGTGAGGGTTTAAAAAGTGGTTATTCAACATGAGGCACGATCCAATTGACATTTTGAATCATTTTTGGTAAAGTCCAAAAAATCAATTTGCGGACGAAAAACGATGACCGCGGAGCTGTCGAATGTTCCCAAAATGGTCAATTCTGATGAAATATTAACATTTAATGTTTTGACTGCAAATTACTGTTGGATGTGAATTATTACTTTTTCAACTAAAATAAGTGTGTTTAAAGTAATTGCTCTGCCTGAAATTGGTCAAAATTGAAGCTTCTGAGTAAGCAAAACTCTGTAACAATGGCAATTTTGGTCACTGTGAGGGTTTAAAAACTGGTTATTCAACATGAGGCACGATCCAATTGACATTTTGAATCATTTTTGGTAAAGTCCAAAAAATCAATTTTCGGACGAAAAACGATGACCGCGGAGCTGTCGAACGTTCCCAAAATGGTCAATTCTGAAGAAATTTTAACATTTAATCTTTTGACTGCAAATTACTGTTGGATGTGAATTATTACTTTTTCAACTAAAATAAGTGTGTTTAAAGTCATTTCTCTGCCTGAAATTGGTCAAAATTGAAGCTTCTGAGTAAGCAAAACTCTGTTAAAATGGCAATTTTGGTCACTGTGAGGGTTTAAAAAGTGGTTATTCAACATGAGGCATGATCCAATTGACATTTTGAATCATTTTTGGTAAAGTCCAAAAAATCAATTTTCGGACGAAAAACGATGACCGCGGAGCTGTCGAACGTTCCCAAAATGGTCAATTCTGATGAAATTTTAACATTTAATCTTTTGACTGCAAATTACTGTTGGATGTGAATTATTACTTTTTCAACTAAAATAAGTGTGTTTAAAGTCAATTCTCTGCCTGAAATCGGTCAAAATTGAAGCTTCCGAGTAAGCAACACTCTGTAAAAATGGCAATTTTGGTCACTGTGAGGGTTTAAAAAGTGGTTATTCAACATGAGGCACGATCCAATTGACATTTTGAATCATTTTTGGTAAAGTCCAAAAAATCCATTTTCGGACGAAAAACGATGACCGCGGAGCTGTCGAACGTTCCCAAAATGGTCAATTCTGATTACATTTTAACATTTAATCTTTTGCCTGCAAATTACTGTTGGATGTGAATTATTACTTTTTCAACTAAAATAAGTGTGTTTAAAGTAATTTCTGTGCCTGAAATTGGTCAAAATTGAAGCTTCTGAGTAAGCAAAACTCTGTAAAAATGGCAATTTTTGTCACTGTGAGGGTTTAAAAAGTGGTTATTCAACATGAGGCACGATCCAATTGACATTTTGAATCATTTTTGGTAAAGTCCAAAAATTCAATTTTCGGACGAAAAACGATGACCGCGGAGCTGTCGAACGTTCCCAAAATGGTCAATTCTGATGAAATTTTAACATTTAATGTTTTGACTGCAAATTACTGTTGGATGTGAATTATTACTTTTTCAACTAAAATAAGTGTGTTTAAAGTAATTGCTCTGCCTGAAATTGGTCAAAATTGAAGCTTCTGAGTAAGCAAAACTCTGTAAAAATGGCAATTTTGGTCACTGTGAGGGTTTAAAAAGTGGTTATTCAACATGAGGCATGATCCAATTGACATTTTGAATCATTTTTGGTAAAGTCCCAAAAATCAATTTTCGGACGAAAAACGATGACCGCGGAGCTGTCGAACGTTCCCAAAATGGTCAATTCTGATGAAATTTTAACATTTAATGTTCTGACTGCAAATTACTGTTGGATGTGAATTATTACTTTTTCAACTAAAATAAGTGTGTTTAAAGTCATTTCTCTGCCTGAAATTGGTCAAAATTGAAGCTTCTGAGTAAGCAAAACTCTGTAAAAATGGCAATTTTGGTCACTGTGAGGGTTTAAAAAGTGGTTATTCAACATGAGGCACGATCCAATTGACATTTTGAATCATTTTTGGTAAAGTCCAAAAAATCAATTTTCGGACGAAAAACGATGACCGCGGAGCTGTCGAACGTTCCCAAAATGGTCAATTCTGATGAAATTTTAACATTTAATCTTTTGACTGCAAATTACTGTTGGATGTGAATTATTACTTTTTCAACTAAAATAAGTGTGTTTAAAGTCAATTCTCTGCCTGAAATCGGTCAAAATTGAAGCTTCCGAGTAAGCAACACTCTGTAAAAATGGCAATTTTGGTCACTGTGAGGGTTTAAAAAGTGGTTATTCAACATGAGGCACGATCCAATTGACATTTTGAATCATTTTTGGTAAAGTCCAAAAAATCCATTTTCGGACGAAAAACGATGACCGCGGAGCTGTCGAACGTTCCCAAAATGGTCAATTCTGATGAAATTTTAACATTTAATCTTTTGACTGCAAATTACTGTTGGATGTGAATTATTACTTTTTCAACTAAAATAAGTGTGTTTAAAGTCATTTCTCTGCCTGAAATTGGTCAAAATTGAAGCTTCTGAGTAAGCAAAACTCTGTAAAAATGGCAATTTTGGTCACTGTGAGGGTTTAAAAAGTGGTTATTCAACATGAGGCATGATCCAATTGACATTTTGAATCATTTTTGGTAAAGTCCAAAAAATCAATTTTCGGACGAAAAACGATGACCGCGGAGCTGTCGAACGTTCCCAAAATGGTCAATTCTGATGAAATTTTAACATTTAATCTTTTGACTGCAAATTACTGTTGGATGTGAATTATTACTTTTTCAACTAAAATAAGTGTGTTTAAAGTCAATTCTCTGCCTGAAATCGGTCAAAATTGAAGCTTCCGAGTAAGCAAAACTCTGTAAAAATGGCAATTTTTGTCACTGTGAGGGTTTAAAAAGTGGTTATTCAACATGAGGCACGATCCAATTGACATTTTGAATCATTTTTGGTAAAGTCCAAAAATTCAATTTTCGGACGAAAAACGATGACCGCGGAGCTGTCGAACGTTCCCAAAATGGTCAATTCTGATGAAATTTTAACATTTAATGTTTTGACTGCAAATTACTGTTGGATGTGAATTATTACTTTTTCAACTAAAATAAGTGTGTTTAAAGTAATTTCTGTGCCTGAAATTCGTCAAAATTGAAGCTTCTGAGTAAGCAAAACTCTGTAAAAATGGCAATTTTGGTCACTGTGAGGGTTTAAAAAGTGGTTATTCAACATGAGGCATGATCCAATTGACATTTTGAATCATTTTTGGTAAAGTCCAAAAAATCAATTTTCGGACGAAAAACGATGACCGCGGAGCTGTCGAACGTTCCCAAAATGGTCAATTCTGATGAAATTTTAACATTTAATCTTTTGACTGCAAATTACTGTTGGATGTGAATTATTACTTTTTCAACTAAAATAAGTGTGTTTAAAGTCATTTCTCTGCCTGAAATTGGTCAAAATTGAAGCTTCCGAGTAGGCAAAACTCTGTAAAAATGGCAATTTTGGTCACTGTGAGGGTTTAAAAAGTGGTTATTCAACGTGAGGCACGATCCAATTGACATTTTGAATCATTTTTGGTAAAGTCCCAAAAATCAATTTTCGGACGAAAAACGATGACCGCGGAGCTGTCGAACAAAATGGTCAATTCTGATGAAATTTTAACATTTAATCTTTTGACTGCAAATTACTGTTGGATGTGAATTATTACTTTTTCAACTAAAATAAGTGTGTTTAAAGTCAATTCTCTGCCTGAAATTGGTCAAAATTGAAGCTTCTGAGTAAGCAAAACTCTGTAAAAATGGCAATTTTGGTCACTGTGAGGGTTTAAAAACTGGTTATTCAACATGAGGCACGATCCAATTGACATTTTGAATCACTTTTGGTAAAGTCCCAAAAATCAATTTTCGGACGAAAAACGATGACCGCGGAGCTGTCGAACGTTCCCAAAATGGTCAATTCTGATGAAATTTTAACATTTAATCTTTTGACTGCAAATTACTGTTGGATGTGAATTATTACTTTTTCAACTAAAATAAGTGTGTTTAAAGTCATTTCTCTGCCTGAATTTGGTCAAAATTGAAGCTTCTGAGTAAGCAAAACTCTAAAAATGGCAATTTTGGTCACTGTGAGGGTTTAAAAACTGGTTATTCAACATGAGGCACGATCCAATTGACATTTTGAATCATTTTTGGTAAAGTCCAAAAAATCAATTTTCGGACGAAAAACGATGACCGCGGAGCTGTCGAACGTTCCCAAAATGGTCAATTCTGATGAAATTTTAACATTTAATCTTTTGACTGCAAATTACTGTTGGATGTGAATTATTACTTTTTCAACTAAAATAAGTGTGTTTAAAGTAATTTCTGTGCCTGAAATTGGTCAAAATTGAAGCTTCTGAGTAAGCAAAACTCTGTAAAAATGTCAATTTTGGTCACTGTGAGGGTTTAAAAAGTGGTTATTCAACATGAGGCACGATCCAATTGACATTTTGAATCATTTTTGGCAAAGTCCAAAAAATCAATTTTCGGACGAAAAACGATGACCGCGGAGCTGTCGAACGTTCCCAAAATGGTCAATTCTGAAGAAATTGTAACATTTAATCTTTTGACTGCAAATTACTGTTGGATGTGAATTATTACTTTTTCAACTAAAATAAGTGTGTTTAAAGTCATTTCTCTGCCTGAAATTGGTCAAAATTGAAGCTTCTGAGTAAGCAAAACTCTGTAAAAATGGCAATTTTGGTCACTGTGAGGGTTTAAAAACTGGTTATTCAACATGAGGCACGATCCAATTGACATTTTGAATCATTTTTGGTAAAGTCCAAAAAATCAATTTTCGGACGAAAAACGATGACCGCGGAGCTGTCGAACGTTCCCAAAATGGTCAATTCTGAAGAAATTGTAACATTTAATCTTTTGACTGCAAATTACTGTTGGATGTGAATTATTACTTTTTCAACTAAAATAAGTGTGTTTAAAGTCATTTCTCTGCCTGAAATTGGTCAAAATTGAAGCTTCTGAGTAAGCAAAACTCTGTAAAAATGGCAATTTTGGTCACTGTGAGGGTTTAAAAAGTGGTTATTCAACATGAGGCATGATCCAATTGACATTTTGAATCATTTTTGGTAAAGTCCAAAAAATCAATTTTCGGACGAAAAACGATGACCGCGGAGCTGTCGAACGTTCCCAAAATGGTCAATTCTGATGAAATTTTAACATTTAATCTTTTGACTGCAAATTACTGTGGGATGTGAATTATTACTTTTTCAACTAAAATAAGTGTGTTTAAAGTCAATTCTCTGCCTGAAATCGGTCAAAATTGAAGCTTCCGAGTAAGCAAAACTCTGTAAAAATGGCAATTTTTGTCACTGTGAGGGTTTAAAAAGTGGTTATTCAACATGAGGCACGATCCAATTGACATTTTGAATCATTTTTGGTAAAGTCCAAAAATTCAATTTTCGGACGAAAAACGATGACCGCGGAGCTGTCGAACGTTCCCAAAATGGTCAATTCTGATGAAATTTTAACATTTAATGTTTTGACTGCAAATTACTGTTGGATGTGAATTATTACTTTTTCAACTAAAATAAGTGTGTTTAAAGTAATTTCTGTGCCTGAAATTCGTCAAAATTGAAGCTTCTGAGTAAGCAAAACTCTGTAAAAATGGCAATTTTGGTCACTGTGAGGGTTTAAAAAGTGGTTATTCAACATGAGGCATGATCCAATTGACATTTTGAATCATTTTTGGTAAAGTCCAAAAAATCAATTTTCGGACGAAAAACGATGACCGCGGAGCTGTCGAACGTTCCCAAAATGGTCAATTCTGATGAAATTTTAACATTTAATCTTTTGACTGCAAATTACTGTTGGATGTGAATTATTACTTTTTCAACTAAAATAAGTGTGTTTAAAGTCATTTCTCTGCCTGAAATTGGTCAAAATTGAAGCTTCCGAGTAGGCAAAACTCTGTAAAAATGGCAATTTTGGTCACTGTGAGGGTTTAAAAAGTGGTTATTCAACGTGAGGCACGATCCAATTGACATTTTGAATCATTTTTGGTAAAGTCCCAAAAATCAATTTTCGGACGAAAAACGATGACCGCGGAGCTGTCGAACAAAATGGTCAATTCTGATGAAATTTTAACATTTAATCTTTTGACTGCAAATTACTGTTGGATGTGAATTATTACTTTTTCAACTAAAATAAGTGTGTTTAAAGGCAATTCTCTGCCTGAAATTGGTCAAAATTGAAGCTTCTGAGTAAGCAAAACTCTGTAAAAATGGCAATTTTGGTCACTGTGAGGGTTTAAAAACTGGTTATTCAACATGAGGCACGATCCAATTGACATTTTGAATCACTTTTGGTAAAGTCCCAAAAATCAATTTTCGGACGAAAAACGATGACCGCGGAGCTGTCGAACGTTCTAAAAATGGTCAATTCTGATGAAATTTTAACATTTAATCTTTTGACTGCAAATTACTGTTGGATGTGAATTATTACTTTTTCAACTAAAATAAGTGTGTTTAAAGTCATTTCTCTGCCTGAATTTGGTCAAAATTGAAGCTTCTGAGTAAGCAAAACTCTAAAAATGGCAATTTTGGTCACTGTGAGGGTTTAAAAACTGGTTATTCAACATGAGGCACGATCCAATTGACATTTTGAATCATTTTTGGTAAAGTCCAAAAAATCAATTTTCGGACGAAAAACGATGACCGCGGAGCTGTCGAACGTTCCCAAAATGGTCAATTCTGATGAAATTTTAACATTTAATCTTTTGACTGCAAATTACTGTTGGATGTGAATTATTACTTTTTCAACTAAAATAAGTGTGTTTAAAGTAATTTCTGTGCCTGAAATTGGTCAAAATTGAAGCTTCTGAGTAAGCAAAACTCTGTAAAAATGTCAATTTTGGTCACTGTGAGGGTTTAAAAAGTGGTTATTCAACATGAGGCACGATCCAATTGACATTTTGAATCATTTTTGGCAAAGTCCAAAAAATCAATTTTCGGACGAAAAACGATGACCGCGGAGCTGTCGAACGTTCCCAAAATGGTCAATTCTGAAGAAATTGTAACATTTAATCTTTTGACTGCAAATTACTGTTGGATGTGAATTATTACTTTTTCAACTAAAATAAGTGTGTTTAAAGTCATTTCTCTGCCTGAAATTGGTCAAAATTGAAGCTTCTGAGTAAGCAAAACTCTGTAAAAATGGCAATTTTGGTCACTGTGAGGGTTTAAAAACTGGTTATTCAACATGAGGCACGATCCAATTGACATTTTGAATCATTTTTGGTAAAGTCCAAAAAATCAATTTTCGGACGAAAAACGATGACCGCGGAGCTGTCGAACGTTCCCAAAATGGTCAATTCTGAAGAAATTGTAACATTTAATCTTTTGACTGCAAATTACTGTTGGATGTGAATTATTACTTTTTCAACTAAAATAAGTGTGTTTAAAGTCATTTCTCTGCCTGAAATTGGTCAAAATTGAAGCTTCTGAGTAAGCAAAACTCTGTAAAAATGGCAATTTTGGTCACTGTGAGGGTTTAAAAAGTGGTTATTCAACATGAGGCATGATCCAATTGACATTTTGAATCATTTTTGGTAAAGTCCAAAAAATCAATTTTCGGACGAAAAACGATGACCGCGGAGCTGTCGAACGTTCCCAAAATGGTCAATTCTGATGAAATTTTAACATTTAATCTTTTGACTGCAAATTACTGTTGGATGTGAATTATTACTTTTTCAACTAAAATAAGTGTGTTTAAAGTCAATTCTCTGCCTGAAATCGGTCAAAATTGAAGCTTCCGAGTAAGCAAAACTCTGTAAAAATGGCAATTTTTGTCACTGTGAGGGTTTAAAAAGTGGTTATTCAACATGAGGCACGATCCAATTGACATTTTGAATCATTTTTGGTAAAGTCCAAAAATTCAATTTTCGGACGAAAAACGATGACCGCGGAGCTGTCGAACGTTCCCAAAATGGTCAATTCTGATGAAATTTTAACATTTAATGTTTTGACTGCAAATTACTGTTGGATGTGAATTATTACTTTTTCAACTAAAATAAGTGTGTTTAAAGTAATTTCTGTGCCTGAAATTCGTCAAAATTGAAGCTTCTGAGTAAGCAAAACTCTGTAAAAATGGCAATTTTGGTCACTGTGAGGGTTTAAAAAGTGGTTATTCAACATGAGGCATGATCCAATTGACATTTTGAATCATTTTTGGTAAAGTCCAAAAAATCAATTTTCGGACGAAAAACGATGACCGCGGAGCTGTCGAACGTTCCCAAAATGGTCAATTCTGATGAAATTTTAACATTTAATCTTTTGACTGCAAATTACTGTTGGATGTGAATTATTACTTTTTCAACTAAAATAAGTGTGTTTAAAGTCATTTCTCTGCCTGAAATTGGTCAAAATTGAAGCTTCCGAGTAGGCAAAACTCTGTAAAAATGGCAATTTTGGTCACTGTGAGGGTTTAAAAAGTGGTTATTCAACGTGAGGCACGATCCAATTGACATTTTGAATCATTTTTGGTAAAGTCCCAAAAATCAATTTTCGGACGAAAAACGATGACCGCGGAGCTGTCGAACAAAATGGTCAATTCTGATGAAATTTTAACATTTAATCTTTTGACTGCAAATTACTGTTGGATGTGAATTATTACTTTTTCAACTAAAATAAGTGTGTTTAAAGTCAATTCTCTGCCTGAAATTGGTCAAAATTGAAGCTTCTGAGTAAGCAAAACTCTGTAAAAATGGCAATTTTGGTCACTGTGAGGGTTTAAAAACTGGTTATTCAACATGAGGCACGATCCAATTGACATTTTGAATCACTTTTGGTAAAGTCCCAAAAATCAATTTTCGGACGAAAAACGATGACCGCGGAGCTGTCGAACGTTCCCAAAATGGTCAATTCTGATGAAATTTTAACATTTAATCTTTTGACTGCAAATTACTGTTGGATGTGAATTATTACTTTTTCAACTAAAATAAGTGTGTTTAAAGTCATTTCTCTGCCTGAATTTGGTCAAAATTGAAGCTTCTGAGTAAGCAAAACTCTAAAAATGGCAATTTTGGTCACTGTGAGGGTTTAAAAACTGGTTATTCAACATGAGGCACGATCCAATTGACATTTTGAATCATTTTTGGTAAAGTCCAAAAAATCAATTTTCGGACGAAAAACGATGACCGCGGAGCTGTCGAACGTTCCCAAAATGGTCAATTCTGATGAAATTTTAACATTTAATCTTTTGACTGCAAATTACTGTTGGATGTGAATTATTACTTTTTCAACTAAAATAAGTGTGTTTAAAGTAATTTCTGTGCCTGAAATTGGTCAAAATTGAAGCTTCTGAGTAAGCAAAACTCTGTAAAAATGTCAATTTTGGTCACTGTGAGGGTTTAAAAAGTGGTTATTCAACATGAGGCACGATCCAATTGACATTTTGAATCATTTTTGGCAAAGTCCAAAAAATCAATTTTCGGACGAAAAACGATGACCGCGGAGCTGTCGAATGTTCCCAAAATGGTCAATTCTGATGAAATATTAACATTTAATGTTTTGACTGCAAATTACTGTTGGATGTGAATTATTACTTTTTCAACTAAAATAAGTGTGTTTAAAGTAATTGCTCTGCCTGAAATTGGTCAAAATTGAAGCTTCTGAGTAAGCAAAACTCTGTAAAAATGGCAATTTTGGTCACTGTGAGGGTTTAAAAACTGGTTATTCAACATGAGGCACGATCCAATTGACATTTTGAATAATTTTTGGTAAAGTCCAAAAAATCAATTTTCGGACGAAAAACGATGACCGCGGAGCTGTCGAACGTTCCTAAAATGGTCAATTCTGAAGAAATTTTAACATTTAATCTTTTGACTGCAAATTACTGTTGGATGTGAATTATTACTTTTTCAACTAAAATAAGTGTGTTTAAAGTCATTTCTCTGCCTGAAATTGGTCAAAATTGAAGCTTCTGAGTAAGCAAAACTCTGTAAAAATGGCAATTTTGGTCACTGTGAGGGTTTAAAAAGTGGTTATTCAACATGAGGCATGATCCAATTGACATTTTGAATCATTTTTGGTAAAGTCCAAAAAATCAATTTTCGGACGAAAAACGATGACCGCGGAGCTGTCGAACGTTCCCAAAATGGTCAATTCTGATGAAATTTTAACATTTAATCTTTTGACTGCAAATTACTGTTGGATGTGAATTATTACTTTTTCAACTAAAATAAGTGTGTTTAAAGTCAATTCTCTGCCTGAAATCGGTCAAAATTGAAGCTTCCGAGTAAGCAACACTCTGTAAAAATGGCAATGTTGGTCACTGTGAGGGTTTAAAAAGTGGTTATTCAACATGAGGCACGATCCAATTGACATTTTGAATCATTTTTGGTAAAGTCCAAAAAATCCATTTTCGGACGAAAAACGATGACCGCGGAGCTGTCGAACGTTCCCAAAATGGTCAATTCTGATTAAATTTTAACATTTAATCTTTTGCCTGCAAATTACTGTTGGATGTGAATTATTACTTTTTCAACTAAAATAAGTGTGTTTAAAGTAATTTCTGTGCCTGAAATTGGTCAAAATTGAAGCTTCTGAGTAAGCAAAACTCTGTAAAAATGGCAATTTTTGTCACTGTGAGGGTTTAAAAAGTGGTTATTCAACATGAGGCACGATCCAATTGACATTTTGAATCATTTTTGGTAAAGTCCAAAAATTCAATTTTCGGACGAAAAACGATGACCGCGGAGCTGTCGAACGTTCCGAAAATGGTCAATTCTGATGAAATTTTAACATTTAATGTTTTGACTGCAAATTACTGTTGGATGTGAATTATTACTTTTTCAACTAAAATAAGTGTGTTTAAAGTAATTGCTCTGCCTGAAATTGGTCAAAATTGAAGCTTCTGAGTAAGCAAAACTCTGTAAAAATGGCAATTTTGGTCACTGTGAGGGTTTAAAAAGTGGTTATTCAACATGAGGCATGATCCAATTGACATTTTGAATCATTTTTGGTAAAGTCCCAAAAATCAATTTTCGGACGAAAAACGATGACCGCGGAGCTGTCGAACGTTCCCAAAATGGTCAATTCTGATGAAATTTTAACATTTAATGTTTTGACTGCAAATTACTGTTGGATGTGAATTATTACTTTTTCAACTAAAATAAGTGTGTTTAAAGTAATTGCTCTGCCTGAAATTGGTCAAAATTGAAGCTTCTGAGTAAGCAAAACTCTGTAAAAATGGCAATTTTGGTCACTGTGAGGGTTTAAAAACTGGTTATTCAACATGAGGCACGATCCAATTGACATTTTGAATCATTTTTGGTAAAGTCCCAAAAATCAATTTTCGGACGAAAAACGATGACCGCGGAGCTGTCGAACGTTCCCAAAATGGTCAATTCTGATGAAATTTTAACATTTAATCTTTTGACTGCAAATTACTGTTGGATGTGAATTATTACTTTTTCAACTAAAATAAGTGTGTTTAAAGTCATTTCTCTGCCTGAATTTGGTCAAAATTGAAGCTTCTGAGTAAGCAAAACTCTGTAAAAATGTCAATTTTGGTCACTGTGAGGGTTTAAAAAGTGGTTATTCAACATGAGGCACGATCCAATTGACATTTTGAATCATTTTTGGTAAAGTCCAAAAAATCAATTTTCGGACGAAAAACGATGACCGCGGAGCTGTCGAACGTTCCCAAAATGGTCAATTCTGAAGAAATTTTAACATTTAATCTTTTGACTGCAAATTACTGTTGGATGTGAATTATTACTTTTTCAACTAAAATAAGTGTGTTTAAAGTCATTTCTCTGCCTGAAATTGGTCAAAATTGAAGCTTCTGAGTAAGCAAAACTCTGTAAAAATGGCAATTTTGGTCACTGTGAGGGTTTAAAAAGTGGTTATTCAACATGAGGCATGATCCAATTGACATTTTGAATCATTTTTGGTAAAGTCCAAAAAATCAATTTTCGGACGAAAAACGATGACCGCGGAGCTGTCGAACGTTCCCAAAATGGTCAATTCTGATGAAATTTTAACATTTAATCTTTTGACTGCAAATTACTGTTGGATGTGAATTATTACTTTTTCAACTAAAATAAGTGTGTTTAAAGTCAATTCTCTGCCTGAAATAGGTCAAAATTGAAGCTTCCGAGTAAGCAACACTCTGTAAAAATGGCAATTTTGGTCACTGTGAGGGTTTAAAAAGTGGTTATTAAACATGAGGCACGATCCAATTGACATTTTGAATCATTTTTGGTAAAGTCCAAAAAATCCATTTTCGGACGAAAAACGATGACCGCGGAGCTGTCGAACGTTCCCAAAATGGTCAATTCTGATTAAATTTTAACATTTAATCTTTTGCCTGCAAATTACTGTTGGATGTGAATTATTACTTTTTCAACTAAAATAAGTGTGTTTAAAGTAATTTCTGTGCCTGAAATTGGTCAAAATTGAAGCTTCTGAGTAAGCAAAACTCTGTAAAAATGGCAATTTTTGTCACTGTGAGGGTTTAAAAAGTGGTTATTCAACATGAGGCACGATCCAATTGACATTTTGAATCATTTTTGGTAAAGTCCAAAAATTCAATTTTCGGACGAAAAACGATGACCGCGGAGCTGTCGAACGTTCCCAAAATGGTCAATTCTGATGAAATTTTAACATTTAATCTTTTGACTGCAAATTACTGTTGGATGTGAATTATTACTTTTTCAACTAAAATAAGTGTGTTTAAAGTCATTTCTCTGCCTGAAATTGGTCAAAATTGAAGCTTCCGAGTAGGCAAAACTCTGTAAAAATGGCAATTTTGGTCACTGTGAGGGTTTAAAAAGTGGTTATTCAACGTGAGGCACGATCCAATTGACATTTTGAATCATTTTTGGTAAAGTCCCAAAAATCAATTTTCGGACGAAAAACGATGACCGCGGAGCTGTCGAACAAAATGGTCAATTCTGATGAAATTTTAACATTTAATCTTTTGACTGCAAATTACTGTTGGATGTGAATTATTACTTTTTCAACTAAAAGAATTGTGTTTAAAGTCAATTCTCTGCCTGAAATTGGTCAAAATTGAAGCTTCTGAGTAAGCAAAACTCTGTAAAAATGGCAATTTTGGTCACTGTGAGGGTTTAAAAACTGGTTATTCAACATGAGGCACGATCCAATTGACATTTTGAATCATTTTTGGTAAAGTCCCAAAAATCAATTTTCGGACGAAAAACGATGACCGCGGAGCTGTCGAACGTTCCCAAAATGGTCAATTCTGATGAAATTTTAACATTTAATCTTTTGACTGCAAATTACTGTTGGATGTGAATTATTACTTTTTCAACTAAAATAAGTGTGTTTAAAGTAATTTCTGTGCCTGAAATTGGTCAAAATTGAAGCTTCTGAGTAAGCAAAACTCTGTAAAAATGGCAATTTTTGTCACTGTGAGGGTTTAAAAAGTGGTTATTCAACATGAGGCACGATCCAATTGACATTTTGAATCATTTTTGGTAAAGTCCAAAAATTCAATTTTCGGACGAAAAACGATGACCGCGGAGCTGTCGAACGTTCCCAAAATGGTCAATTCTGATGAAATTTTAACATTTAATCTTTTGACTGCAAATTACTGTTGGATGTGAATTATTACTTTTTCAACTAAAATAAGTGTGTTTAAAGTCATTTCTCTGCCTGAAATTGGTCAAAATTGAAGCTTCCGAGTAGGCAAAACTCTGTAAAAATGGCAATTTTGGTCACTGTGAGAGTTTAAAAAGTGGTTATTCAACGTGAGGCACGATCCAATTGACATTTTGAATCATTTTTGGTAAAGTCCCAAAAATCAATTTTCGGACGAAAAACGATGACCGCGGAGCTGTCGAACAAAATGGTCAATTCTGATGAAATTTTAACATTTAATCTTTTGACTGCAAATTACTGTTGGATGTGAATTATTACTTTTTCAACTAAAATAAGTGTGTTTAAAGTCAATTCTCTGCCTGAAATTGGTCAAAATTGAAGCTTCTGAGTAAGCAAAACTCTGTAAAAATGGCAATTTTGGTCACTGTGAGGGTTTAAAAACTGGTTATTCAACATGAGGCACGATCCAATTGACATTTTGAATCATTTTTGGTAAAGTCCCAAAAATCAATTTTCGGACGAAAAACGATGACCGCGGAGCTGTCGAACGTTCCCAAAATGGTCAATTCTGATGAAATTTTAACATTTAATCTTTTGACTGCAAATTACTGTTGGATGTGAATTATTACTTTTTCAACTAAAATAAGTGTGTTTAAAGTCATTTCTCTGCCTGAATTTGGTCAAAATTGAAGCTTCTGAGTAAGCAAAACTCTAAAAATGGCAATTTTGGTCACTGTGAGGGTTTAAAAACTGGTTATTCAACATGAGGCACGATCCAATTGACATTTTGAATCATTTTTGGTAAAGTCCAAAAAATCAATTTTCGGACGAAAAACGATGACCGCGGAGCTGTCGAACGTTCCCAAAATGGTCAATTCTGATGAAATTTTAACATTTAATCTTTTGACTGCAAATTACTGTTGGATGTGAATTATTACTTTTTCAACTAAAATAAGTGTGTTTAAAGTAATTTCTGTGCCTGAAATTGGTCAAAATTGAAGCTTCTGAGTAAGCAAAACTCTGTAAAAATGTCAATTTTGGTCACTGTGAGGGTTTAAAAAGTGGTTATTCAACATGAGGCACGATCCAATTGACATTTTGAATCATTTTTGGTAAAGTCCAAAAAATCAATTTTCGGACGAAAAACGATGACCGCGGAGCTGTCGAATGTTCCCAAAATGGTCAATTCTGATGAAATATTAACATTTAATGTTTTGACTGCAAATTACTGTTGGATGTGAATTATTACTTTTTCAACTAAAATAAGTGTGTTTAAAGTAATTGCTCTGCCTGAAATTGGTCAAAATTGAAGCTTCTGAGTAAGCAAAACTCTGTAAAAATGGCAATTTTGGTCACTGTGAGGGTTTAAAAAGTGGTTATTCAACATGAGGCATGATCCAATTGACATTTTGAATCATTTTTGGTAAAGTCCAAAAAATCAATTTTCGGACGAAAAACGATGACCGCGGAGCTGTCGAACGTTCCCAAAATGGTCAATTCTGATGAAATTTTAACATTTAATCTTTTGACTGCAAATTACTGTTGGATGTGAATTATTACTTTTTCAACTAAAATAAGTGTGTTTAAAGTCAATTCTCTGCCTGAAATCGGTCAAAATTGAAGCTTCCGAGTAAGCAACACTCTGTAAAAATGGCAATTTTGGTCACTGTGAGGGTTTAAAAAGTGGTTATTAAACATGAGGCACGATCCAATTGACATTTTGAATCATTTTTGGTAAAGTCCAAAAAATCCATTTTCGGACGAAAAACGATGACCGCGGAGCTGTCGAACGTTCCCAAAATGGTCAATTCTGATTAAATTTTAACATTTAATCTTTTGCCTGCAAATTACTGTTGGATGTGAATTATTACTTTTTCAACTAAAATAAGTGTGTTTAAAGTCATTTCTCTGCCTGAAATTGGTCAAAATTGAAGCTTCCGAGTAGGCAAAACTCTGTAAAAATGGCAATTTTGGTCACTGTGAGGGTTTAAAAAGTGGTTATTCAACGTGAGGCACGATCCAATTGACATTTTGAATCATTTTTGGTAAAGTCCCAAAAATCAATTTTCGGACGAAAAACGATGACCGCGGAGCTGTCGAACAAAATGGTCAATTCTGATGAAATTTTAACATTTAATCTTTTGACTGCAAATTACTGTTGGATGTGAATTATTACTTTTTCAACTAAAATAAGTGTGTTTAAAGTCAATTCTCTGCCTGAAATTGGTCAAAATTGAAGCTTCTGAGTAAGCAAAACTCTGTAAAAATGGCAATTTTGGTCACTGTGAGGGTTTAAAAACTGGTTATTCAACATGAGGCACGATCCAATTGACATTTTGAATCACTTTTGGTAAAGTCCCAAAAATCAATTTTCGGACGAAAAACGATGACCGCGGAGCTGTCGAACGTTCCCAAAATGGTCAATTCTGATGAAATTTTAACATTTAATCTTTTGACTGCAAATTACTGTTGGATGTGAATTATTACTTTTTCAACTAAAATAAGTGTGTTTAAAGTCATTTCTCTGCCTGAATTTGGTCAAAATTGAAGCTTCTGAGTAAGCAAAACTCTAAAAATGGCAATTTTGGTCACTGTGAGGGTTTAAAAACTGGTTATTCAACATGAGGCACGATCCAATTGACATTTTGAATCATTTTTGGTAAAGTCCAAAAAATCAATTTTCGGACGAAAAACGATGACCGCGGAGCTGTCGAACGTTCCCAAAATGGTCAATTCTGATGAAATTTTAACATTTAATCTTTTGACTGCAAATTACTGTTGGATGTGAATTATTACTTTTTCAACTAAAATAAGTGTGTTTAAAGTAATTTCTGTGCCTGAAATTGGTCAAAATTGAAGCTTCTGAGTAAGCAAAACTCTGTAAAAATGTCAATTTTGGTCACTGTGAGGGTTTAAAAAGTGGTTATTCAACATGAGGCACGATCCAATTGACATTTTGAATCATTTTTGGCAAAGTCCAAAAAATCAATTTTCGGACGAAAAACGATGACCGCGGAGCTGTCGAACGTTCCCAAAATGGTCAATTCTGAAGAAATTGTAACATTTAATCTTTTGACTGCAAATTACTGTTGGATGTGAATTATTACTTTTTCAACTAAAATAAGTGTGTTTAAAGTCATTTCTCTGCCTGAAATTGGTCAAAATTGAAGCTTCTGAGTAAGCAAAACTCTGTAAAAATGGCAATTTTGGTCACTGTGAGGGTTTAAAAACTGGTTATTCAACATGAGGCACGATCCAATTGACATTTTGAATCATTTTTGGTAAAGTCCAAAAAATCAATTTTCGGACGAAAAACGATGACCGCGGAGCTGTCGAACGTTCCCAAAATGGTCAATTCTGAAGAAATTGTAACATTTAATCTTTTGACTGCAAATTACTGTTGGATGTGAATTATTACTTTTTCAACTAAAATAAGTGTGTTTAAAGTCATTTCTCTGCCTGAAATTGGTCAAAATTGAAGCTTCTGAGTAAGCAAAACTCTGTAAAAATGGCAATTTTGGTCACTGTGAGGGTTTAAAAAGTGGTTATTCAACATGAGGCATGATCCAATTGACATTTTGAATCATTTTTGGTAAAGTCCAAAAAATCAATTTTCGGACGAAAAACGATGACCGCGGAGCTGTCGAACGTTCCCAAAATGGTCAATTCTGATGAAATTTTAACATTTAATCTTTTGACTGCAAATTACTGTGGGATGTGAATTATTACTTTTTCAACTAAAATAAGTGTGTTTAAAGTCAATTCTCTGCCTGAAATCGGTCAAAATTGAAGCTTCCGAGTAAGCAAAACTCTGTAAAAATGGCAATTTTTGTCACTGTGAGGGTTTAAAAAGTGGTTATTCAACATGAGGCACGATCCAATTGACATTTTGAATCATTTTTGGTAAAGTCCAAAAATTCAATTTTCGGACGAAAAACGATGACCGCGGAGCTGTCGAACGTTCCCAAAATGGTCAATTCTGATGAAATTTTAACATTTAATGTTTTGACTGCAAATTACTGTTGGATGTGAATTATTACTTTTTCAACTAAAATAAGTGTGTTTAAAGTAATTTCTGTGCCTGAAATTCGTCAAAATTGAAGCTTCTGAGTAAGCAAAACTCTGTAAAAATGGCAATTTTGGTCACTGTGAGGGTTTAAAAAGTGGTTATTCAACATGAGGCATGATCCAATTGACATTTTGAATCATTTTTGGTAAAGTCCAAAAAATCAATTTTCGGACGAAAAACGATGACCGCGGAGCTGTCGAACGTTCCCAAAATGGTCAATTCTGATGAAATTTTAACATTTAATCTTTTGACTGCAAATTACTGTTGGATGTGAATTATTACTTTTTCAACTAAAATAAGTGTGTTTAAAGTCATTTCTCTGCCTGAAATTGGTCAAAATTGAAGCTTCCGAGTAGGCAAAACTCTGTAAAAATGGCAATTTTGGTCACTGTGAGGGTTTAAAAAGTGGTTATTCAACGTGAGGCACGATCCAATTGACATTTTGAATCATTTTTGGTAAAGTCCCAAAAATCAATTTTCGGACGAAAAACGATGACCGCGGAGCTGTCGAACAAAATGGTCAATTCTGATGAAATTTTAACATTTAATCTTTTGACTGCAAATTACTGTTGGATGTGAATTATTACTTTTTCAACTAAAATAAGTGTGTTTAAAGTCAATTCTCTGCCTGAAATTGGTCAAAATTGAAGCTTCTGAGTAAGCAAAACTCTGTAAAAATGGCAATTTTGGTCACTGTGAGGGTTTAAAAACTGGTTATTCAACATGAGGCACGATCCAATTGACATTTTGAATCACTTTTGGTAAAGTCCCAAAAATCAATTTTCGGACGAAAAACGATGACCGCGGAGCTGTCGAACGTTCCCAAAATGGTCAATTCTGATGAAATTTTAACATTTAATCTTTTGACTGCAAATTACTGTTGGATGTGAATTATTACTTTTTCAACTAAAATAAGTGTGTTTAAAGTCATTTCTCTGCCTGAATTTGGTCAAAATTGAAGCTTCTGAGTAAGCAAAACTCTAAAAATGGCAATTTTGGTCACTGTGAGGGTTTAAAAACTGGTTATTCAACATGAGGCACGATCCAATTGACATTTTGAATCATTTTTGGTAAAGTCCAAAAAATCAATTTTCGGACGAAAAACGATGACCGCGGAGCTGTCGAACGTTCCCAAAATGGTCAATTCTGATGAAATTTTAACATTTAATCTTTTGACTGCAAATTACTGTTGGATGTGAATTATTACTTTTTCAACTAAAATAAGTGTGTTTAAAGTAATTTCTGTGCCTGAAATTGGTCAAAATTGAAGCTTCTGAGTAAGCAAAACTCTGTAAAAATGTCAATTTTGGTCACTGTGAGGGTTTAAAAAGTGGTTATTCAACATGAGGCACGATCCAATTGACATTTTGAATCATTTTTGGCAAAGTCCAAAAAATCAATTTTCGGACGAAAAACGATGACCGCGGAGCTGTCGAACGTTCCCAAAATGGTCAATTCTGAAGAAATTGTAACATTTAATCTTTTGACTGCAAATTACTGTTGGATGTGAATTATTACTTTTTCAACTAAAATAAGTGTGTTTAAAGTCATTTCTCTGCCTGAAATTGGTCAAAATTGAAGCTTCTGAGTAAGCAAAACTCTGTAAAAATGGCAATTTTGGTCACTGTGAGGGTTTAAAAACTGGTTATTCAACATGAGGCACGATCCAATTGACATTTTGAATCATTTTTGGTAAAGTCCAAAAAATCAATTTTCGGACGAAAAACGATGACCGCGGAGCTGTCGAACGTTCCCAAAATGGTCAATTCTGAAGAAATTGTAACATTTAATCTTTTGACTGCAAATTACTGTTGGATGTGAATTATTACTTTTTCAACTAAAATAAGTGTGTTTAAAGTCATTTCTCTGCCTGAAATTGGTCAAAATTGAAGCTTCTGAGTAAGCAAAACTCTGTAAAAATGGCAATTTTGGTCACTGTGAGGGTTTAAAAAGTGGTTATTCAACATGAGGCATGATCCAATTGACATTTTGAATCATTTTTGGTAAAGTCCAAAAAATCAATTTTCGGACGAAAAACGATGACCGCGGAGCTGTCGAACGTTCCCAAAATGGTCAATTCTGATGAAATTTTAACATTTAATCTTTTGACTGCAAATTACTGTTGGATGTGAATTATTACTTTTTCAACTAAAATAAGTGTGTTTAAAGTCAATTCTCTGCCTGAAATCGGTCAAAATTGAAGCTTCCGAGTAAGCAAAACTCTGTAAAAATGGCAATTTTTGTCACTGTGAGGGTTTAAAAAGTGGTTATTCAACATGAGGCACGATCCAATTGACATTTTGAATCATTTTTGGTAAAGTCCAAAAATTCAATTTTCGGACGAAAAACGATGACCGCGGAGCTGTCGAACGTTCCCAAAATGGTCAATTCTGATGAAATTTTAACATTTAATGTTTTGACTGCAAATTACTGTTGGATGTGAATTATTACTTTTTCAACTAAAATAAGTGTGTTTAAAGTAATTTCTGTGCCTGAAATTCGTCAAAATTGAAGCTTCTGAGTAAGCAAAACTCTGTAAAAATGGCAATTTTGGTCACTGTGAGGGTTTAAAAAGTGGTTATTCAACATGAGGCATGATCCAATTGACATTTTGAATCATTTTTGGTAAAGTCCAAAAAATCAATTTTCGGACGAAAAACGATGACCGCGGAGCTGTCGAACGTTCCCAAAATGGTCAATTCTGATGAAATTTTAACATTTAATCTTTTGACTGCAAATTACTGTTGGATGTGAATTATTACTTTTTCAACTAAAATAAGTGTGTTTAAAGTCATTTCTCTGCCTGAAATTGGTCAAAATTGAAGCTTCCGAGTAGGCAAAACTCTGTAAAAATGGCAATTTTGGTCACTGTGAGGGTTTAAAAAGTGGTTATTCAACGTGAGGCACGATCCAATTGACATTTTGAATCATTTTTGGTAAAGTCCCAAAAATCAATTTTCGGACGAAAAACGATGACCGCGGAGCTGTCGAACAAAATGGTCAATTCTGATGAAATTTTAACATTTAATCTTTTGACTGCAAATTACTGTTGGATGTGAATTATTACTTTTTCAACTAAAATAAGTGTGTTTAAAGTCAATTCTCTGCCTGAAATTGGTCAAAATTGAAGCTTCTGAGTAAGCAAAACTCTGTAAAAATGGCAATTTTGGTCACTGTGAGGGTTTAAAAACTGGTTATTCAACATGAGGCACGATCCAATTGACATTTTGAATCACTTTTGGTAAAGTCCCAAAAATCAATTTTCGGACGAAAAACGATGACCGCGGAGCTGTCGAACGTTCCCAAAATGGTCAATTCTGATGAAATTTTAACATTTAATCTTTTGACTGCAAATTACTGTTGGATGTGAATTATTACTTTTTCAACTAAAATAAGTGTGTTTAAAGTCATTTCTCTGCCTGAATTTGGTCAAAATTGAAGCTTCTGAGTAAGCAAAACTCTAAAAATGGCAATTTTGGTCACTGTGAGGGTTTAAAAACTGGTTATTCAACATGAGGCACGATCCAATTGACATTTTGAATCATTTTTGGTAAAGTCCAAAAAATCAATTTTCGGACGAAAAACGATGACCGCGGAGCTGTCGAACGTTCCCAAAATGGTCAATTCTGATGAAATTTTAACATTTAATCTTTTGACTGCAAATTACTGTTGGATGTGAATTATTACTTTTTCAACTAAAATAAGTGTGTTTAAAGTAATTTCTGTGCCTGAAATTGGTCAAAATTGAAGCTTCTGAGTAAGCAAAACTCTGTAAAAATGTCAATTTTGGTCACTGTGAGGGTTTAAAAAGTGGTTATTCAACATGAGGCACGATCCAATTGACATTTTGAATCATTTTTGGCAAAGTCCAAAAAATCAATTTTCGGACGAAAAACGATGACCGCGGAGCTGTCGAATGTTCCCAAAATGGTCAATTCTGATGAAATATTAACATTTAATGTTTTGACTGCAAATTACTGTTGGATGTGAATTATTACTTTTTCAACTAAAATAAGTGTGTTTAAAGTAATTGCTCTGCCTGAAATTGGTCAAAATTGAAGCTTCTGAGTAAGCAAAACTCTGTAAAAATGGCAATTTTGGTCACTGTGAGGGTTTAAAAACTGGTTATTCAACATGAGGCACGATCCAATTGACATTTTGAATAATTTTTGGTAAAGTCCAAAAAATCAATTTTCGGACGAAAAACGATGACCGCGGAGCTGTCGAACGTTCCTAAAATGGTCAATTCTGAAGAAATTTTAACATTTAATCTTTTGACTGCAAATTACTGTTGGATGTGAATTATTACTTTTTCAACTAAAATAAGTGTGTTTAAAGTCATTTCTCTGCCTGAAATTGGTCAAAATTGAAGCTTCTGAGTAAGCAAAACTCTGTAAAAATGGCAATTTTGGTCACTGTGAGGGTTTAAAAAGTGGTTATTCAACATGAGGCATGATCCAATTGACATTTTGAATCATTTTTGGTAAAGTCCAAAAAATCAATTTTCGGACGAAAAACGATGACCGCGGAGCTGTCGAACGTTCCCAAAATGGTCAATTCTGATGAAATTTTAACATTTAATCTTTTGACTGCAAATTACTGTTGGATGTGAATTATTACTTTTTCAACTAAAATAAGTGTGTTTAAAGTCAATTCTCTGCCTGAAATCGGTCAAAATTGAAGCTTCCGAGTAAGCAACACTCTGTAAAAATGGCAATGTTGGTCACTGTGAGGGTTTAAAAAGTGGTTATTCAACATGAGGCACGATCCAATTGACATTTTGAATCATTTTTGGTAAAGTCCAAAAAATCCATTTTCGGACGAAAAACGATGACCGCGGAGCTGTCGAACGTTCCCAAAATGGTCAATTCTGATTAAATTTTAACATTTAATCTTTTGCCTGCAAATTACTGTTGGATGTGAATTATTACTTTTTCAACTAAAATAAGTGTGTTTAAAGTAATTTCTGTGCCTGAAATTGGTCAAAATTGAAGCTTCTGAGTAAGC
The DNA here is from genome assembly GCF_964261635.1 of Lissotriton helveticus. Classification (NCBI taxonomy): domain Eukaryota; kingdom Metazoa; phylum Chordata; class Amphibia; order Caudata; family Salamandridae; genus Lissotriton; species Lissotriton helveticus. The sequence goes on along the minus strand of NC_136069.1, from coordinate 1,160,748,877 downwards.
AAAACTCTGTAAAAATGGCAATTTTTGTCACTGTGAGGGTTTAAAAAGTGGTTATTCAACATGAGGCACGATCCAATTGACATTTTGAATCATTTTTGGTAAAGTCCAAAAATTCAATTTTCGGACGAAAAACGATGACCGCGGAGCTGTCGAACGTTCCCAAAATGGTCAATTCTGATGAAATTTTAACATTTAATGTTTTGACTGCAAATTACTGTTGGATGTGAATTATTACTTTTTCAAATAAAATAAGTGTGTTTAAAGTAATTGCTCTGCCTGAAATTGGTCAAAATTGAAGCTTCTGAGTAAGCAAAACTCTGTAAAAATGGCAATTTTGGTCACTGTGAGGGTTTAAAAAGTGGTTATTCAACATGAGGCATGATCCAATTGACATTTTGAATCATTTTTGGTAAAGTCCCAAAAATCAATTTTCGGACGAAAAACGATGACCGCGGAGCTGTCGAACGTTCCCAAAATGGTCAATTCTGATGAAATTTTAACATTTAATGTTTTGACTGCAAATTACTGTTGGATGTAAATTATTACTTTTTCAACTAAAATAAGTGTGTTTAAAGTAATTGCTCTGCCTGAAATTGGTCAAAATTGAAGCTTCTGAGTAAGCAAAACTCTGTAAAAATGGCAATTTTGGTCACTGTGAGGGTTTAAAAACTGGTTATTCAACATGAGGCACGATCCAATTGACATTTTGAATCATTTTTGGTAAAGTCCCAAAAATCAATTTTCGGACGAAAAACGATGACCGCGGAGCTGTCGAACGTTCCCAAAATGGTCAATTCTGATGAAATTTTAACATTTAATCTTTTGACTGCAAATTACTGTTGGATGTGAATTATTACTTTTTCAACTAAAATAAGTGTGTTTAAAGTCATTTCTCTGCCTGAATTTGGTCAAAATTGAAGCTTCTGAGTAAGCAAAACTCTGTAAAAATGTCAATTTTGGTCACTGTGAGGGTTTAAAAAGTGGTTATTCAACATGAGGCACGATCCAATTGACATTTTGAATCATTTTTGGTAAATTCCAAAAAATCAATTTTCGGACGAAAAACGATGACCGCGGAGCTGTCGAACGTTCCCAAAATGGTCAATTCTGAAGAAATTTTAACATTTAATCTTTTGACTGCAAATTACTGTTGGATGTGAATTATTACTTTTTCAACTAAAATAAGTGTGTTTAAAGTCATTTCTCTGCCTGAAATTGGTCAAAATTGAAGCTTCTGAGTAAGCAAAACTCTGTAAAAATGGCAATTTTGGTCACTGTGAGGGTTTAAAAAGTGGTTATTCAACATGAGGCATGATCCAATTGACATTTTGAATCATTTTTGGTAAAGTCCAAAAAATCAATTTTCGGACGAAAAACGATGACCGCGGAGCTGTCGAACGTTCCCAAAATGGTCAATTCTGATGAAATTTTAACATTTAATCTTTTGACTGCAAATTACTGTTGGATGTGAATTATTACTTTTTCAACTAAAATAAGTGTGTTTAAAGTCAATTCTCTGCCTGAAATAGGTCAAAATTGAAGCTTCCGAGTAAGCAACACTCTGTAAAAATGGCAATTTTGGTCACTGTGAGGGTTTAAAAAGTGGTTATTAAACATGAGGCACGATCCAATTGACATTTTGAATCATTTTTGGTAAAGTCCAAAAAATCCATTTTCGGACGAAAAACGATGACCGCGGAGCTGTCGAACGTTCCCAAAATGGTCAATTCTGATTAAATTTTAACATTTAATCTTTTGCCTGCAAATTACTGTTGGATGTGAATTATTACTTTTTCAACTAAAATAAGTGTGTTTAAAGTAATTTCTGTGCCTGAAATTGGTCAAAATTGAAGCTTCTGAGTAAGCAAAACTCTGTAAAAATGGCAATTTTTGTCACTGTGAGGGTTTAAAAAGTGGTTATTCAACATGAGGCACGATCCAATTGACATTTTGAATCATTTTTGGTAAAGTCCAAAAATTCAATTTTCGGACGAAAAACGATGACCGCGGAGCTGTCGAACGTTCCCAAAATGGTCAATTCTGATGAAATTTTAACATTTAATCTTTTGACTGCAAATTACTGTTGGATGTGAATTATTACTTTTTCAACTAAAATAAGTGTGTTTAAAGTCATTTCTCTGCCTGAAATTGGTCAAAATTGAAGCTTCCGAGTAGGCAAAACTCTGTAAAAATGGCAATTTTGGTCACTGTGAGGGTTTAAAAAGTGGTTATTCAACGTGAGGCACGATCCAATTGACATTTTGAATCATTTTTGGTAAAGTCCCAAAAATCAATTTTCGGACGAAAAACGATGACCGCGGAGCTGTCGAACAAAATGGTCAATTCTGATGAAATTTTAACATTTAATCTTTTGACTGCAAATTACTGTTGGATGTGAATTATTACTTTTTCAACTAAAAGAATTGTGTTTAAAGTCAATTCTCTGCCTGAAATTGGTCAAAATTGAAGCTTCTGAGTAAGCAAAACTCTGTAAAAATGGCAATTTTGGTCACTGTGAGGGTTTAAAAACTGGTTATTCAACATGAGGCACGATCCAATTGACATTTTGAATCATTTTTGGTAAAGTCCCAAAAATCAATTTTCGGACGAAAAACGATGACCGCGGAGCTGTCGAACGTTCCCAAAATGGTCAATTCTGATGAAATTTTAACATTTAATCTTTTGACTGCAAATTACTGTTGGATGTGAATTATTACTTTTTCAACTAAAATAAGTGTGTTTAAAGTAATTTCTGTGCCTGAAATTGGTCAAAATTGAAGCTTCTGAGTAAGCAAAACTCTGTAAAAATGGCAATTTTTGTCACTGTGAGGGTTTAAAAAGTGGTTATTCAACATGAGGCACGATCCAATTGACATTTTGAATCATTTTTGGTAAAGTCCAAAAATTCAATTTTCGGACGAAAAACGATGACCGCGGAGCTGTCGAACGTTCCCAAAATGGTCAATTCTGATGAAATTTTAACATTTAATCTTTTGACTGCAAATTACTGTTGGATGTGAATTATTACTTTTTCAACTAAAATAAGTGTGTTTAAAGTCATTTCTCTGCCTGAAATTGGTCAAAATTGAAGCTTCCGAGTAGGCAAAACTCTGTAAAAATGGCAATTTTGGTCACTGTGAGAGTTTAAAAAGTGGTTATTCAACGTGAGGCACGATCCAATTGACATTTTGAATCATTTTTGGTAAAGTCCCAAAAATCAATTTTCGGACGAAAAACGATGACCGCGGAGCTGTCGAACAAAATGGTCAATTCTGATGAAATTTTAACATTTAATCTTTTGACTGCAAATTACTGTTGGATGTGAATTATTACTTTTTCAACTAAAATAAGTGTGTTTAAAGTCAATTCTCTGCCTGAAATTGGTCAAAATTGAAGCTTCTGAGTAAGCAAAACTCTGTAAAAATGGCAATTTTGGTCACTGTGAGGGTTTAAAAACTGGTTATTCAACATGAGGCACGATCCAATTGACATTTTGAATCATTTTTGGTAAAGTCCCAAAAATCAATTTTCGGACGAAAAACGATGACCGCGGAGCTGTCGAACGTTCCCAAAATGGTCAATTCTGATGAAATTTTAACATTTAATCTTTTGACTGCAAATTACTGTTGGATGTGAATTATTACTTTTTCAACTAAAATAAGTGTGTTTAAAGTCATTTCTCTGCCTGAATTTGGTCAAAATTGAAGCTTCTGAGTAAGCAAAACTCTAAAAATGGCAATTTTGGTCACTGTGAGGGTTTAAAAACTGGTTATTCAACATGAGGCACGATCCAATTGACATTTTGAATCATTTTTGGTAAAGTCCAAAAAATCAATTTTCGGACGAAAAACGATGACCGCGGAGCTGTCGAACGTTCCCAAAATGGTCAATTCTGATGAAATTTTAACATTTAATCTTTTGACTGCAAATTACTGTTGGATGTGAATTATTACTTTTTCAACTAAAATAAGTGTGTTTAAAGTAATTTCTGTGCCTGAAATTGGTCAAAATTGAAGCTTCTGAGTAAGCAAAACTCTGTAAAAATGTCAATTTTGGTCACTGTGAGGGTTTAAAAAGTGGTTATTCAACATGAGGCACGATCCAATTGACATTTTGAATCATTTTTGGTAAAGTCCAAAAAATCAATTTTCGGACGAAAAACGATGACCGCGGAGCTGTCGAATGTTCCCAAAATGGTCAATTCTGATGAAATATTAACATTTAATGTTTTGACTGCAAATTACTGTTGGATGTGAATTATTACTTTTTCAACTAAAATAAGTGTGTTTAAAGTAATTGCTCTGCCTGAAATTGGTCAAAATTGAAGCTTCTGAGTAAGCAAAACTCTGTAAAAATGGCAATTTTGGTCACTGTGAGGGTTTAAAAAGTGGTTATTCAACATGAGGCATGATCCAATTGACATTTTGAATCATTTTTGGTAAAGTCCAAAAAATCAATTTTCGGACGAAAAACGATGACCGCGGAGCTGTCGAACGTTCCCAAAATGGTCAATTCTGATGAAATTTTAACATTTAATCTTTTGACTGCAAATTACTGTTGGATGTGAATTATTACTTTTTCAACTAAAATAAGTGTGTTTAAAGTCAATTCTCTGCCTGAAATCGGTCAAAATTGAAGCTTCCGAGTAAGCAACACTCTGTAAAAATGGCAATTTTGGTCACTGTGAGGGTTTAAAAAGTGGTTATTAAACATGAGGCACGATCCAATTGACATTTTGAATCATTTTTGGTAAAGTCCAAAAAATCCATTTTCGGACGAAAAACGATGACCGCGGAGCTGTCGAACGTTCCCAAAATGGTCAATTCTGATTAAATTTTAACATTTAATCTTTTGCCTGCAAATTACTGTTGGATGTGAATTATTACTTTTTCAACTAAAATAAGTGTGTTTAAAGTAATTTCTGTGCCTGAAATTGGTCAAAATTGAAGCTTCTGAGTAAGCAAAACTCTGTAAAAATGGCAATTTTTGTCACTGTGAGGGTTTAAAAAGTGGTTATTCAACATGAGGCACGATCCAATTGACATTTTGAATCATTTTTGGTAAAGTCCAAAAATTCAATTTTCGGACGAAAAACGATGACCGCGGAGCTGTCGAACGTTCCCAAAATGGTCAATTCTGATGAAATTTTAACATTTAATGTTTTGACTGCAAATTACTATTGGATGTGAATTATTACTTTTTCAACTAAAATAAGTGTGTTTAAAGTAATTGCTCTGCCTGAAATTGGTCAAAATTGAAGCTTCTGAGTAAGCAAAACTCTGTAAAAATGGCAATTTTGGTCACTGTGAGGGTTTAAAAAGTGGTTATTCAACATGAGGCATGATCCAATTGACATTTTGAATCATTTTTGGTAAAGTCCAAAAAATCAATTTTCGGACGAAAAACGATGACCGCGGAGCTGTCGAACGTTCCCAAAATGGTCAATTCTGATGAAATTTTAACATTTAATCTTTTGACTGCAAATTACTGTTGGATGTGAATTATTACTTTTTCAACTAAAATAAGTGTGTTTAAAGTCATTTCTCTGCCTGAAATTGGTCAAAATTGAAGCTTCTGAGTAAGCAAAACTCTGTAAAAATGGCAATTTTGGTAACTGTGAGGCTTTAAAAAGTGGTTATTCAACATGAGGCACGATCCAATTGACATTTTGAATCATTTTTGGTAAAGTCCCAAAAATCAATTTTCGGACGAAAAACGATGACCGCGGAGCTGTCGAACGTTCCCAAAATGGTCAATTCTGATGAAATTTTAACATTTAATCTTTTGACTGCAAATTACTGTTGGATGTGAATTATTACTTTTTCAACTAAAATAAGTGTGTTTAAAGTCAATTCTCTGCCTGAAATTGGTCAAAATTGAAGCTTCCGAGTAAGCAAAACTCTGTAAAAATGGCAATTTTGGTCACTGTGAGGGTTTAAAAAGTGGTTATTCAACATGAGGCACGATCCAATTGACATTTTGAATCATTTTTGGTAAAGTCCAAAAAATCAATTTTCGGATGAAAAACGATGACCGCGGAGCTGTCGAACGTTCCCAAAATGGACAATTCTGATTAAATTTTAACATTTAATCTTTTGACTGCAAATTACTGTTGGATGTGAATTATTACTTTTTCAACTAAAATAAGTGTGTTTAAAGTAATTTCTGTGCCTGAAATTGGTCAAAATTGAAGCTTCTGAGTAAGCAAAACTCTGTAAAAATGGCAATTTTGGTCACTGTGAGGGTTTAAAAAGTGGTTATTCAACAAGAGGCACGATCCAATTGACATTTTGAATCATTTTTGGTAAAGTCCCAAAAATCAATTTTCGGACGAAAAACGATGACCGCGGAGCTTTCGAACGTTCCCAAAATGGTCAATTCTGATGAAATTTTAACATTTAATCTTTTGACTGCAAATTACTGTTGGATGTGAATTATTACTTTTTCAACTAAAATAAGTGTGTTTAAAGTCAATTCTCTGCCTGAAATTGGTCGAAATTGAAGCTCTGAGTAAGCAAAACTCTGTAAAAATGGCAATTTTGGTCACTGTGAGGGTTTAAAAACTGGTTATTCAACATGAGGCACGATCCAATTGACATTTTGAATCATTTTTGGTAAAGTCCCAAAAATAAATTTTCGGACGAAAAACGATGACCGCGGAGCTGTCGAACGTTCCCAAAATGGTCAATTCTGATTAAATTTTAACATTTAATCTTTTGACTGCAAATTACTGTTTGATGTGAATTATTACTTTTTCAACTAAAATAAGTGTGTTTAAAGTCATTTCTCTGCCTGAATTTGGTCAAAATTGAAGCTTCTGAGTAAGCAAAACTCTAAAAATGGCAATTTTGGTCACTGTGAGGGTTTAAAAACTGGTTATTCAACATGAGGCACGATCCAATTGACATTTTGAATCATTTTTGGTAAAGTCCAAAAAATCAATTTTCGGACGAAAAACGATGACCGCGGAGCTGTCGAACGTTCCCAAAATGGTCAATTCTGATGAAATTTTAACATTTAATCTTTTGCCTGCAAATTACTGTTGGATGTGAATTATTACTTTTTCAACTAAAATAAGTGTGTTTAAAGTAATTGCTCTGCCTGAAATTGGTCAAAATTGAAGCTTCTGAGTAAGCAAAACTCTGTAAAAATGGCAATTTTGGTCACTGTGAGGGTTTAAAAAGTGGTTATTCAACATGAGGCATGATCCAATTGACATTTTGAATCATTTTTGGTAAAGTCCAAAAAATCAATTTTCGGACGAAAAACGATGACCGCGGAGCTGTCGAACGTTCCCAAAATGGTCAATTCTGATGAAATTTTAACATTTAATCTTTTGACTGCAAATTACTGTTGGATGTGAATTATTACTTTTTCAACTAAAATAAGTGTGTTTAAAGTCATTTCTCTGCCTGAAATTGGTCAAAATTGAAGCTTCTGAGTAAGCAAAACTCTGTAAAAATGGCAATTTTGGTAACTGTGAGGCTTTAAAAAGTGGTTATTCAACATGAGGCACGATCCAATTGACATTTTGAATCATTTTTGGTAAAGTCCCAAAAATCAATTTTCGGACGAAAAACGATGACCGCGGAGCTGTCGAACGTTCCCAAAATGGTCAATTCTGATGAAATTTTAACATTTAATCTTTTGACTGCAAATTACTGTTGGATGTGAATTATTACTTTTTCAACTAAAATAAGTGTGTTTAAAGTCAATTCTCTGCCTGAAATTGGTCAAAATTGAAGCTTCCGAGTAAGCAAAACTCTGTAAAAATGGCAATTTTGGTCACTGTGAGGGTTTAAAAAGTGGTTATTCAACATGAGGCACGATCCAATTGACATTTTGAATCATTTTTGGTAAAGTCCAAAAAATCAATTTTCGGATGAAAAACGATGACCGCGGAGCTGTCGAACGTTCCCAAAATGGACAATTCTGATTAAATTTTAACATTTAATCTTTTGACTGCAAATTACTGTTGGATGTGAATTATTACTTTTTCAACTAAAATAAGTGTGTTTAAAGTAATTTCTGTGCCTGAAATTGGTCAAAATTGAAGCTTCTGAGTAAGCAAAACTCTGTAAAAATGGCAATTTTGGTCACTGTGAGGGTTTAAAAAGTGGTTATTCAACAAGAGGCACGATCCAATTGACATTTTGAATCATTTTTGGTAAAGTCCCAAAAATCAATTTTCGGACGAAAAACGATGACCGCGGAGCTTTCGAACGTTCCCAAAATGGTCAATTCTGATGAAATTTTAACATTTAATCTTTTGACTGCAAATTACTGTTGGATGTGAATTATTACTTTTTCAACTAAAATAAGTGTGTTTAAAGTCAATTCTCTGCCTGAAATTGGTCGAAATTGAAGCTCTGAGTAAGCAAAACTCTGTAAAAATGGCAATTTTGGTCACTGTGAGGGTTTAAAAACTGGTTATTCAACATGAGGCACGATCCAATTGACATTTTGAATCATTTTTGGTAAAGTCCCAAAAATAAATTTTCGGACGAAAAACGATGACCGCGGAGCTGTCGAACGTTCCCAAAATGGTCAATTCTGATTAAATTTTAACATTTAATCTTTTGACTGCAAATTACTGTTTGATGTGAATTATTACTTTTTCAACTAAAATAAGTGTGTTTAAAGTCATTTCTCTGCCTGAATTTGGTCAAAATTGAAGCTTCTGAGTAAGCAAAACTCTAAAAATGGCAATTTTGGTCACTGTGAGGGTTTAAAAACTGGTTATTCAACATGAGGCACGATCCAATTGACATTTTGAATCATTTTTGGTAAAGTCCAAAAAATCAATTTTCGGACGAAAAACGATGACCGCGGAGCTGTCGAACGTTCCCAAAATGGTCAATTCTGATGAAATTTTAACATTTAATCTTTTGACTGCAAATTACTGTTGGATGTGAATTATTACTTTTTCAACTAAAATAAGTGTGTTTAAAGTCATTTCTCTGCCTGAAATTGGTCAAAATTGAAGCTTCCGAGTAAGCAAAACTCTGTAAAAATGGCAATTTTGGTCACTGTGAGGGTTTAAAAAGTGGTTATTCAACGTGAGGCACGATCCAATTGACATTTTGAATCATTTTTGGTAAAGTCCCAAAAATCAATTTTCGGACGAAAAACGATGACCGCGGAGCTGTCGAACAAAATGGTCAATTCTGATGAAATTTTAACATTTAATCTTTTGACTGCAAATTACTGTTGGATGTGAATTATTACTTTTTCAACTAAAATAAGTGTGTTTAAAGTCATTTCTCTGCCTGAATTTGGTCAAAATTGAAGCTTCTGAGTAAGCAAAACTCTAAAAATGGCAATTTTGGTCACTGTGAGGGTTTAAAAACTGGTTATTCAACATGAGGCACGATCCAATTGACATTTTGAATCATTTTTGGTAAAGTCCAAAAAATCAATTTTCGGACGAAAAACGATGACCGCGGAGCTGTCGAACGTTCCCAAAATGGTCAATTCTGATGAAATTTTAACATTTAATCTTTTGACTGCAAATTACTGTTGGATGTGAATTATTACTTTTTCAACTAAAATAAGTGTGTTTAATGTAATTTCTGTGCCTGAAATTGGTCAAAATTGAAGCTTCTGAGTAAGCAAAACTCTGTAAAAATGTCAATTTTGGTCACTGTGAGGGTTTAAAAAGTGGTTATTCAACATGAGGCACGATCCAATTGACATTTTGAATCATTTTTGGTAAAGTCCAAAAAATCAATTTTCGGACGAAAAACGATGACCGCGGAGCTGTCGAACGTTCCCAAAATGGTCAATTCTGATGAAATATTAACATTTAATGTTTTGACTGCAAATTACTGTTGGATGTGAATTATTACTTTTTCAACTAAAATAAGTGTGTTTAAAGTAATTGCTCTGCCTGAAATTGGTCAAAATTGAAGCTTCTGAGTAAGCAAAACTCTGTAAAAATGGCAATTTTGGTCACTGTGAGGGTTTAAAAACTGGTTATTCAACATGAGGCACGATCCAATTGACATTTTGAATCATTTTTGGTAAAGTCCAAAAAATCAATTTTCGGACGAAAAACGATGACCGCGGAGCTGTCGAACGTTCCCAAAATGGTCAATTCTGAAGAAATTGTAACATTTAATCTTTTGACTGCAAATTACTGTTGGATGTGAATTATTACTTTTTCAACTAAAATAAGTGTGTTTAAAGTCATTTCTCTGCCTGAAATTGGTCAAAATTGAAGCTTCTGAGTAAGCAAAACTCTGTAAAAATGGCAATTTTGGTCACTGTGAGGGTTTAAAAAGTGGTTATTCAACATGAGGCATGATCCAATTGACATTTTGAATCATTTTTGGTAAAGTCCAAAAAATCAATTTTCGGACGAAAAACGATGACCGCGGAGCTGTCGAACGTTCCCAAAATGGTCAATTCTGATGAAATTTTAACATTTAATCTTTTGACTGCAAATTACTGTTGGATGTGAATTATTACTTTTTCAACTAAAATAAGTGTGTTTAAAGTCAATTCTCTGCCTGAAATCGGTCAAAATTGAAGCTTCCGAGTAAGCAAAACTCTGTAAAAATGGCAATTTTTGTCACTGTGAGGGTTTAAAAAGTGGTTATTCAACATGAGGCACGATCCAATTGACATTTTGAATCATTTTTGGTAAAGTCCAAAAATTCAATTTTCGGACGAAAAACGATGACCGCGGAGCTGTCGAACGTTCCCAAAATGGTCAATTCTGATGAAATTTTAACATTTAATGTTTTGACTGCAAATTACTGTTGGATGTGAATTATTACTTTTTCAACTAAAATAAGTGTGTTTAAAGTAATTTCTGTGCCTGAAATTCGTCAAAATTGAAGCTTCTGAGTAAGCAAAACTCTGTAAAAATGGCAATTTTGGTCACTGTGAGGGTTTAAAAAGTGGTTATTCAACATGAGGCATGATCCAATTGACATTTTGAATCATTTTTGGTAAAGTCCAAAAAATCAATTTTCGGACGAAAAACGATGACCGCGGAGCTGTCGAACGTTCCCAAAATGGTCAATTCTGATGAAATTTTAACATTTAATCTTTTGACTGCAAATTACTGTTGGATGTGAATTATTACTTTTTCAACTAAAATAAGTGTGTTTAAAGTCATTTCTCTGCCTGAAATTGGTCAAAATTGAAGCTTCCGAGTAGGCAAAACTCTGTAAAAATGGCAATTTTGGTCACTGTGAGGGTTTAAAAAGTGGTTATTCAACGTGAGGCACGATCCAATTGACATTTTGAATCATTTTTGGTAAAGTCCCAAAAATCAATTTTCGGACGAAAAACGATGACCGCGGAGCTGTCGAACAAAATGGTCAATTCTGATGAAATTTTAACATTTAATCTTTTGACTGCAAATTACTGTTGGATGTGAATTATTACTTTTTCAACTAAAATAAGTGTGTTTAAAGTCAATTCTCTGCCTGAAATTGGTCAAAATTGAAGCTTCTGAGTAAGCAAAACTCTGTAAAAATGGCAATTTTGGTCACTGTGAGGGTTTAAAAACTGGTTATTCAACATGAGGCACGATCCAATTGACATTTTGAATCACTTTTGGTAAAGTCCCAAAAATCAATTTTCGGACGAAAAACGATGACCGCGGAGCTGTCGAATGTTCCCAAAATGGTCAATTCTGATGAAATATTAACATTTAATGTTTTGACTGCAAATTACTGTTGGATGTGAATTATTACTTTTTCAACTAAAATAAGTGTGTTTAAAGTAATTGCTCTGCCTGAAATTGGTCAAAATTGAAGCTTCTGAGTAAGCAAAACTCTGTAAAAATGGCAATTTTGGTCACTGTGAGGGTTTAAAAACTGGTTATTCAACATGAGGCACGATCCAATTGACATTTTGAATAATTTTTGGTAAAGTCCAAAAAATCAATTTTCGGACGAAAAACGATGACCGCGGAGCTGTCGAACGTTCCTAAAATGGTCAATTCTGAAGAAATTTTAACATTTAATCTTTTGACTGCAAATTACTGTTGGATGTGAATTATTACTTTTTCAACTAAAATAAGTGTGTTTAAAGTCATTTCTCTGCCTGAAATTGGTCAAAATTGAAGCTTCTGAGTAAGCAAAACTCTGTAAAAATGGCAATTTTGGTCACTGTGAGGGTTTAAAAAGTGGTTATTCAACATGAGGCATGATCCAATTGACATTTTGAATCATTTTTGGTAAAGTCCAAAAAATCAATTTTCGGACGAAAAACGATGACCGCGGAGCTGTCGAACGTTCCCAAAATGGTCAATTCTGATGAAATTTTAACATTTAATCTTTTGACTGCAAATTACTGTTGGATGTGAATTATTACTTTTTCAACTAAAATAAGTGTGTTTAAAGTCAATTCTCTGCCTGAAATCGGTCAAAATTGAAGCTTCCGAGTAAGCAACACTCTGTAAAAATGGCAATGTTGGTCACTGTGAGGGTTTAAAAAGTGGTTATTCAACATGAGGCACGATCCAATTGACATTTTGAATCATTTTTGGTAAAGTCCAAAAAATCCATTTTCGGACGAAAAACGATGACCGCGGAGCTGTCGAACGTTCCCAAAATGGTCAATTCTGATTAAATTTTAACATTTAATCTTTTGCCTGCAAATTACTGTTGGATGTGAATTATTACTTTTTCAACTAAAATAAGTGTGTTTAAAGTAATTTCTGTGCCTGAAATTGGTCAAAATTGAAGCTTCTGAGTAAGCAAAACTCTGTAAAAATGGCAATTTTTGTCACTGTGAGGGTTTAAAAAGTGGTTATTCAACATGAGGCACGATCCAATTGACATTTTGAATCATTTTTGGTAAAGTCCAAAAATTCAATTTTCGGACGAAAAACGATGACCGCGGAGCTGTCGAACGTTCCCAAAATGGTCAATTCTGATGAAATTTTAACATTTAATGTTTTGACTGCAAATTACTGTTGGATGTGAATTATTACTTTTTCAACTAAAATAAGTGTGTTTAAAGTAATTGCTCTGCCTGAAATTGGTCAAAATTGAAGCTTCTGAGTAAGCAAAACTCTGTAAAAATGGCAATTTTGGTCACTGTGAGGGTTTAAAAAGTGGTTATTCAACATGAGGCATGATCCAATTGACATTTTGAATCATTTTTGGTAAAGTCCCAAAAATCAATTTTCGGACGAAAAACGATGACCGCGGAGCTGTCGAACGTTCCCAAAATGGTCAATTCTGATGAAATTTTAACATTTAATGTTTTGACTGCAAATTACTGTTGGATGTGAATTATTACTTTTTCAACTAAAATAAGTGTGTTTAAAGTAATTGCTCTGCCTGAAATTGGTCAAAATTGAAGCTTCTGAGTAAGCAAAACTCTGTAAAAATGGCAATTTTGGTCACTGTGAGGGTTTAAAAACTGGTTATTCAACATGAGGCACGATCCAATTGACATTTTGAATCATTTTTGGTAAAGTCCCAAAAATCAATTTTCGGACGAAAAACGATGACCGCGGAGCTGTCGAACGTTCCCAAAATGGTCAATTCTGATGAAATTTTAACATTTAATCTTTTGACTGCAAATTACTGTTGGATGTGAATTATTACTTTTTCAACTAAAATAAGTGTGTTTAAAGTCATTTCTCTGCCTGAATTTGGTCAAAATTGAAGCTTCTGAGTAAGCAAAACTCTGTAAAAATGTCAATTTTGGTCACTGTGAGGGTTTAAAAAGTGGTTATTCAACATGAGGCACGATCCAATTGACATTTTGAATCATTTTTGGTAAAGTCCAAAAAATCTATTTTCGGACGAAAAACGATGACCGCGGAGCTGTCGAACGTTCCCAAAATGGTCAATTCTGAAGAAATTTTAACATTTAATCTTTTGACTGCAAATTACTGTTGGATGTGAATTATTACTTTTTCAACTAAAATAAGTGTGTTTAAAGTCATTTCTCTGCCTGAAATTGGTCAAAATTGAAGCTTCTGAGTAAGCAAAACTCTGTAAAAATGGCAATTTTGGTCACTGTGAGGGTTTAAAAAGTGGTTATTCAACATGAGGCATGATCCAATTGACATTTTGAATCATTTTTGGTAAAGTCCAAAAAATCAATTTTCGGACGAAAAACGATGACCGCGGAGCTGTCGAACGTTCCCAAAATGGTCAATTCTGATGAAATTTTAACATTTAATCTTTTGACTGCAAATTACTGTTGGATGTGAATTATTACTTTTTCAACTAAAATAAGTGTGTTTAAAGTCAATTCTCTGCCTGAAATAGGTCAAAATTGAAGCTTCCGAGTAAGCAACACTCTGTAAAAATGGCAATTTTGGTCACTGTGAGGGTTTAAAAAGTGGTTATTAAACATGAGGCACGATCCAATTGACATTTTGAATCATTTTTGGTAAAGTCCAAAAAATCCATTTTCGGACGAAAAACGATGACCGCGGAGCTGTCGAACGTTCCCAAAATGGTCAATTCTGATTAAATTTTAACATTTAATCTTTTGCCTGCAAATTACTGTTGGATGTGAATTATTACTTTTTCAACTAAAATAAGTGTGTTTAAAGTAATTTCTGTGCCTGAAATTGGTCAAAATTGAAGCTTCTGAGTAAGCAAAACTCTGTAAAAATGGCAATTTTTGTCACTGTGAGGGTTTAAAAAGTGGTTATTCAACATGAGGCACGATCCAATTGACATTTTGAATCATTTTTGGTAAAGTCCAAAAATTCAATTTTCGGACGAAAAACGATGACCGCGGAGCTGTCGAACGTTCCCAAAATGGTCAATTCTGATGAAATTTTAACATTTAATCTTTTGACTGCAAATTACTGTTGGATGTGAATTATTACTTTTTCAACTAAAATAAGTGTGTTTAAAGTCATTTCTCTGCCTGAAATTGGTCAAAATTGAAGCTTCCGAGTAGGCAAAACTCTGTAAAAATGGCAATTTTGGTCACTGTGAGGGTTTAAAAAGTGGTTATTCAACGTGAGGCACGATCCAATTGACATTTTGAATCATTTTTGGTAAAGTCCCAAAAATCAATTTTCGGACGAAAAACGATGACCGCGGAGCTGTCGAACAAAATGGTCAATTCTGATGAAATTTTAACATTTAATCTTTTGACTGCAAATTACTGTTGGATGTGAATTATTACTTTTTCAACTAAAATAAGTGTGTTTAAAGTCAATTCTCTGCCTGAAATTGGTCAAAATTGAAGCTTCTGAGTAAGCAAAACTCTGTAAAAATGGCAATTTTGGTCACTGTGAGGGTTTAAAAACTGGTTATTCAACATGAGGCACGATCCAATTGACATTTTGAATCATTTTTGGTAAAGTCCCAAAAATCAATTTTCGGACGAAAAACGATGACCGCGGAGCTGTCGAACGTTCCCAAAATGGTCAATTCTGATGAAATTTTAACATTTAATCTTTTGACTGCAAATTACTGTTGGATGTGAATTATTACTTTTTCAACTAAAATAAGTGTGTTTAAAGTAATTTCTGTGCCTGAAATTGGTCAAAATTGAAGCTTCTGAGTAAGCAAAACTCTGTAAAAATGGCAATTTTTGTCACTGTGAGGGTTTAAAAAGTGGTTATTCAACATGAGGCACGATCCAATTGACATTTTGAATCATTTTTGGTAAAGTCCAAAAATTCAATTTTCGGACGAAAAACGATGACCGCGGAGCTGTCGAACGTTCCCAAAATGGTCAATTCTGATGAAATTTTAACATTTAATCTTTTGACTGCAAATTACTGTTGGATGTGAATTATTACTTTTTCAACTAAAATAAGTGTGTTTAAAGTCATTTCTCTGCCTGAAATTGGTCAAAATTGAAGCTTCCGAGTAGGCAAAACTCTGTAAAAATGGCAATTTTGGTCACTGTGAGGGTTTAAAAAGTGGTTATTCAACGTGAGGCACGATCCAATTGACATTTTGAATCATTTTTGGTAAAGTCCCAAAAATCAATTTTCGGACGAAAAACGATGACCGCGGAGCTGTCGAACAAAATGGTCAATTCTGATGAAATTTTAACATTTAATCTTTTGACTGCAAATTACTGTTGGATGTGAATTATTACTTTTTCAACTAAAATAAGTGTGTTTAAAGTCAATTCTCTGCCTGAAATTGGTCAAAATTGAAGCTTCTGAGTAAGCAAAACTCTGTAAAAATGGCAATTTTGGTCACTGTGAGGGTTTAAAAACTGGTTATTCAACATGAGGCACGATCCAATTGACATTTTGAATCATTTTTGGTAAAGTCCCAAAAATCAATTTTCGGACGAAAAACGATGACCGCGGAGCTGTCGAACGTTCCCAAAATGGTCAATTCTGATGAAATTTTAACATTTAATCTTTTGACTGCAAATTACTGTTGGATGTGAATTATTACTTTTTCAACTAAAATAAGTGTGTTTAAAGTCATTTCTCTGCCTGAATTTGGTCAAAATTGAAGCTTCTGAGTAAGCAAAACTCTAAAAATGGCAATTTTGGTCACTGTGAGGGTTTAAAAACTGGTTATTCAACATGAGGCACGATCCAATTGACATTTTGAATCATTTTTGGTAAAGTCCAAAAAATCAATTTTCGGACGAAAAACGATGACCGCGGAGCTGTCGAACGTTCCCAAAATGGTCAATTCTGATGAAATTTTAACATTTAATCTTTTGACTGCAAATTACTGTTGGATGTGAATTATTACTTTTTCAACTAAAATAAGTGTGTTTAAAGTAATTTCTGTGCCTGAAATTGGTCAAAATTGAAGCTTCTGAGTAAGCAAAACTCTGTAAAAATGTCAATTTTGGTCACTGTGAGGGTTTAAAAAGTGGTTATTCAACATGAGGCACGATCCAATTGACATTTTGAATCATTTTTGGTAAAGTCCAAAAAATCAATTTTCGGACGAAAAACGATGACCGCGGAGCTGTCGAATGTTCCCAAAATGGTCAATTCTGATGAAATATTAACATTTAATGTTTTGACTGCAAATTACTGTTGGATGTGAATTATTACTTTTTCAACTAAAATAAGTGTGTTTAAAGTAATTGCTCTGCCTGAAATTGGTCAAAATTGAAGCTTCTGAGTAAGCAAAACTCTGTAAAAATGGCAATTTTGGTCACTGTGAGGGTTTAAAAACTGTTTATTCAACATGAGGCACGATCCAATTGACATTTTGAATCATTTTTGGTAAAGTCCAAAAAAATCTATTTTCGGACGAAAAACGATGACCGCGGAGCTGTCGAACGTTCCTAAAATGGTCAATTCTGAAGAAATTTTAACATTTAATCTTTTGACTGCAAATTACTGTTGGATGTGAATTATTACTTTTTCAACTAAAATAAGTGTGTTTAAAGTCATTTCTCTGCCTGAAATTGGTCAAAATTGAAGCTTCTGAGTAAGCAAAACTCTGTAAAAATGGCAATTTTGGTCACTGTGAGGGTTTAAAAAGTGGTTATTCAACATGAGGCATGATCCAATTGACATTTTGAATCATTTTTGGTAAAGTCCAAAAAATCAATTTTCGGACGAAAAACGATGACCACGGAGCTGTCGAACGTTCCCAAAATGGTCAATTCTGATGAAATTTTAACATTTAATCTTTTGACTGCAAATTACTGTTGGATGTGAATTATTACTTTTTCAACTAAAATAAGTGTGTTTAAAGTCAATTCTCTGCCTGAAATCGGTCAAAATTGAAGCTTCCGAGTAAGCAACACTCTGTAAAAATGGCAATGTTGGTCACTGTGAGGGTTTAAAAAGTGGTTATTCAACATGAGGCACGATCCAATTGACATTTTGAATCATTTTTGGTAAAGTCCAAAAAATCCATTTTCGGACGAAAAACGATGACCGCGGAGCTGTCGAACGTTCCCAAAATGGTCAATTCTGATTAAATTTTAACATTTAATCTTTTGCCTGCAAATTACTGTTGGATGTGAATTATTACTTTTTCAACTAAAATAAGTGTGTTTAAAGTAATTTCTGTGCCTGAAATTGGTCAAAATTGAAGCTTCTGAGTAAGCAAAACTCTGTAAAAATGGCAATTTTTGTCACTGTGAGGGTTTAAAAAGTGGTTATTCAACATGAGGCACGATCCAATTGACATTTTGAATCATTTTTGGTAAAGTCCAAAAATTCAATTTTTGGACGAAAAACGATGACCGCGGAGCTGTCGAACGTTCCCAAAATGGTCAATTCTGATGAAATTTTAACATTTAATGTTTTGACTGCAAATTACTGTTGGATGTGAATTATTACTTTTTCAACTAAAATAAGTGTGTTTAAAGTAATTGCTCTGCCTGAAATTGGTCAAAATTGAAGCTTCTGAGTAAGCAAAACTCTGTAAAAATGGCAATTTTGGTCACTGTGAGGGTTTAAAAACTGGTTATTCAACATGAGGCACGATCCAATTGACATTTTGAATCATTTTTGGTAAAGTCCCAAAAATCAATTTTCGGACGAAAAACGATGACCGCGGAGCTGTCGAACGTTCCCAAAATGGTCAATTCTGATGAAATTTTAACATTTAATCTTTTGACTGCAAATTACTGTTGGATGTGAATTATTACTTTTTCAACTAAAATAAGTGTGTTTAAAGTCATTTCTCTGCCTGAATTTGGTCAAAATTGAAGCTTCTGAGTAAGCAAAACTCTGTAAAAATGGCAATTTTTGTCACTGTGAGGGTTTAAAAAGTGGTTATTCAACATGAGGCACGATCCAATTGACATTTTGAATCATTTTTGGTAAAGTCCAAAAATTCAATTTTCGGACGAAAAACGATGACCGCGGAGCTGTCGAACGTTCCCAAAATGGTCAATTCTGATGAAATTTTAACATTTAATGTTTTGACTGCAAATTACTGTTGGATGTGAATTATTACTTTTTCAACTAAAATAAGTGTGTTTAAAGTAATTGCTCTGCCTGAAATTGGTCAAAATTGAAGCTTCTGAGTAAGCAAAACTCTGTAAAAATGGCAATTTTGGTCACTGTGAGGGTTTAAAAACTGGTTATTCAACATGAGGCACGATCCAATTGACATTTTGAATCATTTTTGGTAAAGTCCCAAAAATCAATTTTCGGACGAAAAACGATGACCGCGGAGCTGTCGAACGTTCCCAAAATGGTCAATTCTGATGAAATTTTAACATTTAATCTTTTGACTGCAAATTACTGTTGGATGTGAATTATTACTTTTTCAACTAAAATAAGTGTGTTTAAAGTCATTTCTCTGCCTGAATTTGGTCAAAATTGAAGCTTCTGAGTAAGCAAAACTCTGTAAAAATGGCAATTTTGGTCACTGTGAGGGTTTAAAAAGTGGTTATTCAACATGAGGCATGATCCAATTGACATTTTGAATCATTTTTGGTAAAGTCCAAAAAATCAATTTTCGGACGAAAAACGATGACCGCGGAGCTGTCGAACGTTCCCAAAATGGTCAATTCTGATGAAATTTTAACATTTAATCTTTTGACTGCAAATTACTGTTGGATGTGAATTATTACTTTTTCAACTAAAATAAGTGTGTTTAAAGTCAATTCTCTGCCTGAAATCGGTCAAAATTGAAGCTTCCGAGTAAGCAACACTCTGTAAAAATGGCAATTTTGGTCACTGTGAGGGTTTAAAAAGTGGTTATTAAACATGAGGCACGATCCAATTGACATTTTGAATCATTTTTGGTAAAGTCCAAAAAATCCATTTTCGGACGAAAAACGATGACCGCGGAGCTGTCGAACGTTCCCAAAATGGTCAATTCTGATTAAATTTTAACATTTAATCTTTTGCCTGCAAATTACTGTTGGATGTGAATTATTACTTTTTCAACTAAAATAAGTGTGTTTAAAGTAATTTCTGTGCCTGAAATTGGTCAAAATTGAAGCTTCTGAGTAAGCAAAACTCTGTAAAAATGGCAATTTTTGTCACTGTGAGGGTTTAAAAAGTGGTTATTCAACATGAGGCACGATCCAATTGACATTTTGAATCATTTTTGGTAAAGTCCAAAAATTCAATTTTCGGACGAAAAACGATGACCGCGGAGCTGTCGAACGTTCCCAAAATGGTCAATTCTGATGAAATTTTAACATTTAATGTTTTGACTGCAAATTACTATTGGATGTGAATTATTACTTTTTCAACTAAAATAAGTGTGTTTAAAGTAATTGCTCTGCCTGAAATTGGTCAAAATTGAAGCTTCTGAGTAAGCAAAACTCTGTAAAAATGGCAATTTTGGTCACTGTGAGGGTTTAAAAAGTGGTTATTCAACATGAGGCATGATCCAATTGACATTTTGAATCATTTTTGGTAAAGTCCAAAAAATCAATTTTCGGACGAAAAACGATGACCGCGGAGCTGTCGAACGTTCCCAAAATGGTCAATTCTGATGAAATTTTAACATTTAATCTTTTGACTGCAAATTACTGTTGGATGTGAATTATTACTTTTTCAACTAAAATAAGTGTGTTTAAAGTCATTTCTCTGCCTGAAATTGGTCAAAATTGAAGCTTCTGAGTAAGCAAAACTCTGTAAAAATGGCAATTTTGGTAACTGTGAGGCTTTAAAAAGTGGTTATTCAACATGAGGCACGATCCAATTGACATTTTGAATCATTTTTGGTAAAGTCCCAAAAATCAATTTTCGGACGAAAAACGATGACCGCGGAGCTGTCGAACGTTCCCAAAATGGTCAATTCTGATGAAATTTTAACATTTAATCTTTTGACTGCAAATTACTGTTGGATGTGAATTATTACTTTTTCAACTAAAATAAGTGTGTTTAAAGTCAATTCTCTGCCTGAAATTGGTCAAAATTGAAGCTTCCGAGTAAGCAAAACTCTGTAAAAATGGCAATTTTGGTCACTGTGAGGGTTTAAAAAGTGGTTATTCAACATGAGGCACGATCCAATTGACATTTTGAATCATTTTTGGTAAAGTCCAAAAAATCAATTTTCGGACGAAAAACGATGACCGCGGAGCTGTCGAACGTTCCCAAAATGGTCAATTCTGATTAAATTTTAACATTTAATCTTTTGACTGCAAATTACTGTTGGATGTGAATTATTACTTTTTCAACTAAAATAAGTGTGTTTAAAGTCAATTCTCTGCCTGAAATTGGTCAAAATTGAAGCTTCCGAGTAAGCAAAACTCTGTAAAAATGGCAATTTTGGTCACTGTGAGGGTTTAAAAAGTGGTTATTCAACATGAGGCACGATCCAATTGACATTTTGAATCATTTTTGGTAAAGTCAAAAAAATCAATTTTCGGATGAAAAACGATGACCGCGGAGCTGTCGAACGTTCCCAAAATGGACAATTCTGATTAAATTTTAACATTTAATCTTTTGACTGCAAATTACTGTTGGATGTGAATTATTACTTTTTCAACTAAAATAAGTGTGTTTAAAGTAATTTCTGTGCCTGAAATTGGTCAAAATTGAAGCTTCTGAGTAAGCAAAACTCTGTAAAAATGGCAATTTTGGTCACTGTGAGGGTTTAAAAAGTGGTTATTCAACAAGAGGCACGATCCAATTGACATTTTGAATCATTTTTGGTAAAGTCCCAAAAATCAATTTTCGGACGAAAAACGATGACCGCGGAGCTGTCGAATGTTCCCAAAATGGTCAATTCTGATGAAATATTAACATTTAATGTTTTGACTGCAAATTACTGTTGGATGTGAATTATTACTTTTTCAACTAAAATAAGTGTGTTTAAAGTCAATTCTCTGCCTGAAATTGGTCGAAATTGAAGCTCTGAGTAAGCAAAACTCTGTAAAAATGGCAATTTTGGTCACTGTGAGGGTTTAAAAACTGGTTATTCAACATGAGGCACGATCCAATTGACATTTTGAATCATTTTTGGTAAAGTCCCAAAAATAAATTTTCGGACGAAAAACGATGACCGCGGAGCTGTCGAACGTTCCCAAAATGGTCAATTCTGATTAAATTTTAACATTTAATCTTTTGACTGCAAATTACTGTTTGATGTGAATTATTACTTTTTCAACTAAAATAAGTGTGTTTAAAGTCATTTCTCTGCCTGAATTTGGTCAAAATTGAAGCTTCTGAGTAAGCAAAACTCTAAAAATGGCAATTTTGGTCACTGTGAGGGTTTAAAAACTGGTTATTCAACATGAGGCACGATCCAATTGACATTTTGAATCATTTTTGGTAAAGTCCAAAAAATCAATTTTCGGACGAAAAACGATGACCGCGGAGCTGTCGAACGTTCCCAAAATGGTCAATTCTGATGAAATTTTAACATTTAATCTTTTGACTGCAAATTACTGTTGGATGTGAATTATTACTTTTTCAACTAAAATAAGTGTGTTTAAAGTCATTTCTCTGCCTGAAATTGGTCAAAATTGAAGCTTCCGAGTAAGCAAAACTCTGTAAAAATGGCAATTTTGGTCACTGTGAGGGTTTAAAAAGTGGTTATTCAACGTGAGGCACGATCCATTTGACATTTTGAATCATTTTTGGTAAAGTCCCAAAAATCAATTTTCGGACGAAAAACGATGACCGCGGAGCTGTCGAACAAAATGGTCAATTCTGATGAAATTTTAACATTTAATCTTTTGACTGCAAATTACTGTTGGATGTGAATTATTACTTTTTCAACTAAAATAAGTGTGTTTAAAGTCATTTCTCTGCCTGAATTTGGTCAAAATTGAAGCTTCTGAGTAAGCAAAACTCTAAAAATGGCAATTTTGGTCACTGTGAGGGTTTAAAAACTGGTTATTCAACATGAGGCACGATCCAATTGACATTTTGAATCATTTTTGGTAAAGTCCAAAAAATCAATTTTCGGACGAAAAACGATGACCGCGGAGCTGTCGAACGTTCCCAAAATGGTCAATTCTGATGAAATTTTAACATTTAATCTTTTGACTGCAAATTACTGTTGGATGTGAATTATTACTTTTTCAACTAAAATAAGTGTGTTTAATGTAATTTCTGTGCCTGAAATTGGTCAAAATTGAAGCTTCTGAGTAAGCAAAACTCTGTAAAAATGTCAATTTTGGTCACTGTGAGGGTTTAAAAAGTGGTTATTCAACATGAGGCACGATCCAATTGACATTTTGAATCATTTTTGGTAAAGTCCAAAAAATCAATTTTCGGACGAAAAACGATGACCGCGGAGCTGTCGAATGTTCCCAAAATGGTCAATTCTGATGAAATATTAACATTTAATGTTTTGACTGCAAATTACTGTTGGATGTGAATTATTACTTTTTCAACTAAAATAAGTGTTTAAAGTAATTGCTCTGCCTGAAATTGGTCAAAATTGAAGCTTCTGAGTAAGCAAAACTCTGTAACAATGGCAATTTTGGTCACTGTGAGGGTTTAAAAACTGGTTATTCAACATGAGGCACGATCCAATTGACATTTTGAATCATTTTTGGTAAAGTCCAAAAAATCAATTTTCGGACGAAAAACGATGACCGCGGAGCTGTCGAACGTTCCCAAAATGGTCAATTCTGAAGAAATTTTAACATTTAATCTTTTGACTGCAAATTACTGTTGGATGTGAATTATTACTTTTTCAACTAAAATAAGTGTGTTTAAAGTCATTTCTCTGCCTGAAATTGGTCAAAATTGAAGCTTCTGAGTAAGCAAAACTCTGTAAAAATGGCAATTTTGGTCACTGTGAGGGTTTAAAAAGTGGTTATTCAACATGAGGCATGATCCAATTGACATTTTGAATCATTTTTGGTAAAGTCCAAAAATTCAATTTTCGGACGAAAAACGATGACCGCGGAGCTGTCGAACGTTCCCAAAATGGTCAATTCTGATGAAATTTTAACATTTAATCTTTTGACTGCAAATTACTGTTGGATGTGAATTATTACTTTTTCAACTAAAATAAGTGTGTTTAAAGTCAATTCTCTGCCTGAAATCGGTCAAAATTGAAGCTTCCGAGTAAGCAACACTCGGTAAAAATGGCAATTTTGGTCACTGTGAGGGTTTAAAAAGTGGTTATTCAACATGAGGCACGATCCAATTGACATTTTGAATCATTTTTGGTAAAGTCCAAAAATTCAATTTTCGGACGAAAAACGATGACCGCGGAGCTGTCGAACGTTCCCAAAATGGTCAATTCTGATTAAATTTTAACATTTAATGTTTTGACTGCAAATTACTGTTGGATGTGAATTATTACTTTTTCAACTAAAATGAGTGTGTTTAAAGTAATTGCTCTGCCTGAAATTGGTCAAAATTGAAGCTTCTGAGTAAGCAAAACTCTGTAAAAATGGCAATTTTGGTCACTGTGAGGGCTTAAAAAGTGGTTATTCAACATGAGGCACGATCCAATTGACATTTTGAATCATTTTTGGTAAAGTCCCAAAAATCAATTTTCGGACGAAAAACGATGACCGCGGAGCTGTCGAACATTCCCAAAATGGTCAATTCTGATGAAATTTTAACATTTAATGTTTTGACTGCAAATTACTGTTGGATGTGAATTATTACTTTTTCAACTAAAATAAGTGTGTTTAAAGTAATTGCTCTGCCTGAAATTGGTCAAAATTGAAGCTTCTGAGTAAGCAAAACTCTGTAAAAATGGCAATTTTGGTCACTGTGAGGGTTTAAAAACTGGTTATTCAACATGAGGCACGATCCAATTGACATTTTGAATCATTTTTGGTAAAGTCCAAAAAATCAATTTTCGGACGAAAAACGATGACCGCGGAGCTGTCGAACGTTCCCAAAATGGTCAATTCTGAAGAAATTGTAACATTTAATCTTTTGACTGCAAATTACTGTTGGATGTGAATTATTACTTTTTCAACTAAAATAAGTGTGTTTAAAGTCATTTCTCTGCCTGAAATTGGTCAAAATTGAAGCTTCTGAGTAAGCAAAACTCTGTAAAAATGGCAATTTTGGTCACTGTGAGGGTTTAAAAAGTGGTTATTCAACATGAGGCATGATCCAATTGACATTTTGAATCATTTTTGGTAAAGTCCAAAAAATCAATTTTCGGACGAAAAACGATGACCGCGGAGCTGTCGAACGTTCCCAAAATGGTCAATTCTGATGAAATTTTAACATTTAATCTTTTGACTGCAAATTACTGTTGGATGTGAATTATTACTTTTTCAACTAAAATAAGTGTGTTTAAAGTCAATTCTCTGCCTGAAATCGGTCAAAATTGAAGCTTCCGAGTAAGCAACACTCTGTAAAAATGGCAATTTTGGTCACTGTGAGGGTTTAAAAAGTGGTTATTCAACATGAGGCACGATCCAATTGACATTTTGAATCATTTTTGGTAAAGTCCAAAAAATCCATTTTTCGGACGAAAAACGATGACCGCGGAGCTGTCGAACGTTCCCAAAATGGTCAATTCTGATTAAATTTTAACATTTAATCTTTTGCCTGCAAATTACTGTTGGATGTGAATTATTACTTTTTCAACTAAAATAAGTGTGTTTAAAGTAATTTCTGTGCCTGAAATTGGTCAAAATTGAAGCTTCTGAGTAAGCAAAACTCTGTAAAAATGGCAATTTTTGTCACTGTGAGGGTTTAAAAAGTGGTTATTCAACATGAGGCACGATCCAATTGACATTTTGAATCATTTTTGGTAAAGTCCAAAAATTCAATTTTCGGACGAAAAACGATGACCGCGGAGCTGTCGAACGTTCCCAAAATGGTCAATTCTGATGAAATTTTAACATTTAATGTTTTGACTGCAAATTACTGTTGGATGTGAATTATTACTTTTTCAACTAAAATAAGTGTGTTTAAAGTAATTTCTGTGCCTGAAATTCGTCAAAATTGAAGCTTCTGAGTAAGCAAAACTCTGTAAAAATGGCAATTTTGGTCACTGTGAGGGTTTAAAAAGTGGTTATTCAACATGAGGCATGATCCAATTAACATTTTGAATCATTTTTGGTAAAGTCCAAAAAATCAATTTTCGGACGAAAAACGATGACCGCGGAGCTGTCGAACGTTCCCAAAATGGTCAATTCTGATGAAATTTTAACATTTAATCTTTTGACTGCAAATTACTGTTGGATGTGAATTATTACTTTTTCAACTAAAATAAGTGTGTTTAAAGTCATTTCTCTGCCTGAAATTGGTCAAAATTGAAGCTTCCGAGTAGGCAAAACTCTGTAAAAATGGCAATTTTGGTCACTGTGAGGGTTTAAAAAGTGGTTATTCAACGTGAGGCACGATCCAATTGACATTTTGAATCATTTTTGGTAAAGTCCCAAAAATCAATTTTCGGACGAAAAACGATGACCGCGGAGCTGTCGAACAAAATGGTCAATTCTGATGAAATTTTAACATTTAATCTTTTGACTGCAAATTACTGTTGGATGTGAATTATTACTTTTTCAACTAAAATAAGTGTGTTTAAAGTCAATTCTCTGCCTGAAATTGGTCAAAATTGAAGCTTCTGAGTAAGCAAAACTCTGTAAAAATGGCAATTTTGGTCACTGTGAGGGTTTAAAAACTGGTTATTCAACATGAGGCACGATCCAATTGACATTTTGAATCATTTTTGGTAAAGTCCCAAAAATCAATTTTCGGACGAAAAACGATGACCGCGGAGCTGTCGAACGTTCCCAAAATGGTCAATTCTGATGAAATTTTAACATTTAATCTTTTGACTGCAAATTACTGTTGGATGTGAATTATTACTTTTTCAACTAAAATAAGTGTGTTTAAAGTCATTTCTCTGCCTGAATTTGGTCAAAATTGAAGCTTCTGAGTAAGCAAAACTCTAAAAATGGCAATTTTGGTCACTGTGAGGGTTTAAAAACTGGTTATTCAACATGAGGCACGATCCAATTGACATTTTGAATCATTTTTGGTAAAGTCCAAAAAATCAATTTTCGGACGAAAAACGATGACCGCGGAGCTGTCGAACGTTCCCAAAATGGTCAATTCTGATGAAATTTTAACATTTAATCTTTTGACTGCAAATTACTGTTGGATGTGAATTATTACTTTTTCAACTAAAATAAGTGTGTTTAAAGTAATTTCTGTGCCTGAAATTGGTCAAAATTGAAGCTTCTGAGTAAGCAAAACTCTGTAAAAATGTCAATTTTGGTCACTGTGAGGGTTTAAAAAGTGGTTATTCAACATGAGGCACGATCCAATTGACATTTTGAATCATTTTTGGTAAAGTCCAAAAAATCAATTTTCGGACGAAAAACGATGACCGCGGAGCTGTCGAATGTTCCCAAAATGGTCAATTCTGATGAAATATTAACATTTAATGTTTTGACTGCAAATTACTGTTGGATGTGAATTATTACTTTTTCAACTAAAATAAGTGTGTTTAAAGTAATTGCTCTGCCTGAAATTGGTCAAAATTGAAGCTTCTGAGTAAGCAAAACTCTGTAAAAATGGCAATTTTGGTCACTGTGAGGGTTTAAAAACTGGTTATTCAACATGAGGCACGATCCAATTGACATTTTGAATCATTTTTGGTAAAGTCCAAAAAATCAATTTTCGGACGAAAAACGATGACCGCGGAGCTGTCGAACGTTCCTAAAATGGTCAATTCTGAAGAAATTTTAACATTTAATCTTTTGACTGCAAATTACTGTTGGATGTGAATTATTACTTTTTCAACTAAAATAAGTGTGTTTAAAGTCATTTCTCTGCCTGAAATTGGTCAAAATTGAAGCTTCTGAGTAAGCAAAACTCTGTAAAAATGGCAATTTTGGTCACTGTGAGGGTGTAAAAAGTGGTTATTCAACATGAGGCATGATCCAATTGACATTTTGAATCATTTTTGGTAAAGTCCAAAAAATCAATTTTCGGACGAAAAACGATGACCGCGGAGCTGTCGAACGTTCCCAAAATGGTCAATTCTGATGAAATTTTAACATTTAATCTTTTGACTGCAAATTACTGTTGGATGTGAATTATTACTTTTTCAACTAAAATAAGTGTGTTTAAAGTCAATTCTCTGCCTGAAATCGGTCAAAATTGAAGCTTCCGAGTAAGCAACACTCTGTAAAAATGGCAATGTTGGTCACTGTGAGGGTTTAAAAAGTGGTTATTCAACATGAGGCACGATCCAATTGACATTTTGAATCATTTTTGGTAAAGTCCAAAAAATCCATTTTCGGACGAAAAACGATGACCGCGGAGCTGTCGAACGTTCCCAAAATGGTCAATTCTGATTAAATTTTAACATTTAATCTTTTGCCTGCAAATTACTGTTGGATGTGAATTATTACTTTTTCAACTAAAATAAGTGTGTTTAAAGTAATTTCTGTGCCTGAAATTGGTCAAAATTGAAGCTTCTGAGTAAGCAAAACTCTGTAAAAATGGCAATTTTTGTCACTGTGAGGGTTTAAAAAGTGGTTATTCAACATGAGGCACGATCCAATTGACATTTTGAATCATTTTTGGTAAAGTCCAAAAATTCAATTTTCGGACGAAAAACGATGACCGCGGAGCTGTCGAACGTTCCCAAAATGGTCAATTCTGATGAAATTTTAACATTTAATGTTTTGACTGCAAATTACTGTTGGATGTGAATTATTACTTTTTCAACTAAAATAAGTGTGTTTAAAGTAATTGCTCTGCCTGAAATTGGTCAAAATTGAAGCTTCTGAGTAAGCAAAACTCTGTAAAAATGGCAATTTTGGTCACTGTGAGGGTTTAAAAAGTGGTTATTCAACATGAGGCATGATCCAATTGACATTTTGAATCATTTTTGGTAAAGTCCCAAAAATCAATTTTCGGACGAAAAACGATGACCGCGGAGCTGTCGAACGTTCCCAAAATGGTCAATTCTGATGAAATTTTAACATTTAATGTTTTGACTGCAAATTACTGTTGGATGTGAATTATTACTTTTTCAACTAAAATAAGTGTGTTTAAAGTAATTGCTCTGCCTGAAATTGGTCAAAATTGAAGCTTCTGAGTAAGCAAAACTCTGTAAAAATGGCAATTTTGGTCACTGTGAGGGTTTAAAAACTGGTTATTCAACATGAGGCACGATCCAATTGACATTTTGAATCATTTTTGGTAAAGTCCCAAAAATCAATTTTCGGACGAAAAACGATGACCGCGGAGCTGTCGAACGTTCCCAAAATGGTCAATTCTGATGAAATATTAACATTTAATGTTTTGACTGCAAATTACTGTTGGATGTGAATTATTACTTTTTCAACTAAAATAAGTGTGTTTAAAGTAATTGCTCTGCCTGAAATTGGTCAAAATTGAAGCTTCTGAGTAAGCAAAACTCTGTAAAAATGGCAATTTTGGTCACTGTGAGGGTTTAAAAACTGGTTATTCAACATGAGGCACGATCCAATTGACATTTTGAATCATTTTTGGTAAAGTCCAAAAAATCAATTTTCGGACGAAAAACGATGACCGCGGAGCTGTCGAACGTTCCCAAAATGGTCAATTCTGAAGAAATTTTAACATTTAATCTTTTGACTGCAAATTACTGTTGGATGTGAAATATTACTTTTTCAACTAAAATAAGTGTGTTTAAAGTCATTTCTCTGCCTGAAATTGGTCAAAATTGAAGCTTCTGAGTAAGCAAAACTCTGTAAAAATGGCAATTTTGGTCACTGTGAGGGTTTAAAAAGTGGTTATTCAACATGAGGCATGATCCAATTGACATTTTGAATCATTTTTGGTAAAGTCCAAAAAATCAATTTTCGGACGAAAAATGATGACCGCGGAGCTGTCGAACGTTCCCAAAATGGTCAATTCTGATGAAATTTTAACATTTAATCTTTTGACTGCAAATTACTGTTGGATGTGAATTATTACTTTTTCAACTAAAATAAGTGTGTTTAAAGTCAATTCTCTGCCTGAAATCGGTCAAAATTGAAGCTTCCGAGTAAGCAACACTCTGTAAAAATGGCAATTTTGGTCACTGTGAGGGTTTAAAAAGTGGTTATTCAACATGAGGCACGATCCAATTGACATTTTGAATCATTTTTGGTAAAGTCCAAAAAATCCATTTTCGGACGAAAAACGATGACCGCGGAGCTGTCGAACGTTCCCAAAATGGTCAATTCTGATTAAATTTTAACATTTAATCTTTTGCCTGCAAATTACTGTTGGATGTGAATTATTACTTTTTCAACTAAAATAAGTGTGTTTAAAGTAATTTCTGTGCCTGAAATTGGTCAAAATTGAAGCTTCTGAGTAAGCAAAACTCTGTAAAAATGGCAATTTTTGTCACTGTGAGGGTTTAAAAAGTGGTTATTCAACATGAGGCACGATCCAATTGACATTTTGAATCATTTTTGGTAAAGTCCAAAAATTCAATTTTCGGACGAAAAACGCTGACCGCGGAGCTGTCGAACGTTCCCAAAATGGTCAATTCTGATGAAATTTTAACATTTAATCTTTTGACTGCAAATTACTGTTGGATGTGAATTATTACTTTTTCAACTAAAATAAGTGTGTTTAAAGTAATTTCTGTGCCTGAAATTGGTCAAAATTGAAGCTTCTGAGTAAGCAAAACTCTGTAAAAATGTCAATTTTGGTCACTGTGAGGGTTTAAAAAGTGGTTATTCAACATGAGGCACGATCCAATTGACATTTTGAATCATTTTTGGTAAAGTCCAAAAAATCAATTTTCGGACGAAAAACGATGACCGCGGAGCTGTCGAATGTTCCCAAAATGGTCAATTCTGATGAAATATTAACATTTAATGTTTTGACTGCAAATTACTGTTGGATGTGAATTATTACTTTTTCAACTAAAATAAGTGTGTTTAAAGTCATTTCTCTGCCTGAAATTGGTCAAAATTGAAGCTTCTGAGTAAGCAAAACTCTGTAAAAATGGCAATTTTGGTCACTGTGAGGGTGTAAAAAGTGGTTATTCAACATGAGGCATGATCCAATTGACATTTTGAATCATTTTTGGTAAAGTCCAAAAAATCAATTTTCGGACGAAAAACGATGACCGCGGAGCTGTCGAACGTTCCCAAAATGGTCAATTCTGATGAAATTTTAACATTTAATCTTTTGACTGCAAATTACTGTTGGATGTGAATTATTACTTTTTCAACTAAAATAAGTGTGTTTAAAGTCAATTCTCTGCCTGAAATCGGTCAAAATTGAAGCTTCCGAGTAAGCAACACTCTGTAAAAATGGCAATGTTGGTCACTGTGAGGGTTTAAAAAGTGGTTATTCAACATGAGGCACGATCCAATTGACATTTTGAATCATTTTTGGTAAAGTCCAAAAAATCCATTTTCGGACGAAAAACGATGACCGCGGAGCTGTCGAACGTTCCCAAAATGGTCAATTCTGATTAAATTTTAACATTTAATCTTTTGCCTGCAAATTACTGTTGGATGTGAATTATTACTTTTTCAACTAAAATAAGTGTGTTTAAAGTAATTTCTGTGCCTGAAATTGGTCAAAATTGAAGCTTCTGAGTAAGCAAAACTCTGTAAAAATGGCAATTTTTGTCACTGTGAGGGTTTAAAAAGTGGTTATTCAACATGAGGCACGATCCAATTGACATTTTGAATCATTTTTGGTAAAGTCCAAAAATTCAATTTTCGGACGAAAAACGATGACCGCGGAGCTGTCGAACGTTCCCAAAATGGTCAATTCTGATGAAATTTTAACATTTAATGTTTTGACTGCAAATTACTGTTGGATGTGAATTATTACTTTTTCAACTAAAATAAGTGTGTTTAAAGTAATTGCTCTGCCTGAAATTGGTCAAAATTGAAGCTTCTGAGTAAGCAAAACTCTGTAAAAATGGCAATTTTGGTCACTGTGAGGGTTTAAAAAGTGGTTATTCAACATGAGGCATGATCCAATTGACATTTTGAATCATTTTTGGTAAAGTCCCAAAAATCAATTTTCGGACGAAAAACGATGACCGCGGAGCTGTCGAACGTTCCCAAAATGGTCAATTCTGATGAAATTTTAACATTTAATGTTTTGACTGCAAATTACTGTTGGATGTGAATTATTACTTTTTCAACTAAAATAAGTGTGTTTAAAGTAATTGCTCTGCCTGAAATTGGTCAAAATTGAAGCTTCTGAGTAAGCAAAACTCTGTAAAAATGGCAATTTTGGTCACTGTGAGGGTTTAAAAACTGGTTATTCAACATGAGGCACGATCCAATTGACATTTTGAATCATTTTTGGTAAAGTCCCAAAAATCAATTTTCGGACGAAAAACGATGACCGCGGAGCTGTCGAACGTTCCCAAAATGGTCAATTCTGATGAAATATTAACATTTAATGTTTTGACTGCAAATTACTGTTGGATGTGAATTATTACTTTTTCAACTAAAATAAGTGTGTTTAAAGTAATTGCTCTGCCTGAAATTGGTCAAAATTGAAGCTTCTGAGTAAGCAAAACTCTGTAAAAATGGCAATTTTGGTCACTGTGAGGGTTTAAAAACTGGTTATTCAACATGAGGCACGATCCAATTGACATTTTGAATCATTTTTGGTAAAGTCCAAAAAATCAATTTTCGGACGAAAAACGATGACCGCGGAGCTGTCGAACGTTCCCAAAATGGTCAATTCTGAAGAAATTTTAACATTTAATCTTTTGACTGCAAATTACTGTTGGATGTGAAATATTACTTTTTCAACTAAAATAAGTGTGTTTAAAGTCATTTCTCTGCCTGAAATTGGTCAAAATTGAAGCTTCTGAGTAAGCAAAACTCTGTAAAAATGGCAATTTTGGTCACTGTGAGGGTTTAAAAAGTGGTTATTCAACATGAGGCATGATCCAATTGACATTTTGAATCATTTTTGGTAAAGTCCAAAAAATCAATTTTCGGACGAAAAATGATGACCGCGGAGCTGTCGAACGTTCCCAAAATGGTCAATTCTGATGAAATTTTAACATTTAATCTTTTGACTGCAAATTACTGTTGGATGTGAATTATTACTTTTTCAACTAAAATAAGTGTGTTTAAAGTCAATTCTCTGCCTGAAATCGGTCAAAATTGAAGCTTCCGAGTAAGCAACACTCTGTAAAAATGGCAATTTTGGTCACTGTGAGGGTTTAAAAAGTGGTTATTCAACATGAGGCACGATCCAATTGACATTTTGAATCATTTTTGGTAAAGTCCAAAAAATCCATTTTCGGACGAAAAACGATGACCGCGGAGCTGTCGAACGTTCCCAAAATGGTCAATTCTGATTAAATTTTAACATTTAATCTTTTGCCTGCAAATTACTGTTGGATGTGAATTATTACTTTTTCAACTAAAATAAGTGTGTTTAAAGTAATTTCTGTGCCTGAAATTGGTCAAAATTGAAGCTTCTGAGTAAGCAAAACTCTGTAAAAATGGCAATTTTTGTCACTGTGAGGGTTTAAAAAGTGGTTATTCAACATGAGGCACGATCCAATTGACATTTTGAATCATTTTTGGTAAAGTCCAAAAATTCAATTTTCGGACGAAAAACGCTGACCGCGGAGCTGTCGAACGTTCCCAAAATGGTCAATTCTGATGAAATTTTAACATTTAATCTTTTGACTGCAAATTACTGTTGGATGTGAATTATTACTTTTTCAACTAAAATAAGTGTGTTTAAAGTAATTTCTGTGCCTGAAATTGGTCAAAATTGAAGCTTCTGAGTAAGCAAAACTCTGTAAAAATGTCAATTTTGGTCACTGTGAGGGTTTAAAAAGTGGTTATTCAACATGAGGCACGATCCAATTGACATTTTGAATCATTTTTGGTAAAGTCCAAAAAATCAATTTTCGGACGAAAAACGATGACCGCGGAGCTGTCGAATGTTCCCAAAATGGTCAATTCTGATGAAATATTAACATTTAATGTTTTGACTGCAAATTACTGTTGGATGTGAATTATTACTTTTTCAACTAAAATAAGTGTGTTTAAAGTAATTGCTCTGCCTGAAATTGGTCAAAATTGAAGCTTCTGAGTAAGCAAAACTCTGTAAAAATGGCAATTTTGGTCACTGTGAGGGTTTAAAAACTGGTTATTCAACATGAGGCACGATCCAATTGACATTTTGAATCATTTTTGGTAAAGTCCAAAAAATCAATTTTCGGACGAAAAACGATGACCGCGGAGCTGTCGAACGTTCCTAAAATGGTCAATTCTGAAGAAATTTTAACATTTAATCTTTTGACTGCAAATTACTGTTGGATGTGAATTATTACTTTTTCAACTAAAATAAGTGTGTTTAAAGTCATTTCTCTGCCTGAAATTGGTCAAAATTGAAGCTTCTGAGTAAGCAAAACTCTGTAAAAATGGCAATTTTGGTCACTGTGAGGGTTTAAAAAGTGGTTATTCAACATGAGGCATGATCCAATTGACATTTTGAATCATTTTTGGTAAAGTCCAAAAAATCAATTTTCGGACGAAAAACGATGACCGCGGAGCTGTCGAACGTTCCCAAAATGGTCAATTCTGATGAAATTTTAACATTTAATCTTTTGACTGCAAATTACTGTTGGATGTGAATTATTACTTTTTCAACTAAAATAAGTGTGTTTAAAGTCAATTCTCTGCCTGAAATCGGTCAAAATTGAAGCTTCCGAGTAAGCAACACTCTGTAAAAATGGCAATGTTGGTCACTGTGAGGGTTTAAAAAGTGGTTATTCAACATGAGGCACGATCCAATTGACATTTTGAATCATTTTTGGTAAAGTCCAAAAAATCCATTTTCGGACGAAAAACGATGACCGCGGAGCTGTCGAACGTTCCCAAAATGGTCAATTCTGATTAAATTTTAACATTTAATCTTTTGCCTGCAAATTACTGTTGGATGTGAATTATTACTTTTTCAACTAAAATAAGTGTGTTTAAAGTAATTTCTGTGCCTGAAATTGGTCAAAATTGAAGCTTCTGAGTAAGCAAAACTCTGTAAAAATGGCAATTTTTGTCACTCTGAGGGTTTAAAAAGTGGTTATTCAACATGAGGCACGATCCAATTGACATTTTGAATCATTTTTGGTAAAGTCCAAAAATTCAATTTTCGGACGAAAAACGATGACCGCGGAGCTGTCGAACGTTCCCAAAATGGTCAATTCTGATGAAATTTTAACATTTAATGTTTTGACTGCAAATTACTGTTGGATGTGAATTATTACTTTTTCAACTAAAATAAGTGTGTTTAAAGTAATTGCTCTGCCTGAAATTGGTCAAAATTGAAGCTTCTGAGTAAGCAAAACTCTGTAAAAATGGCAATTTTGGTCACTGTGAGGGTTTAAAAAGTGGTTATTCAACATGAGGCATGATCCAATTGACATTTTGAATCATTTTTGGTAAAGTCCCAAAAATCAATTTTCGGACGAAAAACGATGACCGCGGAGCTGTCGAACGTTCCCAAAATGGTCAATTCTGATGAAATTTTAACATTTAATGTTTTGACTGCAAATTACTGTTGGATGTGAATTATTACTTTTTCAACTAAAATAAGTGTGTTTAAAGTAATTGCTCTGCCTGAAATTGGTCAAAATTGAAGCTTCTGAGTAAGCAAAACTCTGTAAAAATGGCAATTTTGGTCACTGTGAGGGTTTAAAAACTGGTTATTCAACATGAGGCACGATCCAATTGACATTTTGAATCATTTTTGGTAAAGTCCCAAAAATCAATTTTCGGACGAAAAACGATGACCGCGGAGCTGTCGAACGTTCCCAAAATGGTCAATTCTGATGAAATTTTAACATTTAATCTTTTGACTGCAAATTACTGTTGGATGTGAATTATTACTTTTTCAACTAAAATAAGTGTGTTTAAAGTCATTTCTCTGCCTGAATTTGGTCAAAATTGAAGCTTCTGAGTAAGCAAAACTCTGTAAAAATGTCAATTTTGGTCACTGTGAGGGTTTAAAAAGTGGTTATTCAACATGAGGCACGATCCAATTGACATTTTGAATCATTTTTGGTAAAGTCCAAAAAATCAATTTTCGGACGAAAAACGATGACCGCGGAGCTGTCGAACGTTCCCAAAATGGTCAATTCTGATGAAATATTAACATTTAATGTTTTGACTGCAAATTACTGTTGGATGTGAATTATTACTTTTTCAACTAAAATAAGTGTGTTTAAAGTAATTGCTCTGCCTGAAATTGGTCAAAATTGAAGCTTCTGAGTAAGCAAAACTCTGTAAAAATGGCAATTTTGGTCACTGTGAGGGTTTAAAAACTGGTTATTCAACATGAGGCACGATCCAATTGACATTTTGAATCATTTTTGGTAAAGTCCAAAAAATCAATTTTCGGACGAAAAACGATGACCGCGGAGCTGTCGAACGTTCCCAAAATGGTCAATTCTGAAGAAATTTTAACATTTAATCTTTTGACTGCAAATTACTGTTGGATGTGAAATATTACTTTTTCAACTAAAATAAGTGTGTTTAAAGTCATTTCTCTGCCTGAAATTGGTCAAAATTGAAGCTTCTGAGTAAGCAAAACTCTGTAAAAATGGCAATTTTGGTCACTGTGAGGGTTTAAAAAGTGGTTATTCAACATGAGGCATGATCCAATTGACATTTTGAATCATTTTTGGTAAAGTCCAAAAAATCAATTTTCGGACGAAAAACGATGACCGCGGAGCTGTCGAACGTTCCCAAAATGGTCAATTCTGATGAAATTTTAACATTTAATCTTTTGACTGCAAATTACTGTTGGATGTGAATTATTACTTTTTCAACTAAAATAAGTGTGTTTAAAGTCAATTCTCTGCCTGAAATCGGTCAAAATTGAAGCTTCCGAGTAAGCAACACTCTGTAAAAATGGCAATTTTGGTCACTGTGAGGGTTTAAAAAGTGGTTATTCAACATGAGGCACGATCCAATTGACATTTTGAATCATTTTTGGTAAAGTCCAAAAAATCCATTTTCGGACGAAAAACGATGACCGCGGAGCTGTCGAACGTTCCCAAAATGGTCAATTCTGATTAAATTTTAACATTTAATCTTTTGCCTGCAAATTACTGTTGGATGTGAATTATTACTTTTTCAACTAAAATAAGTGTGTTTAAAGTAATTTCTGTGCCTGAAATTGGTCAAAATTGAAGTTTCTGAGTAAGCAAAACTCTGTAAAAATGGCAATTTTTGTCACTGTGAGGGTTTAAAAAGTGGTTATTCAACATGAGGCACGATCCAATTGACATTTTGAATCATTTTTGGTAAAGTCCAAAAATTCAATTTTCGGACGAAAAACGCTGACCGCGGAGCTGTCGAACGTTCCCAAAATGGTCAATTCTGATGAAATTTTAACATTTAATGTTTTGACTGCAAATTACTGTTGGATGTGAATTATTACTTTTTCAACTAAAATAAGTGTGTTTAAAGTAATTGCTCTGCCTGAAATTGGTCAAAATTGAAGCTTCTGAGTAAGCAAAACTCTGTAAAAATGGCAATTTTGGTCACTGTGAGGGTTTAAAAACTGGTTATTCAACATGAGGCACGATCCAATTGACATTTTGAATCATTTTTGGTAAAGTCCAAAAAATCAATTTTCGGACAAAAAACGATGACCGCGGAGCTGTCGAACGTTCCCAAAATGGTCAATTCTGAAGAAATTTTAACATTTAATCTTTTGACTGCAAATTACTGTTGGATGTGAATTATTACTTTTTCAACTAAAATAAGTGTGTTTAAAGTCATTTCTCTGCCTGAAATTGGTCAAAATTGAAGCTTCTGAGTAAGCAAAACTCTGTAAAAATGGCACTTTTGGTCACTGTGAGGGTTTAAAAAGTGGTTATTCAACATGAGGCATGATCCAATTGACATTTTGAATCATTTTTGGTAAAGTCCAAAAAATCAATTTTCGGACGAAAAACGATGACCGCGGAGCTGTCGAACGTTCCCAAAATGGTCAATTCTGATGAAATTTTAACATTTAATCTTTTGACTGCAAATTACTGTTGGATGTGAATTATTACTTTTTCAACTAAAATAAGTGTGTTTAAAGTCAATTCTCTGCCTGAAATCGGTCAAAATTGAAGCTTCGGAGTAAGCAACACTCTGTAAAAATGGCAATTTTGGTCACTGTGAGGGTTTAAAAAGTGGTTATTCAACATGAGGCACGATCCAATTGACATTTTGAATCATTTTTGGTAAAGTCCAAAAAATCCATTTTCGGACGAAAAACGATGACCGCGGAGCTGTCGAACGTTCCCAAAATGGTCAATTCTGATTAAATTTTAACATTTAATCTTTTGCCTGCAAATTACTGTTGGATGTGAATTATTACTTTTTCAACTAAAATAAGTGTGTTTAAAGTAATTTCTGTGCCTGAAATTGGTCAAAATTGAAGCTTCTGAGTAAGCAAAACTCTGTAAAAATGGCAATTTTTGTCACTGTGAGGGTTTAAAAAGTGGTTATTCAACATGAGGCACGATCCAATTGACATTTTGAATCATTTTTGGTAAAGTCCAAAAATTCAATTTTCGGACGAAAAACGATGACCGCGAAGCTGTCGAACGTTCCCAAAATGGTCAATTCTGATGAAATTTTAACATTTAATGTTTTGACTGCAAATTACTGTTGGATGTGAATTATTACTTTTTCAACTAAAATAAGTGTGTTTAAAGTAATTTCTGTGCCTGAAATTCGTCAAAATTGAAGCTTCTGAGTAAGCAAAACTCTGTAAAAATGGCAATTTTGGTCACTGTGAGGGTTTAAAAAGTGGTTATTCAACATGAGGCATGATCCAATTGACATTTTGAATCATTTTTGGTAAAGTCCAAAAAATCAATTTTCGGACGAAAAACGATGACCGCGGAGCTGTCGAACGTTCCCAAAATGGTCAATTCTGATGAAATTTTAACATTTAATCTTTTGACTGCAAATTACTGTTGGATGTGAATTATTACTTTTTCAACTAAAATAAGTGTGTTTAAAGTAATTTCTGTGCCTGAAATTGGTCAAAATTGAAGCTTCTGAGTAAGCAAAACTCTGTAAAAATGTCAATTTTGGTCACTGTGAGGGTTTAAAAAGTGGTTATTCAACATGAGGCACGATCCAATTGACATTTTGAATCATTTTTGGTAAAGTCCAAAAAATCAATTTTCGGACGAAAAACGATGACCGCGGAGCTGTCGAATGTTCCCAAAATGGTCAATTCTGATGAAATATTAACATTTAATGTTTTGACTGCAAATTACTGTTGGATGTGAATTATTACTTTTTCAACTAAAATAAGTGTGTTTAAAGTAATTGCTCTGCCTGAAATTGGTCAAAATTGAAGCTTCTGAGTAAGCAAAACTCTGTAAAAATGGCAATTTTGGTCACTGTGAGGGTTTAAAAACTGGTTATTCAACATGAGGCACGATCCAATTGACATTTTGAATCATTTTTGGTAAAGTCCAAAAAATAAATTTTCGGACGAAAAACGATGACCGCGGAGCTGTCGAACGTTCCTAAAATGGTCAATTCTGAAGAAATTTTAACATTTAATCTTTTGACTGCAAATTACTGTTGGATGTGAATTATTACTTTTTCAACTAAAATAAGTGTGTTTAAAGTCATTTCTCTGCCTGAAATTGGTCAAAATTGAAGCTTCTGAGTAAGCAAAACTCTGTAAAAATGGCAATTTTGGTCACTGTGAGGGTTTAAAAAGTGGTTATTCAACATGAGGCATGATCCAATTGACATTTTGAATCATTTTTGGTAAAGTCCAAAAAATCAATTTTCGGACGAAAAACGATGACCGCGGAGCTGTCGAACGTTCCCAAAATGGTCAATTCTGATGAAATTTTAACATTTAATCTTTTGACTGCAAATTACTGTTGGATGTGAATTATTACTTTTTCAACTAAAATAAGTGTGTTTAAAGTCAATTCTCTGCCTGAAATCGGTCAAAATTGAAGCTTCCGAGTAAGCAACACTCTGTAAAAATGGCAATGTTGGTCACTGTGAGGGTTTAAAAAGTGGTTATTCAACATGAGGCACGATCCAATTGACATTTTGAATCATTTTTGGTAAAGTCCAAAAAATCCATTTTCGGACGAAAAACGATGACCGCGGAGCTGTCGAACGTTCCCAAAATGGTCAATTCTGATTAAATTTTAACATTTAATCTTTTGCCTGCAAATTACTGTTGGATGTGAATTATTACTTTTTCAACTAAAATAAGTGTGTTTAAAGTAATTTCTGTGCCTGAAATTGGTCAAAATTGAAGCTTCTGAGTAAGCAAAACTCTGTAAAAATGGCAATTTTTGTCACTGTGAGGGTTTAAAAAGTGGTTATTCAACATGAGGCACGATCCAATTGACATTTTGAATCATTTTTGGTAAAGTCCAAAAATTCAATTTTCGGACGAAAAACGATGACCGCGGAGCTGTCGAACGTTCCCAAAATGGTCAATTCTGATGAAATTTTAACATTTAATGTTTTGACTGCAAATTACTGTTGGATGTGAATTATTACTTTTTCAACTAAAATAAGTGTGTTTAAAGTAATTGCTCTGCC
This sequence comes from Lissotriton helveticus, assembly GCF_964261635.1. Lineage (NCBI taxonomy): Eukaryota > Metazoa > Chordata > Amphibia > Caudata > Salamandridae > Lissotriton > Lissotriton helveticus. Next base: position 1,160,708,548 of record NC_136069.1, on the reverse strand, counting down.
TGAAATTGGTCAAAATTGAAGCTTCTAAGTAAGCAAAACTCTGTAAAAATGGCAATTTTGGTCACTGTGAGGGTTTAAAAACTGGTTATTCAACATGAGGCACGATCCAATTGACATTTTGAATCATTTTTGGTAAAGTCCCAAAAATCAATTTTCGGACGAAAAACGATGACCGCGGAGCTGTCGAACGTTCCCAAAATGGTCAATTCTGATGAAATATTAACATTTAATGTTTTGACTGCAAATTACTGTTGGATGTGAATTATTACTTTTTCAACTAAAATAAGTGTGTTTAAAGTAATTGCTCTGCCTGAAATTGGTCAAAATTGAAGCTTCTGAGTAAGCAAAACTCTGTAAAAATGGCAATTTTGGTCACTGTGAGGGTTTAAAAACTGGTTATTCAACATGAGGCACGATCCAATTGACATTTTGAATCATTTTTGGTAAAGTCCAAAAAATCAATTTTCGGACGAAAAACGATGACCGCGGAGCTGTCGAACGTTCCCAAAATGGTCAATTCTGAAGAAATTTTAACATTTAATCTTTTGACTGCAAATTACTGTTGGATGTGAAATATTACTTTTTCAACTAAAATAAGTGTGTTTAAAGTCATTTCTCTGCCTGAAATTGGTCAAAATTGAAGCTTCTGAGTAAGCAAAACTCTGTAAAAATGGCAATTTTGGTCACTGTGAGGGTTTAAAAAGTGGTTATTCAACATGAGGCATGATCCAATTGACATTTTGAATCATTTTTGGTAAAGTCCAAAAAATAAATTTTCGGACGAAAAATGATGACCGCGGAGCTGTCGAACGTTCCCAAAATGGTCAATTCTGATGAAATTTTAACATTTAATCTTTTGACTGCAAATTACTGTTGGATGTGAATTATTACTTTTTCAACTAAAATAAGTGTGTTTAAAGTCAATTCTCTGCCTGAAATCGGTCAAAATTGAAGCTTCCGAGTAAGCAACACTCTGTAAAAATGGCAATTTTGGTCACTGTGAGGGTTTAAAAAGTGGTTATTCAACATGAGGCACGATCCAATTGACATTTTGAATCATTTTTGGTAAAGTCCAAAAAATCCATTTTCGGACGAAAAACGATGACCGCGGAGCTGTCGAACGTTCCCAAAATGGTCAATTCTGATTAAATTTTAACATTTAATCTTTTGCCTGCAAATTACTGTTGGATGTGAATTATTACTTTTTCAACTAAAATAAGTGTGTTTAAAGTAATTTCTGTGCCTGAAATTGGTCAAAATTGAAGCTTCTGAGTAAGCAAAACTCTGTAAAAATGGCAATTTTTGTCACTGTGAGGGTTTAAAAAGTGGTTATTCAACATGAGGCACGATCCAATTGACATTTTGAATCATTTTTGGTAAAGTCCAAAAATTCAATTTTCGGACGAAAAACGCTGACCGCGGAGCTGTCGAACGTTCCCAAAATGGTCAATTCTGATGAAATTTTAACATTTAATGTTTTGACTGCAAATTACTGTTGGATGTGAATTATTACTTTTTCAACTAAAATAAGTGTGTTTAAAGTAATTGCTCTGCCTGAAATTGGTCAAAATTGAAGCTTCTGAGTAAGCAAAACTCTGTAAAAATGGCAATTTTGGTCACTGTGAGGGTTTAAAAAGTGGTTATTCAACATGAGGCACGATCCAATTGACATTTTGAATCATTTTTGGTAAAGTCCAAAAAATCAATTTTCGGACGAAAAACGATGACCGCGGAGCTGTCGAACGTTCCCAAAATGGTCAATTCTGATGAAATTTTAACATTTAATCTTTTGACTGCAAATTACTGTTGGATGTGAATTATTACTTTTTCAACTAAAATAAGTGTGTTTAAAGTAATTTCTGTGCCTGAAATTGGTCAAAATTGAAGCTTCTGAGTAAGCAAAACTCTGTAAAAATGTCAATTTTGGTCACTGTGAGGGTTTAAAAAGTGGTTATTCAACATGAGGCACGATCCAATTGACATTTTGAATCATTTTTGGTAAAGTCCAAAAAATCAATTTTCGGACGAAAAACGATGACCGCGGAGCTGTCGAATGTTCCCAAAATGGTCAATTCTGATGAAATATTAACATTTAATGTTTTGACTGCAAATTACTGTTGGATGTGAATTATTACTTTTTCAACTAAAATAAGTGTGTTTAAAGTAATTGCTCTGCCTGAAATTGGTCAAAATTGAAGCTTCTGAGTAAGCAAAACTCTGTAAAAATGGCAATTTTGGTCACTGTGAGGGTTTAAAAACTGGTTATTCAACATGAGGCACGATCCAATTGACATTTTGAATCATTTTTGGTAAAGTCCAAAAAATCAATTTTCGGACGAAAAACGATGACCGCGGAGCTGTCGAACGTTCCTAAAATGGTCAATTCTGAAGAAATTTTAACATTTAATCTTTTGACTGCAAATTACTGTTGGATGTGAATTATTACTTTTTCAACTAAAATAAGTGTGTTTAAAGTCATTTCTCTGCCTGAAATTGGTCAAAATTGAAGCTTCTGAGTAAGCAAAACTCTGTAAAAATGGCAATTTTGGTCACTGTGAGGGTTTAAAAAGTGGTTATTCAACATGAGGCATGATCCAATTGACATTTTGAATCATTTTTGGTAAAGTCCAAAAAATCAATTTTCGGACGAAAAACGATGACCGCGGAGCTGTCGAACGTTCCCAAAATGGTCAATTCTGATGAAATTTTAACATTTAATCTTTTGACTGCAAATTACTGTTGGATGTGAATTATTACTTTTTCAACTAAAATAAGTGTGTTTAAAGTCAATTCTCTGCCTGAAATCGGTCAAAATTGAAGCTTCCGAGTAAGCAACACTCTGTAAAAATGGCAATGTTGGTCACTGTGAGGGTTTAAAAAGTGGTTATTCAACATGAGGCACGATCCAATTGACATTTTGAATCATTTTTGGTAAAGTCCAAAAAATCCATTTTCGGACGAAAAACGATGACCGCGGAGCTGTCGAACGTTCCCAAAATGGTCAATTCTGATTAAATTTTAACATTTAATCTTTTGCCTGCAAATTACTGTTGGATGTGAATTATTACTTTTTCAACTAAAATAAGTGTGTTTAAAGTAATTTCTGTGCCTGAAATTGGTCAAAATTGAAGCTTCTGAGTAAGCAAAACTCTGTAAAAATGGCAATTTTTGTCACTCTGAGGGTTTAAAAAGTGGTTATTCAACATGAGGCACGATCCAATTGACATTTTGAATCATTTTTGGTAAAGTCCAAAAATTCAATTTTCGGACGAAAAACGATGACCGCGGAGCTGTCGAACGTTCCCAAAATGGTCAATTCTGATGAAATTTTAACATTTAATGTTTTGACTGCAAATTACTGTTGGATGTGAATTATTACTTTTTCAACTAAAATAAGTGTGTTTAAAGTAATTGCTCTGCCTGAAATTGGTCAAAATTGAAGCTTCTGAGTAAGCAAAACTCTGTAAAAATGGCAATTTTGGTCACTGTGAGGGTTTAAAAAGTGGTTATTCAACATGAGGCATGATCCAATTGACATTTTGAATCATTTTTGGTAAAGTCCCAAAAATCAATTTTCGGACGAAAAACGATGACCGCGGAGCTGTCGAACGTTCCCAAAATGGTCAATTCTGATGAAATTTTAACATTTAATGTTTTGACTGCAAATTACTGTTGGATGTGAATTATTACTTTTTCAACTAAAATAAGTGTGTTTAAAGTAATTGCTCTGCCTGAAATTGGTCAAAATTGAAGCTTCTGAGTAAGCAAAACTCTGTAAAAATGGCAATTTTGGTCACTGTGAGGGTTTAAAAACTGGTTATTCAACATGAGGCACGATCCAATTGACATTTTGAATCATTTTTGGTAAAGTCCCAAAAATCAATTTTCGGACGAAAAACGATGACCGCGGAGCTGTCGAACGTTCCCAAAATGGTCAATTCTGATGAAATTTTAACATTTAATCTTTTGACTGCAAATTACTGTTGGATGTGAATTATTACTTTTTCAACTAAAATAAGTGTGTTTAAAGTCATTTCTCTGCCTGAATTTGGTCAAAATTGAAGCTTCTGAGTAAGCAAAACTCTGTAAAAATGTCAATTTTGGTCACTGTGAGGGTTTAAAAAGTGGTTATTCAACATGAGGCACGATCCAATTGACATTTTAAATCATTTTTGGTAAAGTCCAAAAAATCAATTTTCGGACGAAAAACGATGACCGCGGAGCTGTCGAACGTTCCCAAAATGGTCAATTCTGATGAAATATTAACATTTAATGTTTTGACTGCAAATTACTGTTGGATGTGAATTATTACTTTTTCAACTAAAATAAGTGTGTTTAAAGTAATTGCTCTGCCTGAAATTGGTCAAAATTGAAGCTTCTGAGTAAGCAAAACTCTGTAAAAATGGCAATTTTGGTCACTGTGAGGGTTTAAAAACTGGTTATTCAACATGAGGCACGATCCAATTGACATTTTGAATCATTTTTGGTAAAGTCCAAAAAATCAATTTTCGGACGAAAAACGATGACCGCGGAGCTGTCGAACGTTCCCAAAATGGTCAATTCTGAAGAAATTTTAACATTTAATCTTTTGACTGCAAATTACTGTTGGATGTGAAATATTACTTTTTCAACTAAAATAAGTGTGTTTAAAGTCATTTCTCTGCCTGAAATTGGTCAAAATTGAAGCTTCTGAGTAAGCAAAACTCTGTAAAAATGGCAATTTTGGTCACTGTGAGGGTTTAAAAAGTGGTTATTCAACATGAGGCATGATCCAATTGACATTTTGAATCATTTTTGGTAAAGTCCAAAAAATCAATTTTCGGACGAAAAACGATGACCGCGGAGCTGTCGAACGTTCCCAAAATGGTCAATTCTGATGAAATTTTAACATTTAATCTTTTGACTGCAAATTACTGTTGGATGTGAATTATTACTTTTTCAACTAAAATAAGTGTGTTTAAAGTCAATTCTCTGCCTGAAATCGGTCAAAATTGAAGCTTCCGAGTAAGCAACACTCTGTAAAAATGGCAATTTTGGTCACTGTGAGGGTTTAAAAAGTGGTTATTCAACATGAGGCACGATCCAATTGACATTTTGAATCATTTTTGGTAAAGTCCAAAAAATCCATTTTCGGACGAAAAACGATGACCGCGGAGCTGTCGAACGTTCCCAAAATGGTCAATTCTGATTAAATTTTAACATTTAATCTTTTGCCTGCAAATTACTGTTGGATGTGAATTATTACTTTTTCAACTAAAATAAGTGTGTTTAAAGTAATTTCTGGGCCTGAAATTGGTCAAAATTGAAGTTTCTGAGTAAGCAAAACTCTGTAAAAATGGCAATTTTTGTCACTGTGAGGGTTTAAAAAGTGGTTATTCAACATGAGGCACGATCCAATTGACATTTTGAATCATTTTTGGTAAAGTCCAAAAATTCAATTTTCGGACGAAAAACGCTGACCGCGGAGCTGTCGAACGTTCCCAAAATGGTCAATTCTGATGAAATTTTAACATTTAATGTTTTGACTGCAAATTACTGTTGGATGTGAATTATTACTTTTTCAACTAAAATAAGTGTGTTTAAAGTAATTGCTCTGCCTGAAATTGGTCAAAATTGAAGCTTCTGAGTAAGCAAAACTCTGTAAAAATGGCAATTTTGGTCACTGTGAGGGTTTAAAAAGTGGTTATTCAACATGAGGCATGATCCAATTGACATTTTGAATCATTTTTGGTAAAGTCCCAAAAATAAATTTTCGGACGAAAAACGATGACCGCGGAGCTGTCGAACGTTCCCAAAATGGTCAATTCTGATGAAATTTTAACATTTAATGTTTTGACTGCAAATTACTGTTGGATGTGAATTATTACTTTTTCAACTAAAATAAGTGTGTTTAAAGTAATTGCTCTGCCTGAAATTGGTCAAAATTGAAGCTTCTGAGTAAGCAAAACTCTGTAAAAATGGCAATTTTGGTCACTGTGAGGGTTTAAAAACTGGTTATTCAACATGAGGCACGATCCAATTGACATTTTGAATCATTTTTGGTAAAGTCCAAAAAATCAATTTTCGGACAAAAAACGATGACCGCGGAGCTGTCGAACGTTCCCAAAATGGTCAATTCTGAAGAAATTTTAACATTTAATCTTTTGACTGCAAATTACTGTTGGATGTGAATTATTACTTTTTCAACTAAAATAAGTGTGTTTAAAGTCATTTCTCTGCCTGAAATTGGTCAAAATTGAAGCTTCTGAGTAAGCAAAACTCTGTAAAAATGGCACTTTTGGTCACTGTGAGGGTTTAAAAAGTGGTTATTCAACATGAGGCATGATCCAATTGACATTTTGAATCATTTTTGGTAAAGTCCAAAAAATCAATTTTCGGACGAAAAACGATGACCGCGGAGCTGTCGAACGTTCCCAAAATGGTCAATTCTGATGAAATTTTAACATTTAATCTTTTGACTGCAAATTACTGTTGGATGTGAATTATTACTTTTTCAACTAAAATAAGTGTGTTTAAAGTCAATTCTCTGCCTGAAATCGGTCAAAATTGAAGCTTCGGAGTAAGCAACACTCTGTAAAAATGGCAATTTTGGTCACTGTGAGGGTTTAAAAAGTGGTTATTCAACATGAGGCACGATCCAATTGACATTTTGAATCATTTTTGGTAAAGTCCAAAAAATCCATTTTCGGACGAAAAACGATGACCGCGGAGCTGTCGAACGTTCCCAAAATGGTCAATTCTGATTAAATTTTAACATTTAATCTTTTGCCTGCAAATTACTGTTGGATGTGAATTATTACTTTTTCAACTAAAATAAGTGTGTTTAAAGTAATTTCTGTGCCTGAAATTGGTCAAAATTGAAGCTTCTGAGTAAGCAAAACTCTGTAAAAATGGCAATTTTTGTCACTGTGAGGGTTTAAAAAGTGGTTATTCAACATGAGGCACGATCCAATTGACATTTTGAATCATTTTTGGTAAAGTCCAAAAATTCAATTTTCGGACGAAAAACGATGACCGCGAAGCTGTCGAACGTTCCCAAAATGGTCAATTCTGATGAAATTTTAACATTTAATGTTTTGACTGCAAATTACTGTTGGATGTGAATTATTACTTTTTCAACTAAAATAAGTGTGTTTAAAGTAATTTCTGTGCCTGAAATTCGTCAAAATTGAAGCTTCTGAGTAAGCAAAACTCTGTAAAAATGGCAATTTTGGTCACTGTGAGGGTTTAAAAAGTGGTTATTCAACATGAGGCATGATCCAATTGACATTTTGAATCATTTTTGGTAAAGTCCAAAAAATCAATTTTCGGACGAAAAACGATGACCGCGGAGCTGTCGAACGTTCCCAAAATGGTCAATTCTGATGAAATTTTAACATTTAATCTTTTGACTGCAAATTACTGTTGGATGTGAATTATTACTTTTTCAACTAAAATAAGTGTGTTTAAAGTCATTTCTCTGCCTGAAATTGGTCAAAATTGAAGCTTCCGAGTAGGCAAAACTCTGTAAAAATGGCAATTTTGGTCACTGTGAGGGTTTAAAAAGTGGTTATTCAACGTGAGGCACGATCCAATTGACATTTTGAATCATTTTTGGTAAAGTCCCAAAAATCAATTTTCGGACGAAAAACGATGACCGCGGAGCTGTCGAACAAAATGGTCAATTCTGATGAAATTTTAACATTTAATCTTTTGACTGCAAATTACTGTTGGATGTGAATTATTACTTTTTCAACTAAAATAAGTGTGTTTAAAGTCATTTCTCTGCCTGAATTTGGTCAAAATTGAAGCTTCTGAGTAAGCAAAACTCTAAAAATGGCAATTTTGGTCACTGTGAGGGTTTAAAAACTGGTTATTCAACATGAGGCACGATCCAATTGACATTTTGAATCATTTTTGGTAAAGTCCAAAAAATCAATTTTCGGACGAAAAACGATGACCGCGGAGCTGTCGAACGTTCCCAAAATGGTCAATTCTGATGAAATTTTAACATTTAATCTTTTGACTGCAAATTACTGTTGGATGTGAATTATTACTTTTTCAACTAAAATAAGTGTGTTTAAAGTAATTTCTGTGCCTGAAATTGGTCAAAATTGAAGCTTCTGAGTAAGCAAAACTCTGTAAAAATGTCAATTTTGGTCACTGTGAGGGTTTAAAAAGTGGTTATTCAACATGAGGCACGATCCAATTGACATTTTGAATCATTTTTGGTAAAGTCCAAAAAATCAATTTTCGGACGAAAAACGATGACCGCGGAGCTGTCGAATGTTCCCAAAATGGTCAATTCTGATGAAATATTAACATTTAATGTTTTGACTGCAAATTACTGTTGGATGTGAATTATTACTTTTTCAACTAAAATAAGTGTGTTTAAAGTAATTGCTCTGCCTGAAATTGGTCAAAATTGAAGCTTCTGAGTAAGCAAAACTCTGTAAAAATGGCAATTTTGGTCACTGTGAGGGTTTAAAAACTGGTTATTCAACATGAGGCACGATCCAATTGACATTTTGAATCATTTTTGGTAAAGTCCAAAAAATCAATTTTCGGACGAAAAACGATGACCGCGGAGCTGTCGAACGTTCCCAAAATGGTCAATTCTGAAGAAATTTTAACATTTAATCTTTTGACTGCAAATTACTGTTGGATGTGAATTATTACTTTTTCAACTAAAATAAGTGTGTTTAAAGTCATTTCTCTGCCTGAAATTGGTCAAAATTGAAGCTTCTGAGTAAGCAAAACTCTGTAAAAATGGCAATTTTGGTCACTGTGAGGGTTTAAAAAGTGGTTATTCAACATGAGGCATGATCCAATTGACATTTTGAATCATTTTTGGTAAAGTCCAAAAAATCAATTTTCGGACGAAAAACGATGACCGCGGAGCTGTCGAACGTTCCCAAAATGGTCAATTCTGATGAAATTTTAACATTTAATCTTTTGACTGCAAATTACTGTTGGATGTGAATTATTACTTTTTCAACTAAAATAAGTGTGTTTAAAGTCAATTCTCTGCCTGAAATCGGTCAAAATTGAAGCTTCCGAGTAAGCAACACTCTGTAAAAATGGCAATTTTGGTCACTGTGAGGGTTTAAAAAGTGGTTATTCAACATGAGGCACGATCCAATTGACATTTTGAATCATTTTTGGTAAAGTCCAAAAAATCCATTTTCGGACGAAAAACGATGACCGCGGAGCTGTCGAACGTTCCCAAAATGGTCAATTCTGATTAAATTTTAACATTTAATCTTTTGCCTGCAAATTACTGTTGGATGTGAATTATTACTTTTTCAACTAAAATAAGTGTGTTTAAAGTAATTTTTGTGCCTGAAATTGGTCAAAATTGAAGCTTCTGAGTAAGCAAAACTCTGTAAAAATGGCAATTTTTGTCACTGTGAGGGTTTAAAAAGTGGTTATTCAACATGAGGCACGATCCAATTGACATTTTGAATCATTTTTGGTAAAGTCCAAAAATTCAATTTTCGGACGAAAAACGATGACCGCGGAGCTGTCGAACGTTCCCAAAATGGTCAATTCTGATGAAATTTTAACATTTAATGTTTTGACTGCAAATTACTGTTGGATGTGAATTATTACTTTTTCAACTAAAATAAGTGTGTTTAAAGTAATTGCTCTGCCTGAAATTGGTCAAAATTGAAGCTTCTGAGTAAGCAAAACTCTGTAAAAATGGCAATTTTGGTCACTGTGAGGGTTTAAAAAGTGGTTATTCAACATGAGGCATGATCCAATTGACATTTTGAATCATTTTTGGTAAAGTCCCAAAAATCAATTTTCGGACGAAAAACGATGACCACGGAGCTGTCGAACGTTCCCAAAATGGTCAATTCTGATGAAATTTTAACATTTAATGTTTTGACTGCAAATTACTGTTGGATGTGAATTATTACTTTTTCAACTAAAATAAGTGTGTTTAAAGTAATTGCTCTGCCTGAAATTGGTCAAAATTGAAGCTTCTGAGTAAGCAAAACTCTGTAAAAATGGCAATTTTGGTCACTGTGAGGGTTTAAAAACTGGTTATTCAACATGAGGCACGATCCAATTGACATTTTGAATCATTTTTGGTAAAGTCCCAAAAATCAATTTTCGGACGAAAAACGATGACCGCGGAGCTGTCGAACGTTCCCAAAATGGTAAATTCTGATGAAATTTTAACATTTAATCTTTTGACTGCAAATTACTGTTGGATGTGAATTATTACTTTTTCAACTAAAATAAGTGTGTTTAAAGTCATTTCTCTGCCTGAATTTGGTCAAAATTGAAGCTTCTGAGTAAGCAAAACTCTGTAAAAATGTCAATTTTGGTCACTGTGAGGGTTTAAAAAGTGGTTATTCAACATGAGGCACGATCCAATTGACATTTTGAATCATTTTTGGTAAAGTCCCAAAAATCAATTTTCGGACGAAAAACGATGACCGCGGAGCTGTCGAACGTTCCCAAAATGGTCAATTCTGATGAAATATTAACATTTAATGTTTTGACTGCAAATTACTGTTGGATGTGAATTATTACTTTTTCAACTAAAATAAGTGTGTTTAAAGTAATTGCTCTGCCTGAAATTGGTCAAAATTGAAGCTTCTGAGTAAGCAAAACTCTGTAAAAATGGCAATTTTGGTCACTGTGAGGGTTTAAAAACTGGTTATTCAACATGAGGCACGATCCAATTGACATTTTGAATCATTTTTGGTAAAGTCCAAAAAATCTATTTTCGGACGAAAAACGATGACCGCGGAGCTGTCGAACGTTCCCAAAATGGTCAATTCTGAAGAAATGTTAACATTTAATCTTTTGACTGCAAATTACTGTTGGATGTGAATTATTACTTTTTCAACTAAAATAAGTGTGTTTAAAGTCATTTCTCTGCCTGAAATTGGTCAAAATTGAAGCTTCTGAGTAAGCAAAACTCTGTAAAAATGGCAATTTTGGTCACTGTGAGGGTTTAAAAAGTGGTTATTCAACATGAGGCATGATCCAATTGACATTTTGAATCATTTTTGGTAAAGTCCAAAAAATCAATTTTCGGACGAAAAACGATGACCGCGGAGCTGTCGAACGTTCCCAAAATGGTGAATTCTGATGAAATTTTAACATTTAATCTTTTGACTGCAAATTACTGTTGGATGTGAATTATTACTTTTTCAACTAAAATAAGTGTGTTTAAAGTCAATTCTCTGCCTGAAATCGGTCAAAATTGAAGCTTCCGAGTAAGCAACACTCTGTAAAAATGGCAATTTTGGTCACTGTGAGGGTTTAAAAAGTGGTTATTCAACATGAGGCACGATCCAATTGACATTTTGAATCATTTTTGGTAAAGTCCAAAAAATCCATTTTCGGACGAAAAACGATGACCGCGGAGCTGTCGAACGTTCCCAAAATGGTCAATTCTGATTAAATTTTAACATTTAATCTTTTGCCTGCAAATTACTGTTGGATGTGAATTATTACTTTTTCAACTAAAATAAGTGTGTTTAAAGTAATTTCTGTGCCTGAAATTGGTCAAAATTGAAGCTTCTGAGTAAGCAAAACTCTGTAAAAATGGCAATTTTTGTCACTGTGAGGGTTTAAAAAGTGGTTATTCAACATGAGGCACGATCCAATTGACATTTTGAATCATTTTTGGTAAAGTCCAAAAATTCAATTTTCGGACGAAAAACGATGACCGCGAAGCTGTCGAACGTTCCCAAAATGGTCAATTCTGATGAAATTTTAACATTTAATGTTTTGACTGCAAATTACTGTTGGATGTGAATTATTACTTTTTCAACTAAAATAAGTGTGTTTAAAGTAATTTCTGTGCCTGAAATTCGTCAAAATTGAAGCTTCTGAGTAAGCAAAACTCTGTAAAAATGGCAATTTTGGTCACTGTGAGGGTTTAAAAAGTGGTTATTCAACATGAGGCATGATCCAATTGACATTTTGAATCATTTTTGGTAAAGTCCAAAAAATCAATTTTCGGACGAAAAACGATGACCGCGGAGCTGTCGAACGTTCCCAAAATGGTCAATTCTGATGAAATTTTAACATTTAATCTTTTGACTGCAAATTACTGTTGGATGTGAATTATTACTTTTTCAACTAAAATAAGTGTGTTTAAAGTCATTTCTCTGCCTGAAATTGGTCAAAATTGAAGCTTCCGAGTAGGCAAAACTCTGTAAAAATGGCAATTTTGGTCACTGTGAGGGTTTAAAAAGTGGTTATTCAACGTGAGGCACGATCCAATTGACATTTTGAATCATTTTTGGTAAAGTCCCAAAAATCAATTTTCGGACGAAAAACGATGACCGCGGAGCTGTCGAACAAAATGGTCAATTCTGATGAAATTTTAACATTTAATCTTTTGACTGCAAATTACTGTTGGATGTGAATTATTACTTTTTCAACTAAAATAAGTGTGTTTAAAGTCATTTCTCTGCCTGAATTTGGTCAAAATTGAAGCTTCTGAGTAAGCAAAACTCTAAAAATGGCAATTTTGGTCACTGTGAGGGTTTAAAAACTGGTTATTCAACATGAGGCACGATCCAATTGACATTTTGAATCATTTTTGGTAAAGTCCAAAAAATCAATTTTCGGACGAAAAACGATGACCGCGGAGCTGTCGAACGTTCCCAAAATGGTCAATTCTGATGAAATTTTAACATTTAATCTTTTGACTGCAAATTACTGTTGGATGTGAATTATTACTTTTTCAACTAAAATAAGTGTGTTTAAAGTAATTTCTGTGCCTGAAATTGGTCAAAATTGAAGCTTCTGAGTAAGCAAAACTCTGTAAAAATGTCAATTTTGGTCACTGTGAGGGTTTAAAAAGTGGTTATTCAACATGAGGCACGATCCAATTGACATTTTGAATCATTTTTGGTAAAGTCCAAAAAATCAATTTTCGGACGAAAAACGATGACCGCGGAGCTGTCGAATGTTCCCAAAATGGTCAATTCTGATGAAATATTAACATTTAATGTTTTGACTGCAAATTACTGTTGGATGTGAATTATTACTTTTTCAACTAAAATAAGTGTGTTTAAAGTAATTGCTCTGCCTGAAATTGGTCAAAATTGAAGCTTCTGAGTAAGCAAAACTCTGTAAAAATGGCAATTTTGGTCACTGTGAGGGTTTAAAAACTGGTTATTCAACATGAGGCACGATCCAATTGACATTTTGAATCATTTTTGGTAAAGTCCAAAAAATCAATTTTCGGACGAAAAACGATGACCGCGGAGCTGTCGAACGTTCCCAAAATGGTCAATTCTGAAGAAATTTTAACATTTAATCTTTTGACTGCAAATTACTGTTGGATGTGAATTATTACTTTTTCAACTAAAATAAGTGTGTTTAAAGTCATTTCTCTGCCTGAAATTGGTCAAAATTGAAGCTTCTGAGTAAGCAAAACTCTGTAAAAATGGCAATTTTGGTCACTGTGAGGGTTTAAAAAGTGGTTATTCAACATGAGGCATGATCCAATTGACATTTTGAATCATTTTTGGTAAAGTCCAAAAAATCAATTTTCGGACGAAAAACGATGACCGCGGAGCTGTCGAACGTTCCCAAAATGGTCAATTCTGATGAAATTTTAACATTTAATCTTTTGACTGCAAATTACTGTTGGATGTGAATTATTACTTTTTCAACTAAAATAAGTGTGTTTAAAGTCAATTCTCTGCCTGAAATCGGTCAAAATTGAAGCTTCCGAGTAAGCAACACTCTGTAAAAATGGCAATTTTGGTCACTGTGAGGGTTTAAAAAGTGGTTATTCAACATGAGGCACGATCCAATTGACATTTTGAATCATTTTTGGTAAAGTCCAAAAAATCCATTTTCGGACGAAAAACGATGACCGCGGAGCTGTCGAACGTTCCCAAAATGGTCAATTCTGATTAAATTTTAACATTTAATCTTTTGCCTGCAAATTACTGTTGGATGTGAATTATTACTTTTTCAACTAAAATAAGTGTGTTTAAAGTAATTTTTGTGCCTGAAATTGGTCAAAATTGAAGCTTCTGAGTAAGCAAAACTCTGTAAAAATGGCAATTTTTGTCACTGTGAGGGTTTAAAAAGTGGTTATTCAACATGAGGCACGATCCAATTGACATTTTGAATCATTTTTGGTAAAGTCCAAAAATTCAATTTTCGGACGAAAAACGATGACCGCGGAGCTGTCGAACGTTCCCAAAATGGTCAATTCTGATGAAATTTTAACATTTAATGTTTTGACTGCAAATTACTGTTGGATGTGAATTATTACTTTTTCAACTAAAATAAGTGTGTTTAAAGTAATTGCTCTGCCTGAAATTGGTCAAAATTGAAGCTTCTGAGTAAGCAAAACTCTGTAAAAATGGCAATTTTGGTCACTGTGAGGGTTTAAAAAGTGGTTATTCAACATGAGGCATGATCCAATTGACATTTTGAATCATTTTTGGTAAAGTCCCAAAAATCAATTTTCGGACGAAAAACGATGACCACGGAGCTGTCGAACGTTCCCAAAATGGTCAATTCTGATGAAATTTTAACATTTAATGTTTTGACTGCAAATTACTGTTGGATGTGAATTATTACTTTTTCAACTAAAATAAGTGTGTTTAAAGTAATTGCTCTGCCTGAAATTGGTCAAAATTGAAGCTTCTGAGTAAGCAAAACTCTGTAAAAATGGCAATTTTGGTCACTGTGAGGGTTTAAAAACTGGTTATTCAACATGAGGCACGATCCAATTGACATTTTGAATCATTTTTGGTAAAGTCCCAAAAATCAATTTTCGGACGAAAAACGATGACCGCGGAGCTGTCGAACGTTCCCAAAATGGTAAATTCTGATGAAATTTTAACATTTAATCTTTTGACTGCAAATTACTGTTGGATGTGAATTATTACTTTTTCCACTAAAATAAGTCTGTTTAAAGTCATTTCTCTGCCTGAATTTGGTCAAAATTGAAGCTTCTGAGTAAGCAAAACTCTGTAAAAATGTCAATTTTGGTCACTGTGAGGGTTTAAAAAGTGGTTATTCAACATGAGGCACGATCCAATTGACATTTTGAATCATTTTTGGTAAAGTCCAAAAAATCAATTTTCGGACGAAAAACGATGACCGCGGAGCTGTCGAACGTTCCCAAAATGGTCAATTCTGATGAAATATTAACATTTAATGTTTTGACTGCAAATTACTGTTGGATGTGAATTATTACTTTTTCAACTAAAATAAGTGTGTTTAAAGTAATTGCTCTGCCTGAAATTGGTCAAAATTGAAGCTTCTGAGTAAGCAAAACTCTGTAAAAATGGCAATTTTGGTCACTGTGAGGGTTTAAAAACTGGTTATTCAACATGAGGCACGATCCAATTGACATTTTGAATCATTTTTGGTAAAGTCCAAAAAATCTATTTTCGGACGAAAAACGATGACCGCGGAGCTGTCGAACGTTCCCAAAATGGTCAATTCTGAAGAAATGTTAACATTTAATCTTTTGACTGCAAATTACTGTTGGATGTGAATTATTACTTTTTCAACTAAAATAAGTGTGTTTAAAGTCATTTCTCTGCCTGAAATTGGTCAAAATTGAAGCTTCTGAGTAAGCAAAACTCTGTAAAAATGGCAATTTTGGTCACTGTGAGGGTTTAAAAAGTGGTTATTCAACATGAGGCATGATCCAATTGACATTTTGAATCATTTTTGGTAAAGTCCAAAAAATCAATTTTCGGACGAAAAACGATGACCGCGGAGCTGTCGAACGTTCCCAAAATGGTCAATTCTGATGAAATTTTAACATTTAATCTTTTGACTGCAAATTACTGTTGGATGTGAATTATTACTTTTTCAACTAAAATAAGTGTGTTTAAAGTCAATTCTCTGCCTGAAATCGGTCAAAATTGAAGCTTCCGAGTAAGCAACACTCTGTAAAAATGGCAATTTTGGTCACTGTGAGGGTTTAAAAAGTGGTTATTCAACATGAGGCACGATCCAATTGACATTTTGAATCATTTTTGGTAAAGTCCAAAAAATCAATTTTCGGACGAAAAACGATGACCGCGGAGCTGTCGAACGTTCCCAAAATGGTCAATTCTGATTAAATTTTAACATTTAATCTTTTGCCTGCAAATTACTGTTGGATGTGAATTATTACTTTTTCAACTAAAATAAGTGTGTTTAAAGTAATTTCTGTGCCTGAAATTGGTCAAAATTGAAGCTTCTGAGTAAGCAAAACTCTGTAAAAATGTCAATTTTGGTCACTGTGAGGGTTTAAAAAGTGGTTATTCAACATGAGGCACGATCCAATTGACATTTTGAATCATTTTTGGTAAAGTCCAAAAAATCAATTTTCGGACGAAAAACGATGACCGCGGAGCTGTCGAACGTTCCCAAAATGGTCAATTCTGATGAAATATTAACATTTAATGTTTTGACTGCAAATTACTGTTGGATGTGAATTATTACTTTTTCAACTAAAATAAGTGTGTTTAAAGTAATTGCTCTGCCTGAAATTGGTCAAAATTGAAGCTTCTGAGTAAGCAAAACTCTGTAAAAATGGCAATTTTGGTCACTGTGAGGGTTTAAAAACTGGTTATTCAACATGAGGCACGATCCAATTGACATTTTGAATCATTTTTGGTAAAGTCCAAAAAATCCATTTTCGGACGAAAAACGATGACCGCGGAGCTGTCGAACGTTCCCAAAATGGTCAATTCTGAAGAAATTTTAACATTTAATGTTTTGACTGCAAATTACTGTTGGATGTGAATTATTACTTTTTCAACTAAAATAAGTGTGTTTAAAGTAATTGCTCTGCCTGAAATTGGTCAAAATTGAAGCTTCTGAGTAAGCAAAACTCTGTAAAAATGGCAATTTTGGTCACTGTGAGGGTTTAAAAAGTGGTTATTCAACATGAGGCATGATCCAATTGACATTTTGAATCATTTTTGGTAAAGTCCCAAAAATCAATTTTCGGACGAAAAACGATGACCGCGGAGCTGTCGAACGTTCCCAAAATGGTCAATTCTGATGAAATTTTAACATTTAATGTTTTGACTGCAAATTACTGTTGGATGTGAATTATTACTTTTTCAACTAAAATAAGTGTGTTTAAAGTAATTGCTCTGCCTGAAATTGGTCAAAATTGAAGCTTCTGAGTAAGCAAAACTCTGTAAAAATGGCAATTTTGGTCACTGTGAGGGTTTAAAAACTGGTTATTCAACATGAGGCACGATCCAATTGACATTTTGAATCATTTTTGGTAAAGTCCCAAAAATCAATTTTCGGACGAAAAACGATGACCGCGGAGCTGTCGAACGTTCCCAAAATGGTCAATTCTGATGAAATTTTAACATTTAATCTTTTGACTGCAAATTACTGTTGGATGTGAATTATTACTTTTTCAACTAAAATAAGTGTGTTTAAAGTCATTTCTCTGCCTGAATTTGGTCAAAATTGAAGCTTCTGAGTATGCAAAACTCTGTAAAAATGTCAATTTTGGTCACTGTGAGGGTTTAAAAAGTGGTTATTCAACATGAGGCACGATCCAATTGACATTTTGAATCATTTTTGGTAAAGTCCAAAAAATCAATTTTCGGACGAAAAACGATGACCGCGGAGCTGTCGAACGTTCCCAAAATGGTCAATTCTGATGAAATATTAACATTTAATGTTTTGACTGCAAATTACTGTTGGATGTGAATTATTACTTTTTCAACTAAAATAAGTGTGTTTAAAGTAATTGCTCTGCCTGAAATTGGTCAAAATTGAAGCTTCTGAGTAAGCAAAACTCTGTAAAAATGGCAATTTTGGTCACTGTGAGGGTTTAAAAACTGGTTATTCAACATGAGGCACGATCCAATTGACATTTTGAATCATTTTTGGTAAAGTCCAAAAAATCAATTTTCGGACGAAAAACGATGACCGCGGAGCTGTCGAACGTTCCCAAAATGGTCAATTCTGATGAAATTTTAACATTTAATCTTTTGACTGCAAATTACTGTTGGATGTGAATTATTACTTTTTCAACTAAAATAAGTGTGTTTAAAGTCATTTCTCTGCCTGAAATTGGTCAAAATTGAAGCTTCCGAGTAGGCAAAACTCTGTAAAAATGGCAATTTTGGTCACTGTGAGGGTTTAAAAAGTGGTTATTCAACGTGAGGCACGATCCAATTGACATTTTGAATCATTTTTGGTAAAGTCCCAAAAATCAATTTTCGGACGAAAAACGATGACCGCGGAGCTGTCGAACAAAATGGTCAATTCTGATGAAATTTTAACATTTAATCTTTTGACTGCAAATTACTGTTGGATGTGAATTATTACTTTTTCAACTAAAATAAGTGTGTTTAAAGTCATTTCTCTGCCTGAATTTGGTCAAAATTGAAGCTTCTGAGTAAGCAAAACTCTAAAAATGGCAATTTTGGTCACTGTGAGGGTTTAAAAACTGGTTATTCAACATGAGGCACGATCCAATTGACATTTTGAATCATTTTTGGTAAAGTCCAAAAAATCAATTTTCGGACGAAAAACGATGACCGCGGAGCTGTCGAACGTTCCCAAAATGGTCAATTCTGATGAAATTTTAACATTTAATCTTTTGACTGCAAATTACTGTTGGATGTGAATTATTACTTTTTCAACTAAAATAAGTGTGTTTAAAGTAATTTCTGTGCCTGAAATTGGTCAAAATTGAAGCTTCTGAGTAAGCAAAACTCTGTAAAAATGTCAATTTTGGTCACTGTGAGGGTTTAAAAAGTGGTTATTCAAGATGAGGCACGATCCAATTGACATTTTGAATCATTTTTGGTAAAGTCCAAAAAATCAATTTTCGGACGAAAAACGATGACCGCGGAGCTGTCGAATGTTCCCAAAATGGTCAATTCTGATGAAATATTAACATTTAATGTTTTGACTGCAAATTACTGTTGGATGTGAATTATTACTTTTTCAACTAAAATAAGTGTGTTTAAAGTAATTGCTCTGCCTGAAATTGGTCAAAATTGAAGCTTCTGAGTAGCAAAACTCTGTAAAAATGGCAATTTTGGTCACTGTGAGGGTTTAAAAACTGGTTATTCAACATGAGGCACGATCCAATTGACATTTTGAATCATTTTTGGTAAAGTCCAAAAAATCTATTTTCGGACGAAAAACGATGACCGCGGAGCTGTCGAACGTTCCCAAAATGGTCAATTCTGAAGAAATTTTAACATTTAATCTTTTGACTGCAAATTACTGTTGGATGTGAATTATTACTTTTTCAACTAAAATAAGTGTGTTTAAAGTCATTTCTCTGCCTGAAATTGGTCAAAATTGAAGCTTCTGAGTAAGCAAAACTCTGTAAAAATGGCAATTTTGGTCACTGTGAGGGTTTAAAAAGTGGTTATTCAACATGAGGCATGATCCAATTGACATTTTGAATCATTTTTGGTAAAGTCCAAAAAATCAATTTTCGGACGAAAAACGATGACCGCGGAGCTGTCGAACGTTCCCAAAATGGTCAATTCTGATGAAATTTTAACATTTAATCTTTTGACTGCAAATTACTGTTGGATGTGAATTATTACTTTTTCAACTAAAATAAGTGTGTTTAAAGTCAATTCTCTGCCTGAAATCGGTCAAAATTGAAGCTTCCGAGTAAGCAACACTCTGTAAAAATGGCAATTTTGGTCACTGTGAGGGTTTAAAAAGTGGTTATTCAACATGAGGCACGATCCAATTGACATTTTGAATCATTTTTGGTAAAGTCCAAAAAATCAATTTTCGGACGAAAAACGATGACCGCGGAGCTGTCGAACGTTCCCAAAATGGTCAATTCTGATTAAATTTTAACATTTAATCTTTTGCCTGCAAATTACTGTTGGATGTGAATTATTACTTTTTCAACTAAAATAAGTGTGTTTAAAGTAATTTCTGTGCCTGAAATTGGTCAAAATTGAAGCTTCTGAGTAAGCAAAACTCTGTAAAAATGTCAATTTTGGTCACTGTGAGGGTTTAAAAAGTGGTTATTCAACATGAGGCACGATCCAATTGACATTTTGAATCATTTTTGGTAAAGTCCAAAAAATCAATTTTCGGACGAAAAACGATGACCGCGGAGCTGTCGAACGTTCCCAAAATGGTCAATTCTGATGAAATATTAACATTTAATGTTTTGACTGCAAATTACTGTTGGATGTGAATTATTACTTTTTCAACTAAAATAAGTGTGTTTAAAGTAATTGCTCTGCCTGAAATTGGTCAAAATTGAAGCTTCTGAGTAAGCAAAACTCTGTAAAAATGGCAATTTTGGTCACTGTGAGGGTTTAAAAACTGGTTATTCAACATGAGGCACGATCCAATTGACATTTTGAATCATTTTTGGTAAAGTCCAAAAAATCGATTTTCGGACGAAAAACGATGACCGCGGAGCTGTCGAACGTTCCCAAAATGGTCAATTCTGAAGAAATTTTAACATTTAATGTTTTGACTGCAAATTACTGTTGGATGTGAATTATTACTTTTTCAACTAAAATAAGTGTGTTTAAAGTAATTGCTCTGCCTGAAATTGGTCAAAATTGAAGCTTCTGAGTAAGCAAAACTCTGTAAAAATGGCAATTTTGGTCACTGTGAGGGTTTAAAAAGTGGTTATTCAACATGAGGCATGATCCAATTGACATTTTGAATCATTTTTGGTAAAGTCCCAAAAATCAATTTTCGGACGAAAAACGATGACCGCGGAGCTGTCGAACGTTCCCAAAATGGTCAATTCTGATGAAATTTTAACATTTAATGTTTTGACTGCAAATTACTGTTGGATGTGAATTATTACTTTTTCAACTAAAATAAGTGTGTTTAAAGTAATTGCTCTGCCTGAAATTGGTCAAAATTGAAGCTTCTGAGTAAGCAAAACTCTGTAAAAATGGCAATTTTGGTCACTGTGAGGGTTTAAAAACTGGTTATTCAACATGAGGCACGATCCAATTGACATTTTGAATCATTTTTGGTAAAGTCCCAAAAATCAATTTTCGGACGAAAAACGATGACCGCGGAGCTGTCGAACGTTCCCAAAATGGTCAATTCTGATGAAATTTTAACATTTAATCTTTTGACTGCAAATTACTGTTGGATGTGAATTATTACTTTTTCAACTAAAATAAGTGTGTTTAAAGTCATTTCTCTGCCTGAATTTGGTCAAAATTGAAGCTTCTGAGTATGCAAAACTCTGTAAAAATGTCAATTTTGGTCACTGTGAGGGTTTAAAAAGTGGTTATTCAACATGAGGCACGATCCAATTGACATTTTGAATCATTTTTGGTAAAGTCCAAAAAATCAATTTTCGGACGAAAAACGATGACCGCGGAGCTGTCGAACGTTCCCAAAATGGTCAATTCTGATGAAATATTAACATTTAATGTTTTGACTGCAAATTACTGTTGGATGTGAATTATTACTTTTTCAACTAAAATAAGTGTGTTTAAAGTAATTGCTCTGCCTGAAATTGGTCAAAATTGAAGCTTCCGAGTAAGCAAAACT
This sequence comes from Lissotriton helveticus, assembly GCF_964261635.1. NCBI lineage: Eukaryota > Metazoa > Chordata > Amphibia > Caudata > Salamandridae > Lissotriton > Lissotriton helveticus. The sequence goes on along the minus strand of NC_136069.1, from coordinate 1,160,687,074 downwards.
CTGTAAAAATGGCAATTTTGGTCACTGTGAGGGTTTAAAAACTGGTTATTCAACATGAGGCACGATCCAATTGACATTTTGAATCATTTTTGGTAAAGTCCAAAAAATCAATTTTCGGACGAAAAACGATGACCGCGGAGCTGTCGACCGTTCCCAAAATGGTCAATTCTGAAGAAATTTTAACATTTAATCTTTTGACTGCAAATTACTGTTGGATGTGAATTATTACTTTTTCAACTAAAATAAGTGTGTTTAAAGTCATTTCTCTGCCTGAAATTGGTCAAAATTATAGCTTCTGAGTAAGCAAAACTCTGTAAAAATGGCAATTTTGGTCACTGTGAGGGTTTAAAAAGTGGTTATTCAACATGAGGCATGATCCAATTGACATTTTGAATCATTTTTGGTAAAGTCCAAAAAATCAATTTTCGGACGAAAAACGATGACCGCGGAGCTGTCGAACGTTCCCAAAATGGTCAATTCTGATGAAATTTTAACATTTAATCTTTTGACTGCAAATTACTGTTGGATGTGAATTATTACTTTTTCAACTAAAATAAGTGTGTTTAAAGTCAATTCTCTGCCTGAAATCGGTCAAAATTGAAGCTTCCGAGTAAGCAACACTCTGTAAAAATGGCAATTTTGGTCACTGTGAGGGTTTAAAAAGTGGTTATTCAACATGAGGCACGATCCAATTGACATTTTGAATCATTTTTGGTAAAGTCCAAAAATTCAATTTTCGGACGAAAAACGATGACCGCGGAGCTGTCGAACGTTCCCAAAATGGTCAATTCTGATGAAATTTTAACATTTAATGTTTTGACTGCAAATTACTGTTGGATGTGAATTATTACTTTTTCAACTAAAATAAGTGTGTTTAAAGTAATTGCTCTGCCTGAAATAGGTCAAAATTGAAGCTTCTGAGTAAGCAAAACTCTGTAAAAATGGCAATTTTGGTCACTGTGAGGGTTTAAAAAGTGGTTATTCAACATGAGGCATGATCCAATTGACATTTTGAATCATTTTTGGTAAAGTCCCAAAAATAAATTTTCGGACGAAAAACGATGACCGCGGAGCTGTCGAACGTTCCCAAAATGGTCAATTCTGATGAAATTTTAACATTTAATGTTTTGACTGCAAATTACTGTTGGATGTGAATTATTACTTTTTCAACTAAAATAAGTGTGTTTAAAGTAATTGCTCTGCCTGAAATTGGTCAAAATTGAAGCTTCTGAGTAAGCAAAACTCTGTAAAAATGGCAATTTTGGTCACTGTGAGGGTTTAAAAACTGGTTATTCAACATGAGGCACGATCCAATTGACATTTTGAATCATTTTTGGTAAAGTCCAAAAAATCCATTTTCGGACGAAAAACGATGACCGCGGAGCTGTCGAACGTTCCCAAAATGGTCAATTCTGATGAAATTTTAACATTTAATCTTTTGACTGCAAATTACTGTTGGATGTGAATTATTACTTTTTCAACTAAAATAAGTGTGTTTAAAGTCAATTCTCTGCCTGAAATCGGTCAAAATTGAAGCTTCCGAGTAAGCAACACTCTGTAAAAATGGCAATTTTGGTCACTGTGAGGGTTTAAAAAGTGGTTATTCAACATGAGGCACGATCCAATTGACATTTTGAATCATTTTTGGTAAAGTCCAAAAATAAATTTTCGGACGAAAAACGATGACCGCGGAGCTGTCGAACGTTCCCAAAATGGTCAATTCTGATGAAATTTTAACATTTAATGTTTTGACTGCAAATTACTGTTGAATGTGAATTATTACTTTTTCAACTAAAATAAGTGTGTTTAAAGTAATTGCTCTGCCTGAAATTGGTCAAAATTGAAGCTTCTGAGTAAGCAAAACTCTGTAAAAATGGCAATTTTGGTCACTGTGAGGGTTTAAAAACTGGTTATTCAACATGAGGCACGATCCAATTGACATTTTGAATCATTTTTGGTAAAGTCCAAAAAATCAATTTTCGGACGAAAAACGATGACCGCGGAGCTGTCGAACGTTCCCAAAATGGTCAATTCTGATGAAATTTTAACATTTAATCTTTTGACTGCAAATTACTGTTGGATGTGAATTATTACTTTTTCAACTAAAATAAGTGTGTTTAAAGTCAATTCTCTGCCTGAAATCGGTCAAAATTGAAGCTTCCGAGTAAGCAACACTCTGTAAAAATGGCAATTTTGGTCACTGTGAGGGTTTAAAAAGTGGTTATTCAACATGAGGCACGATCCAATTGACATTTTGAATCATTTTTGGTAAAGTCCAAAAATTCAATTTTCGGACGAAAAACGATGACCGCGGAGCTGTCGAACGTTCCCAAAATGGTCAATTCTGATGAAATTTTAACATTTAATGTTTTGACTGCAAATTACTGTTGGATGTGAATTATTACTTTTTCAACTAAAATAAGTGTGTTTAAAGTAATTGCTCTGCCTGAAATAGGTCAAAATTGAAGCTTCTGAGTAAGCAAAACTCTGTAAAAATGGCAATTTTGGTCACTGTGAGGGTTTAAAAAGTGGTTATTCAACATGAGGCATGATCCAATTGACATTTTGAATCATTTTTGGTAAAGTCCCAAAAATAAATTTTCGGACGAAAAACGATGACCGCGGAGCTGTCGAACGTTCCCAAAATGGTCAATTCTGATGAAATTTTAACATTTAATGTTTTGACTGCATATTACTGTTGGATGTGAATTATTACTTTTTCAACTAAAATAAGTGTGTTTAAAGTAATTGCTCTGCCTGAAATTGGTCAAAATTGAAGCTTCTGAGTAAGCAAAACTCTGTAAAAATGGCAATTTTGGTCACTGTGAGGGTTTAAAAACTGGTTATTCAACATGAGGCACGATCCAATTGACATTTTGAATCATTTTTGGTAAAGTCCAAAAAATCAATTTTCGGACGAAAAACGATGACCGCGGAGCTGTCGAACGTTCCCAAAATGGTCAATTCTGAAGAAATTTTAACATTTATTCTTTTGACTGCAAATTACTGTTGGATGTGAATTATTACTTTTTCAACTAAAATAAGTGTGTTTAAAGTCATTTCTCTGCCTGAAATTGGTCAAAATTGAAGCTTCTGAGTAAGCAAAACTCTGTAAAAATGGCAATTTTGGTCACTGTGAGGGTTTAAAAAGTGGTTATTCAACATGAGGCATGATCCAATTGACATTTTGAATCATTTTTGGTAAAGTCCAAAAAATCAATTTTCGGACGAAAAACGATGACCGCGGAGCTGTCGAACGTTCCCAAAATGGTCAATTCTGATTAAATTTTAACATTTAATCTTTTGCCTGCAAATTACTGTTGGATGTGAATTATTACTTTTTCAACTAAAATAAGTGTGTTTAAAGTAATTTCTGTGCCTGAAATTGGTCAAAATTGAAGCTTCTGAGTGAGCAAAACTCTGTAAAAATGGCAATTTTTGTCACTGTGAGGGTTTAAAAAGTGGTTATTCAACATGAGGCACGATCCAATTGACATTTTGAATCATTTTTGGTAAAGTCCAAAAATTCAATTTTCGGACGAAAAACGATGACCGCGGAGCTGTCGAACGTTCCCAAAATGGTCAATTCTGATGAAATTTTAACATTTAATGTTTTGACTGCAAATTACTGTTGGATGTGAATTATTACTTTTTCAACGAAAATAAGTGTGTTTAAAGTAATTGCTCTGCCTGAAATTGGTCAAAATTGAAGCTTCTGAGTAAGCAAAACTCTGTAAAAATGGCAATTTTGGTCACTGTGAGGGTTTAAAAAGTGGTTATTCAACATGAGGCATGATCCAATTGACATTTTGAATCATTTTTGGTAAAGTCCCAAAAATCAATTTTCGGACGAAAAACGATGACCGCGGAGCTGTCGAACGTTCCCAAAATGGTCAATTCTGATGAAATTTTAACATTTAATCTTTTGACTGCAAATTACTGTTGGATGTGAATTATTACTTTTTCAACTAAAATAAGTGTGTTTAAAGTCAATTCTCTGCCTGAAATTGGTCAAAATTGAAGCTTCTGAGTAAGCAAAACTCTGTAAAAATGGCAATTTTGGTCACTGTGAGGGTTTAAAAACTGGTTATTCAACATGAGGCACGATCCAATTGACATTTTGAATCATTTTTGGTAAAGTCCCAAAAATTAATTTTCGGACGAAAAACGATGACCGCGGAGCTGTCGAACGTTCCCAAAATGGTCAATTCTGATGAAATTTTAACATTTAATCTTTTGACTGCAAATTACTGTTGGATGTGAATTATTACTTTTTCAACTAAAATAAGTGTGTTTAAAGTCATTTCTCTGCCTGAATTTGGTCAAAATTGAAGCTTCTGAGTAAGCAAAACTCTAAAAATGGCAATTTTGGTCACTGTGAGGGTTTAAAAACTGGTTATTCAACATGAGGCACGATCCAATTGACATTTTGAATCATTTTTGGTAAAGTCCAAAAAATCAATTTTCGGACGAAAAACGATGACCGCGGAGCTGTCGAACGTTCCCAAAATGGTCAATTCTGATGAAATTTTAACATTTAATGTTTTGACTGCAAATTACTGTTGGATGTGAATTATTACTTGTTCAACTAAAATAAGTGTGTTTAAAGTAATTGCTCTGCCTGAAATTGGTCAAAATTGAAGCTTCTGAGTAAGCAAAACTCTGTAAAAATGTCAATTTTGGTCACTGTGAGGGTTTAAAAAGAGGTTATTCAACATGAGGCATGATTCAATAGACATTTTGAATCATTTTTGGTAAAGTCCAAAAAATCAATTTTCGGACGAAAAACGATGACCGCGGAGCTGTCGAACGTTCCCAAAATGGTCAATTCTGAAGAAATTTTAACATTTAATCTTTTGACTGCAAATTACTGTTGGATGTGAATTATTACTTTTTCAACTAAAATAAGTGTGTTTAAAGTCATTTCTCTGCCTGAAATTGGTCAAAATTGAAGCTTCTGAGTAAGCAAAACTCTGTAAAAATGGCAATTTTGGTCACTGTGAGGGTTTAAAAAGTGGTTATTCAACATGAGGCACGATCCAATTGATATTTTGAATCATTTTTGGTAAAGTCCAAAAAATCAATTTTTGGACGAAAAACGATGACCGCGGAGCTGTCGAACGTTCCCAAAATGGTCAATTCTGATTAAATCGTAACATTTAATCTTTTGACTGCAAATTACTGTTGGATGTGAATTATTACTTTTTCAACTAAAATAAGTGTGTTTAAAGTCATTTCTCTGCCTGAAATTGGTCAAAATTGAAGCTTCTGAGTAAGCAAAACTCTGTAAAAATGGCAATTTTGGTCACTGTGAGGGTTTAAAAAGTGGTTATTCAACATGAGGCACGATCCAATTGATATTTTGAATCATTTTTGTTAAAGTCCAAAAAATCAATTTTCGGACGAAAAACGATGACCGCGGAGCTGTCGAACGTTCCCAAAATGGTCAATTCTGATTAAATCTTAACATTTAATCTTTTGACTGCAAATTACTGTTGGATGTGAAATATTACTTTTTCAACTAAAATAAGTGTGTTTAAAGTCATTTCTGTGCCTGAAATTGGTCAAAATTGAAGCTTCTGAGTAAGCAAAAGTCTGTAAAAATGGCAATTTTGGTCACTGTGAGGGTTTAAAAAGTGGTTATTCAACATGAGGCATGATCCAATTGACATTTTGAATCATTTTTGGTAAAGTCCAAAAAATCAATTTTCGGACGAAAAACGATGACCGCGGAGCTGTCGAACGTTCCCAAAATGGTCAATTCTGATGAAATTTTAACATTTAATCTTTTGACTGCAAATTACTGTTGGATGTGAATTATTACTTTTTCAACTAAAATAAGTGTGTTTAAAGTAATTTCTGTGCCTGAAATTGGTCAAAATTGAAGCTTCTGAGTAAGCAAAACTCTGTAAAAATGGCAATTTTGGTCACTGTGAGGGTTTAAAAAGTGGTTATTCAACATGAGGCACGATCCAATTGACATTTTGAATCATTTTTGGTAAAGTCCAAAAAATCAATTTTCGGACGAAAAACGATGACCGCGGAGCTGTCGAACGTTCCCAAAATGGTCAATTCTGATTAAATCTTAACATTTAATCTTTTGACTGCAAATTTCTGTTGGATGTGAAATATTACTTTTTCAACTGAAATAAGTGTGTTTAAAGTCATTTCTGTGCCTGAAATTGGTCAAAATTGAAGCTTCTGAGTAAGCAAAACTCTGTAAAAATGTCAATTTTGGTCACTGTGAGGGTTTAAAAAGTGGTTATTCAACATGAGGCACGATCCAATTGACATTTTGAATCATTTTTGGTAAAGTCCAAAAAATCAATTTTCGGACGAAAAACGATGACCGCGGAGCTGTCGAACGTTCCCAAAATGGTCAATTCTGATGAAATATTAACATTTAATGTTTTGACTGCAAATTACTGTTGGATGTGAATTATTACTTTTTCAACTAAAATAAGTGTGTTTAAAGTAATTGCTCTGCCTGAAATTGGTCAAAATTGAAGCTTCTGAGTAAGCAAAACTCTGTAAAAATGGCAATTTTGGTCAATGTGAGGGTTTAAAAACTGGCTATTCAACATGAGGCACGATCCAATTGACATTTTGAATCATTTTTGGTAAAGTCCAAAAAATCCATTTTCGGACGAAAAACGATGACCGCGGAGCTGTCGAACGTTCCCAAAATGGTCAATTCTGAAGAAATTTTAACATTTAATGTTTTGACTGCAAATTACTGTTGGATGTGAATTATTACTTTTTCAACTAAAATAAGTGTGTTTAAAGTAATTGCTCTGCCTGAAATTGGTCAAAATTGAAGCTTCTGAGTAAGCAAAACTCTGTAAAAATGGCAATTTTGGTCACTGTGAGGGTTTAAAAAGTGGTTATTCAACATGAGGCATGATCCAATTGACATTTTGAATCATTTTTGGTAAAGTCCCAAAAATCAATTTTCGGACGAAAAACGATGACCGCGGAGCTGTCGAACGTTCCCAAAATGGTCAATTCTGATGAAATTTTAACATTTAATGTTTTGACTGCAAATTACTGTTGGATGTGAATTATTACTTTTTCAACTAAAATAAGTGTGTTTAAAGTAATTGCTCTGCCTGAAATTGGTCAAAATTGAAGCTTCTGAGTAAGCAAAACTCTGTAAAAATGGCAATTTTGGTCACTGTGAGGGTTTAAAAACTGGTTATTCAACATGAGGCACGATCCAATTGACATTTTGAATCATTTTTGGTAAAGTCCCAAAAATCAATTTTCGGACGAAAAACAATGACCGCGGAGCTGTCGAACGTTCCCAAAATGGTAAATTCTGATGAAATTTTAACATTTAATCTTTTGACTGCAAATTACTGTTGGATGTGAATTATTACTTTTTCAACTAAAATAAGTGTGTTTAAAGTCATTTCTCTGCCTGAATTTGGTCAAAATTGAAGCTTCTGAGTAAGCAAAACTCTGTAAAAATGTCAATTTTGGTCACTGTGAGGGTTTAAAAAGTGGTTATTCAACATGAGGCACGATCCAATTGACATTTTGAATCATTTTTGGTAAAGTCCAAAAAATCAATTTTCGGACGAAAAACGATGACCGCGGAGCTGTCGAACGTTCCCAAAATGGTCAATTCTGATGAAATATTAACATTTAATGTTTTGACTGCAAATTACTGTTGGATGTGAATTATTACTTTTTCAACTAAAATAAGTGTGTTTAAAGTAATTGCTCTGCCTGAAATTGGTCAAAATTGAAGCTTCTGAATAAGCAAAACTCTGTAAAAATGGCAATTTTGGTCACTGTGAGGGTTTAAAAACTGGTTATTCAACATGAGGCACGATCCAATTGACATTTTGAATCATTTTTGGTAAAGTCCAAAAAATCAATTTTCGGACGAAAAACGATGACCGCGGAGCTGTCGAACGTTCCCAAAATGGTCAATTCTGAAGAAATTTTAACATTTAATCTTTTGACTGCAAATTACTGTTGGATGTGAATTATTACTTTTTCAACTAAAATAAGTGTGTTTAAAGTCATTTCTCTGCCTGAAATTGGTCAAAATTGAAGCTTCTGAGTGTGCAAAACTCTGTAAAAATGGCAATTTTGGTCACTGTGAGGGTTTAAAAAGTGGTTATTCAACATGAGGCATGATCCAATTGACATTTTGAATCATTTTTGGTAAAGTCCAAAAAATCAATTTTCGGACGAAAAACGATGACCGCGGAGCTGTCGAACGTTCCCAAAATGGTCAATTCTGATGAAATTTTAACATTTAATCTTTTGACTGCAAATTACTGTTGGATGTGAATTATTACTTTTTCAACTAAAATAAGTGTGTTTAAAGTCAATTCTCTGCCTGAAATCGGTCAAAATTGAAGCTTCCGAGTAAGCAAAACTCTGTAAAAATGGCAATTTTGGTCACTGTGAGGGTTTAAAAAGTGGTTATTCAACATGAGGCATGATCCAACTGACATTTTGAATCATTTTTGGTAAAGTCCCAAAAATAAATTTTCGGACGAAAAACGATGACCGCGGAGCTGTCGAACGTTCCCAAAATGGTCAATTCTGAAGAAATTTTAACATTTAATCTTTTGACTGCAAATTACTGTTGGATGTGAATTATTACTTTTTCAACTAAAATAAGTGTGTTTAAAGTCATTTCTCTGCCTGAAATTGGTCAAAATTGAAGCTTCTGAGTAAGCAAAACTCTGTAAAAATGGCAATTTTGGTCACTGTGAGGGTTTAAAAACTGGTTATTCAACATGAGGCACGATCCAATTGACATTTTGAATCATTTTTGGTAAAGTCCCAAAAATCAATAATCGGACGAAAAACGATGACCGCGGAGCTGTCGAACGTTCCCAAAATGGTCAATTCTGATGAAATTTTAACATTTAATCTTTTGACTGCAAATTACTGTTGGATGTGAATTATTACTTTTTCAACTAAAATAAGTGTGTTTAAAGTCATTTCTCTGCCTGAATTTGGTCAAAATTGAAGCTTCTGAGTAAGCAAAACTCTGTAAAAATGTCAATTTTGGTCACTGTGAGGGTTTAAAAAGTGGTTATTCAACATGAGGCACGATCCAATTGACATTTTGAATCATTTTTGGTAAAGTCCAAAAAATCAATTTTCGGACGAAAAACGATGACCGCGGAGCTGTCGAACGTTCCCAAAATGGTCAATTCTGATGAAATATTAACATTTAATGTTTTGACTGCAAATTACTGTTGGATGTGAATTATTACTTTTTCAACTAAAATAAGTGTGTTTAAAGTAATTGCTCTGCCTGAAATTGGTCAAAATTGAAGCTTCTGAGTAAGCAAAACTCTGTAAAAATGGCAATTTTGGTCACTGTGAGGGTTTAAAAACTGGTTATTCAACATGAGGCACGATCCAATTGACATTTTGAATCATTTTTGGTAAAGTCCAAAAAATCAATTTTCGGACGAAAAACGATGACCGCGGAGCTGTCGAACGTTCCCAAAATGGTCAATTCTGAAGAAATTTTAACATTTAATCTTTTGACTGCAAATTACTGTTGGATGTGAATTATTACTTTTTCAACTAAAATAAGTGTGTTTAAAGTCATTTCTCTGCCTGAAATTGGTCAAAATTGAAGCTTCTGAGTAAGCAAAACTCTGTAAAAATGGCAATTTTGGTCACTGTGAGGGTTTAAAAAGTGGTTATTCAACATGAGGCATGATCCAATTGACATTTTGAATCATTTTTGGTAAAGTCCAAAAAATCAATTTTCGGACGAAAAACGATGACCGCGGAGCTGTCGAACATTCCCAAAATGGTCAATTCTGATGAAATTTTAACATTTAATCTTTTGACTGCAAATTACTGTTGGATGTGAATTATTACTTTTTCAACTAAAATAAGTGTGTTTAAAGTCAATTCTCTGCCTGAAATCGGTCAAAATTGAAGCTTCTGAGTAAGCAAAACTCTGTAAAAATGGCAATTTTGGTCACTGTGAGGGTTTAAAAAGTGGTTATTCAACATGAGGCATGATCCAATTGACATTTTGAATCATTTTTGGTAAAGTCCAAAAAATCAATTTTCGGACGAAAAACGATGACCGCGGAGCTGTCGAACGTTCCCAAAATGGTCAATTCTGATTAAATTTTAACATTTAATCTTTTGCCTGCAAATTACTGTTGGATGTGAATTATTACTTTTTCAACTAAAATAAGTGTGTTTAAAGTAATTTCTGTGCCTGAAATTGGTCAAAATTGAAGCTTCTGAGTAAGCAAAACTCTGTAAAAATGGCAATTTTTGTCACTGTGAGGGTTTAAAAAGTGGTTATTCAACATGAGGCACGATCCAATTGACATTTTGAATCATTTTTGGTAAAGTCCAAAAATTCAATTTTCGGACGAAAAACGATGACCGCGGAGCTGTCGAACGTTCCCAAAATGGTCAATTCTGATGAAATTTTAACATTTAATGTTTTGACTGCAAATTACTGTTGGATGTGAATTATTACTTGTTCAACTAAAATAAGTGTGTTTAAAGTAATTGCTCTGCCTGAAATTGGTCAAAATTGAAGCTTCTGAGTAAGCAAAACTCTGTAAAAATGTCAATTTTGGTCACTGTGAGGGTTTAAAAAGAGGTTATTCAACATGAGGCATGATTCAATTGACATTTTGAATCATTTTTGGTAAAGTCCAAAAAATCAATTTTCGGACGAAAAACGATGACCGCGGAGCTGTCGAACGTTCCCAAAATGGTCAATTCTGAAGAAATTTTAACATTTAATCTTTTGACTGCAAATTACTGTTGGATGTGAATTATTACTTTTTCAACTAAAATAAGTGTGTTTAAAGTCATTTCTCTGCCTGAAATTGGTCAAAATTGAAGCTTCTGAGTAAGCAAAACTCTGTAAAAATGGCAATTTTGGTCACTGTGAGGGTTTAAAAAGTGGTTATTCAACATGAGGCACGATCCAATTGATATTTTGAATCATTTTTGGTAAAGTCCAAAAAATCAATTTTCGGACGAAAAACGATGACCGCGGAGCTGTCGAACGTTCCCAAAATGGTCAATTCTGATTAAATCGTAACATTTAATCTTTTGACTGCAAATTACTGTTGGATGTGAATTATTACTTTTTCAACTAAAATAAGTGTTTTTAAAGTCATTTCTCTGCCTGAAATTGGTCAAAATTGAAGCTTCTGAGTAAGCAAAACTCTGTAAAAATGGCAATTTTGGTCACTGTGAGGGTTTAAAAAGTGGTTATTCAACATGAGGCACGATCCAATTGATATTTTGAATCATTTTTGTTAAAGTCCAAAAAATCAATTTTCGGACGAAAAACGATGACCGCGGAGCTGTCGAACGTTCCCAAAATGGTCAATTCTGATTAAATCTTAACATTTAATCTTTTGACTGCAAATTACTGTTGGATGTGAAATATTACTTTTTCAACTAAAATAAGTGTGTTTAAAGTCATTTCTGTGCCTGAAATTGGTCAAAATTGAAGCTTCTGAGTAAGCAAAAGTCTGTAAAAATGGCAATTTTGGTCACTGTGAGGGTTTAAAAAGTGGTTATTCAACATGAGGCATGATCCAATTGACATTTTGAATCATTTTTGGTAAAGTCCAAAAAATCAATTTTCGGACGAAAAACGATGACCGCGGAGCTGTCGAACGTTCCCAAAATGGTCAATTCTGATGAAATTTTAACATTTAATCTTTTGACTGCAAATTACTGTTGGATGTGAATTATTACTTTTTCAACTAAAATAAGTGTGTTTAAAGTAATTTCTGTGCCTGAAATTGGTCAAAATTGAAGCTTCTGAGTAAGCAAAACTCTGTAAAAATGGCAATTTTGGTCACTGTGAGGGTTTAAAAAGTGGTTATTCAACATGAGGCACGATCCAATTGACATTTTGAATCATTTTTGGTAAAGTCCAAAAAATCAATTTTCGGACGAAAAACGATGACCGCGGAGCTGTCGAACGTTCCCAAAATGGTCAATTCTGATTAAATCTTAACATTTCTTCTTTTGACTGCAAATTACTGTTGGATGTGAAATATTACTTTTTCAACTAAAATAAGTGTGTTTAAAGTAATTTCTGTGCCTGAAATTGGTCAAAATTGAAGCTTCTGAGTAAGCAAAACTCTGTAAAAATGGCAATTTTGGTCACTGTGAGGGTTTAAAAAGTGGTTATTCAACATGAGGCATGATCCAATTGACATTTTGAATCATTTTTGGTAAAGTCCAAAAAATCCATTTTCGGACGAAAAACGATGACCGCGGAGCTGTCGAACGTTCCCAAAATGGTCAATTCTGATTAAATTTTAACATTTAATCTTTTGCCTGCAAATTACTGTTGGATGTGAATTATTACTTTTTCAACTAAAATAAGTGTGTTTAAAGTAATTTCTGTGCCTGAAATTGGTCAAAATTGAAGCTTCTGAGTAAGCAAAACTCTGTAAAAATGGCAATTTTGGTCACTGTGAGGGTTTAAAAAGTGGTTATTCAACATGAGGCACGATCCAATTGACATTTTGAATCATTTTTGGTAAAGTCCAAAAATTCAATTTTCGGACGAAAAACGATGACCGCGGAGCTGTCGAACGTTCCCAAAATGGTCAATTCTGATGAAATTTTAACATTTAATGTTTTGACTGCAAATTACTGTTGGATGTGAATTATTACTTTTTCAACTAAAATAAGTGTGTTTAAAGTAATTGCTCTGCCTGAAATTGGTCAAAATTTAAGCTTCTGAGTAAGCAAAACTCTGTGAAAATGGCAATTTTGGTCACTGTGAGGGTTTAAAAAGTGGTTATTCAACATGAGGCATGATCCAATTGACATTTTGAATCATTTTTGGTAAAGTCCAAAAATTCAATTTTCGGACGAAAAACGATGACCACGGAGCTGTCGAACGTTCCCAAAATGGTCAATTCTGATGAAATTTTAACATTTAATCTTTTGACTGCAAATTACTGTTGGATGTGAATTATTACTTTTTCAACTAAAATAAGTGTGTTTAAAGTCATTTCTCTGCCTGAAATTGGTCAAAATTGAAGTTTCTGAGTAAGCAAAACTCTGTAAAAATGGCAATTTTGGTCACTGTGAGGGTTTAAAAAGTGGTTATTCAACATGAGGCACGATCCAATTGACATTTTGAATCATTTTTGGTAAAGTCCAAAAAATCAATTTTCGGACGAAAAACGATGACCGCGGAGCTGTCGAACGTTCCCAAAATGGTCAATTCTGATTAAATCTTAACATTTCATCTTTTGACTGCAAATTACTGTTGGATGTGAAATATTACTTTTTCAACTAAAATAAGTGTGTTTAAAGTCATTTCTGTGCCTGAAATTGGTCAAAATTGAAGCTTCTGAGTAAGCAAAACTCTGTAAAAATGGCAATTTTGGTCACTGTGAGGGTTTAAAGAGTGGTTATTCAACATGAGGCATGATCCAATTGACATTTTGAATCATTTTTGGTAAAGTCCAAAAAATCAATTTTCGGACGAAAAACGATGACCGCGGAGCTGTCGAACGTTCCCAAAATGGTCAATTCTGATGAAATTTTAACATTTAATCTTTTGACTGCAAATTACTGTTGGAGGTGAATTATTACTTTTTCAACTAAAATAAGTGTGTTTAAAGTAATTTCTGTGCCTGAAATTGGTCAAAATTGAAGCTTCTGAGTAAGCAAAACTCTGTAAAAATGGCAATTTTGGTCACTGTGAGGGTTTAAAAAGTGGTTATTCAACATGAGGCACGATCCAATTGACATTTTGAATCATTTTTGGTAAAGTCCAAAAAATCTATTTTCGGACGAAAAACGATGACCGCGGAGCTGTCGAACATTCCCAAAATGGTCAATTCTGATTAAATTTTAACATTTTATCTCTTGACTGCAAATTACTGTTGGATGTGAATTATTACTTTTTCAACTAAAATAAGTGTGTTTAAAGTAATTGCTATGCCTGAAATTGGTCAAAATTGAAGCTTCTGAGTAAGCAAAACTCTGTAAAAATGGCAATTTTGGTCACTGTGAGGGTTTAAAAAGTGGTTATTCAACATGAGGCATGATCCAATTGACATTTTGAATCATTTTTGGTAAAGTCCAAAAAATCAATTTTCGGACGAAAAACGATGACCGCGGAGCTGTCGAACGTTCCCAAAATGGTCAATTCTAATGAAATTTTAACATTTAATCTTTTGACTGCAAATTACTGTTGGATGTGAATTATTACTTTTTCAACTAAAATAAGTGTGTTTAAAGTCATTTCTGTGCCTGAAATTGGTCAAAATTGAAGCTTCTGAGTAAGCAAAACTCTGTAAAAATGGCAATTTTGGTCACTGTGAGGGTTTAAAAAGTGGTTATTCAACATGAGGCACGATCCAATTGACATTTTGAATCATTTTTGGTAATGTCCAAAAAATCAATTTTCGGACGAAAAACGATGACCGCGGAGCTGTCGAACGTTCCCAAAATGGTCAATTCTGATGAAATTTTACCATTTAATGTTTTGACTGCAAATTACTGTTGGATGTGAATTATTACTTTTTCAACTAAAATAAGTGTGTTTAAAGTAATTTCTCTGCCTGAAATTGGTCAAAATTGAAGCTTCTGAGTAAGCAAAACTCTGTAAAAATGGCACTTTTGGTCACTGTGATGGTTTAAAAAGTGGTTATTCAACATGAGGCACGATCCAATTGACATTTTGAATCATTTTTGGTAAAGTCCCAAAAATCAATTTTCGGACGAAAAACGATGACCGCGGAGCTGTCGAACGTTCCCAAAATGGTCAATTCTGATGAAATTTTAACATTTAATCTTTTGACTGCAAATTACTGTTGGATGTGAATTATTACTTTTTCAACTAAAATAAGTGTGTTTAAAGTCATTTCTCTGCTTGAAATAGGCCAAAATTGAAGCTTCTGATTAAGCAAAACTCTGTAAAAATGGCAATTTTGGTCACTGTGAGGGTTTAAAAAGTGGTTATTCAATATGAGGCACGATCCAATTGACATTTTGAATCATTTTTGGTAAAGTCCAAAAAATTAATTTTCGGACGAAAAACGATGACCGCGGAGCTGTCGAACATTCCCAAAATGGTCAATTCTGATTAAATTTTAACATTTTATCTCTTGACTGCAAATTACTGTTGGATGTGAATTATTACTTTTTCAACTAAAATAAGTGTGTTTAAAGTAATTGCTATGCCTGAAATTGGTCAAAATTGAAGCTTCTGAGTAAGCAAAACTCTGTAAAAATGGCAATTTTGGTCACTGTGAGGGTTTAAAAAGTGGTTATTCAACATGAGGCATGATCCAATTGACATTTTGAATCATTTTTGGTAAAGTCCAAAAAATCAATTTTCGGACGAAAAACGATGACCGCGGAGCTGTCGAACGTTCCCAAAATGGTCAATTCTAATGAAATTTTAACATTTAATCTTTTGACTGCAAATTACTGTTGGATGTGAATTATTACTTTTTCAACTAAAATAAGTGTGTTTAAAGTCATTTCTGTGCCTGAAATTGGTCAAAATTGAAGCTTCTGAGTAAGCAAAACTCTGTAAAAATGGCAATTTTGGTCACTGTGAGGGTTTAAAAAGTGGTTATTCAACATGAGGCACGATCCAATTGACATTTTGAATCATTTTTGGTAATGTCCAAAAAATCAATTTTCGGACGAAAAACGATGACCGCGGAGCTGTCGAACGTTCCCAAAATGGTCAATTCTGATGAAATTTTACCATTTAATGTTTTGACTGCAAATTACTGTTGGATGTGAATTATTACTTTTTCAACTAAAATAAGTGTGTTTAAAGTAATTTCTCTGCCTGAAATTGGTCAAAATTGAAGCTTCTGAGTAAGCAAAACTCTGTAAAAATGGCAATTTTGGTCACTGTGAGGGTTTAAAAAGTGGTTATTCAACATGAGGCACGATCCAATTGACATTTTGAATCATTTTTGGTAAAGTCCCAAAAATCAATTTTCGGACGAAAAACGATGACCGCGGAGCTGTCGAACGTTCCCAAAATGGTCAATTCTGATGAAATTTTAACATTTAATCTTTTGACTGCAAATTACTGTTGGATGTGAATTATTACTTTTTCAACTAAAATAAGTGTGTTTAAAGTCAATTCTCTGCCTGAAATTGGTCAAAATTGAAGCTTCTGAGTAAGCAAAACTCTGTAAAAATGGCAATTTTGGTCACTGTGAGGGTTTAAAAACTGGTTATTCAACATGAGGCACGATCCAATTGACATTTTGAATCATTTTTGGTAAAGTCCCAAAAATCAATTTTCGGACGAAAAACGATGACCGCGGAGCTGTCGAACGTTTCCAAAATGGTCAATTCTGATGAAATTTTAACATTTAATCTTTTGACTGCAAATTACTGTTGGATGTGAATTATTACTTTTTCAACTAAAATAAGTGTGTTTAAAGTAATTTCTCTGCCTGAAATTGGTCAAAATTGAAGTTTCTGAGTAAGCAAAACTCTGTAAAAATGGCAATTTTGGTCATGTGAGGGTTTAAAAAGTGGTTATTCAACATGAGGCACGATCCAATTGACATTTTGAATCATTTTTGGTAAAGTCCAAAAAATCAATTTTCGGACGAAAAACGATGACCGCGGAGCTGTCGAACGTTCCCAAAATGGTCAATTCTGATGAAATTTTAACATTTAATCTTTTGACTGCAAATTACTGTTGGATGTGAATTATTACTTTTTCAACTAAAATAAGTGTGTTTAAAGTCATTTCTCTGCTTGAAATAGGCCAAAATTGAAGCTTCTGATTAAGCAAAACTCTGTAAAAATGGCAATTTTGGTCACTGTGAGGGTTTAAAAAGTGGTTATTCAATATGAGGCACGATCCAATTGACATTTTGAATCATTTTTGGTAAAGTCCAAAAAATTAATTTTCGGGACGAAAAACGATGACCGCGGAGCTGTCGAACGTTCCCAAATGGTCAATTCTGATGAAATTTTAACATTTAATCTTTTGACTGCAATTACTGTTGGATGTGAATTATTACTTTTTCAACTAAAATAAAGTGTGTTTAAAGTAATTTCTGTGCCTGAAATTGGTCAAAATTGAAACTTCTGAGTAAGCAAAACTCTGTAAAAATGGCAATTTTGGTCACTGTGAGGGTTTAAAAAGTGGTTATTCAACATGAGGCACGATCCAATTGACATTTTGAATCATTTTTGGTAAAGTCCAAAAAAATCAATTTTCGGACGAAAAACGATGACCTGTAGAACGTTCCCAAAATGGTCAATTCTGATTAAATTTTAACATTTAATCTTTTGACTGCAAATTACTGTTGGATGTGAATTATTACTTTTTCAACTAAAATAAGTGTGTTTAAAGTAATTGCTATGCCTGAAATTGGTCAAAATTGAAGCTTCTGAGTAAGCAAAACTCTGTAAAAATGGCAATTTTGGTCACTGTGAGGGTTAAAAGTGGTTATTCAACATGAGGCATGATCCAATTGACATTTTGAATCATTTTTGGTAAAGTCCAAAAAATCAATTTTCGGACGAAAACGATGACCGCGGAGCTGTCGAACGTTCCCAAAATGGTCAATTCTAATGAAATTTTAACATTTAATCTTTTGACTGCAAATTACTGTTGATGTGAATTATTACTTTTTCAACTAAAATAAGTGTGTTTAAAGTCATTTCTGTGCCTGAAATTGGTCAAAATTGAAGCTTCTGAGTAAGCAAAACTCTGTAAAATGGCAATTTTGGTCACTGTGAGGGTTTAAAAAGTGGTTATTCAACATGAGGCACGATCCAATTGACATTTTGAATCATTTTTGGTAATGTCCAAAAAATCAATTTTCGGACGAAAAACGATGACCGCGGAGCTGTCGAACGTTCCCAAAATGGTCAATTCTGATGAAATTTTACCATTTAATGTTTTGACTGCAAATTACTGTTGGATGTGAATTATTACTTTTTCAACTAAAATAAGTGTGTTTAAAGTAATTTCTCTGCCTGAAATTGGTCAAAATTGAAGCTTCTGAGTAAGCAAAACTCTGTAAAAATGGCACTTTTGGTCACTGTGAGGGTTTAAAAAGTGGTTATTCAACATGAGGCACGATCCAATTGACATTTTGAATCATTTTTGGTAAAGTCCAAAAAATCAATTTCGGACGAAAACGATGACCGCGGAGCTGTCGAACGTTCCCAAAATGGTCAATTCTGAAGAAATTTTAAACATTTAATCTTTTGACTGCAAATTACTGTTGGATGTGAATATTACTTTTTCAACTAAAATAAGTGTGTTTAAAGTCATTTCTCTGCCTGAAATTGGTCAAAATTGAAGCTTCTGAGTAAGCAAAACTCTGTAAAAATGGCAATTTTGGTCACTGTGAGGGGTTTAAAAAGTGGTTATTCAACATGAGGCATGATCCAATTGACATTTTGAATCATTTTTGGTAAAGTCCAAAAAATCAATTTTCGGACGAAAAACGATGACCGCGGAGCTGTCGAACGTTCCCAAAATGGTCAATTCTGATTAAATTTTAACATTTAATCTTTTGCCTGCAAATTACTGTTGGATGTGAATTATTACTTTTTCAACTAAAATAAGTGTGTTTAAAGTAATTCTGTGCCTGAAATTGGTCAAAATTGAAGCTTCTGAGTAAGCAAAACTCTGTAAAAATGGCAATTTTTGTCACTGTGAGGGTTTAAAAAGTGGTTATTCAACATGAGGCACGATTCCAATTGACATTTTGAATCATTTTTGGTAAAGTCCAAAAATTCAATTTTCGGACGAAAAACGATGACCGCGGAGCTGTCGAACGTTCCCAAAATGGTCAATTCTGATGAAATTTTAACATTTAATGTTTTGACTGCAAATTACTGTTGGGTGTGAATTATTACTTTTTCAACTAAAATAAGTGTGTTTAAAGTAATTGCTCTGCCTGAAATTGGTCAAAATTGAAGCTTCTGAGTAAGCAAAACTCTGTAAAAATGGCAATTTTGGTCACTGTGAGGGTTTAAAAAGTGGTTATTCAACATGAGGCATGATCCAATTGACATTTTGAATCATTTTTGGTAAAGTCCCAAAAATCAATTTTCGGACGAAAAACGATGACCGCGGAGCTGTCGAACGTTCCCAAAATGGTCAATTCTGATGAAATTTTAACATTTAATCTTTTGACTGCAAATTACTGTTGGATGTGAATTAGTACTTTTTCAACTAAAATAAGTGTGTTTAAAGTCAATTCTCTGCCTGAAATTGGTCAAAATTGAAGCTTCTGAGTAAGCAAAACTCTGTAAAAATGGCAATTTTGGTCACTGTGAGGGTTTAAAAACTGGTTATTCAACATGAGGCACGATCCAATTGACATTTTGAATCATTTTTGGTAAAGTCCCAAAAATAAATTTTCGGACGAAAAACGATGACCGCGGAGCTGTCGAACGTTCCCAAAATGGTCAATTCTGATGAAATTTTAACATTTAATCTTTTGACTGCAAATTACTGTTGGATGTGAATTATTACTTTTTCAACTAAAATAAGTGTGTTTAAAGTCATTTCTCTGCCTGAATTTGGTCAAAATTGAAGCTTCTGAGTAAGCAAAACTCTAAAAATGGCAATTTTGGTCACTGTGAGGGTTTAAAAACTGGTTATTCAACATGAGGCACGATCCAATTGACATTTTGAATCATTTTTGGTAAAGTCCAAAAAATCAATTTTCGGACGAAAAACGATGACCGCGGAGCTGTCGAACGTTCCCAAAATGGTCAATTCTGATGAAATTTTAACATTTAATCTTTTGACTGCAAATTACTGTTGGATGTGAATTATTACTTTTTCAACTAAAATAAGTGTGTTTAAAGTAATTTCTGTGCCTGAAATTGGTCAAAATTGAAGCTTCTGAGTAAGCAAAACTCTGTAAAAATGTCAATTTTGGTCACTGTGAGGGTTTAAAAAGTGGCTATTCAACATGAGGCACGATCCAATTGACATTTTGAATCATTTTTGGTAAAGTCCAAAAAATCAATTTTCGGACGAAAAACGATGACCGCGGAGCTGTCGAACGTTCCCAAAATGGTCAATTCTGATGAAATTTTAACATTTAATGTTTTGACTGCAAATTACTGTTGGATGTGAATTATTACTTGTTCAACTAAAATAAGTGTGTTTAAAGTAATTGCTCTGCCTGAAATTGGTCAAAATTGAAGCTTCTGAGTAAGCAAAACTCTGTAAAAATGTCAATTTTGGTCACTGTGAGGGTTTAAAAAGAGGTTATTCAACATGAGGCATGATTCAATTGACATTTTGAATCATTTTTGGTAAAGTCCAAAAAATCAATTTTCGGACGAAAAACGATGACCGCGGAGCTGTCGAACGTTCCCAAAATGGTCAATTCTGAAGAAATTTTAACATTTAATCTTTTGACTGCAAATTACTGTTGGATGTGAATTATTACTTTTTCAACTAAAATAAGTGTGTTTAAAGTCATTTCTCTGCCTGAAATTGGTCAAAATTGAAGCTTCTGAGTAAGCAAAACTCTGTAAAAATGGCAATTTTGGTCACTGTGAGGGTTTAAAAAGTGGTTATTCAACATGAGGCACGATCCAATTGATATTTTGAATCATTTTTGGTAAAGTCCAAAAAATCAATTTTCGGACGAAAAACGATGACCGCGGAGCTGTCGAACGTTCCCAAAATGGTCAATTCTGATTAAATCGTAACATTTAATCTTTTGACTGCAAATTACTGTTGGATGTGAATTATTACTTTTTCAACTAAAATAAGTGTGTTTAAAGTCATTTCTCTGCCTGAAATTGGTCAAAATTGAAGCTTCTGAGTAAGCAAAACTCTGTAAAAATGGCAATTTTGGTCACTGTGAGGGTTTAAAAAGTGGTTATTCAACATGAGGCACGATCCAATTGATATTTTGAATCATTTTTGTTAAAGTCCAAAAAATCAATTTTCGGACGAAAAACGATGACCGCGGAGCTGTCGAACGTTCCCAAAATGGTCAATTCTGATTAAATCTTAACATTTAATCTTTTGACTGCAAATTACTGTTGGATGTGAAATATTACTTTTTCAACTAAAATAAGTGTGTTTAAAGTCATTTCTGTGCCTGAAATTGGTCAAAATTGAAGCTTCTGAGTAAGCAAAAGTCTGTAAAAATGGCAATTTTGGTCACTGTGAGGGTTTAAAAAGTGGTTATTCAACATGAGGCATGATCCAATTGACATTTTGAATCATTTTTGGTAAAGTCCAAAAAATCAATTTTCGGACGAAAAACGATGACCGCGGAGCTGTCGAACGTTCCCAAAATGGTCAATTCTGATGAAATTTTAACATTTAATCTTTTGACTGCAAATTACTGTTGGATGTGAATTATTACTTTTTCAACTAAAATAAGTGTGTTTAAAGTAATTTCTGTGCCTGAAATTGGTCAAAATTGAAGCTTCTGAGTAAGCAAAACTCTGTAAAAATGGCAATTTTGGTCACTGTGAGGGTTTAAAAAGTGGTTATTCAACATGAGGCACGATCCAATTGACATTTTGAATCATTTTTGGTAAAGTCCAAAAAATCAATTTTCGGACGAAAAACGATGACCGCGGAGCTGTCGAACGTTCCCAAAATGGTCAATTCTGATTAAATCTTAACATTTAATCTTTTGACTGCAAATTTCTGTTGGATGTGAAATATTACTTTTTCAACTGAAATAAGTGTGTTTAAAGTCATTTCTGTGCCTGAAATTGGTCAAAATTGAAGCTTCTGAGTAAGCAAAACTCTGTAAAAATGGCAATTTTGGTCACTGTGAGGGTTTAAAAAGTGGTTATTCAACATGAGGCATGATCCAATTGACATTTTGAATAATTTTTGGTAAAGTCCAAAAAATCAATTTTTGGACGAAAAACGATGACCGCGGAGCTGTCGAACGTTCCCAAAATGGTCAATTCTGATGAAATTTTAACATTTAATCTTTTGACTGCAAATTACTGTTGGATGTGAATTATTACTTTTTCAACTAAAATAAGTGTGTTTAAAGTAATTTCTCTGCCTGAAATTGGTCACAATTGAAGCTTCTGAGTAAGCAAAACTCTGTAAAAAATGCAATTTTGGTCACTGTGAGGGTTTAAAAAGTGGTTATTCAACATGAGGCACGATCCAATTGACATTTTGAATCATTATTGGTAAAGTCCAAAAAATCAATTTTCGGACGAAAAACGATGACCGCGGAGCTGTCGAACGTTCCCAAAATGGTCAATTCTGATTAAATCTTAACATTTCTTCTTTTGACTGCAAATTACTGTTGGATGTGAAATATTACTTTTTCAACTAAAATAAGTGTGTTTAAAGTAATTTCTGTGCCTGAAATTGGTCAAAATTGAAGCTTCTGAGTAAGCAAAACTCTGTAAAAATGGCAATTTTGGTCACTGTGAGGGTTTAAAAAGTGGTTATTCAACATGAGGCATGATCCAATTGACATTTTGAATCATTTTTGGTAAAGTCCAAAAAATCAATTTTCGGACGAAAAACGATGACTGCGGAGCTGTTGAACGTTCCCAAAATGGTCAATTCTGATGAAATTTTAACATTTAATCTTTTGACTGCAAATTACTGATGGATGTGAATTATTACTTTTTCAACTAAAATAAGTGTGTTTAAAGTAATTTCTGTGCCTGAAATTGGTCAAAATTGAAGCTTCTGAGTAAGCAAAACTCTGTAAAAATGGCAATTTTGGTCACTGTGAGGGTTTAAAAAGTGGTTATTCAACATGAGGCACGATCCAATTGACATTTTGAATCATTTTTGGTAAAGTCCAAAAAATCCATTTTCGGACGAAAAACGATGACCGCGGAGCTGTCGAACGTTCCCAAAATGGTCAATTCTGATTAAATTTTAACATTTAATCTTTTGACTGCAAATTACTGTTGGATGTGAATTATTACTTTTTCAACTAAAATAAGTGTGTTTAAAGTCAATTCTCTGCCTGAAATTGGTCAAAATTGAAGCTTCCGAGTAAGCAAAACTCTGTAAAAATGGCAATTTTGGTCACTGTGAGGGTTTAAAAAGTGGTTATTCAACATGAGGCACGATCCAATTGACATTTTGAATCATTTTTGGTAAAGTCCAAAAAATCCATTTTCGGACGAAAAACGATGACCGCGGAGCTGTCGAACGTTCCCAAAATGGTCAATTCTGATTAAATTTTAACATTTAATCTTTTGCCTGCAAATTACTGTTGGATGTGAATTATTACTTTTTCAACTAAAATAAGTGTGTTTAAAGTAATTTCTGTGCCTGAAATTGGTCAAAATTGAAGCTTCTGAGTAAGCAAAACTCTGTAAAAATGGCAATTTTGGTCACTGTGAGGGTTTAAAAAGTGGTTATTCAACATGAGGCACGATCCAATTGACATTTTGAATCATTTTTGGTAAAGTCCAAAAATTCAATTTTCGGACGAAAAACGATGACCGCGGAGCTGTCGAACGTTCCCAAAATGGTCAATTCTGATGAAATTTTAACATTTAATGTTTTGACTGCAAATTACTGTTGGATGTGAATTATTACTTTTTCAACTAAAATAAGTGTGTTTAAAGTAATTGCTCTGCCTGAAATTGGTCAAAATTTAAGCTTCTGAGTAAGCAAAACTCTGTGAAAATGGCAATTTTGGTCACTGTGAGGGTTTAAAAAGTGGTTATTCAACATGAGGCATGATCCAATTGACATTTTGAATCATTTTTGGTAAAGTCCAAAAATTCAATTTTCGGACGAAAAACGATGACCACGGAGCTGTCGAACGTTCCCAAAATGGTCAATTCTGATGAAATTTTAACATTTAATCTTTTGACTGCAAATTACTGTTGGATGTGAATTATTACTTTTTCAACTAAAATAAGTGTGTTTAAAGTCATTTCTCTGCCTGAAATTGGTCAAAATTGAAGTTTCTGAGTAAGCAAAACTCTGTAAAAATGGCAATTTTGGTCACTGTGAGGGTTTAAAAAGTGGTTATTCAACATGAGGCACGATCCAATTGACATTTTGAATCATTTTTGGTAAAGTCCAAAAAATCAATTTTCGGACGAAAAACGATGACCGCGGAGCTGTCGAACGTTCCCAAAATGGTCAATTCTGATTAAATCTTAACATTTCATCTTTTGACTGCAAATTACTGTTGGATGTGAAATATTACTTTTTCAACTAAAATAAGTGTGTTTAAAGTCATTTCTGTGCCTGAAATTGGTCAAAATTGAAGCTTCTGAGTAAGCAAAACTCTGTAAAAATGGCAATTTTGGTCACTGTGAGGGTTTAAAGAGTGGTTATTCAACATGAGGCATGATCCAATTGACATTTTGAATCATTTTTGGTAAAGTCCAAAAAATCAATTTTCGGACGAAAAACGATGACCGCGGAGCTGTCGAACGTTCCCAAAATGGTCAATTCTGATGAAATTTTAACATTTAATCTTTTGACTGCAAATTACTGTTGGAGGTGAATTATTACTTTTTCAACTAAAATAAGTGTGTTTAAAGTAATTTCTGTGCCTGAAATTGGTCAAAATTGAAGCTTCTGAGTAAGCAAAACTCTGTAAAAATGGCAATTTTGGTCACTGTGAGGGTTTAAAAAGTGGTTATTCAACATGAGGCACGATCCAATTGACATTTTGAATCATTTTTGGTAAAGTCCAAAAAATCTATTTTCGGACGAAAAACGATGACCGCGGAGCTGTCGAACATTCCCAAAATGGTCAATTCTGATTAAATTTTAACATTTTATCTCTTGACTGCAAATTACTGTTGGATGTGAATTATTACTTTTTCAACTAAAATAAGTGTGTTTAAAGTAATTGCTATGCCTGAAATTGGTCAAAATTGAAGCTTCTGAGTAAGCAAAACTCTGTAAAAATGGCAATTTTGGTCACTGTGAGGGTTTAAAAAGTGGTTATTCAACATGAGGCATGATCCAATTGACATTTTGAATCATTTTTGGTAAAGTCCAAAAAATCAATTTTCGGACGAAAAACGATGACCGCGGAGCTGTCGAACGTTCCCAAAATGGTCAATTCTAATGAAATTTTAACATTTAATCTTT
Source organism: Lissotriton helveticus (assembly GCF_964261635.1). Classification (NCBI taxonomy): domain Eukaryota; kingdom Metazoa; phylum Chordata; class Amphibia; order Caudata; family Salamandridae; genus Lissotriton; species Lissotriton helveticus. The sequence goes on along the minus strand of NC_136069.1, from coordinate 1,160,662,017 downwards.
TGACTGCAAATTACTGTTGGATGTGAATTATTACTTTTTCAACTAAAATAAGTGTGTTTAAAGTCATTTCTGTGCCTGAAATTGGTCAAAATTGAAGCTTCTGAGTAAGCAAAACTCTGTAAAAATGGCAATTTTGGTCACTGTGAGGGTTTAAAAAGTGGTTATTCAACATGAGGCACGATCCAATTGACATTTTGAATCATTTTTGGTAATGTCCAAAAAATCAATTTTCGGACGAAAAACGATGACCGCGGAGCTGTCGAACGTTCCCAAAATGGTCAATTCTGATGAAATTTTACCATTTAATGTTTTGACTGCAAATTACTGTTGGATGTGAATTATTACTTTTTCAACTAAAATAAGTGTGTTTAAAGTAATTTCTCTGCCTGAAATTGGTCAAAATTGAAGCTTCTGAGTAAGCAAAACTCTGTAAAAATGGCACTTTTGGTCACTGTGAGGGTTTAAAAAGTGGTTATTCAACATGAGGCACGATCCAATTGACATTTTGAATCATTTTTGGTAAAGTCCCAAAAATCAATTTTCGGACGAAAAACGATGACCGCGGAGCTGTCGAACGTTCCCAAAATGGTCAATTCTGATGAAATTTTAACATTTAATCTTTTGACTGCAAATTACTGTTGGATGTGAATTATTACTTTTTCAACTAAAATAAGTGTGTTTAAAGTCATTTCTCTGCTTGAAATAGGCCAAAATTGAAGCTTCTGATTAAGCAAAACTCTGTAAAAATGGCAATTTTGGTCACTGTGAGGGTTTAAAAAGTGGTTATTCAATATGAGGCACGATCCAATTGACATTTTGAATCATTTTTGGTAAAGTCCAAAAAATTAATTTTCGGACGAAAAACGATGACCGCGGAGCTGTCGAACATTCCCAAAATGGTCAATTCTGATTAAATTTTAACATTTTATCTCTTGACTGCAAATTACTGTTGGATGTGAATTATTACTTTTTCAACTAAAATAAGTGTGTTTAAAGTAATTGCTATGCCTGAAATTGGTCAAAATTGAAGCTTCTGAGTAAGCAAAACTCTGTAAAAATGGCAATTTTGGTCACTGTGAGGGTTTAAAAAGTGGTTATTCAACATGAGGCATGATCCAATTGACATTTTGAATCATTTTTGGTAAAGTCCAAAAAATCAATTTTCGGACGAAAAACGATGACCGCGGAGCTGTCGAACGTTCCCAAAATGGTCAATTCTAATGAAATTTTAACATTTAATCTTTTGACTGCAAATTACTGTTGGATGTGAATTATTACTTTTTCAACTAAAATAAGTGTGTTTAAAGTCATTTCTGTGCCTGAAATTGGTCAAAATTGAAGCTTCTGAGTAAGCAAAACTCTGTAAAAATGGCAATTTTGGTCACTGTGAGGGTTTAAAAAGTGGTTATTCAACATGAGGCACGATCCAATTGACATTTTGAATCATTTTTGGTAATGTCCAAAAAATCAATTTTCGGACGAAAAACGATGACCGCGGAGCTGTCGAACGTTCCCAAAATGGTCAATTCTGATGAAATTTTACCATTTAATGTTTTGACTGCAAATTACTGTTGGATGTGAATTATTACTTTTTCAACTAAAATAAGTGTGTTTAAAGTAATTTCTCTGCCTGAAATTGGTCAAAATTGAAGCTTCTGAGTAAGCAAAACTCTGTAAAAATGGCAATTTTGGTCACTGTGAGGGTTTAAAAAGTGGTTATTCAACATGAGGCACGATCCAATTGACATTTTGAATCATTTTTGGTAAAGTCCCAAAAATCAATTTTCGGACGAAAAACGATGACCGCGGAGCTGTCGAACGTTCCCAAAATGGTCAATTCTGATGAAATTTTAACATTTAATCTTTTGACTGCAAATTACTGTTGGATGTGAATTATTACTTTTTCAACTAAAATAAGTGTGTTTAAAGTAATTTCTCTGCCTGAAATTGGTCAAAATTGAAGTTTCTGAGTAAGCAAAACTCTGTAAAAATGGCAATTTTGGTCATGTGAGGGTTTAAAAAGTGGTTATTCAACATGAGGCACGATCCAATTGACATTTTGAATCATTTTTGGTAAAGTCCAAAAAATCAATTTTCGGACGAAAAACGATGACCGCGGAGCTGTCGAACGTTCCCAAAATGGTCAATTCTGATGAAATTTTAACATTTAATCTTTTGACTGCAAATTACTGTTGGATGTGAATTATTACTTTTTCAACTAAAATAAGTGTGTTTAAAGTCATTTCTCTGCTTGAAATAGGCCAAAATTGAAGCTTCTGATTAAGCAAAACTCTGTAAAAATGGCAATTTTGGTCACTGTGAGGGTTTAAAAAGTGGTTATTCAATATGAGGCACGATCCAATTGACATTTTGAATCATTTTTGGTAAAGTCCAAAAAATTAATTTTCGGACGAAAAACGATGACCGCGGAGCTGTCGAACGTTCCCAAAATGGTCAATTCTGATGAAATTTTAACATTTAATCTTTTGACTGCAAATTACTGTTGGATGTGAATTATTACTTTTTCAACTAAAATAAGTGTGTTTAAAGTAATTTCTGTGCCTGAAATTGGTCAAAATTGAAACTTCTGAGTAAGCAAAACTCTGTAAAAATGGCAATTTTGGTCACTGTGAGGGTTTAAAAAGTGGTTATTCAACATGAGGCACGATCCAATTGACATTTTGAATCATTTTTGGTAAAGTCCAAAAAATCAATTTTCGGACGAAAAACGATGACCTGTAGAACGTTCCCAAAATGGTCAGTTCTGATTAAATTTTAACATTTAATCTTTTGACTGCAAATTACTGTTGGATGTGAATTATTACTTTTTCAACTAAAATAAGTGTGTTTAAAGTAATTGCTATGCCTGAAATTGGTCAAAATTGAAGCTTCTGAGTAAGCAAAACTCTGTAAAAATGGCAATTTTGGTCACTGTGAGGGTTTAAAAAGTGGTTATTCAACATGAGGCATGATCCAATTGACATTTTGAATCATTTTTGGTAAAGTCCAAAAAATCAATTTTCGGACGAAAAACGATGACCGCGGAGCTGTCGAACGTTCCCAAAATGGTCAATTCTAATGAAATTTTAACATTTAATCTTTTGACTGCAAATTACTGTTGGATGTGAATTATTACTTTTTCAACTAAAATAAGTGTGTTTAAAGTCATTTCTGTGCCTGAAATTGGTCAAAATTGAAGCTTCTGAGTAAGCAAAACTCTGTAAAAATGGCAATTTTGGTCACTGTGAGGGTTTAAAAAGTGGTTATTCAACATGAGGCACGATCCAATTGACATTTTGAATCATTTTTGGTAATGTCCAAAAAATCAATTTTCGGACGAAAAACGATGACCGCGGAGCTGTCGAACGTTCCCAAAATGGTCAATTCTGATGAAATTTTACCATTTAATGTTTTGACTGCAAATTACTGTTGGATGTGAATTATTACTTTTTCAACTAAAATAAGTGTGTTTAAAGTAATTTCTCTGCCTGAAATTGGTCAAAATTGAAGCTTCTGAGTAAGCAAAACTCTGTAAAAATGGCACTTTTGGTCACTGTGAGGGTTTAAAAAGTGGTTATTCAACATGAGGCACGATCCAATTGACATTTTGAATCATTTTTGGTAAAGTCCCAAAAATCAATTTTCGGACGAAAAACGATGACCGCGGAGCTGTCGAACGTTCCCAAAATGGTCAATTCTGATGAAATTTTAACATTTAATCTTTTGACTGCAAATTACTGTTGGATGTGAATTATTACTTTTTCAACTAAAATAAGTGTGTTTAAAGTCATTTCTCTGCTTGAAATAGGCCAAAATTGAAGCTTCTGATTAAGCAAAACTCTGTAAAAATGGCAATTTTGGTCACTGTGAGGGTTTAAAAAGTGGTTATTCAATATGAGGCACGATCCAATTGACATTTTGAATCATTTTTGGTAAAGTCCAAAAAATTAATTTTCGGACGAAAAACGATGACCGCGGAGCTGTCGAACATTCCCAAAATGGTCAATTCTGATTAAATTTTAACATTTTATCTCTTGACTGCAAATTACTGTTGGATGTGAATTATTACTTTTTCAACTAAAATAAGTGTGTTTAAAGTAATTGCTATGCCTGAAATTGGTCAAAATTGAAGCTTCTGAGTAAGCAAAACTCTGTAAAAATGGCAATTTTGGTCACTGTGAGGGTTTAAAAAGTGGTTATTCAACATGAGGCATGATCCAATTGACATTTTGAATCATTTTTGGTAAAGTCCAAAAAATCAATTTTCGGACGAAAAACGATGACCGCGGAGCTGTCGAACGTTCCCAAAATGGTCAATTCTAATGAAATTTTAACATTTAATCTTTTGACTGCAAATTACTGTTGGATGTGAATTATTACTTTTTCAACTAAAATAAGTGTGTTTAAAGTCATTTCTGTGCCTGAAATTGGTCAAAATTGAAGCTTCTGAGTAAGCAAAACTCTGTAAAAATGGCAATTTTGGTCACTGTGAGGGTTTAAAAAGTGGTTATTCAACATGAGGCACGATCCAATTGACATTTTGAATCATTTTTGGTAATGTCCAAAAAATCAATTTTCGGACGAAAAACGATGACCGCGGAGCTGTCGAACGTTCCCAAAATGGTCAATTCTGATGAAATTTTACCATTTAATGTTTTGACTGCAAATTACTGTTGGATGTGAATTATTACTTTTTCAACTAAAATAAGTGTGTTTAAAGTAATTTCTCTGCCTGAAATTGGTCAAAATTGAAGCTTCTGAGTAAGCAAAACTCTGTAAAAATGGCAATTTTGGTCACTGTGAGGGTTTAAAAAGTGGTTATTCAACATGAGGCACGATCCAATTGACATTTTGAATCATTTTTGGTAAAGTCCCAAAAATCAATTTTCGGACGAAAAACGATGACCGCGGAGCTGTCGAACGTTCCCAAAATGGTCAATTCTGATGAAATTTTAACATTTAATCTTTTGACTGCAAATTACTGTTGGATGTGAATTATTACTTTTTCAACTAAAATAAGTGTGTTTAAAGTCAATTCTCTGCCTGAAATTGGTCAAAATTGAAGCTTCTGAGTAAGCAAAACTCTGTAAAAATGGCAATTTTGGTCACTGTGAGGGTTTAAAAACTGGTTATTCAACATGAGGCACGATCCAATTGACATTTTGAATCATTTTTGGTAAAGTCCCAAAAATCAATTTTCGGACGAAAAACGATGACCGCGGAGCTGTCGAACGTTTCCAAAATGGTCAATTCTGATGAAATTTTAACATTTAATCTTTTGACTGCAAATTACTGTTGGATGTGAATTATTACTTTTTCAACTAAAATAAGTGTGTTTAAAGTAATTTCTCTGCCTGAAATTGGTCAAAATTGAAGTTTCTGAGTAAGCAAAACTCTGTAAAAATGGCAATTTTGGTCATGTGAGGGTTTAAAAAGTGGTTATTCAACATGAGGCACGATCCAATTGACATTTTGAATCATTTTTGGTAAAGTCCAAAAAATCAATTTTCGGACGAAAAACGATGACCTGTAGAACGTTCCCAAAATGGTCAATTCTGATTAAATTTTAACATTTAATCTTTTGACTGCAAATTACTGTTGGATGTGAATTATTACTTTTTCAACTAAAATAAGTGTGTTTAAAGTAATTTCTGTGCCTGAAATTGGTCAAAATTGAAGCTTCTCAGTAAGCAAAACTCTGTAAAAATGGCAATATTGGTCACTGTGAGGGTTTAAAAAGTGGTTATTCAACATGAGGCACGATCCAATTGACATTTTGAATCATTTTTGGTAAAGTCCAAAAAATCAATTTTCGGACGAAAAACGATGACCGCGGAGCTGTCGAACGTTCCCAAAATGGTCAATTCTGATGAAATTTTAACATGTTATCTTTTGACTGCAAATTACTGTTGGATGTGAATTATTACTTTTTCAACTAAAATAAGTGTGTTTAAAGTCATTTCTCTGCCTGAAATTGGTCAAAATTGAAGCTTCTGAGTAAGCAAAACTCTGTAAATATGGCAATTTTGGTCACTGTGAGGGTTTAAAAAGTGGTTATTCAACATGAGGCACGATCCAATTGACATTTTGAATCATTTTTGGTAAAGTCCCAAAAATCAATTTCGGACGAAAAACGATGACCGCCGAGCTGTCGAACGTTCCCAAAATGGTCAATGCTGATGAAATTTTAACATTTAATCTTTTGACTGCAAATTACTGTTGGATGTGAATTATTACTTTTTCAACTAAAATAAGTGTGTTTAAAGTCATTTCTCTGCCTGAAATTGGTCAAAATTGAAGCTTCTGAGTAAGCAAAACTCTGTAAAAATGGCAATTTTGGTCACTGTGAGGGTTTAAAAAGTGGTTATTCAACATGAGGCACGATCCAATTGATATTTTGAATCATTTTTGGTAAAGTCCAAAAAATCAATTTTCGGACGAAAAACGATGACCGCGGAGCTGTCGAACGTTCCCAAAATGGTCAATTCTGATTAAATCGTAACATTTAATCTTTTGACTGCAAATTACTGTTGGATGTGAATTATTACTTTTTCAACTAAAATAAGTGTGTTTAAAGTCATTTCTCTGCCTGAAATTGGTCAAAATTGAAGCTTCTGAGTAAGCAAAACTCTGTAAAAATGGCAATTTTGGTCACTGTGAGGGTTTAAAAAGTGGTTATTCAACATGAGGCACGATCCAATTGATATTTTGAATCATTTTTGTTAAAGTCCAAAAAATCAATTTTCGGACGAAAAACGATGACCGCGGAGCTGTCGAACGTTCCCAAAATGGTCAATTCTGATTAAATCTTAACATTTAATCTTTTGACTGCAAATTACTGTTGGATGTGAAATATTACTTTTTCAACTAAAATAAGTGTGTTTAAAGTCATTTCTGTGCCTGAAATTGGTCAAAATTGAAGCTTCTGAGTAAGCAAAAGTCTGTAAAAATGGCAATTTTGGTCACTGTGAGGGTTTAAAAAGTGGTTATTCAACATGAGGCATGATCCAATTGACATTTTGAATCATTTTTGGTAAAGTCCAAAAAATCAATTTTCGGACGAAAAACGATGACCGCGGAGCTGTCGAACGTTCCCAAAATGGTCAATTCTGATGAAATTTTAACATTTAATCTTTTGACTGCAAATTACTGTTGGATGTGAATTATTACTTTTTCAACTAAAATAAGTGTGTTTAAAGTAATTTCTGTGCCTGAAATTGGTCAAAATTGAAGCTTCTGAGTAAGCAAAACTCTGTAAAAATGGCAATTTTGGTCACTGTGAGGGTTTAAAAAGTGGTTATTCAACATGAGGCACGATCCAATTGACATTTTGAATCATTTTTGGTAAAGTCCAAAAAATCAATTTTCGGACGAAAAACGATGACCGCGGAGCTGTCGAACGTTCCCAAAATGGTCAATTCTGATTAAATCTTAACATTTAATCTTTTGACTGCAAATTTCTGTTGGATGTGAAATATTACTTTTTCAACTGAAATAAGTGTGTTTAAAGTCATTTCTGTGCCTGAAATTGGTCAAAATTGAAGCTTCTGAGTAAGCAAAACTCTGTAAAAATGGCAATTTTGGTCACTGTGAGGGTTTAAAAAGTGGTTATTCAACATGAGGCATGATCCAATTGACATTTTGAATAATTTTTGGTAAAGTCCAAAAAATCAATTTTTGGACGAAAAACGATGACCGCGGAGCTGTCGAACGTTCCCAAAATGGTCAATTCTGATGAAATTTTAACATTTAATCTTTTGACTGCAAATTACTGTTGGATGTGAATTATTACTTTTTCAACTAAAATAAGTGTGTTTAAAGTAATTTCTCTGCCTGAAATTGGTCACAATTGAAGCTTCTGAGTAAGCAAAACTCTGTAAAAAATGCAATTTTGGTCACTGTGAGGGTTTAAAAAGTGGTTATTCAACATGAGGCACGATCCAATTGACATTTTGAATCATTATTGGTAAAGTCCAAAAAATCAATTTTCGGACGAAAAACGATGACCGCGGAGCTGTCGAACGTTCCCAAAATGGTCAATTCTGATTAAATCTTAACATTTCTTCTTTTGACTGCAAATTACTGTTGGATGTGAAATATTACTTTTTCAACTAAAATAAGTGTGTTTAAAGTAATTTCTGTGCCTGAAATTGGTCAAAATTGAAGCTTCTGAGTAAGCAAAACTCTGTAAAAATGGCAATTTTGGTCACTGTGAGGGTTTAAAAAGTGGTTATTCAACATGAGGCATGATCCAATTGACATTTTGAATCATTTTTGGTAAAGTCCAAAAAATCAATTTTCGGACGAAAAACGATGACTGCGGAGCTGTTGAACGTTCCCAAAATGGTCAATTCTGATGAAATTTTAACATTTAATCTTTTGACTGCAAATTACTGATGGATGTGAATTATTACTTTTTCAACTAAAATAAGTGTGTTTAAAGTAATTTCTGTGCCTGAAATTGGTCAAAATTGAAGCTTCTGAGTAAGCAAAACTCTGTAAAAATGGCAATTTTGGTCACTGTGAGGGTTTAAAAAGTGGTTATTCAACATGAGGCACGATCCAATTGACATTTTGAATCATTTTTGGTAAAGTCCAAAAAATCCATTTTCGGACGAAAAACGATGACCGCGGAGCTGTCGAACGTTCCCAAAATGGTCAATTCTGATTAAATTTTAACATTTAATCTTTTGACTGCAAATTACTGTTGGATGTGAATTATTACTTTTTCAACTAAAATAAGTGTGTTTAAAGTCAATTCTCTGCCTGAAATTGGTCAAAATTGAAGCTTCCGAGTAAGCAAAACTCTGTAAAAATGGCAATTTTGGTCACTGTGAGGGTTTAAAAAGTGGTTATTCAACATGAGGCACGATCCAATTGACATTTTGAATCATTTTTGGTAAAGTCCAAAAAATCCATTTTCGGACGAAAAACGATGACCGCGGAGCTGTCGAACGTTCCCAAAATGGTCAATTCTGATTAAATTTTAACATTTAATCTTTTGCCTGCAAATTACTGTTGGATGTGAATTATTACTTTTTCAACTAAAATAAGTGTGTTTAAAGTAATTTCTGTGCCTGAAATTGGTCAAAATTGAAGCTTCTGAGTAAGCAAAACTCTGTAAAAATGGCAATTTTGGTCACTGTGAGGGTTTAAAAAGTGGTTATTCAACATGAGGCACGATCCAATTGACATTTTGAATCATTTTTGGTAAAGTCCAAAAATTCAATTTTCGGACGAAAAACGATGACCGCGGAGCTGTCGAACGTTCCCAAAATGGTCAATTCTGATGAAATTTTAACATTTAATGTTTTGACTGCAAATTACTGTTGGATGTGAATTATTACTTTTTCAACTAAAATAAGTGTGTTTAAAGTAATTGCTCTGCCTGAAATTGGTCAAAATTTAAGCTTCTGAGTAAGCAAAACTCTGTGAAAATGGCAATTTTGGTCACTGTGAGGGTTTAAAAAGTGGTTATTCAACATGAGGCATGATCCAATTGACATTTTGAATCATTTTTGGTAAAGTCCAAAAATTCAATTTTCGGACGAAAAACGATGACCACGGAGCTGTCGAACGTTCCCAAAATGGTCAATTCTGATGAAATTTTAACATTTAATCTTTTGACTGCAAATTACTGTTGGATGTGAATTATTACTTTTTCAACTAAAATAAGTGTGTTTAAAGTCATTTCTCTGCCTGAAATTGGTCAAAATTGAAGTTTCTGAGTAAGCAAAACTCTGTAAAAATGGCAATTTTGGTCACTGTGAGGGTTTAAAAAGTGGTTATTCAACATGAGGCACGATCCAATTGACATTTTGAATCATTTTTGGTAAAGTCCAAAAAATCAATTTTCGGACGAAAAACGATGACCGCGGAGCTGTCGAACGTTCCCAAAATGGTCAATTCTGATTAAATCTTAACATTTCATCTTTTGACTGCAAATTACTGTTGGATGTGAAATATTACTTTTTCAACTAAAATAAGTGTGTTTAAAGTCATTTCTGTGCCTGAAATTGGTCAAAATTGAAGCTTCTGAGTAAGCAAAACTCTGTAAAAATGGCAATTTTGGTCACTGTGAGGGTTTAAAGAGTGGTTATTCAACATGAGGCATGATCCAATTGACATTTTGAATCATTTTTGGTAAAGTCCAAAAAATCAATTTTCGGACGAAAAACGATGACCGCGGAGCTGTCGAACGTTCCCAAAATGGTCAATTCTGATGAAATTTTAACATTTAATCTTTTGACTGCAAATTACTGTTGGAGGTGAATTATTACTTTTTCAACTAAAATAAGTGTGTTTAAAGTAATTTCTGTGCCTGAAATTGGTCAAAATTGAAGCTTCTGAGTAAGCAAAACTCTGTAAAAATGGCAATTTTGGTCACTGTGAGGGTTTAAAAAGTGGTTATTCAACATGAGGCACGATCCAATTGACATTTTGAATCATTTTTGGTAAAGTCCAAAAAATCTATTTTCGGACGAAAAACGATGACCGCGGAGCTGTCGAACATTCCCAAAATGGTCAATTCTGATTAAATTTTAACATTTTATCTCTTGACTGCAAATTACTGTTGGATGTGAATTATTACTTTTTCAACTAAAATAAGTGTGTTTAAAGTAATTGCTATGCCTGAAATTGGTCAAAATTGAAGCTTCTGAGTAAGCAAAACTCTGTAAAAATGGCAATTTTGGTCACTGTGAGGGTTTAAAAAGTGGTTATTCAACATGAGGCATGATCCAATTGACATTTTGAATCATTTTTGGTAAAGTCCAAAAAATCAATTTTCGGACGAAAAACGATGACCGCGGAGCTGTCGAACGTTCCCAAAATGGTCAATTCTAATGAAATTTTAACATTTAATCTTTTGACTGCAAATTACTGTTGGATGTGAATTATTACTTTTTCAACTAAAATAAGTGTGTTTAAAGTCATTTCTGTGCCTGAAATTGGTCAAAATTGAAGCTTCTGAGTAAGCAAAACTCTGTAAAAATGGCAATTTTGGTCACTGTGAGGGTTTAAAAAGTGGTTATTCAACATGAGGCACGATCCAATTGACATTTTGAATCATTTTTGGTAATGTCCAAAAAATCAATTTTCGGACGAAAAACGATGACCGCGGAGCTGTCGAACGTTCCCAAAATGGTCAATTCTGATGAAATTTTACCATTTAATGTTTTGACTGCAAATTACTGTTGGATGTGAATTATTACTTTTTCAACTAAAATAAGTGTGTTTAAAGTAATTTCTCTGCCTGAAATTGGTCAAAATTGAAGCTTCTGAGTAAGCAAAACTCTGTAAAAATGGCACTTTTGGTCACTGTGAGGGTTTAAAAAGTGGTTATTCAACATGAGGCACGATCCAATTGACATTTTGAATCATTTTTGGTAAAGTCCCAAAAATCAATTTTCGGACGAAAAACGATGACCGCGGAGCTGTCGAACGTTCCCAAAATGGTCAATTCTGATGAAATTTTAACATTTAATCTTTTGACTGCAAATTACTGTTGGATGTGAATTATTACTTTTTCAACTAAAATAAGTGTGTTTAAAGTCATTTCTCTGCTTGAAATAGGCCAAAATTGAAGCTTCTGATTAAGCAAAACTCTGTAAAAATGGCAATTTTGGTCACTGTGAGGGTTTAAAAAGTGGTTATTCAATATGAGGCACGATCCAATTGACATTTTGAATCATTTTTGGTAAAGTCCAAAAAATTAATTTTCGGACGAAAAACGATGACCGCGGAGCTGTCGAACATTCCCAAAATGGTCAATTCTGATTAAATTTTAACATTTTATCTCTTGACTGCAAATTACTGTTGGATGTGAATTATTACTTTTTCAACTAAAATAAGTGTGTTTAAAGTAATTGCTATGCCTGAAATTGGTCAAAATTGAAGCTTCTGAGTAAGCAAAACTCTGTAAAAATGGCAATTTTGGTCACTGTGAGGGTTTAAAAAGTGGTTATTCAACATGAGGCATGATCCAATTGACATTTTGAATCATTTTTGGTAAAGTCCAAAAAATCAATTTTCGGACGAAAAACGATGACCGCGGAGCTGTCGAACGTTCCCAAAATGGTCAATTCTAATGAAATTTTAACATTTAATCTTTTGACTGCAAATTACTGTTGGATGTGAATTATTACTTTTTCAACTAAAATAAGTGTGTTTAAAGTCATTTCTGTGCCTGAAATTGGTCAAAATTGAAGCTTCTGAGTAAGCAAAACTCTGTAAAAATGGCAATTTTGGTCACTGTGAGGGTTTAAAAAGTGGTTATTCAACATGAGGCACGATCCAATTGACATTTTGAATCATTTTTGGTAATGTCCAAAAAATCAATTTTCGGACGAAAAACGATGACCGCGGAGCTGTCGAACGTTCCCAAAATGGTCAATTCTGATGAAATTTTACCATTTAATGTTTTGACTGCAAATTACTGTTGGATGTGAATTATTACTTTTTCAACTAAAATAAGTGTGTTTAAAGTAATTTCTCTGCCTGAAATTGGTCAAAATTGAAGCTTCTGAGTAAGCAAAACTCTGTAAAAATGGCAATTTTGGTCACTGTGAGGGTTTAAAAAGTGGTTATTCAACATGAGGCACGATCCAATTGACATTTTGAATCATTTTTGGTAAAGTCCCAAAAATCAATTTTCGGACGAAAAACGATGACCGCGGAGCTGTCGAACGTTCCCAAAATGGTCAATTCTGATGAAATTTTAACATTTAATCTTTTGACTGCAAATTACTGTTGGATGTGAATTATTACTTTTTCAACTAAAATAAGTGTGTTTAAAGTAATTTCTCTGCCTGAAATTGGTCAAAATTGAAGTTTCTGAGTAAGCAAAACTCTGTAAAAATGGCAATTTTGGTCATGTGAGGGTTTAAAAAGTGGTTATTCAACATGAGGCACGATCCAATTGACATTTTGAATCATTTTTGGTAAAGTCCAAAAAATCAATTTTCGGACGAAAAACGATGACCGCGGAGCTGTCGAACGTTCCCAAAATGGTCAATTCTGATGAAATTTTAACATTTAATCTTTTGACTGCAAATTACTGTTGGATGTGAATTATTACTTTTTCAACTAAAATAAGTGTGTTTAAAGTCATTTCTCTGCTTGAAATAGGCCAAAATTGAAGCTTCTGATTAAGCAAAACTCTGTAAAAATGGCAATTTTGGTCACTGTGAGGGTTTAAAAAGTGGTTATTCAATATGAGGCACGATCCAATTGACATTTTGAATCATTTTTGGTAAAGTCCAAAAAATTAATTTTCGGACGAAAAACGATGACCGCGGAGCTGTCGAACGTTCCCAAAATGGTCAATTCTGATGAAATTTTAACATTTAATCTTTTGACTGCAAATTACTGTTGGATGTGAATTATTACTTTTTCAACTAAAATAAGTGTGTTTAAAGTAATTTCTGTGCCTGAAATTGGTCAAAATTGAAACTTCTGAGTAAGCAAAACTCTGTAAAAATGGCAATTTTGGTCACTGTGAGGGTTTAAAAAGTGGTTATTCAACATGAGGCACGATCCAATTGACATTTTGAATCATTTTTGGTAAAGTCCAAAAAATCAATTTTCGGACGAAAAACGATGACCTGTAGAACGTTCCCAAAATGGTCAGTTCTGATTAAATTTTAACATTTAATCTTTTGACTGCAAATTACTGTTGGATGTGAATTATTACTTTTTCAACTAAAATAAGTGTGTTTAAAGTAATTGCTATGCCTGAAATTGGTCAAAATTGAAGCTTCTGAGTAAGCAAAACTCTGTAAAAATGGCAATTTTGGTCACTGTGAGGGTTTAAAAAGTGGTTATTCAACATGAGGCATGATCCAATTGACATTTTGAATCATTTTTGGTAAAGTCCAAAAAATCAATTTTCGGACGAAAAACGATGACCGCGGAGCTGTCGAACGTTCCCAAAATGGTCAATTCTAATGAAATTTTAACATTTAATCTTTTGACTGCAAATTACTGTTGGATGTGAATTATTACTTTTTCAACTAAAATAAGTGTGTTTAAAGTCATTTCTGTGCCTGAAATTGGTCAAAATTGAAGCTTCTGAGTAAGCAAAACTCTGTAAAAATGGCAATTTTGGTCACTGTGAGGGTTTAAAAAGTGGTTATTCAACATGAGGCACGATCCAATTGACATTTTGAATCATTTTTGGTAATGTCCAAAAAATCAATTTTCGGACGAAAAACGATGACCGCGGAGCTGTCGAACGTTCCCAAAATGGTCAATTCTGATGAAATTTTACCATTTAATGTTTTGACTGCAAATTACTGTTGGATGTGAATTATTACTTTTTCAACTAAAATAAGTGTGTTTAAAGTAATTTCTCTGCCTGAAATTGGTCAAAATTGAAGCTTCTGAGTAAGCAAAACTCTGTAAAAATGGCACTTTTGGTCACTGTGAGGGTTTAAAAAGTGGTTATTCAACATGAGGCACGATCCAATTGACATTTTGAATCATTTTTGGTAAAGTCCCAAAAATCAATTTTCGGACGAAAAACGATGACCGCGGAGCTGTCGAACGTTCCCAAAATGGTCAATTCTGATGAAATTTTAACATTTAATCTTTTGACTGCAAATTACTGTTGGATGTGAATTATTACTTTTTCAACTAAAATAAGTGTGTTTAAAGTCATTTCTCTGCTTGAAATAGGCCAAAATTGAAGCTTCTGATTAAGCAAAACTCTGTAAAAATGGCAATTTTGGTCACTGTGAGGGTTTAAAAAGTGGTTATTCAATATGAGGCACGATCCAATTGACATTTTGAATCATTTTTGGTAAAGTCCAAAAAATTAATTTTCGGACGAAAAACGATGACCGCGGAGCTGTCGAACATTCCCAAAATGGTCAATTCTGATTAAATTTTAACATTTTATCTCTTGACTGCAAATTACTGTTTGATGTGAATTATTACTTTTTCAACTAAAATAAGTGTGTTTAAAGTAATTGCTATGCCTGAAATTGGTCAAAATTGAAGCTTCTGAGTAAGCAAAACTCTGTAAAAATGGCAATTTTGGTCACTGTGAGGGTTTAAAAAGTGGTTATTCAACATGAGGCATGATCCAATTGACATTTTGAATCATTTTTGGTAAAGTCCAAAAAATCAATTTTCGGACGAAAAACGATGACCGCGGAGCTGTCGAACGTTCCCAAAATGGTCAATTCTAATGAAATTTTAACATTTAATCTTTTGACTGCAAATTACTGTTGGATGTGAATTATTACTTTTTCAACTAAAATAAGTGTGTTTAAAGTCATTTCTGTGCCTGAAATTGGTCAAAATTGAAGCTTCTGAGTAAGCAAAACTCTGTAAAAATGGCAATTTTGGTCACTGTGAGGGTTTAAAAAGTGGTTATTCAACATGAGGCACGATCCAATTGACATTTTGAATCATTTTTGGTAATGTCCAAAAAATCAATTTTCGGACGAAAAACGATGACCGCGGAGCTGTCGAACGTTCCCAAAATGGTCAATTCTGATGAAATTTTACCATTTAATGTTTTGACTGCAAATTACTGTTGGATGTGAATTATTACTTTTTCAACTAAAATAAGTGTGTTTAAAGTAATTTCTCTGCCTGAAATTGGTCAAAATTGAAGCTTCTGAGTAAGCAAAACTCTGTAAAAATGGCAATTTTGGTCACTGTGAGGGTTTAAAAAGTGGTTATTCAACATGAGGCACGATCCAATTGACATTTTGAATCATTTTTGGTAAAGTCCCAAAAATCAATTTTCGGACGAAAAACGATGACCGCGGAGCTGTCGAACGTTCCCAAAATGGTCAATTCTGATGAAATTTTAACATTTAATCTTTTGACTGCAAATTACTGTTGGATGTGAATTATTACTTTTTCAACTAAAATAAGTGTGTTTAAAGTCAATTCTCTGCCTGAAATTGGTCAAAATTGAAGCTTCTGAGTAAGCAAAACTCTGTAAAAATGGCAATTTTGGTCACTGTGAGGGTTTAAAAACTGGTTATTCAACATGAGGCACGATCCAATTGACATTTTGAATCATTTTTGGTAAAGTCCCAAAAATCAATTTTCGGACGAAAAACGATGACCGCGGAGCTGTCGAACGTTTCCAAAATGGTCAATTCTGATGAAATTTTAACATTTAATCTTTTGACTGCAAATTACTGTTGGATGTGAATTATTACTTTTTCAACTAAAATAAGTGTGTTTAAAGTAATTTCTCTGCCTGAAATTGGTCAAAATTGAAGTTTCTGAGTAAGCAAAACTCTGTAAAAATGGCAATTTTGGTCATGTGAGGGTTTAAAAAGTGGTTATTCAACATGAGGCACGATCCAATTGACATTTTGAATCATTTTTGGTAAAGTCCAAAAAATCAATTTTCGGACGAAAAACGATGACCTGTAGAACGTTCCCAAAATGGTCAATTCTGATTAAATTTTAACATTTAATCTTTTGACTGCAAATTACTGTTGGATGTGAATTATTACTTTTTCAACTAAAATAAGTGTGTTTAAAGTAATTTCTGTGCCTGAAATTGGTCAAAATTGAAGCTTCTCAGTAAGCAAAACTCTGTAAAAATGGCAATATTGGTCACTGTGAGGGTTTAAAAAGTGGTTATTCAACATGAGGCACGATCCAATTGACATTTTGAATCATTTTTGGTAAAGTCCAAAAAATCAATTTTCGGACGAAAAACGATGACCGCGGAGCTGTCGAACGTTCCCAAAATGGTCAATTCTGATGAAATTTTAACATGTTATCTTTTGACTGCAAATTACTGTTGGATGTGAATTATTACTTTTTCAACTAAAATAAGTGTGTTTAAAGTCATTTCTCTGCCTGAAATTGGTCAAAATTGAAGCTTCTGAGTAAGCAAAACTCTGTAAATATGGCAATTTTGGTCACTGTGAGGGTTTAAAAAGTGGTTATTCAACATGAGGCACGATCCAATTGACATTTTGAATCATTTTTGGTAAAGTCCCAAAAATCAATTTCGGACGAAAAACGATGACCGCCGAGCTGTCGAACGTTCCCAAAATGGTCAATTCTGATGCAATTTTAACATTTAATCTTTTGACTGCAAATTTCTGTTGGATGTGAATTATTACTTTTTCAACTAAAATAAGTGTGTTTAAGGTCATTTCTCTGCCTGAAATTGGTCAAAATTGAAGCTTCCGAGTAAGCAAAACTCTGTAAAAATGGCAATTTTGGTCACTGTGAGGGTTTAAAAAGTGGTTATTCAACATGAGGCTCGATCCAATTGACATTTTGAATCATTTTTGGTAAAGTCCCAAAAATCAATTTTCGGACGAAAAACGATGACCGCGAAGCTGTCGAACGTTCCCAAAATGGTCAATTCTGATGAAATTTTAACATTTAATGTTTTGACTGCAAATTACTGTTGGATGTGAATTATTACTTTTTCAACTAAAAAAAGTGTGTTTAAAGTCATTTCTCTGCCTGAAATTGGTCAAAATTGAAGCTTCTGAGTAAGCAAAACTCTGTAAAAATGGCAATTTTGGTCACTGTGAGGGTTTAAAAACTGGTTATTCAACATGAGGCACGATCCAATTGACATTTTGAATCATTTTTGGTAAAGTCCAAAAAATCAATTTTCGGACGAAAAACGATGACCGCGGAGCTGTCGAACGTTCCCAAAATGGTCAATTCTGAAGAAATTTTAACATTTAATCTTTTGACTGCAAATTACTGTTGGATGTGAATTATTACTTTTTCAACTAAAATAAGTGTGTTTAAAGTCATTTCTCTGCCTGAAATTGGTCAAAATTGAAGCTTCTGAGTAAGCAAAACTCTGTAAAAATGGCAATTTTGGTCACTGTGAGGGTTTAAAAAGTGGTTATTCAACATGAGGCATGATCCAATTGACATTTTGAATCATTTTTGGTAAAGTCCAAAAAATCAATTTTCGGACGAAAAACGATGACCGCGGAGCTGTCGAACGTTCCCAAAATGGTCAATTCTGATGAAATTTTAACATTTAATCTTTTGACTGCAAATTACTGTTGGATGTGAATTATTACTTTTTCAACTAAAATAAGTGTGTTTAAAGTAATTTCTGTGCCTGAAATTGGTCAAAATTGAAACTTCTGAGTAAGCAAAACTCTGTAAAAATGGCAATTTTGGTCACTGTGAGGGTTTAAAAAGTGGTTATTCAACATGAGGCACGATCCAATTGACATTTTGAATCATTTTTGGTAAAGTCCAAAAAATCAATTTTCGGACGAAAAACGATGACCGCGGAGCTGTAGAACGTTCCCAAAATGGTCAATTCTGATTAAATTTTAACATTTAATCTTTTGACTGCAAATTACTGTTGGATGTGAATTATTACTTTTTCAACTAAAATAAGTGTGTTTAAAGTAATTTCTGTGCCTGAAATTGGTCAAAATTGAAGCTTCTCAGTAAGCAAAACTCTGTAAAAATGGCAATATTGGTCACTGTGAGGGTTTAAAAAGTGGTTATTCAACATGAGGCACGATCCAATTGACATTTTGAATCATTTTTGGTAAAGTCCAAAAAATCAATTTTCGGACGAAAAACGATGACCGCGGAGCTGTCGAACGTTCCCAAAATGGTCAATTCTGATGAAATTTTAACATGTTATCTTTTGACTGCAAATTACTGTTGGATGTGAATTATTACTTTTTCAACTAAAATAAGTGTGTTTAAAGTCATTTCTCTGCCTGAAATTGGTCAAAATTGAAGCTTCTGAGTAAGCAAAACTCTGTAAAAATGGCAATTTTGGTCACTGTGAGGGTTTAAAAAGTGGTTATTCAACATGAGGCACGATCCAATTGACATTTTGAATCATTTTTGGTAAAGTCCCAAAAATCAATTTCGGACGAAAAACGATGACCGCCGAGCTGTCGAACGTTCCCAAAATGGTCAATTCTGATGCAATTTTAACATTTAATCTTTTGACTGCAAATTTCTGTTGGATGTGAATTATTACTTTTTCAACTAAAATAAGTGTGTTTAAGGTCATTTCTCTGCCTGAAATTGGTCAAAATTGAAGCTTCCGAGTAAGCAAAACTCTGTAAAAATGGCAATTTTGGTCACTGTGAGGGTTTAAAAAGTGGTTATTCAACATGAGGCTCGATCCAATTGACATTTTGAATCATTTTTGGTAAAGTCCCAAAAATCAATTTTCGGACGAAAAACGATGACCGCGAAGCTGTCGAACGTTCCCAAAATGGTCAATTCTGATGAAATTTTAACATTTAATGTTTTGACTGCAAATTACTGTTGGATGTGAATTATTACTTTTTCAACTAAAATAAGTGTGTTTAAAGTCATTTCTCTGCCTGAAATTGGTCAAAATTGAAGCTTCTGAGTAAGCAAAACTCTGTAAAAATGGTTATTTTGGTCACTGTGAGGGTTTAAAAACTGGTTATTCAACATGAGGCACGATCCAATTGACATTTTGAATCATTTTTGGTAAAGTCCAAAAAATCAATTTTCGGACGAAAAACGATGACCGCGGAGCTGTCGAACGTTCCCAAAATGGTCAATTCTGAAGAAATTTTAACATTTAATCTTTTGACTGCAAATTACTGTTGGATGTGAATTATTACTTTTTCAACTAAAATAAGTGTGTTTAAAGTCATTTCTCTGCCTGAAATTGGTCAAAATTGAAGCTTCTGAGTAAGCAAAACTCTGTAAAAATGGCAATTTTGGTCACTGTGAGGGTTTAAAAAGTGGTTATTCAACATGAGGCATAATCCAATTGACATTTTGAATCATTTTTGGTAAAGTCCCAAAAATCAATTTTCGGAAGAAAAACGATGACCGCGGAGCTGTCGAACGTTCCCAAAATGGTCAATTCTGATGAAATTTTAACATTTAATCTTTTGACTGCAAATTACTGTTGGATGTGAATTATTACTTTTTCAACTAAAATAAGTGTGTTTAAAGTCAATTCTCTGCCTGAAATCAGTCAAAATTGAAGCTTCCGAGTAAGCAACACTCTGTAAAAATGGCAATTTTGGTCACTGTGAGGGTTTAAAAAGTGGTTATTCAACATGAGGCACGATCCAATTGACATTTTGAATCATTTTTGGTAAAGTCCAAAAAATCCATTTTCGGACGAAAAACGATGACCGCGGAGCTGTCGAACGTTCCCAAAATGGTCAATTCTGATTAAATTTTAACATTTAATCTTTTGCCTGCAAATTACTGTTGGATGTGAATTATTACTTTTTCAACTAAAATAAGTGTGTTTAAAGTAATTGCTCTGCCTGAAATTGGTCAAAATTGAAGCTTCTGAGTAAGCAAAACTCTGTAAAAATGGCAATTTTGGTCACTGTGAGGGTTTAAAAACTGGTTATTCAACATGAGGCACGATCCAATTGACATTTTGAATCATTTTTGGTAAAGTCCCAAAAATCAATTTTCGGACGAAAAACGATGACCGCGGAGCTGTCGAACGTTCCCAAAATGGTCAATTCTGATGAAATTTTAACATTTAATCTTTTGACTGCAAATTACTGTTGGATGTGAATTATTACTTTTTCAACTAAAATAAGTGTGTTTAAAGTCATTTCTCTGCCTGAATTTGGTCAAAATTGAAGCTTCTGAGTAAGCAAAACTCTGTAAAAATGTCAATTTTGGTCACTGTGAGGGTTTAAAAAGTGGTTATTCAACATGAGGCACGATCCAATTGACATTTTGAATCATTTTTGGTAAAGTCCCAAAAATCAATTTTCGGACGAAAAACGATGACCGCGGAGCTGTCGAACGTTCCCAAAATGGTCAATTCTGATGAAATATTAACATTTAATGTTTTGACTGCAAATTACTGTTGGATGTGAATTATTACTTTTTCAACTAAAATAAGTGTGTTTAAAGTAATTGCTCTGCCTGAAATTGGTCAAAATTGAAGCTTCTGAGTAAGCAAAACTCTGTAAAAATGGCAATTTTGGTCACTGTGAGGGTTTAAAAACTGGTTATTCAACATGAGGCACGATCCAATTGACATTTTGAATCATTTTTGGTAAAGTCCAAAAAATCAATTTTCAGACGAAAAACGATGACCGCGGAGCTGTCGAACGTTCCCAAAATGGTCAATTCTGAAGAAATTTTAACATTTAATCTTTTGACTGCAAATTACTGTTGGATGTGAATTATTACTTTTTCAACTAAAATAAGTGTGTTTAAAGTCATTTCTCTGCCTGAAATTGGTCAAAATTGAAGCTTCTGAGTAAGCAAAACTCTGTAAAAATGGCAATTTTGGTCACTGTGAGGGTTTGAAAAGTGGTTATTCAACATGAGGCATGATCCAATTGACATTTTGAATCATTTTTGGTAAAGTCCAAAAAATCAATTTTCGGACGAAAAACGATGACCGCGGAGCTGTCGAACGTTCCCAAAATGGTCAATTCTGATGAAATTTTAACATTTAATCTTTTGACTGCAAATTACTGTTGGATGTGAATTATTACTTTTTCAACTAAAATAAGTGTGTTTAAAGTCAATTCTCTGCCTGAAATCGGTCAAAATTGAAGCTTCCGAGTAAGCAACACTCTGTAAAAATGGCAATTTTGGTCACTGTGAGGGTTTAAAAAGTGGTTATTCAACATGAGGCACGATCCAATTGACATTTTGAATCATTTTTGGTAAAGTCCCAAAAATCAATTTCGGACGAAAAACGATGACCGCCGAGCTGTCGAACGTTCCCAAAATGGTCAATTCTGATTAAATTTTAACATTTAATCTTTTGCCTGCAAATTACTGTTGGATGTGAATTATTACTTTTTCAACTAAAATAAGTGTGTTTAAAGTAATTTCTGTGCCTGAAATTGGTCAAAATTGAAGCTTCTGAGTAAGCAAAACTCTGTAAAAATGGCAATTTTTGTCACTGTGAGGGTTTAAAAAGTGGTTATTCAACATGAGGCACGATCCAATTGACATTTTGAATCATTTTTGGTAAAGTCCAAAAATTCAATTTTCGGACGAAAAACGATGACCGCGGAGCTGTCGAACGTTCCCAAAATGGTCAATTCTGATGAAATTTTAACATTTAATGTTTTGACTGCAAATTACTGTTGGATGTGAATTATTACTTTTTCAACTAAAATAAGTGTGTTTAAAGTAATTGCTCTGCCTGAAATTGGTCAAAATTGAAGCTTCTGAGTAAGCAAAACTCTGTAAAAATGGCAATTTTGGTCACTGTGAGGGTTTAAAAAGTGGTTATTCAACATGAGGCATGATCCAATTGACATTTTGAATCATTTTTGGTAAAGTCCCAAAAATAAATTTTCGGACGAAAAACGATGACCGCGGAGCTGTCGAACGTTCCCAAAATGGTCAATTCTGATGAAATTTTAACATTTAATGTTTTGACTGCAAATTACTGTTGGATGTGAATTATTACTTTTTCAACTAAAATAAGTGTGTTTAAAGTAATTGCTCTGCCTGAAATTGGTCAAAATTGAAGCTTCTGAGTAAGCAAAACTCTGTAAAAATGGCAATTTTGGTCACTGTGAGGGTTTAAAAACTGGTTATTCAACATGAGGCACGATCCAATTGACATTTTGAATCATTTTTGGTAAAGTCCAAAAAATCAATTTTCGGACGAAAAACGATGACCGCGGAGCTGTCGAACGTTCCCAAAATGGTCAATTCTGAAGAAATTTTAACATTTAATCTTTTGACTGCAAATTACTGTTGGATGTGAATTATTACTTTTTCAACTAAAATAAGTGTGTTTAAAGTCATTTCTCTGCCTGAAATTGGTCAAAATTGAAGCTTCTGAGTAAGCAAAACTCTGTAAAAATGGCAATTTTGGTCACTGTGAGGGTTTAAAAAGTGGTTATTCAACATGAGGCATGATCCAATTGACATTTTGAATCATTTTTGGTAAAGTCCAAAAAATCAATTTTCGGACGAAAAACGATGACCGCGGAGCTGTCGAACGTTCCCAAAATGGTCAATTCTGATTAAATTTTAACATTTAATCTTTTGCCTGCAAATTACTGTTGGATGTGAATTATTACTTTTTCAACTAAAATAAGTGTGTTTAAAGTAATTTCTGTGCCTGAAATTGGTCAAAATTGAAGCTTCTGAGTAAGCAAAACTCTGTAAAAATGGCAATTTTTGTCACTGTGAGGGTTTAAAAAGTGGTTATTCAACATGAGGCACGATCCAATTGACATTTTGAATCATTTTTGGTAAAGTCCAAAAATTCAATTTTCGGACGAAAAACGATGACCGCGGAGCTGTCGAACGTTCCCAAAATGGTCAATTCTGATGAAATTTTAACATTTAATGTTTTGACTGCAAATTACTGTTGGATGTGAATTATTACTTTTTCAACGAAAATAAGTGTGTTTAAAGTAATTGCTCTGCCTGAAATTGGTCAAAATTGAAGCTTCTGAGTAAGCAAAACTCTGTAAAAATGGCAATTTTGGTCACTGTGAGGGTTTAAAAAGTGGTTATTCAACATGAGGCATGATCCAATTGACATTTTGAATCATTTTTGGTAAAGTCCCAAAAATAAATTTTCGTACGAAAAACGATGACCGCGGAGCTGTCGAACGTTCCCAAAATGGTCAATTCTGATGAAATTTTAACATTTAATGTTTTGACTGCAAATTACTGTTGGATGTGAATTATTACTTTTTCAACTAAAATAAGTGTGTTTAAAGTAATTGCTCTGCCTGAAATTGGTCAAAATTGAAGCTTCTGAGTAAGCAAAACTCTGTAAAAATGGCAATTTTGGTCACTGTGAGGGTTTAAAAACTGGTTATTCAACATGAGGCACGATCCAATTGACATTTTGAATCATTTTTGGTAAAGTCCAAAAAATCAATTTTCGGACGAAAAACGATGACCGCGGAGCTGTCGAACGTTCCCAAAATGGTCAATTCTGAAGAAATTTTAACATTTAATCTTTTGACTGCAAATTACTGTTGGATGTGAATTATTACTTTTTCAACTAAAATAAGTGTGTTTAAAGTCATTTCTCTGCCTGAAATTGGTCAAAATTGAAGCTTCTGAGTAAGCAAAACTCTGTAAAAATGGCAATTTTGGTCACTGTGAGGGTTTAAAAAGTGGTTATTCAACATGAGGCATGATCCAATTGACATTTTGAATCATTTTTGGTAAAGTCCAAAAAATCAATTTTCGGACGAAAAACGATGACCGCGGAGCTGTCGAACGTTCCCAAAATGGTCAATTCTGATTAAATTTTAACATTTAATCTTTTGCCTGCAAATTACTGTTGGATGTGAATTATTACTTTTTCAACTAAAATAAGTGTGTTTAAAGTAATTTCTGTGCCTGAAATTGGTCAAAATTGAAGCTTCTGAGTAAGCAAAACTCTGTAAAAATGGCAATTTTTGTCACTGTGAGGGTTTAAAAAGTGGTTATTCAACATGAGGCACGATCCAATTGACATTTTGAATCATTTTTGGTAAAGTCCAAAAATTCAATTTTCGGACGAAAAACGATGACCGCGGAGCTGTCAAACGTTCCCAAAATGGTCAATTCTGATGAAATTTTAACATTTAATGTTTTGACTGCAAATTACTGTTGGATGTGAATTATTACTTTTTCAACGAAAATAAGTGTGTTTAAAGTAATTGCTCTGCCTGAAATTGGTCAAAATTGAAGCTTCTGAGTAAGCAAAACTCTGTAAAAATGGCAATTTTGGTCACTGTGAGGGTTTAAAAAGTGGTTATTCAACATGAGGCATGATCCAATTGACATTTTGAATCATTTTTGGTAAAGTCCCAAAAATCAATTTTCGGACGAAAAACGATGACCGCGGAGCTGTCGAACGTTCCCAAAATGGTCAATTCTGATGAAATTTTAACATTTAATCTTTTGACTGCAAATTACTGTTGGATGTGAATTATTACTTTTTCAACTAAAATAAGTGTGTTTAAAGTCAATTCTCTGCCTGAAATCGGTCAAAATTGAAGCTTCCGAGTAAGCAACACTCTGTAAAAATGGCAATTTTGGTCACTGTGAGGGTTTAAAAAGTGGTTATTCAACATGAGGCACGATCCAATTGACATTTTGAATCATTTTTGGTAAAGTCCCAAAAATCAATTTCGGACGAAAAACGATGACCGCCGAGCTGTCGAACGTTCCCAAAATGGTCAATTCTGATTAAATTTTAACATTTAATCTTTTGCCTGCAAATTACTGTTGGATGTGAATTATTACTTTTTCAACTAAAATAAGTGTGTTTAAAGTAATTTCTGTGCCTGAAATTGGTCAAAATTGAAGCTTCTGAGTAAGCAAAACTCTGTAAAAATGGCAATTTTTGTCACTGTGAGGGTTTAAAAAGTGGTTATTCAACATGAGGCACGATCCAATTGACATTTTGAATCATTTTTGGTAAAGTCCAAAAATTCAATTTTCGGACGAAAAACGATGACCGCGGAGCTGTCGAACGTTCCCAAAATGGTCAATTCTGATGAAATTTTAACATTTAATGTTTTGACTGCAAATTACTGTTGGATGTGAATTATTACTTTTTCAACTAAAATAAGTGTGTTTAAAGTAATTGCTCTGCCTGAAATTGGTCAAAATTGAAGCTTCTGAGTAAGCAAAACTCTGTAAAAATGGCAATTTTGGTCACTGTGAGGGTTTAAAAAGTGGTTATTCAACATGAGGCATGATCCAATTGACATTTTGAATCATTTTTGGTAAAGTCCCAAAAATAAATTTTCGGACGAAAAACGATGACCGCGGAGCTGTCGAACGTTCCCAAAATGGTCAATTCTGATGAAATTTTAACATTTAATGTTTTGACTGCAAATTACTGTTGGATGTGAATTATTACTTTTTCAACTAAAATAAGTGTGTTTAAAGTAATTGCTCTGCCTGAAATTGGTCAAAATTGAAGCTTCTGAGTAAGCAAAACTCTGTAAAAATGGCAATTTTGGTCACTGTGAGGGTTTAAAAACTGGTTATTCAACATGAGGCACGATCCAATTGACATTTTGAATCATTTTTGGTAAAGTCCAAAAAATCAATTTTCGGACGAAAAACGATGACCGCGGAGCTGTCGAACGTTCCCAAAATGGTCAATTCTGAAGAAATTTTAACATTTAATCTTTTGACTGCAAATTACTGTTGGATGTGAATTATTACTTTTTCAACTAAAATAAGTGTGTTTAAAGTCATTTCTCTGCCTGAAATTGGTCAAAATTGAAGCTTCTGAGTAAGCAAAACTCTGTAAAAATGGCAATTTTGGTCACTGTGAGGGTTTAAAAAGTGGTTATTCAACATGAGGCATGATCCAATTGACATTTTGAATCATTTTTGGTAAAGTCCAAAAAATCAATTTTCGGACGAAAAACGATGACCGCGGAGCTGTCGAACGTTCCCAAAATGGTCAATTCTGATTAAATTTTAACATTTAATCTTTTGCCTGCAAATTACTGTTGGATGTGAATTATTACTTTTTCAACTAAAATAAGTGTGTTTAAAGTAATTTCTGTGCCTGAAATTGGTCAAAATTGAAGCTTCTGAGTAAGCAAAACTCTGTAAAAATGGCAATTTTTGTCACTGTGAGGGTTTAAAAAGTGGTTATTCAACATGAGGCACGATCCAATTGACATTTTGAATCATTTTTGGTAAAGTCCAAAAATTCAATTTTCGGACGAAAAACGATGACCGCGGAGCTGTCGAACGTTCCCAAAATGGTCAATTCTGATGAAATTTTAACATTTAATGTTTTGACTGCAAATTACTGTTGGATGTGAATTATTACTTTTTCAACGAAAATAAGTGTGTTTAAAGTAATTGCTCTGCCTGAAATTGGTCAAAATTGAAGCTTCTGAGTAAGCAAAACTCTGTAAAAATGGCAATTTTGGTCACTGTGAGGGTTTAAAAAGTGGTTATTCAACATGAGGCATGATCCAATTGACATTTTGAATCATTTTTGGTAAAGTCCCAAAAATAAATTTTCGTACGAAAAACGATGACCGCGGAGCTGTCGAACGTTCCCAAAATGGTCAATTCTGATGAAATTTTAACATTTAATGTTTTGACTGCAAATTACTGTTGGATGTGAATTATTACTTTTTCAACTAAAATAAGTGTGTTTAAAGTAATTGCTCTGCCTGAAATTGGTCAAAATTGAAGCTTCTGAGTAAGCAAAACTCTGTAAAAATGGCAATTTTGGTCACTGTGAGGGTTTAAAAACTGGTTATTCAACATGAGGCACGATCCAATTGACATTTTGAATCATTTTTGGTAAAGTCCAAAAAATCAATTTTCGGACGAAAAACGATGACCGCGGAGCTGTCGAACGTTCCCAAAATGGTCAATTCTGAAGAAATTTTAACATTTAATCTTTTGACTGCAAATTACTGTTGGATGTGAATTATTACTTTTTCAACTAAAATAAGTGTGTTTAAAGTCATTTCTCTGCCTGAAATTGGTCAAAATTGAAGCTTCTGAGTAAGCAAAACTCTGTAAAAATGGCAATTTTGGTCACTGTGAGGGTTTAAAAAGTGGTTATTCAACATGAGGCATGATCCAATTGACATTTTGAATCATTTTTGGTAAAGTCCAAAAAATCAATTTTCGGACGAAAAACGATGACCGCGGAGCTGTCGAACGTTCCCAAAATGGTCAATTCTGATTAAATTTTAACATTTAATCTTTTGCCTGCAAATTACTGTTGGATGTGAATTATTACTTTTTCAACTAAAATAAGTGTGTTTAAAGTAATTTCTGTGCCTGAAATTGGTCAAAATTGAAGCTTCTGAGTAAGCAAAACTCTGTAAAAATGGCAATTTTTGTCACTGTGAGGGTTTAAAAAGTGGTTATTCAACATGAGGCACGATCCAATTGACATTTTGAATCATTTTTGGTAAAGTCCAAAAATTCAATTTTCGGACGAAAAACGATGACCGCGGAGCTGTCAAACGTTCCCAAAATGGTCAATTCTGATGAAATTTTAACATTTAATGTTTTGACTGCAAATTACTGTTGGATGTGAATTATTACTTTTTCAACGAAAATAAGTGTGTTTAAAGTAATTGCTCTGCCTGAAATTGGTCAAAATTGAAGCTTCTGAGTAAGCAAAACTCTGTAAAAATGGCAATTTTGGTCACTGTGAGGGTTTAAAAAGTGGTTATTCAACATGAGGCATGATCCAATTGACATTTTGAATCATTTTTGGTAAAGTCCCAAAAATCAATTTTCGGACGAAAAACGATGACCGCGGAGCTGTCGAACGTTCCCAAAATGGTCAATTCTGATGAAATTTTAACATTTAATCTTTTGACTGCAAATTACTGTTGGATGTGAATTATTACTTTTTCAACTAAAATAAGTGTGTTTAAAGTCAATTCTCTGCCTGAAATTGGTCAAAATTGAAGCTTCTGAGTAAGCAAAACTCTGTAAAAATGGCAATTTTGGTCACTGTGAGGGTTTAAAAACTGGTTATTCAACATGAGGCACGATCCAATTGACATTTTG
This sequence comes from Lissotriton helveticus, assembly GCF_964261635.1. Lineage (NCBI taxonomy): Eukaryota > Metazoa > Chordata > Amphibia > Caudata > Salamandridae > Lissotriton > Lissotriton helveticus. Next base: position 1,160,633,556 of record NC_136069.1, on the reverse strand, counting down.
AATCATTTTTGGTAAAGTCCCAAAAATCAATTTTCGGACGAAAAACGATGACCGCGGAGCTGTCGAACGTTCCCAAAATGGTCAATTCTGATCAAATTTTAACATTTAATCTTTTGACTGCAAATTACTGTTGGATGTGAATTATTACTTTTTCAACTAAAATAAGTGTGTTTAAAGTCATTTCTCTGCCTGAATTTGGTCAAAATTATAGCTTCTGAGTAAGCAAAACTCTAAAAATGGCAATTTTGGTCACTGTGAGGGTTTAAAAACTGGTTATTCAACATGAGGCACGATCCAATTGACATTTTGAATCATTTTTGGTAAAGTCCAAAAAATCAATTTTCGGACGAAAAACGATGACCGCGGAGCTGTCGAACGTTCCCAAAATGGTCAATTCTGATGAAATTTTAACATTTAATCTTTTGACTGCAAATTACTGTTGGATGTGAATTATTACTTTTTCAACTAAAATAAGTGTGTTTAAAGTAATTTCTGTGCCTGAAATTGGTCAAAATTGTAGCTTCTGAGTAAGCAAAACTCTGTAAAAATGTCAATTTTGGTCACTGTGAGGGTTTAAAAAGTGGCTATTCAACATGAGGCACGATCCAATTGACATTTTGAATCATTTTTGGTAAAGTCCAAAAAATCAATTTTCGGACGAAAAACGATGACCGCGGAGCTGTTGAACGTTCCCAAAATGGTCAATTCTGATGAAATTTTAACATTTAATGTTTTGACTGCAAATTACTGTTGGATGTGAATTATTACTTGTTCAACTAAAATAAGTGTGTTTAAAGTAATTGCTCTGCCTGAAATTGGTCAAAATTGAAGCTTCTGAGTAAGCAAAACTCTGTAAAAATGTCAATTTTGGTCACTGTGAGGGTTTAAAAAGAGGTTATTCAACATGAGGCATGATTCAATTGACATTTTGAATCATTTTTGGTAAAGTCCAAAAAATCAATTTTCGGACGAAAAACGATGACCGCGGAGCTGTCGAACGTTCCCAAAATGGTCAATTCTGAAGAAATTTTAACATTTAATCTTTTGACTGCAAATTACTGTTGGATGTGAATTATTACTTTTTCAACTAAAATAAGTGTGTTTAAAGTCATTTCTCTGCCTGAAATTGGTCAAAATTGAAGCTTCTGAGTAAGCAAAACTCTGTAAAAATGGCAATTTTGGTCACTGTGAGGGTTTAAAAAGTGGTTATTCAACATGAGGCACGATCCAATTGATATTTTGAATCATTTTTGGTAAAGTCCAAAAAATCAATTTTCGGACGAAAAACGATGACCGCGGAGCTGTCGAACGTTCCCAAAATGGTCAATTCTGATTAAATCGTAACATTTAATCTTTTGACTGCAAATTACTGTTGGATGTGAATTATTACTTTTTCAACTAAAATAAGTGTGTTTAAATTCATTTCTCTGCCTGAAATTGGTCAAAATTGAAGCTTCTGAGTAAGCAAAACTCTGTAAAAATGGCAATTTTGGTCACTGTGAGGGTTTAAAAAGTGGTTATTCAACATGAGGCACGATCCAATTGATATTTTGAATCATTTTTGTTAAAGTCCAAAAAATCAATTTTCGGACGAAAAACGATGACCGCGGAGCTGTCGAACGTTCCCAAAATGGTCAATTCTGATTAAATCTTAACATTTAATCTTTTGACTGCAAATTACTGTTGGATGTTAAATATTACTTTTTCAACTAAAATAAGTGTGTTTAAAGTCATTTCTGTGCCTGAAATTGGTCAAAATTGAAGCTTCGGAGTAAGCAAAAGTCTGTAAAAATGGTAATTTTGGTCACTGTGAGGGTTTAAAAAGTCGTTATTCAACATGAGGCATGATCCAATTGACATTTTGAATCATTTTTGGTAAAGTCCAAAAAATCAATTTTCGGACGAAAAACGATGACCGCGGAGCTGTCGAACGTTCCCAAAATGGTCAATTCTGATGAAATTTTAACATTTAATCTTTTGACTGCAAATTACTGTTGGATGTGAATTATTACTTTTTCAACTAAAATAAGTGTGTTTAAAGTAATTTCTGTGCCTGAAATTGGTCAAAATTGAAGCTTCTGAGTAAGCAAAACTCTGTAAAAATGGCAATTTTGGTCACTGTGAGGGTTTAAAGTGGTTATTCAACATGAGGCACGATCCAATTGACATTTTGAATCATTTTTGGTAAAGTCCAAAAAATCAATTTTCGGACGAAAAACGATGACCGCGGAGCTGTCGAACGTTCCCAAAATGGTCAATTCTGATTAAATCTTAACATTTAATCTTTTGACTGCAAATTTCTGTTGGATGTGAAATATTACTTTTTCAACTGAAATAAGTGTGTTTAAAGTCATTTCTGTGCCTGAAATTGGTCAAAATTGAAGCTTCTGAGTAAGCAAAACTCTGTAAAAATGGCAATTTTGGTCACTGTGAGGGTTTAAAAAGTGGTTATTCAACATGAGGCATGATCCAATTGACATTTTGAATAATTTTTGGTAAAGTCCAAAAAATCAATTTTCGGAGGAAAAACGATGACCGCGGAGCTGTCGAACGTTCCCAAAATGGTCAATTCTGATGAAATTTTAACATTTAATCTTTTGACTGCAAATTACTGTTGGATGTGAATTATTACTTTTTCAACTAAAATAAGTGTGTTTAAAGTAATTTCTCTGCCTGAAATTGGTCACAATTGAAGCTTCTGAGTAAGCAAAACTCTGTAAAAATGGCAATTTTGGTCACTGTGAGGGTTTAAAAAGTGGTTATTCAACATGAGGCACGATCCAATTGACATTTTGAATCATTTTTGGTAAAGTCCAAAAAATCAATTTTCGGACGAAAAACGATGACCGCGGAGCTGTCGAACGTTCCCAAAATGGTCAATTCTGATTAAATCTTAACATTTCTTCTTTTGACTGCAAATTACTGTTGGATGTGAAATATTACTTTTTCAACTAAAATAAGTGTGTTTAAAGTCATTTCTGTGCCTGAAATTGGTCAAAATTGAAGCTTCTGAGTAAGCAAAACTCTGTAAAAATGGCAATTTTGGTCACTGTGAGGGTTTAAAAAGTGGTTATTCAACATGAGGCATGATCCAATTGACATTTTGAATCATTTTTGGTAAAGTCCAAAAAATCAATTTTCGGACGAAAAACGATGACCGCGGAGCTGTTGAACGTTCCCAAAATGGTCAATTCTGATGAAATTTTAACATTTAATCTTTTGACTGCAAATTACTGTTGGATGTGAATTATTACTTTTTCAACTAAAATAAGTGTGTTTAAAGTAATTTCTGTGCCTGAAATTGGTCAAAATTGAAGCTTCTGAGTAAGCAAAACTCTGTAAAAATGGCAATTTTGGTCACTGTGAGGGTTTAAAAAGTGGTTATTCAACATGAGGCACGATCCAATTGACATTTTGAATCATTTTTGGTAAAGTCCAAAAAATCCATTTTCGGACGAAAAACGATGACCGCGGAGCTGTCGAACGTTCCCAAAATGGTCAATTCTGATTAAATTTTAACATTTAATCTTTTGACTGCAAATTACTGTTGGATGTGAATTATTACTTTTTCAACTAAAATAAGTGTGTTTAAAGTCAATTCTCTGCCTGAAATTGGTCAAAATTGAAGCTTCCGAGTAAGCAAAACTCTGTAAAAATGGCAATTTTGGTCACTGTGAGGGTTTAAAAAGTGGTTATTCAACATGAGGCACGATCCAATTGACATTTTGAATCATTTTTGGTAAAGTCCAAAAAATCCATTTTCGGACGAAAAACGATGACCGCGGAGCTGTCGAACGTTCCCAAAATGGTCAATTCTGATTAAATTTTAACATTTAATCTTTTGCCTGCAAATTACTGTTGGATGTGAATTATTACTTTTTCAACTAAAATAAGTGTGTTTAAAGTAATTTCTGTGCCTGAAATTGGTCAAAATTGAAGCTTCTGAGTAAGCAAAACTCTGTAAAAATGGCAATTTTGGTCACTGTGAGGGTTTAAAAAGTGGTTATTCAACACGAGGCACGATCCAATTGACATTTTGAATCATTTTTGGTAAAGTCCAAAAATTCAATTTTCGGACGAAAAACGATGACCGCGGAGCTGTCGAACGTTCCCAAAATGGTCAATTCTGATGAAATTTTAACATTTAATGTTTTGACTGCAAATTACTGTTGGATGTGAATTATTACTTTTTCAACTAAAATAAGTGTGTTTAAAGTAATTGCTCTGCCTGAAATTGGTCAAAATTGAAGCTTCTGAGTAAGCAAAACTCTGTGAAAATGGCAATTTTGGTCACTGTGAGGGTTTAAAAAGTGGTTATTCAACATGAGGCATGATCCAATTGACATTTTGAATCATTTTTGGTAAAGTCCAAAAATTCAATTTTCGGACGAAAAACGATGACCGCGGAGCTGTCGAACGTTCCCAAAATGGTCAATTCTGATGAAATTTTAACATTTAATCTTTTGACTGCAAAATACTGTTGGATGTGAACTATTACTTTTTCAACTAAAATAAGTGTGTTTAAAGTCATTTCTCTGCCTGAAATTGGTCAAAATTGAAGTTTCTGAGTAAGCAAAACTCTGTAAAAATGGCAATTTTGGTCACTGTGAGGGTTTAAAAAGTGGTTATTCAACATGAGGCACGATCCAATTGACATTTTGAATAATTTTTGGTAAAGTCCAAAAAATCAATTTTCGGACGAAAAACGATGACCGCGGAGCTGTCGAACGTTCCCAAAATGGTCAATTCTGATTAAATCTTAACATTTCATCTTTTGACTGCAAATTACTGTTGGATGTGAAATATTACTTTTTCAACTAAAATAAGTGTGTTTAAAGTCATTTCTGTGCCTGAAATTGGTCTGTAAAAATGGCAATTTTGGTAACTGTGAGGGTTTAAAGAGTGGTTATTCAACATGAGGCATGATCCAATTGACATTTTGAATCATTTTTGGTAAAGTCCAAAAAATCAATTTTCGGACGAAAAACGATGACCGCGGAGCTGTCGAACGTTCCCAAAATGGTCAATTCTGATGAAATTTTAACATTTAATCTTTTGACTGCAAATTACTGTTGGAGGTGAATTATTACTTTTTCAACTAAAATAAGTGTGTTTAAAGTAATTTCTGTGCCTGAAATTGGTCAAAATTGAAGCTTCTGAGTAAGCAAAACTCTGTAAAAATGGCAATTTTGGTCACTGTGAGGGTTTAAAAAGTGGTTATTCAACATGAGGCACGATCCAATTGACATTTTGAATCATTTTTGGTAAAGTCCAAAAAATCTATTTTCGGACGAAAAACGATGACCGCGGAGCTGTCGAACATTCCCAAAATGGTCAATTCTGATTAAATTTTAACATTTTATCTCTTGACTGCAAATTACTGTTGGATGTGAATTATTACTTTTTCAACTAAAATAAGTGTGTTTAAAGTCAATTCTCTGCCTGAAATTGGTCAAAATTGAAGCTTCCGAGTAAGCAAAACTCTGTAAAAAGGGCAATTTTGGTCACTGTGAGGGTTTAAAAAGTGGTTATTCAACATGAGGCACGATCCAATTGACATTTTGAATCATTTTTGGTAAAGTCCAAAAAATCCATTTTCGGACGAAAAACGATGACCGCGGAGCTGTCGAACGTTCCCAAAATGGTCAATTCTGATAAAATTTTAACATTTAATCTTTTGCCTGCAAATTACTGTTGGATGTGAATTATTACTTTTTCAACTAAAATAAGTGTGTTTAAAGTAATTTCTGTGCCTGAAATTGGTCAAAATTGAAGCTTCTGAGTAAGCAAAACTCTGTAAAAATGGCAATTTTGGTCACTGTGAGGGTTTAAAAAGTGGTTATTCAACATGAGGCACGATCCAATTGACATTTTGAATCATTTTTGGTCAAGTCCAAAAAATCAATTTTCGGACGAAAAACGATGACCGCGGAGCTGTCGAACGTTCCCAAAATTGTCAATTCTGATGAAATTTTAACATTTAATGTTTTGACTGCAAATTACTGTTGAATGTGAATTATTACTTTTTCAACTAAAATAAGTGTGTTTAAAGTAATTGCTCTGCCTGAAATTAGTCAAAATTGAAGCTTCTGAGTAAGCAAAACTCTGTAAAAATGGTTATTTTGGTCACTGTGAGGGTTTAAAAAGTGGTTATTCAACATGAGGCACGATCCAATTGACATTTTGAATCATTTTTGGTAAAGTCCCAAAAATCAATTTTCGGACGAAAAACGATGACCGCGGAGCTGTCGAACGTTCCCAAAATGGTCAATTCTGATGAAATTTTACCATTTAATGTTTTGACTGCAAATTACTGTTGGATGTGAATTATTACTTTTTCAACTAAAATAAGTGTGTTTAAAGTAATTGCTATGCCTGAAATTGGTCAAAATTGAAGCTTCTGAGTAAGCAAAACTGTAAAAATGGCAATTTTGGTCACTGTGAGGGTTTAAAAAGTGGTTATTCAACATGAGGCATGATCCAATTGACATTTTGAATCATTTTTGGTAAAGTCCAAAAAATCAATTTTCGGACGAAAAACGATGACCGCGGAGCTGTCGAACGTTCCCAAAATGGTCAATTCTGATGAAATTTTAACATTTAATCTTTTGACTGCAAATTACTGTTGGATGTGAATTATTACTTTTTCAACTAAAATAAGTGTGTTTAAAGTCATTTCTGTGCCTGAAATTGGTCAAAATTGAAGCTTCTGAGTAAGCAAAACTCTGTAAAAATGGCAATTTTGGTCACTGTGAGGGTTTAAAAAGTGGTTATTCAACATGAGGCACGATCCAATTGACATTTTGAATCATTTTTGGTAATGTCCAAAAAATCAATTTTCGGACGAAAAACGATGACCGCGGAGCTGTCGAACGTTCCCAAAATGGTCAATTATGATGAAATTTTACCATTTAATGTTTTGACTGCAAATTACTGTTGGATGTGAATTATTACTTTTTCAACTAAAATAAGTGTGTTTAAAGTAATTTCTCTGCCTGAAATTGGTCAAAATTGAAGCTTCTGAGTAAGCAAAACTCTGTAAAAATGGCAATTTTGGTCACTGTGAGGGTTTAAAAAGTGGTTATTCAACATGAGGCACGATCCAATTGACATTTTGAATCATTTTTGGTAAAGTCCCAAAAATCAATTTTCGGACGAAAAACGATGACCGCGGAGCTGTCGAACGTTCCCAAAATGGTCAATTCTGATGAAATTTTAACATTTAATCTTTTGACTGCAAATTACTGTTGGATGTGAATTATTACTTTTTCAACTAAAATAAGTGTGTTTAAAGTCAATTCTCTGCCTGAAATTGGTCAAAATTGAAGCTTCTGAGTAAGCAAAACTCTGTAAAAATGGCAATTTTGGTCATGTGAGGGTTTAAAAAGTGGTTATTCAACATGAGGCACGATCCAATTGACATTTTGAATCATTTTTGGTAAAGTCCAAAAAATCAATTTTTGGACGAAAAACGATGACCGCGGAGCTGTCGAACGTTCCCAAAATGGTCAATTCTGATGAAATTTTAACATTTAATCTTTTGACTGCAAATTACTGTTGGATGTGAATTATTACTTTTTCAACTAAAATAAGTGTGTTTAAAGTCATTTCTCTGCTTGAAATAGGCCAAAATTGAAGCTTCTGATTAAGCAAAACTCTGTAAAAATGGCAATTTTTGTCACTGTGAGGGTTTAAAAAGTGGTTATTCAATATGAGGCACGATCCAATTGACATTTTGAATCATTTTTGGTAAAGTCCAAAAAATCAATTTTCGGACGAAAAACGATGACCGCGGAGCTGTCGAACGTTCCCAAAATGGTCAATTCTGATGAAATTTTAACATTTAATCTTTTGACTGCAAATTACTGTTGGATGTGAATTATTACTTTTTCAACGAAAATAAGTGTGTTTAAAGTAATTGCTCTGCCTGAAATTGGTCAAAATTGAAGCTTCTGAGTAAGCAAAACTCTGTAAAAATGGCAATTTTGGTCACTGTGAGGGTTTAAAAAGTGGTTATTCAACATGAGGCATGATCCAATTGACATTTTGAATCATTTTTGGTAAAGTCCCAAAAATAAATTTTCGTACGAAAAACGATGACCGCGGAGCTGTCGAACGTTCCCAAAATGGTCAATTCTGATGAAATTTTAACATTTAATGTTTTGACTGCAAATTACTGTTGGATGTGAATTATTACTTTTTCAACTAAAATAAGTGTGTTTAAAGTAATTGCTCTGCCTGAAATTGGTCAAAATTGAAGCTTCTGAGTAAGCAAAACTCTGTAAAAATGGCAATTTTGGTCACTGTGAGGGTTTAAAAACTGGTTATTCAACATGAGGCACGATCCAATTGACATTTTGAATCATTTTTGGTAAAGTCCAAAAAATCAATTTTCGGACGAAAAACGATGACCGCGGAGCTGTCGAACGTTCCCAAAATGGTCAATTCTGAAGAAATTTTAACATTTAATCTTTTGACTGCAAATTACTGTTGGATGTGAATTATTACTTTTTCAACTAAAATAAGTGTGTTTAAAGTCAATTCTCTGCCTGAAATTGGTCAAAATTGAAGCTTCTGAGTAAGCAAAACTCTGTAAAAATGGCAATTTTGGTCATGTGAGGGTTTAAAAAGTGGTTATTCAACATGAGGCACGATCCAATTGACATTTTGAATCATTTTTGGTAAAGTCCAAAAAATCAATTTTTGGACGAAAAACGATGACCGCGGAGCTGTCGAACGTTCCCAAAATGGTCAATTCTGATGAAATTTTAACATTTAATCTTTTGACTGCAAATTACTGTTGGATGTGAATTATTACTTTTTCAACTAAAATAAGTGTGTTTAAAGTCATTTCTCTGCTTGAAATAGGCCAAAATTGAAGCTTCTGATTAAGCAAAACTCTGTAAAAATGGCAATTTTGGTCACTGTGAGGGTTTAAAAAGTGGTTATTCAATATGAGGCACGATCCAATTGACATTTTGAATCATTTTTGGTAAAGTCCAAAAAATCAATTTTCGGACGAAAAACGATGACCGCGGAGCTGTCGAACGTTCCCAAAATGGTCAATTCTGATGAAATTTTAACATTTAATCTTTTGACTGCAAATTACTGTTGGATGTGAATTATTACTTTTTCAACGAAAATAAGTGTGTTTAAAGTAATTGCTCTGCCTGAAATTGGTCAAAATTGAAGCTTCTGAGTAAGCAAAACTCTGTAAAAATGGCAATTTTGGTCACTGTGAGGGTTTAAAAAGTGGTTATTCAACATGAGGCATGATCCAATTGACATTTTGAATCATTTTTGGTAAAGTCCCAAAAATAAATTTTCGTACGAAAAACGATGACCGCGGAGCTGTCGAACGTTCCCAAAATGGTCAATTCTGATGAAATTTTAACATTTAATGTTTTGACTGCAAATTACTGTTGGATGTGAATTATTACTTTTTCAACTAAAATAAGTGTGTTTAAAGTAATTGCTCTGCCTGAAATTGGTCAAAATTGAAGCTTCTGAGTAAGCAAAACTCTGTAAAAATGGCAATTTTGGTCACTGTGAGGGTTTAAAAACTGGTTATTCAATATGAGGCACGATCCAATTGACATTTTGAATCATTTTTGGTAAAGTCCAAAAAATCAATTTTCGGACGAAAAACGATGACCGCGGAGCTGTCGAACGTTCCCAAAATGGTCAATTCTGAAGAAATTTTAACATTTAATCTTTTGACTGCAAATTACTGTTGGATGTGAATTATTACTTTTTCAACTAAAATAAGTGTGTTTAAAGTCATTTCTCTGCCTGAAATTGGTCAAAATTGAAGCTTCTGAGTAAGCAAAACTCTGTAAAAATGGCAATTTTGGTCACTGTGAGGGTTTAAAAAGTGGTTATTCAACATGAGGCATGATCCAATTGACATTTTGAATCATTTTTGGTAAAGTCCAAAAAATCAATTTTCGGACGAAAAACGATGACCGCGGAGCTGTCGAACGTTCCCAAAATGGTCAATTCTGATTAAATTTTAACATTTAATCTTTTGCCTGCAAATTACTGTTGGATGTGAATTATTACTTTTTCAACTAAAATAAGTGTGTTTAAAGTAATTTCTGTGCCTGAAATTGGTCAAAATTGAAGCTTCTGAGTAAGCAAAACTCTGTAAAAATGGCAATTTTTGTCACTGTGAGGGTTTAAAAAGTGGTTATTCAACATGAGGCACGATCCAATTGACATTTTGAATCATTTTTGGTAAAGTCCAAAAATTCAATTTTCGGACGAAAAACGATGACCGCGGAGCTGTCAAACGTTCCCAAAATGGTCAATACTGATGAAATTTTAACATTTAATGTTTTGACTGCAAATTACTGTTGGATGTGAATTATTACTTTTTCAACGAAAATAAGTGTGTTTAAAGTAATTGCTCTGCCTGAAATTGGTCAAAATTGAAGCTTCTGAGTAAGCAAAACTCTGTAAAAATGGCAATTTTGGTCACTGTGAGGGTTTAAAAAGTGGTTATTCAACATGAGGCATGATCCAATTGACATTTTGAATCATTTTTGGTAAAGTCCCAAAAATCAATTTTCGGACGAAAAACGATGACCGCGGAGCTGTCGAACGTTCCCAAAATGGTCAATTCTGATGAAATTTTAACATTTAATCTTTTGACTGCCAATTACTGTTGGATGTGAATTATTACTTTTTCAACTAAAATAAGTGTGTTTAAAGTCAATTCTCTGCCTGAAATTGGTCAAAATTGAAGCTTCTGAGTAAGCAAAACTCTGTAAAAATGGCAATTTTGGTCACTGTGAGGGTTTAAAAACTGGTTATTCAACATGAGGCACGATCCAATTGACATTTTGAATCATTTTTGGTAAAGTCCCAAAAATCAATTTTCGGACGAAAAACGATGACCGCTGAGCTGTCGAACGTTCCCAAAATGGTCAATTCTGATCAAATTTTAACATTTAATCTTTTGACTGCAAATTACTGTTGGATGTGAATTATTACTTTTTCAACTAAAATAAGTGTGTTTAAAGTCATTTCTCTGCCTGAATTTGGTCAAAATTATAGCTTCTGAGTAAGCAAAACTCTAAAAATGGCAATTTTGGTCACTGTGAGGGTTTAAAAACTGGTTATTCAACATGAGGCACGATCCAATTGACATTTTGAATCATTTTTGGTAAAGTCCAAAAAATCAATTTTCGGACGAAAAACGATGACCGCGGAGCTGTCGAACGTTCCCAAAATGGTCAATTCTGATGAAATTTTAACATTTAATCTTTTGACTGCAAATTACTGTTGGATGTGAATTATTACTTTTTCAACTAAAATAAGTGTGTTTAAAGTAATTTCTGTGCCTGAAATTGGTCAAAATTGAAGCTTCTGAGTAAGCAAAACTCTGTAAAAATGTCAATTTTGGTCACTGTGAGGGTTTAAAAAGTGGCTATTCAACATGAGGCACGATCCAATTGACATTTTGAATCATTTTTGGTAAAGTCCAAAAAATCAATTTTCGGACGAAAAACGATGACCGCGGAGCTGTTGAACGTTCCCAAAATGGTCAATTCTGATGAAATTTTAACATTTAATGTTTTGACTGCAAATTACTGTTGGATGTGAATTATTACTTGTTCAACTAAAATAAGTGTGTTTAAAGTAATTGCTCTGCCTGAAATTGGTCAAAATTGAAGCTTCTGAGTAAGCAAAACTCTGTAAAAATGTCAATTTTGGTCACAGTGAGGGTTTAAAAAGAGGTTATTCAACATGAGGCATGATTCAATTGACATTTTGAATCATTTTTGGTAAAGTCCCAAAAATCAATTTTCGGACGAAAAACGATGACCGCGGAGCTGTCGAACGTTCCCAAAATGGTCAATTCTGAAGAAATTTTAACATTTAATCTTTTGACTGCAAATTACTGTTGGATGTGAATTATTACTTTTTCAACTAAAATAAGTGTGTTTAAAGTCATTTCTCTGCCTGAAATTGGTCAAAATTGAAGCTTCTGAGTAAGCAAAACTCTGTAAAAATGGCAATTTTGGTCACTGTGAGGGTTTAAAAAGTGGTTATTCAACATGAGGCACGATCCAATTGATATTTTGAATCATTTTTGGTAAAGTCCAAAAAATCAATTTTCGGACGAAAAAAGATGACCGCGGAGCTGTCGAACGTTCCCAAAATGGTCAATTCTGATGAAATTTTAACATTTAATCTTTTGACTGCAAATTACTGTTGGATGTGAATTATTACTTTTTCAACTAAAATAAGTGTGTTTAAAGTAATTTCTGTGCCTGAAATTGGTCAAAATTGAAGCTTCTGAGTAAGCAAAACTCTGTAAAAATGTCAATTTTGGTCACTGTGAGGGTTTAAAAAGTGGCTATTCAACATGAGGCACGATCCAATTGACATTTTGAATCATTTTTGGTAAAGTCCAAAAAATCAATTTTCGGACGAAAAACGATGACCGCGGAGCTGTTGAACGTTCCCAAAATGGTCAATTCTGATGAAATTTTAACATTTAATGTTTTGACTGCAAATTACTGTTGGATGTGAATTATTACTTGTTCAACTAAAATAAGTGTGTTTAAAGTAATTGCTCTGCCTGAAATTGGTCAAAATTGAAGCTTCTGAGTAAGCAAAACTCTGTAAAAATGTCAATTTTGGTCACAGTGAGGGTTTAAAAAGAGGTTATTCAACATGAGGCATGATTCAATTGACATTTTGAATCATTTTTGGTAAAGTCCAAAAAATCAATTTTCGGACGAAAAACGATGACCGCGGAGCTGTCGAACGTTCCCAAAATGGTCAATTCTGAAGAAATTTTAACATTTAATCTTTTGACTGCAAATTACTGTTGGATGTGAATTATTACTTTTTCAACTAAAATAAGTGTGTTTAAATTCATTTCTCTGCCTGAAATTGGTCAAAATTGAAGCTTCTGAGTAAGCAAAACTCTGTAAAAATGGCAATTTTGGTCACTGTGAGAGTTTAAAAAGTGGTTATTCAACATGAGGCACGATCCAATTGATATTTTGAATCATTTTTGTTAAAGTCCAAAAAATCAATTTTCGGACGAAAAACGATGACCGCGGAGCTGTCGAACGTTCCCAAAATGGTCAATTCTGATTAAATCTTAACATTTAATCTTTTGACTGCAAATTACTGTTGGATGTGAAATATTACTTTTTCAACTAAAATAAGTGTGTTTAAAGTCATTTCTGTGCCTGAAATTGGTCAAAATTGAAGCTTCGGAGTAAGCAAAAGTCTGTAAAAATGGTAATTTTGGTCACTGTGAGGGTTTAAAAAGTCGTTATTCAACATGAGGCATGATCCAATTGACATTTTGAATCATTTTTGGTAAAGTCCAAAAAATCAATTTTCGGACGAAAAACGATGACCGCGGAGCTGTCGAACGTTCCCAAAATGGTCAATTCTGATGAAATTTTAACATTTAATCTTTTGACTGCAAATTACTGTTGGATGTGAATTATTACTTTTTCAACTAAAATAAGTGTGTTTAAAGTAATTTCTGTGCCTGAAATTGGTCAAAATTGAAGCTTCTGAGTAAGCAAAACTCTGTAAAAATGGCAATTTTGGTCACTGTGAGGGTTTAAAGTGGTTATTCAACATGAGGCACGATCCAATTGACATTTTGAATCATTTTTGGTAAAGTCCAAAAAATCAATTTTCGGACGAAAAACGATGACCGCGGAGCTGTCGAACGTTCCCAAAATGGTCAATTCTGATGAAATTTTAACATTTAATCTTTTGACTGCAAATTACTGTTGGATGTGAATTATTACTTTTTCAACTAAAATAAGTGTGTTTAAAGTAATTTCTGTGCCTGAAATTGGTCAAAATTGAAGCTTCTGAGTAAGCAAAACTCTGTAAAAATGGCAATTTTGGTCACTGTGAGGGTTTAAAGTGGTTATTCAACATGAGGCACGATCCAATTGACATTTTGAATCATTTTTGGTAAAGTCCAAAAAATCAATTTTCGGACGAAAAACGATGACCGCGGAGCTGTCGAACGTTCCCAAAATGGTCAATTCTGATTAAATCTTAACATTTAATCTTTTGACTGCAAATTTCTGTTGGATGTGAAATATTACTTTTTCAACTGAAATAAGTGTGTTTAAAGTCATTTCTGTGCCTGAAATTGGTCAAAATTGAAGCTTCTGAGTAAGCAAAACTCTGTAAAAATGGCAATTTTGGTCACTGTGAGGGTTTAAAAAGTGGTTATTCAACATGAGGCATGATCCAATTGACATTTTGAATAATTTTTGGTAAAGTCCAAAAAATCAATTTTCGGACGAAAAACGATGACCGCGGAGCTGTCGAACGTTCCCAAAATGGTCAATTCTGATGAAATTTTAACATTTAATCTTTTGACTGCAAATTACTGTTGGATGTGAATTATTACTTTTTCAACTAAAATAAGTGTGTTTAAAGTAATTTCTCTGCCGGAAATTGGTCACAATTGAAGCTTCTGAGTAAGCAAAACTCTGTAAAAATGGCAATTTTGGTCACTGTGAGGGTTTAAAAAGTGGTTATTCAACATGAGGCACGATCCAATTGACATTTTGAATCATTTTTGGTAAAGTCCAAAAAATCAATTTTCGGACGAAAAACGATGACCGCGGAGCTGTCGAACGTTCCCAAAATGGTCAATTCTGATTAAATCTTAACATTTCTTCTTTTGACTGCAAATTACTGTTGGATGTGAAATATTACTTTTTCAACTAAAATAAGTGTGTTTAAAGTCATTTCTGTGCCTGAAATTGGTCAAAATTGAAGCTTCTGAGTAAGCAAAACTCTGTAAAAATGGCAATTTTGGTCACTGTGAGGGTTTAAAAAGTGGTTATTCAACATGATGCATGATCCAATTGACATTTTGAATCATTTTTGGTAAAGTCCAAAAAATCAATTTTCGGACGAAAAACGATGACCGCGGAGCTGTTGAACGTTCCCAAAATGGTCAATTCTGATGAAATTTTAACATTTAATCTTTTGACTGCAAATTACTGTTGGATGTGAATTATTACTTTTTCAACTAAAATAAGTGTGTTTAAAGTAATTTCTGTGCCTGAAATTGGTCAAAATTGAAGCTTCTGAGTAAGCAAAACTCTGTAAAAATGGCAATTTTGGTCACTGTGAGGGTTTAAAAAGTGGTTATTCAACATGAGGCACGATCCAATTGACATTTTGAATCATTTTTGGTAAAGTCCAAAAAATCCATTTTCGGACGAAAAACGATGACCGCGGAGCTGTCGAACGTTCCCAAAATGGTCAATTCTGATTAAATTTTAACATTTAATCTTTTGACTGCAAATTACTGTTGGATGTGAATTATTACTTTTTCAACTAAAATAAGTGTGTTTAAAGTCAATTCTCTGCCTGAAATTGGTCAAAATTGAAGCTTCCGAGTAAGCAAAACTCTGTAAAAATGGCAATTTTGGTCACTGTGAGGGTTTAAAAAGTGGTTATTCAACATGAGGCACGATCCAATTGACATTTTGAATCATTTTTGGTAAAGTCCAAAAAATCCATTTTCGGACGAAAAACGATGACCGCGGAGCTGTCGAACGTTCCCAAAATGGTCAATTCTGATTAAATTTTAACATTTAATCTTTTGCCTGCAAATTACTGTTGGATGTGAATTATTACTTTTTCAACTAAAATAAGTGTGTTTAAAGTAATTTCTGTGCCTGAAATTGGTCAAAATTGAAGCTTCTGAGTAAGCAAAACTCTGTAAAAATGGCAATTTTGGTCACTGTGAGGGTTTAAAAAGTGGTTATTCAACATGAGGCACGATCCAATTGACATTTTGAATCATTTTTGGTAAAGTCCAAAAATTCAATTTTCGGACGAAAAACGATGACCGCGGAGCTGTCGAACGTTCCCAAAATGGTCAATTCTGATGAAATTTTAACATTTAATGTTTTGACTGCAAATTACTGTTGGATGTGAATTATTACTTTTTCAACTAAAATAAGTGTGTTTAAAGTAATTGCTCTGCCTGAAATTGGTCAAAATTGAAGCTTCTGAGTAAGCAAAACTCTGTGAAAATGGCAATTTTGGTCACTGTGAGGGTTTAAAAAGTGGTTATTCAACATGAGGCATGATCCAATTGACATTTTGAATCATTTTTGGTAAAGTCCAAAAATTCAATTTTCGGACGAAAAACGATGACCGCGGAGCTGTCGAACGTTCCCAAAATGGTCAATTCTGATGAAATTTTAACATTTAATCTTTTGACTGCAAAATACTGTTGGATGTGAACTATTACTTTTTCAACTAAAATAAGTGTGTTTAAAGTCATTCTCTGCCTGAAATTGGTCAAAATTGAAGTTTCTGAGTAAGCAAAACTCTGTAAAAATGGCAATTTTGGTCACTGTGAGGGTTTAAAAAGTGGTTATTCAACATGAGGCACGATCCAATTGACATTTTGAATCATTTTTGGTAAAGTCCAAAAAATCAATTTTCGGACGAAAAACGATGACCGCGGAGCTGTCGAACGTTCCCAAAATGGTCAATTCTGATTAAATCTTAACATTTCATCTTTTGACTGCAAATTACTGTTGGATGTGAAATATTACTTTTTCAACTAAAATAAGTGTGTTTAAAGTCATTTCTGTGCCTGAAATTGGTCTGTAAAAATGGCAATGTTGGTAACTGTGAGGGTTTAAAGAGTGGTTATTCAACATGAGGCATGATCCAATTGACATTTTGAATCATTTTTGGTAAAGTCCAAAAAATCCATTTTCGGACGAAAAACAATGACCGCGGAGCTGTCGAACGTTCCCAAAATGGTCAATTCTGATGAAATTTTAACATTTAATCTTTTGACTGCAAATTACTGTTGGAGGTGAATTATTACTTTTTCAACTAAAATAAGTGTGTTTAAAGTAATTTCTGTGCCTGAAATTGGTCAAAATTGAAGCTTCTGAGTAAGCAAAACTCTGTAAAAATGGCAATTTTGGTCACTGTGAGGGTTTAAAAAGTGGTTATTCAACATGAGGCACGATCCAATTGACATTTTGAATCATTTTTGGTAAAGTCCAAAAAATCTATTTTCGGACGAAAAACGATGACCGCGGAGCTGTCGAACATTCCCAAAATGGTCAATTCTGATTAAATTTTAACATTTTATCTCTTGACTGCAAATTACTGTTGGATGTGAATTATTACTTTTTCAACTAAAATAAGTGTGTTTAAAGTCAATTCTCTGCCTGAAATTGGTCAAAATTGAAGCTTCCGAGTAAGCAAAACTCTGTAAAAAGGGCAATTTTGGTCACTGTGAGGGTTTAAAAAGTGGTTATTCAACATGAGGCACGATCCAATTGACATTTTGAATCATTTTTGGTAAAGTCCAAAAAATCCATTTTCGGACGAAAAACGATGACCGCGGAGCTGTCGAACGTTCCCAAAATTGTCAATTCTGATGAAATTTTAACATTTAATGTTTTGACTGCAAATTACTGTTGAATGTGAATTATTACTTTTTCAACTAAAATAAGTGTGTTTAAAGTAATTGCTCTGCCTGAAATTAGTCAAAATTGAAGCTTCTGAGTAAGCAAAACTCTGTAAAAATGGTTATTTTGGTCACTGTGAGGGTTTAAAAAGTGGTTATTCAACATGAGGCACGATCCAATTGACATTTTGAATCATTTTTGGTAAAGTCCCAAAAATCAATTTTCGGACGAAAAACGATGACCGCGGAGCTGTCGAACGTTCCCAAAATGGTCAATTCTGATGAAATTTTACCATTTAATGTTTTGACTGCAAATTACTGTTGGATGTGAATTATTACTTTTTCAACTAAAATAAGTGTGTTTAAAGTAATTGCTATGCCTGAAATTGGTCAAAATTGAAGCTTCTGAGTAAGCAAAACTCTGTAAAAATGGCAATTTTGGTCACTGTGAGGGTTTAAAAAGTGGTTATTCAACATGAGGCATGATCCAATTGACATTTTGAATCATTTTTGGTAAAGTCCAAAAAATCAATTTTCGGACGAAAAACGATGACCGCGGAGCTGTCGAACGTTCCCAAAATGGTCAATTCTGATGAAATTTTAACATTTAATCTTTTGACTGCAAATTACTGTTGGATGTGAATTATTACTTTTTCAACTAAAATAAGTGTGTTTAAAGTCATTTCTGTGCCTGAAATTGGTCAAAATTGAAGCTTCTGAGTAAGCAAAACTCTGTAAAAATGGCAATTTTGGTCACTGTGAGGGTTTAAAAAGTGGTTATTCAACATGAGGAACGATCCAATTGACATTTTGAATCATTTTTGGTAATGTCCAAAAAATCAATTTTCGGACGAAAAACGATGACCGCGGAGCTGTCGAACGTTCCCAAAATGGTCAATTATGATGAAATTTTACCATTTAATGTTTTGACTGCAAATTACTGTTGGATGTGAATTATTACTTTTTCAACTAAAATAAGTGTGTTTAAAGTAATTTCTCTGCCTGAAATTGGTCAAAATTGAAGCTTCTGAGTAAGCAAAACTCTGTAAAAATGGCAATTTTGGTCACTGTGAGGGTTTAAAAAGTGGTTATTCAACATGAGGCACGATCCAATTGACATTTTGAATCATTTTTGGTAAAGTCCCAAAAATCAATTTTCGGACGAAAAACGATGACCGCGGAGCTGTCGAACGTTCCCAAAATGGTCAATTCTGATGAAATTTTAACATTTAATCTTTTGACTGCAAATTACTGTTGGATGTGAATTATTACTTTTTCAACTAAAATAAGTGTGTTTAAAGTCAATTCTCTGCCTGAAATTGGTCAAAATTGAAGCTTCTGAGTAAGCAAAACTCTGTAAAAATGGCAATTTTGGTCATGTGAGGGTTTAAAAAGTGGTTATTCAACATGAGGCACGATCCAATTGACATTTTGAATCATTTTTGGTAAAGTCCAAAAAATCAATTTTTGGACGAAAAACGATGACCGCGGAGCTGTCGAACGTTCCCAAAATGGTCAATTCTGATGAAATTTTAACATTTAATCTTTTGACTGCAAATTACTGTTGGATGTGAATTATTACTTTTTCAACTAAAATAAGTGTGTTTAAAGTCATTTCTCTGCTTGAAATAGGCCAAAATTGAAGCTTCTGATTAAGCAAAACTCTGTAAAAATGGCAATTTTGGTCACTGTGAGGGTTTAAAAAGTGGTTATTCAATATGAGGCACGATCCAATTGACATTTTGAATCATTTTTGGTAAAGTCCAAAAAATCAATTTTCGGACGAAAAACGATGACCGCGGAGCTGTCGAACGTTCCCAAAATGGTCAATTCTGATGAAATTTTAACATGTTATCTTTTGACTGCAAATTACTGTTGGATGTGAATTATTACTTTTTCAACTAAAATAAGTGTGTTTAAAGTCATTTCTCTGCCTGAAATTGGTCAAAATTGAAGCTTCTGAGTAAGCAAAACTCTGTAAAAATGGCAATTTTGGTCACTGTGAGGGTTTAAAAAGTGGTTATTCAACATGAGGCACGATCCAATTGACATTTTGAATCATTTTTGGTAAAGTCCCAAAAATCAATTTCGGACGAAAAACGATGACCGCCGAGCTGTCGAACGTTCCCAAAATGGTCAATTCTGATGCAATTTTAACATTTAATCTTTTGACTGCAAATTTCTGTTGGATGTGAATTATTACTTTTTCAACTAAAATAAGTGTGTTTAAGGTCATTTCTCTGCCTGAAATTGGTCAAAATTGAAACTTCCGAGTAAGCAAAACTCTGTAAAAATGGCAATTTTGGTCACTGTGAGGGTTTAAAAAGTGGTTATTCAACATGAGGCTCGATCCAATTGACATTTTGAATCATTTTTGGTAAAGTCCCAAAAATCAATTTTCGGACGAAAAACGATGACCGCGAAGCTGTCGAACGTTCCCAAAATGGTCAATTCTGATGAAATTTTAACATTTAATGTTTTGACTGCAAATTACTGTTGGATGTGAATTATTACTTTTTCAACTAAAATAAGTGTGTTTAAAGTCATTTCTCTGCCTGAAATTGGTCAAAATTGAAGCTTCTGAGTAAGCAAAACTCTGTAAAAATGGCAATTTTGGTCACTGTGAGGGTTTAAAAAGTGGTTATTCAACTTGAGGCACGATCCAATTGACATTTTGAATCATTTTTGGTAAAGTCCAAAAAATCAATTTTCGGACGTAAAACGATGACCGCGGAGCTGTTGAACGTTCCCAAAATGGTCAATTCTGAGGAAATTTTAACATTTAATCTTTTGACTGCAAATTACCGTTGGATGTGAATTATTACTTTTTCAACTAAAATAAGTGTGTTTAAAGTAATTTCTCTGCCTGAAATTGGTCAAAATTGAAGTTTCTGAGTAAGCAAAACTCTGTAAAAATTGCAATTTTGGTCACTGGGAGGGTTTAAAAAGTGGTTATTCAACATGAGGCACGATCCAATTGACATTTTGAATCATTTTTGGTAAAGTCCAAAAAAATCAATTTTCGGACGAAAAACGATGACCGCGGAGCTGTCAAACGTTCCCAAAATGGTCAATTCTGATGAAATTTTAACATTTAATCTTTTGACTGCAAATTACTGTTGGATGTGAATTATTACTTTTTCAACTAAAATAAGTGTGTTTAAAGTCAATTCTCTGCCTGAAATTGGTCAAAATTGAAGCTACTGAGTAAGCAAAACTCTGTAAAAATGGCAATTTTGGTCATGTGAGGGTTTAAAAAGTGGTTATTCAACATGAGGCACGATCCAATTGACATTTTGAATCATTTTTGGTAAAGTCCAAAAAATCAATTTTTGGACGAAAAACGATGACCGCGGAGCTGTCGAACGTTCCCAAAATGGTCAATTCTGATGAAATTTTAACATTTAATCTTTTGACTGCAAATTACTGTTGGATGTGAATTATTACTTTTTCAACTAAAATAAGTGTGTTTAAAGTCATTTCTCTGCTTGAAATAGGCCAAAATTGAAGCTTCTGATTAAGCAAAACTCTGTAAAAATGGCAATTTTGGTCACTGTGAGGGTTTAAAAAGTGGTTATTCAATATGAGGCACGATCCAATTGACATTTTGAATCATTTTTGGTAAAGTCCAAAAAATCAATTTTCGGACGAAAAACGATGACCGCGGAGCTGTAGAACGTTCCCAAAATGGTCAATTCTGATTAAATTTTTACATTTAATCTTTTGACTGCAAATTACTGTTGGATGTGAATTATTACTTTTTCAACTAAAATAAGTGTGTTTAAAGTAATTTCTGTGCCTGAAATTGGTCAAAATTGAAGCTTCTCAGTAAGCAAAACTCTGTAAAAATGGCAATATTGGTCACTGTGAGGGTTTAAAAAGTGGTTATTCAACATGAGGCACGATCCAATTGACATTTTGAATCATTTTTGGTAAAGTCCAAAAAATCAATTTTCGGACGAAAAACGATGACCGCGGAGCTGTCGAACGTTCCCAAAATGGTCAATTCTGATGAAATTTTAACATGTTATCTTTTGACTGCAAATTACTGTTGGATGTGAATTATTACTTTTTCAACTAAAATAAGTGTGTTTAAAGTCATTTCTCTGCCTGAAATTGGTCAAAATTGAAGCTTCTGAGTAAGCAAAACTCTGTAAAAATGGCAATTTTGGTCACTGTGAGGGTTTAAAAAGTGGTTATTCAACATGAGGCACGATCCAATTGACATTTTGAATCATTTTTGGTAAAGTCCCAAAAATCAATTTCGGACGAAAAACGATGACCGCCGAGCTGTCGAACGTTCCCAAAATGGTCAATTCTGATGCAATTTTAACATTTAATCTTTTGACTGCAAATTTCTGTTGGATGTGAATTATTACTTTTTCAACTAAAATAAGTGTGTTTAAGGTCAATTCTCTGCCTGAAATTGGTCAAAATTGAAGCTTCCGAGTAAGCAAAACTCTGTAAAAATGGCAATTTTGGTCACTGTGAGGGTTTAAAAAGTGGTTATTCAACATGAGGCTCGATCCAATTGACATTTTGAATCATTTTTGGTAAAGTCCCAAAAATCAATTTTCGGACGAAAAACGATGACCGCGAAGCTGTCGAACGTTCCCAAAATGGTCAATTCTGATGAAATTTTAACATTTAATGTTTTGACTGCAAATTACTGTTGGATGTGAATTATTACTTTTTCAACTAAAATAAGTGTGTTTAAAGTCATTTCTCTGCCTGAAATTGGTCAAAATTGAAGCTTCTGAGTAAGCAAAACTCTGTAAAAATGGCAATTTTGGTCACTGTGAGGGTTTAAAAAGTGGTTATTCAACTTGAGGCACGATCCAATTGACATTTTGAATCATTTTTGGTAAAGTCCAAAAAATCAATTTTCGGACGTAAAACGATGACCGCGGAGCTGTTGAACGTTCCCAAAATGGTCAATTCTGAGGAAATTTTAACATTTAATCTTTTGACTGCAAATTACCGTTGGATGTGAATTATTACTTTTTCAACTAAAATAAGTGTGTTTAAAGTAATTTCTCTGCCTGAAATTGGTCAAAATTGAAGTTTCTGAGTAAGCAAAACTCTGTAAAAATTGCAATTTTGGTCACTGGGAGGGTTTAAAAAGTGGTTATTCAACATGAGGCACGATCCAATTGACATTTTGAATCATTTTTGGTAAAGTCCAAAAAAATCAATTTTCGGACGAAAAACGATGACCGCGGAGCTGTCAAACGTTCCCAAAATGGTCAATTCTGATGAAATTTTAACATTTAATCTTTTGACTGCAAATTACTGTTGGATGTGAATTATTACTTTTTCAACTAAAATAAGTGTGTTTAAAGTCATTTCTCTGCTTGAAATTGTTCAAAATTGAAGCTTCTGAGTAAGCAAAACTCTGTAAAAATGGCAATTTTGGTCACTGTGAGGGTTTAAAAAGTGGTTATTCAACATGAGGCACGATCCAATTGACATTTTGAATCATTTTGGGTAAAGTCCAAAAAATCAGTTTTCGGACGAAAATCGATGACCGCGGAGCTGTCGGACGTTCCCAAAATGGTCAATTCTGATTAAATTTTAACATTTAATCTTTTGACTGCAAATTACTGTTGGATGTGAATTATTACTTTTTCAACTAAAATAAGTGTGTTTAAAGTAATTTCTGTGCCTGAAATTGGTCAAAATTGAAGCTTCTCAGTAAGCAAAACTCTGTAAAAATGGCAATATTGGTCACTGTGAGGGTTTAAAAAGTGGTTATTCAACATGAGGCACGATCCAATTGACATTTTGAATCATTTTTGGTAAAGTCCAAAAAATAAATTTTCGGACGAAAAACGATGACCGCGGAGCTGTCGAACGTTCCCAAAATGGTCAATTCTGATGAAATTTTAACATGTTATCTTTTGACTGCAAATTACTGTTGGATGTGAATTATTACTTTTTCAACTAAAATAAGTGTGTTTAAAGTCATTTCTCTGCCTGAAATTGGTCAAAATTGAAGCTTCTGAGTAAGCAAAACTCTGTAAAAATGGCAATTTTGGTCACTGTGAGGGTTTAAAAAGTGGTTATTCAACATGAGGCACGATCCAATTGACATTTTGAATCATTTTTGGTAAAGTCCCAAAAATCAATTTCGGACGAAAAACGATGACCGCCGAGCTGTCGAACGTTCCCAAAATGGTCAATTCTGATGCAATTTTAACATTTAATCTTTTGACTGCAAATTTCTGTTGGATGTGAATTATTACTTTTTCAACTAAAATAAGTGTGTTTAAGGTCATTTCTCTGCCTGAAATTGGTCAAAATTGAAGCTTCCGAGTAAGCAAAACTCTGTAAAAATGGCAATTTTGGTCACTGTGAGGGTTTAAAAAGTGGTTATTCAACATGAGGCTCGATCCAATTGACATTTTGAATCATTTTTGGTAAAGTCCCAAAAATCAATTTTCGGACGAAAAACGATGACCGCGAAGCTGTCGAACGTTCCCAAAATGGTCAATTCTGATGAAATTTTAACATTTAATGTTTTGACTGCAAATTACTGTTGGATGTGAATTATTACTTTTTCAACTAAAATAAGTGTGTTTAAAGTAATTTCTCTGCCTGAAATTGGTCAAAATTGAAGTTTCTGAGTAAGCAAAACTCTGTAAAAATGGCAATTTTGGTCACTGTGAGGGTTTAAAAAGTGGTTATTCAACATGAGGCACGATCCAATTGACATTTTGAATCATTTTTGGTAAAGTCCAAAAAATCAGTTTTCGGACGAAAATCGATGACCGCGGAGCTGTCGGACGTTCCCAAAATGGTCAATTCTGATTAAATTTTAACATTTAATCTTTTGACTGCAAATTACTGTTGGATGTGAATTATTATTTTTTCAACTAAAATAAGTGTGTTTAAAGTAATTTCTGTGCCTGAAATTGGTCAAAATTGAAGCTTCTCAGTAAGCAAAACTCTGTAAAAATGGCAATATTGGTCACTGTGAGGGTTTAAAAAGTGGTTATTCAACATGAGGCACGATCCAATTGACATTTTGAATCATTTTTGGTAAAGTCCAAAAAATCAATTTTCGGACGAAAAACGATGACCGCGGAGCTGTCGAACGTTCCCAAAATGGTCAATTCTGATGAAATTTTAACATGTTATCTTTTGACTGCAAATTACTGTTGGATGTGAATTATTACTTTTTCAACTAAAATAAGTGTGTTTAAAGTCATTTCTCTGCCTGAAATTGGTCAAAATTGAAGCTTCTGAGTAAGAAAAACTCTGTAAAAATGGCAATTTTGGTCACTGTGAGGGTTTAAAAAGTGGTTATTCAACATGAGGCACGATCCAATTGACATTTTGAATCATTTTTGGTAAAGTCCCAAAAATCAATTTCGGACGAAAAACGATGACCGCCGAGCTGTCGAACGTTCCCAAAATGGTCAATTCTGATGCAATTTTAACATTTAATCTTTTGACTGCAAATTTCTGTTGGATGTAAATTATTACTTTTTCAACTAAAATAAGTGTGTTTAAGGTCATTTCTCTGCCTGAAATTGGTCAAAATTGAAGCTTCCGAGTAAGCAAAACTCTGTAAAAATGGCAATTTTGGTCACTGTGAGGGTTTAAAAAGTGGTTATTCAACATGAGGCTCGATCCAATTGACATTTTGAATCATTTTTGGTAAAGTCCCAAAAATCAATTTTCGGACGAAAAACGATGACCGCGAAGCTGTCGAACGTTCCCAAAATGGTCAATTCTGATGAAATTTTAACATTTAATGTTTTGACTGCAAATTACTGTTGGATGTGAATTATTACTTTTTCAACTAAAATAAGTGTGTTTAAAGTCATTTCTCTGCCTGAAATTGGTCAAAATTGAAGCTTCTGAGTAAGCAAAACTCTGTAAAAATGGCAATTTTGGTCACTGTGAGGGTTTAAAAAGTGGTTATTCAACATGAGGCACGATCCAATTGACATTTTGAATCATTTTTGGTAAAGTCCAAAAAATCAATTTTCGGACGTAAAACGATGACCGCGGAGCTGTTGAACGTTCCCAAAATGGTCAATTCTGAGGAAATTTTAACATTTAATCTTTTGACCGCAAATTACTGTTGGATGTGAATTATTACTTTTTCAACTAAAATAAGTGTGTTTAAAGTCATTTCTCTGCCTGAAATTGGTCAAAATTGAAGTTTCTGAGTAAGCAAAACTCTGTAAAAATTGCAATTTTGGTCACTGGGAGGGTTTAAAAAGTGGTTATTCAACATGAGGCACGATCCAATTGACATTTTGAATCATTTTTGGTAAAGTCCAAAAAAATCAATTTTCGGACGAAAAACGATGACCGCGGAGCTGTCGAACGTTCCCAAAATGGTCAATTCTGATGAAATTTTAACATTTAATCTTTTGACTGCAAATTACTGTTGGATGTGAATTATTACTTTTTCAACTAAAATAAGTGTGTTTAAAGTCATTTCTGTGCCTGAAATTGGTCAAAATTGAAGCTTCTGAGTAAGCAAAACTCTGTAAAAATGGCAGTTTTGGTCACTGTGAGGGTTTAAAAAGTGGTTATTCAACACGAGGCACGATCCAATTGACATTTTGAATCATTTTTGGTAAATTCCCAAAAATCCGTTTTCGGACGAAAAACGATGACCGCGGAGCTGTCGAACGTTCCCAAAATGGTCAATTCTGATTAAATTTTAACATTTAATCTTTTGACTGCAAATTACTGTTGGATGTGAATTATTACTTTTTCAACTAAAATAAGTGTGTTTAAAGTAATTTCTGTGCCTGAAATTGGTCAAAATTGAAGCTTCTGAGTAAGCAAAACTCTGTAAAAATGGCAATTTTGGTCACTGTGAGGGTTTAAAAAGTGGTTATTCAACATGAGGCACGATCCGATTGACATTTGAATCATTTTTGGTAAAGTCCAAAAAATCAATTTTCGGACGAAAAACGATGACCGCGGAGCTGTCGAACGTTCCCAAAATGGTCAATTCTGATGAAATTTTAACATTTAATGTTTTGACTGCAAATTACTGTTGGATGTGAATTATTACTTTTTCAACTAAAATAAGTGTGTTTAAAGTAATTGCTCTGCCTGAAATTGGTCAAAATTGAAGATTCTGAGTAAGCAAAACTCTGTAAAAATGGCAATTTTGGTCACTGTGAGGGTTTAAAAAGTGGTTATTCAACATGAGGCATGATCCAATTGACATTTTGAATCATTTTTGGTAAAGTCCAAAAAATCAATTTTCGGACGAAAAACGATGACCGCGGAGCTGTCGAACGTTCCCAAAATGGTCAATTCTGATGAAATTTTAACATTTAATCTTTTGACTGCAAATTACTGTTGGTTGTGAATTATTACTTTTTCAACTAAAATAAGTGTGTTTAAAGTAATTTCTCTGCCTGAAATTGGTCAAAATTGAAGTTTCTGAGTAAGCAAAACTCTGTAAAAATTGCAATTTTGGTCACTGGGAGGGTTTAAAAAGTGGTTATTCAACATGAGGCACGATCCAATTGACATTTTGAATCATTTTTGGTAAAGTCCAAAAAAATCTATTTTCGGACGAAAAACGATGACCGCGGAGCTGTCGAACGTTCCCAAAATGGTCAATTCTGATGAAATTTTAACATTTAATCTTTTGACTGCAAATTACTGTTGGATGTGAATTATTACTTTTTCAACTAAAATAAGTGTGTTTAAAGTCATTTCTCTGCTTGAAATTGTTCAAAATTGAAGTTTCTGAGTAAGCAAAACTCTGTAAAAATGGCAATTTTGGTCACTGTGAGGCTTTAAAAAGTGGTTATTCAACATGAGGCACGATCCAATTGACATTTTGAATCATTTTTGGTAAAGTCCAAAAAATCAGTTTTCGGACGAAAATCGATGACCGCGGAGCTGTCGGACGTTCCCAAAATGGTCAATTCTGATTAAATTTTAACATTTAATCTTTTGACTGCAAATTACTGTTGGATGTGAATTATTACTTTTTCAACTAAAATAAGTGTGTTTAAAGTCATTTCTGTGCCTGAAATTGGTCAAAATTGAAGCTTCTGAGTAAGCAAAACTCTGTAAAAATGGCAGTTTTGGTCACTGTGAGGGTTTAAAAAGTGGTTATTCAACACGAGGCACGATCCAATTGACATTTTGAATCATTTTTGGTAAATTCCAAAAAATCCATTTTCGGACGAAAAACGATGACCGCGGAGCTGTCGAACGTTCCCAAAATGGTCAATTCTGATTAAATTTTAACATTTAATCTTTTGACTGCAAATTACTGTTGGATGTGAATTATTACTTTTTCAACTAAAATAAGTGTGTTTAAAGTAATTTCTGTGCCTGAAATTGGTCAAAATTGAAGCTTCTGAGTAAGCAAAACTCTGTAAAAATGGCAATTTTGGTCACTGTGAGGGTTTAAAAAGTGGTTATTCAACATGAGGCACGATCCGATTGACATTTGAATCATTTTTGGTAAAGTCCAAAAAATCAATTTTCGGACGAAAAACGATGACCGCGGAGCTGTCGAACGTTCCCAAAATGGTCAATTCTGATGAAATTTTAACATTTAATGTTTTGACTTCAAATTACTGTTGGATGTGAATTATTACTTTTTCAACTAAAATAAGTGTGTTTAAAGTAATTGCTCTGCCTGAAATTGGTCAAAATTGAAGCTTCTGAGTAAGCAAAACTCTGTAAAAATGGCAATTTTGGTCACTGTGAGGGTTTAAAAAGTGGTTATTCAACATGAGGCACGATCCAATTGACATTTTGAATCATTTTTGGTAAAGTCCAAAAAATCAATTTTCGGACGAAAAACGATGACCGCGGAGCTGTCGAACGTTCCCAAAATGGTCAATTCTGATGAAATTTTAACATGTTATCTTTTGACTGCAAATTACTGTTGGATGTGAATTATTACTTTTTCAACTAAAATAAGTGTGTTTAAAGTCATTTCTCTGCCTGAAATTGGTCAAAATTGAAGCTTCTGAGTAAGCAAAACTCTGTAAAAATGGCAATTTTGGTCACTGTGAGGGTTTAAAAAGTGGTTATTCAACATGAGGCACGATCCAATTGACATTTTGAATCATTTTTGGTAAAGTCCCAAAAATCAATTTCGGACGAAAAACGATGACCGCCGAGCTGTCGAACGTTCCCAAAATGGTCAATTCTGATGCAATTTTAACATTTAATCTTTTGACTGCAAATTTCTGTTGGATGTGAATTATTACTTTTTCAACTAAAATAAGTGTGTTTAAGGTCATTTCTCTGCCTGAAATTGGTCAAAATTGAAGCTTCCGAGTAAGCAAAACTCTGTAAAAATGGCAATTTTGGTCACTGTGAGGTTTTAAAAAGTGGTTATTCAACATGAGGCTCGATCCAATTGACATTTTGAATCATTTTTGGTAAAGTCCCAAAAATCAATTTTCGGACGAAAAACGATGACCGCGAAGCTGTCGAACGTTCCCAAAATGGTCAATTCTGATGAAATTTTAACATTTAATGTTTTGACTGCAAATTACTGTTGGATGTGAATTATTACTTTTTCAACTAAAATAAGTGTGTTTAAAGTCATTTCTCTGCCTGAAATTGGTCAAAATTGAAGCTTCTGAGTAAGCAAAACTCTGTAAAAATGGCAATTTTGGTCACTGTGAGGGTTTAAAAAGTGGTTATTCAACATGAGGCACGATCCAATTGACATTTTGAATCATTTTTGGTAAAGTCCAAAAAATCAATTTTCGGACGTAAAACGATGACCGCGGAGCTGTTGAACGTTCCCAAAATGGTCAATTCTGAGGAAATTTTAACATTTAATCTTTTGACTGCAAATTACTGTTGGATGTGAATTATTACTTTTTCAACTAAAATAAGTGTGTTTAAAGTAATTTCTCTGCCTGAAATTGGTCAAAATTGAAGTTTCTGAGTAAGCAAAACTCTGTAAAAATTGCAATTTTGGTCACTGGGAGGGTTTAAAAAGTGGTTATTCAACATGAGGCACGATCCAATTGACATTTTGAATCATTTTTGGTAAAGTCCAAAAAAATCAATTTTCGGACGAAAAACGATGACCGCGGAGCTGTCGAACGTTCCCAAAATGGTCAATTCTGATGAAATTTTAACATTTAATCTTTTGACTGCAAATTACTGTTGGATGTGAATTATTACTTTTTCAACTAAAATAAGTGTGTTTAAAGTCATTTCTCTGCTTGAAATTGTTCAAAATTGAAGCTTCTGAGTAAGCAAAACTCTGTAAAAATGGCAATTTTGGTCACTGTGAGGGTTTAAAAAGTGGTTATTCAACATGAGGCACGATCCAATTGACATTTTGAATCATTTTTGGTAAAGTCCAAAAAATCAGTTTTCGGACGAAAATCGATGACCGCGGAGCTGTCGGACGTTCCCAAAATGGTCAATTCTGATTAAATTTTAACATTTAATCTTTTGACTGCAAATTACTGTTGGATGTGAATTATTACTTTTTCAACTAAAATAAGTGTGTTTAAAGTCATTTCTGTGCCTGAAATTGGTCAAAATTGAAGCTTCTGAGTAAGCAAAACTCTGTAAAAATGGCAGTTTTGGTCACTGTGAGGGTTTAAAAAGTGGTTATTCAACACGAGGCACGATCCAATTGACATTTTGAATCATTTTTGGTAAATTCCAAAAAATCCATTTTCGGACGAAAAACGATGACCGCGGAGCTGTCGAACGTTCCCAAAATGGTCAATTCTGATGAAATTTTAACATTTAATGTTTTGACTGCAAATTACTGTTGGATGTGAATTATTACTTTTTCAACTAAAATAAGTGTGTTTAAAGTAATTGCTCTGCCTGAAATTGGTCAAAATTGAAGATTCTGAGTAAGCAAAACTCTGTAAAAATGGCAATTTTGGTCACTGTGAGGGTTTAAAAAGTGGTTATTCAACATGAGGCACGATCCAATTGACATTTTGAATCATTTTTGGTAAAGTCCAAAAAATCAATTTTCGGACGAAAAACGATGACCGCAGAGCTGTCGAACGTTCCCAAAATGGTCAATTCTGATGAAATTTTAACATTCAATCTTTTGACTGCAAATTACTGTTGGATGTGAATTATTACTTTTTCAACTAAAATAAGTGTGTTTAAAGTCATTTCTGTGCCTGAAATTGGTCAAAATTGAAGCTTCCGAGTAAGCAAAACTCTGTAAAAATGGCAATTTTGGTCACTGTGAGGGTTTAAAAAGTGGTTATTCAACATGAGGCATGATCCAATTGACATTTTGAATCATTTTTGGTAATGTTTAAAAAAATCAATTTTCGGACGAAAAACGATGACCGCGGAGCTGTCGAACGTTCCCAAAATGGTCAATTCTGATGAAATTTTAACATTTAATGTTTTGACTGCAAATTACTGTTGGATGTGAATTATTACTTTTTCAACTAAAATAAGTGTGTTTAAAGTCATTTCTCTGCCTGAAATTGGTCAAAATTGAAGCTTCCGAGTAAGCAAAACTCTGTAAAAATGGCAGTTTTGGTCACTGTGAGGGTTTAAAAACTGGTTATTCAACATGAGGCACGATCCAATTGACATTTTGAATCATTTTTGGTAAAGTCCCAAAAATTTATTTTCGGACGTAAAACGATGACCGCGGAGCTGTTGAAAGTTCCCAAAATGGTCAATTCTGAGGAAATTTTAACATTTAATCTTTTGACTGCAAATTACTGTTGGATGTGAATTATTACTTTTTCAACTAAAATAAGTGTGTTTAAAGTCATTTCTCTGCCTGAAATTGGTCAAAATTGAAGCTTCCGAGTAAGCAAAACTCTGTAAAAATGGCAATTTTGGTCACTGTGAGGGCTTAAAAAGTGGTTATTCAACATGAGGCACGATCCAATTGACATTTTGAATCATTTTTGGTAAAGTCCCAAAAATCAATTTTTGGACGAAAAATGATGACCGCGGAGCTGTCGAACGTTCCCAAAATGGTCAATTCTGATGACATTTTAACATTTAATCTTTTGACTGCAAATTACTGTTGGTTGTGAATTATTACTTTTTCAACTAAAATAAGTGTGTTTAAAGTCAATTCTCTGCCTGAAATTGGTCAAAATTGAAGCTTCCGAGTAAGCAAAACTCTGTAAAAATGGCAGTTTTGGTCACTGTGAGGGTTTAAAAAGTGGTTATTCAACATGAGGCACGATCCAATTGACATTTTGAATCATTTTTGGTAAAGTCCAAAAAATCAATTTTGGGACGAAAAACGATGACCGCGGAGCTGTCGAACGTTCCCAAAATGGTCAATTCTGATAAAATTTTAACATTTAATCTTTTGACTGCAAATTACTGTTGGATGTGAATTATTACTTTTTCAACTAAAATAAGTGTGTTTAAAGTAATTTCTCTGCCTGAAATTGGTCAAAATTGAAGCTTCTGAGTAAGCAAAACTCTGTAAAAATGGTTATTTTGGTCACTGTGAGGGTTTAAAAAGTGGTTATTCAACATGAGGCACGATCCAATTGACATTTTGAATCATTTTTGGTAAAGTCCAAAAAATCAATTTTCGGACGAAAAACGATGACCGCGAAGCTGTCGAACGTTCCCAAAATGGTCAATTCTGATGAAATTTTAACATTTAATGTTTTGACTGCAAATTACTGTTGGATGTGAATTATTACTTTTTCAACTAAAATAAGTGTGTTTAAAGTCATTTCTCTGCCTGAAATTGGTCAAAATTGAAGCTTCCGAGTAAGCAAAACTCTGTAAAAATGGCAATTTTGGTCACTGTGAGGGTTTAAAAAGTGGTTATTCAACATGAGGCACGATCCAATTGACATTTTGAATCATTTTTGGTAAATTCCCAAAAATCCATTTTCGGACGAAAAACGATGACCGCGGAGCTGTCGAACGTTCCCAAAATGGTCAATTCTGATTAAATTTTAACATTTAATCTTTTGACTGCAAATTACTGTTGGATGTGAATTATTACTTTTTCAACTAAAATAAGTGTGTTTAAAGTAATTTCTGTGCCTGAAATTGGTCAAGATTGAAGCTTCTGAGTAAGCAAAACTCTGTAAAAATGGCAATTTTGGTCACTGTGAGGGTTTAAAAAGTGGTTATTCAACATGAGGCACGATCCAATTGACATTTTGAATCATTTTTGGTAAAGTCCAAAAAATCAATTTTCGGACGAAAAACGATGACCGCGAAGCTGTCGAACGTTCCCAAAATGGTCAATTCTGATGAAATTTTAACATTTAATCTTTTGACTGCAAATTACTGTTGGATGTGAATTATTACTTTTTCAACTAAAATAAGTGTGTTTAAAGTTATTTCTGTGCCTGAAATTGGTCAAAATTGAAGCTTCTGAGTAAGCAAAACTCTGTAAAAATGGCAATTTTGGTCACTGTGAGGGTTTAAAAAGTGGTTATTCAACATGAGGCACGATCCAATTGACATTTTGAATCATTTTTGGTAAAGTCCAAAAAATCAATTTTCGGACGAAAAACGATGACCGCGGAGCTGTCGAACGTTCCCAAAATGGTCAATTCTGATGAAATTTTAACATTTAATGTTTTGACTGCAAATTACTGTTGGATGTGAATTATTACTTTTTCAACTAAAATAAGTGTGTTTAAAGTCATTTCTCTGCCTGAAATTGGTCAAAATTGAAGCTTCCGAGTAAGCAAAACTCTGTAAAAATGGCAATTTTGGTCACTGTGAGGGTTTAAAAAGTGGTTATTCAACATGAGGCACGATCCAATTGACATTTTGAATCATTTTTGGTAAATTCCAAAAAATCCATTTTCGGACGAAAAACGATGACCGCGGAGCTGTCGAACGTTCCCAAAATGGTCAATTCTGATTAAATTTTAACATTTAATCTTTTGACTGCAAATTACTGTTGGATGTGAATTATTACTTTTTCAACTAAAATAAGTGTGTTTAAAGTAATTTCTGTGCCTGAAATTGGTCAAAATTGAAGCTTCTGAGTAAGCAAAACTCTGTAAAAATGGCAATTTTGGTCACTGTGAGGGTTTAAAAAGTGGTTATTCAACATGAGGCACGATCCGATTGACATTTTGAATCATTTTTGGTAAAGTCCAAAAAATCAATTTTCGGATGAAAAACGATGACCGCGGAGCTGTCGAACGTTCCCAAAATGGTCAATTCTGATGAAATTTTAACATTTAATGTTTTGACTGCAAATTACTGTTGGATGTGAATTATTACTTTTTCAACTAAAATAAGTGTGTTTAAAGTAATTGCTCTGCCTGAAATTGGTCAAAATTGAAGATTCTGAGTAAGCAAAACTCTGTAAAAATGGCAATTTTGGTCACTGTGAGGGTTTAAAAAGTGGTTATTCAACATGAGGCATGATCCAATTGACATTTTGAATCATTTTTGGTAAAGTCCAAAAAATCAATTTTCGGACGAAAAACGATGACCGCGGAGCTGTCGAACGTTCCCAGAATGGTCAATTCTGATGAAATTTTAACATTTAATCTTTTGACTGCAAATTACTGTTGGTTGTGAATTATTACTTTTTCAACTAAAATAAGTGTGTTTAAAGTCATTTCTGTGCCTGAAATTGGTCAAAATTGAAGCTTCTGAGTAAGCAAAACTCTGTAAAAATGGCAATTTTGGTCACTGTGAGGGTTTAAAAAGTGGTTATTCAACATGAGGCACGATCCAATTGACATTTTGAATCATTTTTGGTAATGTTTAAAAAAATCAATTTTCGGACGAAAAACGATGACCGCGGAGCTGTCGAACGTTCCCAAAATGGTCAATTCTGATGAAATTTTAACATTTAATGTTTTGACTGCAAATTACTGTTGGATGTGAATTATTACTTTTTCAACTAAAATAAGTGTGTTTAAAGTCAATTCTCTGCCTGAAATTGGTCAAAATTGAAGCTTCCGAGTAAGCAAAACTCTGTAAAAATGGCAATTTTGGTCACTGTGAGGGTTTAAAAAGTGGTTATTCAACATGAGGCACGATCCAATTGACATTTTGAATCATTTTTGGTAAAGTCCAAAAAATCCATTTTCGGACGAAAAACGATGACCGCGGAGCTGTCGAACGTTCCCAAAATGGTCAATTCTGATTAAATTTTAACATTTAATCTTTTGCCTGCAAATTACTGTTGGATGTGAATTATTACTTTTTCAACTAAAATAAGTGTGTTTAAAGTAATTTCTGTGCCTGAAATTGGTCAAAATTGAAGCTTCTGAGTAAGCAAAACTCTGTAAAAATGGCAATTTTGGTCACTGTGAGGGTTTAAAAAGTGGTTATTCAACATGAGGCACGATCCAATTGACATTTTGAATCATTTTTGGTAAAGTCCAAAAATTCAATTTTCGGACGAAAAACGATGACCGCGGAGCTGTCGAACGTTCCCAAAATGGTCAATTCTGATGAAATTTTAACATTTAATGTTTTGACTGCAAATTACTGTTGGATGTGAATTATTACTTTTTCAACTAAAATAAGTGTGTTTAAAGTAATTGCTCTGCCTGAAATTGGTCAAAATTGAAGCTTCTGAGTAAGCAAAACTCTGTGAAAATGGCAATTTTGGTCACTGTGAGGGTTTAAAAAGTGGTTATTCAACATGAGGCATGATCCAATTGACATTTTGAATCATTTTTGGTAAAGTCCAAAAATTCAATTTTCGGACGAAAAACGATGACCGCGGAGCTGTCGAACGTTCCCAAAATGGTCAATTCTGATGAAATTTTAACATTTAATCTTTTGACTGCAAAATACTGTTGGATGTGAACTATTACTTTTTCAACTAAAATAAGTGTGTTTAAAGTCATTTCTCTGCCTGAAATTGGTCAAAATTGAAGTTTCTGAGTAAGCAAAACTCTGTAAAAATGGCAATTTTGGTCACTGTGAGGGTTTAAAAAGTGGTTATTCAACATGAGGCACGATCCAATTGACATTTTGAATCATTTTTGGTAAAGTCCAAAAAATCAATTTTCGGACGAAAAACGATGACCGCGGAGCTGTCGAACGTTCCCAAAATGGTCAATTCTGATTAAATCTTAACATTTCATCTTTTGACTGCAAATTACTGTTGGATGTGAAATATTACTTTTTCAACTAAAATAAGTGTGTTTAAAGTCATTTCTGTGCCTGAAATTGGTCTGTAAAAATGGCAATTTTGGTAACTGTGAGGGTTTAAAGAGTGGTTATTCAACATGAGGCATGATCCAATTGACATTTTGAATCATTTTTGGTAAAGTCCAAAAAATCAATTTTCGGACGAAAAACGATGACCGCGGAGCTGTCGAACGTTCCCAAAATGGTCAATTCTGATGAAATTTTAACATTTAATCTTTTGACTGCAAATTACTGTTGGAGGTGAATTATTACTTTTTCAACTAAAATAAGTGTGTTTAAAGTAATTTCTGTGCCTGAAATTGGTCAAAATTGAAGCTTCTGAGTAAGCAAAACTCTGTACAAATGGCAATTTTGGTCACTGTGAGGGTTTAAAAAGTGGTTATTCAACATGAGGCACAATCCAATTGACATTTTGAATCATTTTTGGTAAAGTCCAAAAAATCTATTTTCGGACGAAAAACGATGACCGCGGAGCTGTCGAACATTCCCAAAATGGTCAATTCTGATTAAATTTTAACATTTTATCTCTTGACTGCAAATTACTGTTGGATGTGAATTATTACTTTTTCAACTAAAATAAGTGTGTTTAAAGTCAATTCTCTGCCTGAAATTGGTCAAAATTGAAGCTTCCGAGTAAGCAAAACTCTGTAAAAAGGGCAATTTTGGTCACTGTGAGGGTTTAAAAAGTGGTTATTCAACATGAGGCACGATCCAATTGACATTTTGAATCATTTTTGGTAAAGTCCAAAAAATCCATTTTCGGACGAAAAACGATGACCGCGGAGCTGTCGAACGTTCCCAAAATGGTCAATTCTGATAAAATTTTAACATTTAATCTTTTGCCTGCAAATTACTGTTGGATGTGAATTATTACTTTTTCAACTAAAATAAGTGTGTTTAAAGTAATTTGTGTGCCTGAAATTGGTCAAAATTGAAGCTTCTGAGTAAGCAAAACTCTGTAAAAATGGCAATTTTGGTCACTGTGAGGGTTTAAAAAGTGGTTATTCAACATGAGGCACGATCCAATTGACATTTTGAATCATTTTTGGTCAAGTCCAAAAAATCAATTTTCGGACGAAAAACGATGACCGCGGAGCTGTCGAACGTTCCCAAAATTGTCAATTCTGATGAAATTTTAACATTTAATGTTTTGACTGCAAATTACTGTTGAATGTGAATTATTACTTTTTCAACTAAAATAAGTGTGTTTAAAGTAATTGCTCTGCCTGAAATTAGTCAAAATTGAAGCTTCTGAGTAAGCAAAACTCTGTAAAAATGGTTATTTTGGTCACTGTGAGGGTTTAAAAAGTGGTTATTCAACATGAGGCACGATCCAATTGACATTTTGAATCATTTTTGGTAAAGTCCCAAAAATCAATTTTCGGACGAAAAACGATGACCGCGGAGCTGTCGAACGTTCCCAAAATGGTCAATTCTGATGAAATTTTACCATTTAATGTTTTGACTGCAAATTACTGTTGGATGTGAATTATTACTTTTTCAACTAAAATAAGTGTGTTTAAAGTAATTGCTATGCCTGAAATTGGTCAAAATTGAAGCTTCTGAGTAAGCAAAACTCTGTAAAAATGGCAATTTTGGTCACTGTGAGGGTTTAAAAAGTGGTTATTCAACATGAGGCATGATCCAATTGACATTTTGAATCATTTTTGGTAAAGTCCAAAAAATCAATTTTCGGACGAAAAACGATGACCGCGGAGCTGTCGAACGTTCCCAAAATGGTCAATTCTGATGAAATTTTAACATTTAATCTTTTGACTGCAAATTACTGTTGGATGTGAATTATTACTTTTTCAACTAAAATAAGTGTGTTTAAAGTCATTTCTGTGCCTGAAATTGGTCAAAATTGAAGCTTCTGAGTAAGCAAAACTCTGTAAAAATGGCAATTTTGGTCACTGTGAGGGTTTAAAAAGTGGTTATTCAACATGAGGCACGATCCAATTGAGATTTTGAATCATTTTTGGTAATGTCCAAAAAATCAATTTTCGGACGAAAAACGATGACCGCGGAGCTGTCGAACGTTCCCAAAATGGTCAATTATGATGAAATTTTACCATTTAATGTTTTGACTGCAAATTACTGTTGGATGTGAATTATTACTTTTTCAACTAAAATAAGTGTGTTTAAAGTAATTTCTCTGCCTGAAATTGGTCAAAATTGAAGCTTCTGAGTAAGCAAAACTCTGTAAAAATGGCAATTTTGGTCACTGTGAGGGTTTAAAAAGTGGTTATTCAACATGAGGCACGATCCAATTGACATTTTGAATCATTTTTGGTAAAGTCCCAAAAATCAATTTTCGGACGAAAAACGATGACCGCGGAGCTGTCGAACGTTCCCAAAATGGTCAATTCTGATGAAATTTTAACATTTAATCTTTTGACTGCAAATTACTGTTGGATGTGAATTATTACTTTTTCAACTAAAATAAGTGTGTTTAAAGTCAATTCTCTGCCTGAAATTGGTCAAAATTGAAGCTTCTGAGTAAGCAAAACTCTGTAAAAATGGCAATTTTGGTCATGTGAGGGTTTAAAAAGTGGTTATTCAACATGAGGCACGATCCAATTGACATTTTGAATCATTTTTGGTAAAGTCCAAAAAATCAATTTTTGGACGAAAAACGATGACCGCGGAGCTGTCGAACGTTCCCAAAATGGTCAATTCTGATGAAATTTTAACATTTAATCTTTTGACTGCAAATTACTGTTGGATGTGAATTATTACTTTTTCAACTAAAATAAGTGTGTTTAAAGTCATTTCTCTGCTTGAAATAGGCCAAAATTGAAGCTTCTGATTAAGCAAAACTCTGTAAAAATGGCAATTTTGGTCACTGTGAGGGTTTAAAAAGTGGTTATTCAATATGAGGCACGATCCAATTGACATTTTGAATCATTTTTGGTAAAGTCCAAAAAATCAATTTTCGGACGAAAAACGATGACCGCGGAGCTGTCGAACGTTCCCAAAATGGTCAATTCTGATGAAATTTTAACATTTAATCTTTTGACTGCAAATTACTGTTGGATGTGAATTATTACTTTTTCAACTAAAATAAGTGTGTTTAAAGTAATTTCTGTGCCTGAAATTGGTCAAAATTGAAACTTCTGAGTAAGCAAAACTCTGTAAAAATGGCAATTTTGGTCACTGTGAGGGTTTAAAAAGTGGTTATTCAACATGAGGCACGATCCAATTGACATTTTGAATCATTTTTGGTAAAGTCCAAAAAATCAATTTTCGGACGAAAAACGATGACCGCGGAGCTGTAGAACGTTCCCAAAATGGTCAATTCTGATTAAATTTTAACATTTAATCTTTTGACTGCAAATTACTGTTGGATGTGAATTATTACTTTTTCAACTAAAATAAGTGTGTTTAAAGTAATTTCTGTGCCTGAAATTGGTCAAAATTGAATCTTCTCAGTAAGCAAAACTCTGTAAAAATGGCAATATTGGTCACTGTGAGGGTTTAAAAAGTGGTTATTCAACATGAGGCACGATCCAATTGACATTTTGAATCATTTTTGGTAAAGTCCAAAAAATCAATTTTCGGACGAAAAACGATGACCGCGGAGCTGTCGAACGTTCCCAAAATGGTCAATTCTGATGAAATTTTAACATGTTATCTTTTGACTGCAAATTACTGTTGGATGTGAATTATTACTTTTTCAACTAAAATAAGTGTGTTTAAAGTCATTTCTCTGCCTGAAATTGGTCAAAATTGAAGCTTCTGAGTAAGCAAAACTCTGTAAAAATGGCAATTTTGGTCACTGTGAGGGTTTAAAAAGTGGTTATTCAACATGAGGCACGATCCAATTGACATTTTGAATCATTTTTGGTAAAGTCCCAAAAATCAATTTCGGACGAAAAACGATGACCGCCGAGCTGTCGAACGTTCCCAAAATGGTCAATTCTGATGCAATTTTAACATTTAATCTTTTGACTGCAAATTTCTGTTGGATGTGAATTATTACTTTTTCAACTAAAATAAGTGTGTTTAAGGTCATTTCTCTGCCTGAAATTGGTCAAAATTGAAGCTTCCGAGTAAGCAAAACTCTGTAAAAATGGCAATTTTGGTCACTGTGAGGGTTTAAAAAGTGGTTATTCAACATGAGGCTCGATCCAATTGACATTTTGAATCATTTTTGGTAAAGTCCCAAAAATCAATTTTCGGACGAAAAACGATGACCGCGAAGCTGTCGAACGTTCCCAAAATGGTCAATTCTGATGAAATTTTAACATTTAATGTTTTGACTGCAAATTACTGTTGGATGTGAATTATTACTTTTTCAACTAAAATAAGTGTGTTTAAAGTCATTTCTCTGCCTGAAATTGGTCAAAATTGAAGCTTCTGAGTAAGCAAAACTCTGTAAAAATGGCAATTTTGGTCACTGTGAGGGTTTAAAAAGTGGTTATTCAACTTGAGGCACGATCCAATTGACATTTTGAATCATTTTTGGTAAAGTCCAAAAAATCAATTTTCGGACGTAAAACGATGACCGCGGAGCTGTTGAACGTTCCCAAAATGGTCAATTCTGAGGAAATTTTAACATTTAATCTTTTGACTGCAAATTACCGTTGGATGTGAATTATTACTTTTTCAACTAAAATAAGTGTGTTTAAAGTAATTTCTCTGCCTGAAATTGGTCAAAATTGAAGTTTCTGAGTAAGCAAAACTCTGTAAAAATTGCAATTTTGGTCACTGGGAGGGTTTAAAAAGTGGTTATTCAACATGAGGCACGATCCAATTGACATTTTGAATCATTTTTGGTAAAGTCCAAAAAAATCAATTTTCGGACGAAAAACGATGACCGCGGAGCTGTCAAACGTTCCCAAAATGGTCAATTCTGATGAAATTTTAACATTTAATCTTTTGACTGCAAATTACTGTTGGATGTGAATTATTACTTTTTCAACTAAAATAAGTGTGTTTAAAGTCATTTCTCTGCTTGAAATTGTTCAAAATTGAAGCTTCTGAGTAAGCAAAACTCTGTAAAAATGGCAATTTTGGTCACTGTGAGGGTTTAAAAAGTGGTTATTCAACATGAGGCACGATCCAATTGACATTTTGAATCATTTTGGGTAAAGTCCAAAAAATCAGTTTTCGGACGAAAATCGATGACCGCGGAGCTGTCGGACGTTCCCAAAATGGTCAATTCTGATTAAATTTTAACATTTAATCTTTTGACTGCAAATTACTGTTGGATGTGAATTATTACTTTTTCAACTAAAATAAGTGTGTTTAAAGTAATTTCTGTGCCTGAAATTGGTCAAAATTGAAGCTTCTCAGTAAGCAAAACTCTGTAAAAATGGCAATATTGGTCACTGTGAGGGTTTAAAAAGTGGTTATTCAACATGAGGCACGATCCAATTGACATTTTGAATCATTTTTGGTAAAGTCCAAAAAATCAATTTTCGGACGAAAAACGATGACCGCGGAGCTGTCGAACGTTCCCAAAATGGTCAATTCTGATGAAATTTTAACATGTTATCTTTTGACTGCAAATTACTGTTGGATGTGAATTATTACTTTTTCAACTAAAATAAGTGTGTTTAAAGTCATTTCTCTGCCTGAAATTGGTCAAAATTGAAGCTTCTGAGTAAGCAAAACTCTGTAAAAATGGCAATTTTGGTCACTGTGAGGGTTTAAAAAGTGGTTATTCAACATGAGGCACGATCCAATTGACATTTTGAATCATTTTTGGTAAAGTCCCAAAAATCAATTTTGGACGAAAAACGATGACCGCCGAGCTGTCGAACGTTCCCAAAATGGTCAATTCTGATGCAATTTTAACATTTAATCTTTTGACTGCAAATATCTGTTGGATGTGAATTATTACTTTTTCAACTAAAAAAAGTGTGTTTAAGGTCATTTCTCTGCCTGAAATTGGTCAAAATTGAAGCTTCCGAGTAAGCAAAACTCTGTAAAAATGGCAATTTTGGTCACTGTGAGGGTTTAAAAAGTGGTTATTCAACATGAGGCTCGATCCAATTGACATTTTGAATCATTTTTGGTAAAGTCCAAAAAATCAGTTTTCGGACGAAAATCGATGACCGCGGAGCTGTCGGACGTTCCCAAAATGGTCAATTCTGATTAAATTTTAACATTTAATCTTTTGACTGCAAATTACTGTTGGATGTGAATTATTACTTTTTCAACTAAAATAAGTGTGTTTAAAGTAATTTCTGTGCCTGAAATTGGTCAAAATTGAAGCTTCTCAGTAAGCAAAACTCTGTAAAAATGGCAATATTGGTCACTGTGAGGGTTTAAAAAGTGGTTATTCAACATGAGGCACGATCCAATTGACATTTTGAATCATTTTTGGTAAAGTCCAAAAAATAAATTTTCGGACGAAAAACGATGACCGCGGAGCTGTCGAACGTTCCCAAAATGGTCAATTCTGATGAAATTTTAACATGTTATCTTTTGACTGCAAATTACTGTTGGATGTGAATTATTACTTTTTCAACTAAAATAAGTGTGTTTAAAGTCATTTCTCTGCCTGAAATTGGTCAAAATTGAAGCTTCTGAGTAAGCAAAACTCTGTAAAAATGGCAATTTTGGTCACTGTGAGGGTTTAAAAAGTGGTTATTCAACATGAGGCACGATCCAATTGACATTTTGAATCATTTTTGGTAAAGTCCCAAAAATCAATTTCGGACGAAAAACGATGACCGCCGAGCTGTCGAACGTTCCCAAAATGGTCAATTCTGATGCAATTTTAACATTTAATCTTTTGACTGCAAATTTCTGTTGGATGTGAATTATTACTTTTTCAACTAAAATAAGTGTGTTTAAGGTCATTTCTCTGCCTGAAATTGGTCAAAATTGAAGCTTCCGAGTAAGCAAAACTCTGTAAAAATGGCAATTTTGGTCACTGTGAGGGTTTAAAAAGTGGTTATTCAACATGAGGCTCGATCCAATTGACATTTTGAATCATTTTTGGTAAAGTCCCAAAAATCAATTTTCGGACGAAAAACGATGACCGCGAAGCTGTCGAACGTTCCCAAAATGGTCAATTCTGATGAAATTTTAACATTTAATGTTTTGACTGCAAATTACTGTTGGATGTGAATTATTACTTTTTCAACTAAAATAAGTGTGTTTAAAGTAATTTCTCTGCCTGAAATTGGTCAAAATTGAAGTTTCTGAGTAAGCAAAACTCTGTAAAAATGGCAATTTTGGTCACTGTGAGGGTTTAAAAAGTGGTTATTCAACATGAGGCACGATCCAATTGACATTTTGAATCATTTTTGGTAAAGTCCAAAAAATCAGTTTTCGGACGAAAATCGATGACCGCGGAGCTGTCGGACGTTCCCAAAATGGTCAATTCTGATTAAATTTTAACATTTAATCTTTTGACTGCAAATTACTGTTGGATGTGAATTATTATTTTTTCAACTAAAATAAGTGTGTTTAAAGTAATTTCTGTGCCTGAAATTGGTCAAAATTGAAGCTTCTCAGTAAGCAAAACTCTGTAAAAATGGCAATATTGGTCACTGTGAGGGTTTAAAAAGTGGTTATTCAACATGAGGCACGATCCAATTGACATTTTGAATCATTTTTGGTAAAGTCCAAAAAATCAATTTTCGGACGAAAAACGATGACCGCGGAGCTGTCGAACGTTCCCAAAATGGTCAATTCTGATGAAATTTTAACATGTTATCTTTTGACTGCAAATTACTGTTGGATGTGAATTATTACTTTTTCAACTAAAATAAGTGTGTTTAAAGTCATTTCTCTGCCTGAAATTGGTCAAAATTGAAGCTTCTGAGTAAGAAAAACTCTGTAAAAATGGCAATTTTGGTCACTGTGAGGGTTTAAAAAGTGGTTATTCAACATGAGGCACGATCCAATTGACATTTTGAATCATTTTTGGTAAAGTCCCAAAAATCAATTTCGGACGAAAAACGATGACCGCCGAGCTGTCGAACGTTCCCAAAATGGTCAATTCTGATGCAATTTTAACATTTAATCTTTTGACTGCAAATTTCTGTTGGATGTAAATTATTACTTTTTCAACTAAAATAAGTGTGTTTAAGGTCATTTCTCTGCCTGAAATTGGTCAAAATTGAAGCTTCCGAGTAAGCAAAACTCTGTAAAAATGGCAATTTTGGTCACTGTGAGGGTTTAAAAAGTGGTTATTCAACATGAGGCTCGATCCAATTGACATTTTGAATCATTTTTGGTAAAGTCCCAAAAATCAATTTTCGGACGAAAAACGATGACCGCGAAGCTGTCGAACGTTCCCAAAATGGTCAATTCTGATGAAATTTTAACATTTAATGTTTTGACTGCAAATTACTGTTGGATGTGAATTATTACTTTTTCAACTAAAATAAGTGTGTTTAAAGTCATTTCTCTGCCTGAAATTGGTCAAAATTGAAGCTTCTGAGTAAGCAAAACTCTGTAAAAATGGCAATTTTGGTCACTGTGAGGGTTTAAAAAGTGGTTATTCAACATGAGGCACGATCCAATTGACATTTTGAATCATTTTTGGTAAAG
This sequence comes from Lissotriton helveticus, assembly GCF_964261635.1. NCBI lineage: Eukaryota > Metazoa > Chordata > Amphibia > Caudata > Salamandridae > Lissotriton > Lissotriton helveticus. The sequence goes on along the minus strand of NC_136069.1, from coordinate 1,160,589,488 downwards.
TCCAAAAAATCAATTTTCGGACGTAAAACGATGACCGCGGAGCTGTTGAACGTTCCCAAAATGGTCAATTCTGAGGAAATTTTAACATTTAATCTTTTGACTGCAAATTACTGTTGGATGTGAATTATTACTTTTTCAACTAAAATAAGTGTGTTTAAAGTCATTTCTCTGCCTGAAATTGGTCAAAATTGAAGTTTCTGAGTAAGCAAAACTCTGTAAAAATTGCAATTTTGGTCACTGGGAGGGTTTAAAAAGTGGTTATTCAACATGAGGCACGATCCAATTGACATTTTGAATCATTTTTGGTAAAGTCCAAAAAAATCAATTTTCGGACGAAAAACGATGACCGCGGAGCTGTCGAACGTTCCCAAAATGGTCAATTCTGATGAAATTTTAACATTTAATCTTTTGACTGCAAATTACTGTTGGATGTGAATTATTACTTTTTCAACTAAAATAAGTGTGTTTAAAGTCATTTCTCTGCTTGAAATTGTTCAAAATTGAAGTTTCTGAGTAAGCAAAACTCTGTAAAAATGGCAATTTTGGTCACTGTGAGGCTTTAAAAAGTGGTTATTCAACATGAGGCACGATCCAATTGACATTTTGAATCATTTTTGGTAAAGTCCAAAAAATCAGTTTTCGGACGAAAATCGATGACCGCGGAGCTGTCGGACGTTCCCAAAATGGTCAATTCTGATTAAATTTTAACATTTAATCTTTTGACTGCAAATTACTGTTGGATGTGAATTATTACTTTTTCAACTAAAATAAGTGTGTTTAAAGTCATTTCTGTGCCTGAAATTGGTCAAAATTGAAGCTTCTGAGTAAGCAAAACTCTGTAAAAATGGCAGTTTTGGTCACTGTGAGGGTTTAAAAAGTGGTTATTCAACACGAGGCACGATCCAATTGACATTTTGAATCATTTTTGGTAAATTCCAAAAAATCCATTTTCGGACGAAAAACGATGACCGCGGAGCTGTCGAACGTTCCCAAAATGGTCAATTCTGATTAAATTTTAACATTTAATCTTTTGACTGCAAATTACTGTTGGATGTGAATTATTACTTTTTCAACTAAAATAAGTGTGTTTAAAGTAATTTCTGTGCCTGAAATTGGTCAAAATTGAAGCTTCTGAGTAAGCAAAACTCTGTAAAAATGGCAATTTTGGTCACTGTGAGGGTTTAAAAAGTGGTTATTCAACATGAGGCACGATCCGATTGACATTTGAATCATTTTTGGTAAAGTCCAAAAAATCAATTTTCGGACGAAAAACGATGACCGCGGAGCTGTCGAACGTTCCCAAAATGGTCAATTCTGATGAAATTTTAACATTTAATGTTTTGACTGCAAATTACTGTTGGATGTGAATTATTACTTTTTCAACTAAAATAAGTGTGTTTAAAGTAATTGCTCTGCCTGAAATTGGTCAAAATTGAAGATTCTGAGTAAGCAAAACTCTGTAAAAATGGCAATTTTGGTCACTGTGAGGGTTTAAAAAGTGGTTATTCAACATGAGGCATGATCCAATTGACATTTTGAATCATTTTTGGTAAAGTCCAAAAAATCAATTTTCGGACGAAAAACGATGACCGCGGAGCTGTCGAACGTTCCCAAAATGGTCAATTCTGATGAAATTTTAACATTTAATCTTTTGACTGCAAATTACTGTTGGTTGTGAATTATTACTTTTTCAACTAAAATAAGTGTGTTTAAAGTAATTTCTCTGCCTGAAATTGGTCAAAATTGAAGTTTCTGAGTAAGCAAAACTCTGTAAAAATTGCAATTTTGGTCACTGGGAGGGTTTAAAAAGTGGTTATTCAACATGAGGCACGATCCAATTGACATTTTGAATCATTTTTGGTAAAGTCCAAAAAAATCAATTTTCGGACGAAAAACGATGACCGCGGAGCTGTCGAACGTTCCCAAAATGGTCAATTCTGATGAAATTTTAACATTTAATCTTTTGACTGCAAATTACTGTTGGATGTGAATTATTACTTTTTCAACTAAAATAAGTGTGTTTAAAGTCATTTCTCTGCTTGAAATTGTTCAAAATTGAAGTTTCTGAGTAAGCAAAACTCTGTAAAAATGGCAATTTTGGTCACTGTGAGGCTTTAAAAAGTGGTTATTCAACATGAGGCACGATCCAATTGACATTTTGAATCATTTTTGGTAAAGTCCAAAAAATCAGTTTTCGGACGAAAATCGATGACCGCGGAGCTGTCGGACGTTCCCAAAATGGTCAATTCTGATTAAATTTTAACATTTAATCTTTTGACTGCAAATTACTGTTGGATGTGAATTATTACTTTTTCAACTAAAATAAGTGTGTTTAAAGTCATTTCTGTGCCTGAAATTGGTCAAAATTGAAGCTTCTGAGTAAGCAAAACTCTGTAAAAATGGCAGTTTTGGTCACTGTGAGGGTTTAAAAAGTGGTTATTCAACACGAGGCACGATCCAATTGACATTTTGAATCATTTTTGGTAAATTCCAAAAAATCCATTTTCGGACGAAAAACGATGACCGCGGAGCTGTCGAACGTTCCCAAAATGGTCAATTCTGATTAAATTTTAACATTTAATCTTTTGACTGCAAATTACTGTTGGATGTGAATTATTACTTTTTCAACTAAAATAAGTGTGTTTAAAGTAATTTCTGTGCCTGAAATTGGTCAAAATTGAAGCTTCTGAGTAAGCAAAACTCTGTAAAAATGGCAATTTTGGTCACTGTGAGGGTTTAAAAAGTGGTTATTCAACATGAGGCACGATCCGATTGACATTTGAATCATTTTTGGTAAAGTCCAAAAAATCAATTTTCGGACGAAAAACGATGACCGCGGAGCTGTCGAACGTTCCCAAAATGGTCAATTCTGATGAAATTTTAACATTTAATGTTTTGACTTCAAATTACTGTTGGATGTGAATTATTACTTTTTCAACTAAAATAAGTGTGTTTAAAGTAATTGCTCTGCCTGAAATTGGTCAAAATTGAAGATTCTGAGTAAGCAAAACTCTGTAAAAATGGCAATTTTGGTCACTGTGAGGGTTTAAAAAGTGGTTATTCAACATGAGGCATGATCCAATTGACATTTTGAATCATTTTTGGTAAAGTCCAAAAAATCAATTTTCGGACGAAAAACGATGACCGCGGAGCTGTCGAACGTTCCCAAAATGGTCAATTCTGATGAAATTTTAACATTTAATCTTTTGACTGCAAATTACTGTTGGTTGTGAATTATTACTTTTTCAACTAAAATAAGTGTGTTTAAAGTCATTTCTGTGCCTGAAATTGGTCAAAATTGAAGCTTCTGAGTAAGCAAAACTCTGTAAAAATGGCAATTTTGGTCACTGTGAGGGTTTAAAAAGTGGTTATTCAACATGAGGCACGATCCAATTGACATTTTGAATCATTTTTGGTAAAGTCCAAAAAATCAATTTTCGGACGAAAAACGATGACCGCGGAGCTGTCGAACGTTCCCAAAATGGTCAATTCTGATGAAATTTTAACATGTTATCTTTTGACTGCAAATTACTGTTGGATGTGAATTATTACTTTTTCAACTAAAATAAGTGTGTTTAAAGTCATTTCTCTGCCTGAAATTGGTCAAAATTGAAGCTTCTGAGTAAGCAAAACTCTGTAAAAATGGCAATTTTGGTCACTGTGAGGGTTTAAAAAGTGGTTATTCAACATGAGGCACGATCCAATTGACATTTTGAATCATTTTTGGTAAAGTCCCAAAAATCAATTTCGGACGAAAAACGATGACCGCCGAGCTGTCGAACGTTCCCAAAATGGTCAATTCTGATGCAATTTTAACATTTAATCTTTTGACTGCAAATTTCTGTTGGATGTGAATTATTACTTTTTCAACTAAAATAAGTGTGTTTAAGGTCATTTCTCTGCCTGAAATTGGTCAAAATTGAAGCTTCCGAGTAAGCAAAACTCTGTAAAAATGGCAATTTTGGTCACTGTGAGGTTTTAAAAAGTGGTTATTCAACATGAGGCTCGATCCAATTGACATTTTGAATCATTTATGGTAAAGTCCCAAAAATCAATTTTCGGACGAAAAACGATGACCGCGAAGCTGTCGAACGTTCCCAAAATGGTCAATTCTGATGAAATTTTAACATTTAATGTTTTGACTGCAAATTACTGTTGGATGTGAATTATTACTTTTTCAACTAAAATAAGTGTGTTTAAAGTCATTTCTCTGCCTGAAATTGGTCAAAATTGAAGCTTCTGAGTAAGCAAAACTCTGTAAAAATGGCAATTTTGGTCACTGTGAGGGTTTAAAAAGTGGTTATTCAACATGAGGCACGATCCAATTGACATTTTGAATCATTTTTGGTAAAGTCCAAAAAATCAATTTTCGGACGTAAAACGATGACCGCGGAGCTGTTGAACGTTCCCAAAATGGTCAATTCTGAGGAAATTTTAACATTTAATCTTTTGACTGCAAATTACTGTTGGATGTGAATTATTACTTTTTCAACTAAAATAAGTGTGTTTAAAGTAATTTCTCTGCCTGAAATTGGTCAAAATTGAAGTTTCTGAGTAAGCAAAACTCTGTAAAAATTGCAATTTTGGTCACTGGGAGGGTTTAAAAAGTGGTTATTCAACATGAGGCACGATCCAATTGACATTTTGAATCATTTTTGGTAAAGTCCAAAAAAATCAATTTTCGGACGAAAAACGATGACCGCGGAGCTGTCGAACGTTCCCAAAATGGTCAATTCTGATGAAATTTTAACATTTAATCTTTTGACTGCAAATTACTGTTGGATGTGAATTATTACTTTTTCAACTAAAATAAGTGTGTTTAAAGTCATTTCTCTGCTTGAAATTGTTCAAAATTGAAGCTTCTGAGTAAGCAAAACTCTGTAAAAATGGCAATTTTGGTCACTGTGAGGGTTTAAAAAGTGGTTATTCAACATGAGGCACGATCCAATTGACATTTTGAATCATTTTTGGTAAAGTCCAAAAAATCAGTTTTCGGACGAAAATCGATGACCGCGGAGCTGTCGGACGTTCCCAAAATGGTCAATTCTGATTAAATTTTAACATTTAATCTTTTGACTGCAAATTACTGTTGGATGTGAATTATTACTTTTTCAACTAAAATAAGTGTGTTTAAAGTCATTTCTGTGCCTGAAATTGGTCAAAATTGAAGCTTCTGAGTAAGCAAAACTCTGTAAAAATGGCAGTTTTGGTCACTGTGAGGGTTTAAAAAGTGGTTATTCAACACGAGGCACGATCCAATTGACATTTTGAATCATTTTTGGTAAATTCCAAAAAATCCATTTTCGGACGAAAAACGATGACCGCGGAGCTGTCGAACGTTCCCAAAATGGTCAATTCTGATGAAATTTTAACATTTAATGTTTTGACTGCAAATTACTGTTGGATGTGAATTATTACTTTTTCAACTAAAATAAGTGTGTTTAAAGTAATTGCTCTGCCTGAAATTGGTCAAAATTGAAGATTCTGAGTAAGCAAAACTCTGTAAAAATGGCAATTTTGGTCACTGTGAGGGTTTAAAAAGTGGTTATTCAACATGAGGCACGATCCAATTGACATTTTGAATCATTTTTGGTAAAGTCCAAAAAATCAATTTTCGGACGAAAAACGATGACCGCAGAGCTGTCGAACGTTCCCAAAATGGTCAATTCTGATGAAATTTTAACATTCAATCTTTTGACTGCAAATTACTGTTGGATGTGAATTATTACTTTTTCAACTAAAATAAGTGTGTTTAAAGTCATTTCTGTGCCTGAAATTGGTCAAAATTGAAGCTTCCGAGTAAGCAAAACTCTGTAAAAATGGCAATTTTGGTCACTGTGAGGGTTTAAAAAGTGGTTATTCAACATGAGGCATGATCCAATTGACATTTTGAATCATTTTTGGTAATGTTTAAAAAAATCAATTTTCGGACGAAAAACGATGACCGCGGAGCTGTCGAACGTTCCCAAAATGGTCAATTCTGATGAAATTTTAACATTTAATGTTTTGACTGCAAATTACTGTTGGATGTGAATTATTACTTTTTCAACTAAAATAAGTGTGTTTAAAGTCATTTCTCTGCCTGAAATTGGTCAAAATTGAAGCTTCCGAGTAAGCAAAACTCTGTAAAAATGGCAGTTTTGGTCACTGTGAGGGTTTAAAAACTGGTTATTCAACATGAGGCACGATCCAATTGACATTTTGAATCATTTTTGGTAAAGTCCAAAAAATTAATTTTCGGACGTAAAACGATGACCGCGGAGCTGTTGAAAGTTCCCAAAATGGTCAATTCTGAGGAAATTTTAACATTTAATCTTTTGACTGCAAATTACTGTTGGATGTGAATTATTACTTTTTCAACTAAAATAAGTGTGTTTAAAGTCATTTCTCTGCCTGAAATTGGTCAAAATTGAAGCTTCCGAGTAAGCAAAACTCTGTAAAAATGGCAATTTTGGTCACTGTGAGGGCTTAAAAAGTGGTTATTCAACATGAGGCACGATCCAATTGACATTTTGAATCATTTTTGGTAAAGTCCCAAAAATCAATTTTTGGACGAAAAATGATGACCGCGGAGCTGTCGAACGTTCCCAAAATGGTCAATTCTGATGACATTTTAACATTTAATCTTTTGACTGCAAATTACTGTTGGTTGTGAATTATTACTTTTTCAACTAAAATAAGTGTGTTTAAAGTCAATTCTCTGCCTGAAATTGGTCAAAATTGAAGCTTCCGAGTAAGCAAAACTCTGTAAAAATGGCAGTTTTGGTCACTGTGAGGGTTTAAAAAGTGGTTATTCAACATGAGGCACGATCCAATTGACATTTTGAATCATTTTTGGTAAAGTCCAAAAAATCAATTTTGGGACGAAAAACGATGACCGCGGAGCTGTCGAACGTTCCCAAAATGGTCAATTCTGATAAAATTTTAACATTTAATCTTTTGACTGCAAATTACTGTTGGATGTGAATTATTACTTTTTCAACTAAAATAAGTGTGTTTAAAGTAATTTCTCTGCCTGAAATTGGTCAAAATTGAAGCTTCTGAGTAAGCAAAACTCTGTAAAAATGGTTATTTTGGTCACTGTGAGGGTTTAAAAAGTGGTTATTCAACATGAGGCACGATCCAATTGACATTTTGAATCATTTTTGGTAAAGTCCAAAAAATCAATTTTCGGACGAAAAACGATGACCGCGAAGCTGTCGAACGTTCCCAAAATGGTCAATTCTGATGAAATTTTAACATTTAATCTTTTGACTGCAAATTACTGTTGGATGTGAATTATTACTTTTTCAACTAAAATAAGTGTGTTTAAAGTTATTTCTGTGCCTGAAATTGGTCAAAATTGAAGCTTCTGAGTAAGCAAAACTCTGTAAAAATGGCAATTTTGGTCACTGTGAGGGTTTAAAAAGTGGTTATTCAACATGAGGCACGATCCAATTGACATTTTGAATCATTTTTGGTAAAGTCCAAAAAATCAATTTTCGGACGAAAAACGATGACCGCGGAGCTGTCGAACGTTCCCAAAATGGTCAATTCTGATGAAATTTTAACATTTAATGTTTTGACTGCAAATTACTGTTGGATGTGAATTATTACTTTTTCAACTAAAATAAGTGTGTTTAAAGTCATTTCTCTGCCTGAAATTGGTCAAAATTGAAGCTTCCGAGTAAGCAAAACTCTGTAAAAATGGCAATTTTGGTCACTGTGAGGGTTTAAAAAGTGGTTATTCAACATGAGGCACGATCCAATTGACATTTTGAATCATTTTTGGTAAATTCCCAAAAATCCATTTTCGGACGAAAAACGATGACCGCGGAGCTGTCGAACGTTCCCAAAATGGTCAATTCTGATTAAATTTTAACATTTAATCTTTTGACTGCAAATTACTGTTGGATGTGAATTATTACTTTTTCAACTAAAATAAGTGTGTTTAAAGTAATTTCTGTGCCTGAAATTGGTCAAAATTGAAGCTTCTGAGTAAGCAAAACTCTGTAAAAATGGCAATTTTGGTCACTGTGAGGGTTTAAAAAGTGGTTATTCAACATGAGGCACGATCCGATTGACATTTTGAATCATTTTTGGTAAAGTCCAAAAAATCAATTTTCGGACGAAAAACGATGACCGCGGAGCTGTTGAACGTTCCCAAAATGGTCAATTCTGATGAAATTTTAACATTTAATGTTTTGACTGCAAATTACTGTTGGATGTGAATTATTACTTTTTCAACTAAAATAAGTGTGTTTAAAGTAATTGCTCTGCCTGAAATTGGTCAAAATTGAAGATTCTGAGTAAGCAAAACTCTGTAAAAATGGCAATTTTGGTCACTGTGAGGGTTTAAAAAGTGGTTATTCAACATGAGGCATGATCCAATTGACATTTTGAATCATTTTTGGTAAAGTCCAAAAAATCAATTTTCGGACGAAAAACGATGACCGCGGAGCTGTCGAACGTTCCCAGAATGGTCAATTCTGATGAAATTTTAACATTTAATCTTTTGACTGCAAATTACTGTTGGTTGTGAATTATTACTTTTTCAACTAAAATAAGTGTGTTTAAAGTCATTTCTGTGCCTGAAATTGGTCAAAATTGAAGCTTCTGAGTAAGCAAAACTCTGTAAAAATGGCAATTTTGGTCACTGTGAGGGTTTAAAAAGTGGTTATTCAACATGAGGCACGATCCAATTGACATTTTGAATCATTTTTGGTAATGTTTAAAAAAATCAATTTTCGGACGAAAAACGATGACCGCGGAGCTGTCGAACGTTCCCAAAATGGTCAATTCTGATGAAATTTTAACATTTAATGTTTTGACTGCAAATTACTGTTGGATGTGAATTATTACTTTTTCAACTAAAATAAGTGTGTTTAAAGTCATTTCTCTGCCTGAAATTGGTCAAAATTGAAGCTTCTGAGTAAGCAAAACTCTGTAAAAATGGCAATTTTGGTCACTGTGAGGGTTTAAAAAGTGGTTATTCAACATGAGGCACGATCCAATTGACATTTTGAATCATTTTTGGTAAAGTCCCAAAAATCAATTTTCGGACGAAAAACGATGACCGCGGAGCTGTCGAACGTTCCCAAAATGGTCAATTCTGATGAAATTTTAACATTTAATCTTTTGACTGCAAATTACTGTTGGATGTGAATTATTACTTTTTCAACTAAAATAAGTGTGTTTAAAGTCATTTCTCTGCCTGAAATTGGTCAAAATTGAAGCTTCCGAGTAAGCAAAACTCTGTAAAAATGGCAATTTTGGTCACTGTGAGGGCTTAAAAAGTGGTTATTCAACATGAGGCACGATCCAATTGACATTTTGAATCATTTTTGGTAAAGTCCCAAAAATCAATTTTTGGACGAAAAATGATGACCGCGGAGCTGTCGAACGTTCCCAAAATGGTCAATTCTGATGACATTTTAACATTTAATCTTTTGACTGCAAATTACTGTTGGTTGTGAATTATTACTTTTTCAACTAAAATAAGTGTGTTTAAAGTCAATTCTCTGCCTGAAATTGGTCAAAATTGAAGCTTCCGAGTAAGCAAAACTCTGTAAAAATGGCAGTTTTGGTCACTGTGAGGGTTTAAAAAGTGGTTATTCAACATGAGGCACGATCCAATTGACATTTTGAATCATTTTTGGTAAAGTCCAAAAAATCCATTTTCGGACGAAAAACGATGACCGCGGAGCTGTCGAACGTTCCCAAAATGGTCAATTCTGATAAAATTTTAACATTTAATCTTTTGACTGCAAATTACTGTTGGATGTGAATTATTACTTTTTCAACTAAAATAAGTGTGTTTAAAGTAATTTCTCTGCCTGAAATTGGTCAAAATTGAAGCTTCTGAGTAAGCAAAACTCTGTAAAAATGGTTATTTTGGTCACTGTGAGGGTTTAAAAAGTGGTTATTCAACATGAGGCACGATCCAATTGACATTTTGAATCATTTTTGGTAAAGTCCAAAAAATCAATTTTCGGACGAAAAACGATGACCGCAGAGCTGTCGAACGTTCCCAAAATGGTCAATTCTGATGAAATTTTAACATTCAATCTTTTGACTGCAAATTACTGTTGGATGTGAATTATTACTTTTTCAACTAAAATAAGTGTGTTTAAAGTCATTTCTGTGCCTGAAATTGGTCAAAATTGAAGCTTCCGAGTAAGCAAAACTCTGTAAAAATGGCAATTTTGGTCACTGTGAGGGTTTAAAAAGTGGTTATTCAACATGAGGCATGATCCAATTGACATTTTGAATCATTTTTGGTAATGTTTAAAAAAATCAATTTTCGGACGAAAAACGATGACCGCGGAGCTGTCGAACGTTCCCAAAATGGTCAATTCTGATGAAATTTTAACATTTAATGTTTTGACTGCAAATTACTGTTGGATGTGAATTATTACTTTTTCAACTAAAATAAGTGTGTTTAAAGTCATTTCTCTGCCTGAAATTGGTCAAAATTGAAGCTTCCGAGTAAGCAAAACTCTGTAAAAATGGCAGTTTTGGTCACTGTGAGGGTTTAAAAACTGGTTATTCAACATGAGGCACGATCCAATTGACATTTTGAATCATTTTTGGTAAAGTCCAAAAAATTAATTTTCGGACGTAAAACGATGACCGCGGAGCTGTTGAAAGTTCCCAAAATGGTCAATTCTGAGGAAATTTTAACATTTAATCTTTTGACTGCAAATTACTGTTGGATGTGAATTATTACTTTTTCAACTAAAATAAGTGTGTTTAAAGTCATTTCTCTGCCTGAAATTGGTCAAAATTGAAGCTTCCGAGTAAGCAAAACTCTGTAAAAATGGCAATTTTGGTCACTGTGAGGGCTTAAAAAGTGGTTATTCAACATGAGGCACGATCCAATTGACATTTTGAATCATTTTTGGTAAAGTCCCAAAAATCAATTTTTGGACGAAAAATGATGACCGCGGAGCTGTCGAACGTTCCCAAAATGGTCAATTCTGATGACATTTTAACATTTAATCTTTTGACTGCAAATTACTGTTGGTTGTGAATTATTACTTTTTCAACTAAAATAAGTGTGTTTAAAGTCAATTCTCTGCCTGAAATTGGTCAAAATTGAAGCTTCCGAGTAAGCAAAACTCTGTAAAAATGGCAGTTTTGGTCACTGTGAGGGTTTAAAAAGTGGTTATTCAACATGAGGCACGATCCAATTGACATTTTGAATCATTTTTGGTAAAGTCCAAAAAATCAATTTTGGGACGAAAAACGATGACCGCGGAGCTGTCGAACGTTCCCAAAATGGTCAATTCTGATAAAATTTTAACATTTAATCTTTTGACTGCAAATTACTGTTGGATGTGAATTATTACTTTTTCAACTAAAATAAGTGTGTTTAAAGTAATTTCTCTGCCTGAAATTGGTCAAAATTGAAGCTTCTGAGTAAGCAAAACTCTGTAAAAATGGTTATTTTGGTCACTGTGAGGGTTTAAAAAGTGGTTATTCAACATGAGGCACGATCCAATTGACATTTTGAATCATTTTTGGTAAAGTCCAAAAAATCAATTTTCGGACGAAAAACGATGACCGCGAAGCTGTCGAACGTTCCCAAAATGGTCAATTCTGATGAAATTTTAACATTTAATCTTTTGACTGCAAATTACTGTTGGATGTGAATTATTACTTTTTCAACTAAAATAAGTGTGTTTAAAGTTATTTCTGTGCCTGAAATTGGTCAAAATTGAAGCTTCTGAGTAAGCAAAACTCTGTAAAAATGGCAATTTTGGTCACTGTGAGGGTTTAAAAAGTGGTTATTCAACATGAGGCACGATCCAATTGACATTTTGAATCATTTTTGGTAAAGTCCAAAAAATCAATTTTCGGACGAAAAACGATGACCGCGGAGCTGTCGAACGTTCCCAAAATGGTCAATTCTGATGAAATTTTAACATTTAATGTTTTGACTGCAAATTACTGTTGGATGTGAATTATTACTTTTTCAACTAAAATAAGTGTGTTTAAAGTCATTTCTCTGCCTGAAATTGGTCAAAATTGAAGCTTCCGAGTAAGCAAAACTCTGTAAAAATGGCAATTTTGGTCACTGTGAGGGTTTAAAAAGTGGTTATTCAACATGAGGCACGATCCAATTGACATTTTGAATCATTTTTGGTAAATTCCAAAAAATCCATTTTCGGACGAAAAACGATGACCGCGGAGCTGTCGAACGTTCCCAAAATGGTCAATTCTGATTAAATTTTAACATTTAATCTTTTGACTGCAAATTACTGTTGGATGTGAATTATTACTTTTTCAACTAAAATAAGTGTGTTTAAAGTAATTTCTGTGCCTGAAATTGGTCAAAATTGAAGCTTCTGAGTAAGCAAAACTCTGTAAAAATGGCAATTTTGGTCACTGTGAGGGTTTAAAAAGTGGTTATTCAACATGAGGCACGATCCGATTGACATTTTGAATCATTTTTGGTAAAGTCCAAAAAATCAATTTTCGGACGAAAAACGATGACCGCGGAGCTGTTGAACGTTCCCAAAATGGTCAATTCTGATGAAATTTTAACATTTAATGTTTTGACTGCAAATTACTGTTGGATGTGAATTATTACTTTTTCAACTAAAATAAGTGTGTTTAAAGTAATTGCTCTGCCTGAAATTGGTCAAAATTGAAGATTCTGAGTAAGCAAAACTCTGTAAAAATGGCAATTTTGGTCACTGTGAGGGTTTAAAAAGTGGTTATTCAACATGAGGCATGATCCAATTGACATTTTGAATCATTTTTGGTAAAGTCCAAAAAATCAATTTTCGGACGAAAAACGATGACCGCGGAGCTGTCGAACGTTCCCAGAATGGTCAATTCTGATGAAATTTTAACATTTAATCTTTTGACTGCAAATTACTGTTGGTTGTGAATTATTACTTTTTCAACTAAAATAAGTGTGTTTAAAGTCATTTCTGTGCCTGAAATTGGTCAAAATTGAAGCTTCTGAGTAAGCAAAACTCTGTAAAAATGGCAATTTTGGTCACTGTGAGGGTTTAAAAAGTGGTTATTCAACATGAGGCACGATCCAATTGACATTTTGAATCATTTTTGGTAATGTTTAAAAAAATCAATTTTCGGACGAAAAACGATGACCGCGGAGCTGTCGAACGTTCCCAAAATGGTCAATTCTGATGAAATTTTAACATTTAATGTTTTGACTGCAAATTACTGTTGGATGTGAATTATTACTTTTTCAACTAAAATAAGTGTGTTTAAAGTCATTTCTCTGCCTGAAATTGGTCAAAATTGAAGCTTCTGAGTAAGCAAAACTCTGTAAAAATGGCAATTTTGGTCACTGTGAGGGTTTAAAAAGTGGTTATTCAACATGAGGCACGATCCAATTGACATTTTGAATCATTTTTGGTAAAGTCCCAAAAATCAATTTTCGGACGAAAAACGATGACCGCGGAGCTGTCGAACGTTCCCAAAATGGTCAATTCTGATGAAATTTTAACATTTAATCTTTTGACTGCAAATTACTGTTGGATGTGAATTATTACTTTTTCAACTAAAATAAGTGTGTTTAAAGTCATTTCTCTGCCTGAAATTGGTCAAAATTGAAGCTTCCGAGTAAGCAAAACTCTGTAAAAATGGCAATTTTGGTCACTGTGAGGGCTTAAAAAGTGGTTATTCAACATGAGGCACGATCCAATTGACATTTTGAATCATTTTTGGTAAAGTCCCAAAAATCAATTTTTGGACGAAAAATGATGACCGCGGAGCTGTCGAACGTTCCCAAAATGGTCAATTCTGATGACATTTTAACATTTAATCTTTTGACTGCAAATTACTGTTGGTTGTGAATTATTACTTTTTCAACTAAAATAAGTGTGTTTAAAGTCAATTCTCTGCCTGAAATTGGTCAAAATTGAAGCTTCCGAGTAAGCAAAACTCTGTAAAAATGGCAGTTTTGGTCACTGTGAGGGTTTAAAAAGTGGTTATTCAACATGAGGCACGATCCAATTGACATTTTGAATCATTTTTGGTAAAGTCCAAAAAATCCATTTTCGGACGAAAAACGATGACCGCGGAGCTGTCGAACGTTCCCAAAATGGTCAATTCTGATAAAATTTTAACATTTAATCTTTTGACTGCAAATTACTGTTGGATGTGAATTATTACTTTTTCAACTAAAATAAGTGTGTTTAAAGTAATTTCTCTGCCTGAAATTGGTCAAAATTGAAGCTTCTGAGTAAGCAAAACTCTGTAAAAATGGTTATTTTGGTCACTGTGAGGGTTTAAAAAGTGGTTATTCAACATGAGGCACGATCCAATTGACATTTTGAATCATTTTTGGTAAAGTCCAAAAAATCAATTTTCGGACGAAAAACGATGACCGCGGAGCTGTCGAACGTTCCCAAAATGGTCAATTCTGATGAAATTTTAACATTTAATGTTTTGACTGCAAATTACTGTTGGATGTGAATTATTACTTTTTCAACTAAAATAAGTGTGTTTAAAGTCATTTCTCTGCCTGAAATTGGTCAAAATTGAAGCTTCCGAGTAAGCAAAACTCTGTAAAAATGGCAATTTTGGTGACTGTGAGGGTTTAAAAAGTGGTTATTCAACATGAGGCACGATCCGATTGACATTTTGAATCATTTTTGGTAAAGTCCAAAAAACTCAATTTTCGGACGAAAAACGATGACCGCGGAGCTGTCGAACGTTCCCAAAATGGTCAATTCTGATGAAATTTTAACATTTAATGTTTTGACTGCAAATTACTGTTGGATGTGAATTATTACTTTTTCAACTAAAATAAGTGTGTTTAAAGTAATTGCTCTGCCTGAAATTGGTCAAAATTGAAGATTCTGAGTAAGCAAAACTCTGTAAAAATGGCAATTTTGGTCACTGTGAGGGTTTAAAAAGTGGTTATTCAACATGAGGCATGATCCAATTGACATTTTGAATCATTTTTGGTAAAGTCCAAAAAAATCAATTTTCGGACGAAAAACGATGACCGCGGAGCTGTCGAACGTTCCCAAAATGGTCAATTCTGATGAAATTTTAACATTTAATCTTTTGACTGCAAATTACTGTTGGTTGTGAATTATTACTTTTTCAACTAAAATAAGTGTGTTTAAAGTCATTTCTGTGCCTGAAATTGGTCAAAATTGAAGTTTCTGAGTAAGCAAAACTCTGTAAAAATGGCAATTTTGGTCACTGTGAGGGTTTAAAAAGTGGTTATTCAACATGAGGCACGATCCAATTGACATTTTGAATCATTTTTGGTAATGTTTTAAAAAATTAATTTTCGGACGAAAAACGATGACCGCGGAGCTGTCAAACGTTCCCAAAATGGTCAATTCTGATGAAATTTTAACATTTAATGTTTTGACTGCAAATTACTGTTGGATGTGAATTATTACTTTTTCAACTAAAATAAGTGTGTTTAAAGTAATTTCTGTGCCTGAAATTGGTCAAAATTGAAGCTTCTGAGTAAGCAAAACTCTGTAAAAATGGCAATTTTGGTCACTGTGAGGGTTTAAAAAGTGGTTATTCAACATGAGGCACGATCCGATTGACATTTTGAATCATTTTTGGTAAAGTCCAAAAAATCCATTTTCGGACGAAAAACGATGACCGCGGAGCTGTCGAACGTTCCCAAAATGGTCAATTCTGATTAAATTTTAACATTTAATCTTTTGACTGCAAATTACTGTTGGATGTGAATTATTACTTTTTCAACTAAAATAAGTGTGTTTAAAGTAATTTCTGTGCCTGAAATTGGTCAAAATTGAAGCTTCTGAGTAAGCAAAACTCTGTAAAAATGGCAATTTTGGTCACTGTGAGGGTTTAAAAAGTGGTTATTCAACATGAGGCACGATCCGATTGACATTTTGAATCATTTTTGGTAAAGTCCAAAAAATCAATTTTCGGACGAAAAACGATGACCGCGGAGCTGTCGAACGTTCCCAAAATGGTAAATTCTGATGAAATTTTAACATTTAATGTTTTGACTGCAAATTACTGTTGGATGTGAATTATTACTTTTTCAACTAAAATAAGTGTGTTTAAAGTAATTGCTCTGCCTGAAATTGGTCAAAATTGAAGCTTCCGAGTAAGCAAAACTCTGTAAAAATGGCAGTTTTGGTCACTGTGAGGGTTTAAAAACTGGTTATTCAACATGAGGCACGATCCAATTGACATTTTGAATCATTTTTGGTAAAGTCCAAAAAATTAATTTTCGGACGTAAAACGATGACCGCGGAGCTGTTGAAAGTTCCCAAAATGGTCAATTCTGAGGAAATTTTAACATTTAATCTTTTGACTGCAAATTACTGTTGGATGTGAATTATTACTTTTTCAACTAAAATAAGTGTGTTTAAAGTCATTTCTCTGCCTGAAATTGGTCAAAATTGAAGCTTCCGAGTAAGCAAAACTCTGTAAAAATATCAATTTTGGTCACTGTGAGGGCTTAAAAAGTGGTTATTCAACATGAGGCACGATCCAATTGACATTTTGAATCATTTTTGGTAAAGTCCCAAAAATCAATTTTTGGACGAAAAATGATGACCGCGGAGCTGTCGAACGTTCCCAAAATGGTCAATTCTGATGACATTTTAACATTTAATCTTTTGACTGCAAATTACTGTTGGATGTGAATTATTACTTTTTCAACTAAAATAAGTGTGTTTAAAGTAATTTCTCTGCCTGAAATTGGTCAAAATTGAAGCTTCTGAGTAAGCAAAACTCTGTAAAAATGGTTATTTTGGTCACTGTGAGGGTTTAAAAAGTGGTTATTCAACATGAGGCACGATCCAATTGACATTTTGAATCATTTTTGGTAAAGTCCAAAAAATCAATTTTCGGACGAAAAACGATGACCGCGGAGCTGTCGAACGTTCCCAAAATGGTCAATTCTGATGAAATTTTAACATTTAATCTTTTGACTGCAAATTACTGTTGGATGTGAATTATTACTTTTTCAACTAAAATAAGTGTGTTTAAAGTTATTTCTGTGCCTGAAATTGGTCAAAATTGAAGCTTCTGAGTAAGCAAAACTCTGTAAAAATGGCAATTTTGGTCACTGTGAGGGTTTAAAAAGTGGTTATTCAACATGAGGCACGATCCAATTGACATTTTGAATCATTTTTGGTAAAGTCCAAAAAATCAATTTTCGGACGAAAAACGATGACCGCGGAGCTGTCGAACGTTCCCAAAATGGTCAATTCTGATGAAATTTTAACATTTAATGTTTTGACTGCAAATTACTGTTGGATGTGAATTATTACTTTTTCAACTAAAATAAGTGTGTTTAAAGTCATTTCTCTGCCTGAAATTGGTCAAAATTGAAGCTTCCGAGTAAGCAAAACTCTGTAAAAATGGCAATTTTGGTCACTGTGAGGGTTTAAAAAGTGGTTATTCAACATGAGGCACGATCCAATTGACATTTTGAATCATTTTTGGTAAATTCCAAAAAATCCATTTTCGGACGAAAAACGATGACCGCGGAGCTGTCGAACGTTCCCAAAATGGTCAATTCTGATTAAATTTTAACATTTAATCTTTTGACTGCAAATTACTGTTGGATGTGAATTATTACTTTTTCAACTAAAATAAGTGTGTTTAAAGTAATTTCTGTGCCTGAAATTGGTCAAAATTGAAGCTTCTGAGTAAGCAAAACTCTGTAAAAATGGCAATTTTGGTCACTGTGAGGGTTTAAAAAGTGGTTATTCAACATGAGGCACGATCCGATTGACATTTTGAATCATTTTTGGTAAAGTCCAAAAAATCAATTTTCGGATGAAAAACGATGACCGCGGAGCTGTCGAACGTTCCCAAAATGGTCAATTCTGATGAAATTTTAACATTTAATGTTTTGACTGCAAATTACTGTTGGATGTGAATTATTACTTTTTCAACTAAAATAAGTGTGTTTAAAGTAATTGCTCTGCCTGAAATTGGTCAAAATTGAAGATTCTGAGTAAGCAAAACTCTGTAAAAATGGCAATTTTGGTCACTGTGAGGGTTTAAAAAGTGGTTATTCAACATGAGGCATGATCCAATTGACATTTTGAATCATTTTTGGTAAAGTCCAAAAAATCAATTTTCGGACGAAAAACGATGACCGCGGAGCTGTCGAACGTTCCCAGAATGGTCAATTCTGATGAAATTTTAACATTTAATCTTTTGACTGCAAATTACTGTTGGTTGTGAATTATTACTTTTTCAACTAAAATAAGTGTGTTTAAAGTCATTTCTGTGCCTGAAATTGGTCAAAATTGAAGCTTCTGAGTAAGCAAAACTCTGTAAAAATGGCAATTTTGGTCACTGTGAGGGTTTAAAAAGTGGTTATTCAACATGAGGCACGATCCAATTGACATTTTGAATCATTTTTGGTAATGTTTAAAAAAATCAATTTTCGGACGAAAAACGATGACCGCGGAGCTGTCGAACGTTCCCAAAATGGTCAATTCTGATGAAATTTTAACATTTAATGTTTTGACTGCAAATTACTGTTGGATGTGAATTATTACTTTTTCAACTAAAATAAGTGTGTTTAAAGTCATTTCTCTGCCTGAAATTGGTCAAAATTGAAGCTTCTGAGTAAGCAAAACTCTGTAAAAATGGCAATTTTGGTCACTGTGAGGGTTTAAAAAGTGGTTATTCAACATGAGGCACGATCCAATTGACATTTTGAATCATTTTTGGTAAAGTCCCAAAAATCAATTTTCGGACGAAAAACGATGACCGCGGAGCTGTCGAACGTTCCCAAAATGGTCAATTCTGATGAAATTTTAACATTTAATCTTTTGACTGCAAATTACTGTTGGATGTGAATTATTACTTTTTCAACTAAAATAAGTGTGTTTAAAGTCATTTCTCTGCCTGAAATTGGTCAAAATTGAAGCTTCCGAGTAAGCAAAACTCTGTAAAAATGGCAATTTTGGTCACTGTGAGGGCTTAAAAAGTGGTTATTCAACATGAGGCACGATCCAATTGACATTTTGAATCATTTTTGGTAAAGTCCCAAAAATCAATTTTTGGACGAAAAATGATTACCGCGGAGCTGTCGAACGTTCCCAAAATGGTCAATTCTGATGACATTTTAACATTTAATCTTTTGACTGCAAATTACTGTTGGATGTGAATTATTACTTTTTCAACTAAAATAAGTGTGTTTAAAGTCATTTCTCTGCCTGAAATTGGTCAAAATTGAAGCTTCTGAGTAAGCAAAACTCTGTAAAAATGGCAATTTTGGTCACTGTGAGGGTTTAAAAAGTGGTTATTCAACATGAGGCACGATCCAATTGACATTTTGAATCATTTTTGGTAAAGTCCCAAAAATCAATTTTCGGACGAAAAACGATGACCGCGGAGCTGTCGAACGTTCCCAAAATGGTCAATTCTGATGAAATTTTAACATTTAATCTTTTGACTGCAAATTACTGTTGGATGTGAATTATTACTTTTTCAACTAAAATAAGTGTGTTTAAAGTCATTTCTCTGCCTGAAATTGGTCAAAATTGAAGCTTCCGAGTAAGCAAAACTCTGTAAAAATGGCAATTTTGGTCACTGTGAGGGCTTAAAAAGTGGTTATTCAACATGAGGCACGATCCAATTGACATTTTGAATCATTTTTGGTAAAGTCCCAAAAATCAATTTTTGGACGAAAAATGATTACCGCGGAGCTGTCGAACGTTCCCAAAATGGTCAATTCTGATGACATTTTAACATTTAATCTTTTGACTGCAAATTACTGTTGGTTGTGAATTATTACTTTTTCAACTAAAATAAGTGTGTTTAAAGTAATTTCTCTGCCTGAAATTGGTCAAAATTGAAGCTTCTGAGTAAGCAAAACTCTGTAAAAATGGCAGTTTTGGTCACTGTGAGGGTTTAAAAAGTGGTTATTCAACATGAGGCACGATCCAATTGACATTTTGAATCATTTTTGGTAAAGTCCAAAAAATCAATTTTCGGACGAAAAACGATGACCGCGGAGCTGTCGAACGTTCCCAAAATGGTCAATTCTGATGAAATTTTAACATTTAATGTTTTGACTGCAAATTACTGTTGGATGTGAATTATTACTTTTTCAACTAAAATAAGTGTGTTTAAAGTCATTTCTCTGCCTGAAATTGGTCAAAATTGAAGCTTCCGAGTAAGCAAAACTCTGTAAAAATGGCAATTTTGGTGACTGTGAGGGTTTAAAAAGTGGTTATTCAACATGAGGCACGATCCGATTGACATTTTGAATCATTTTTGGTAAAGTCCAAAAAACTCAATTTTCGGACGAAAAACGATGACCGCGGAGCTGTCGAACGTTCCCAAAATTGTCAAGTCTGATGAAATTTTAACATTTAATGTTTTGACTGCAAATTACTGTTGGATGTGAATTATTACTTTTTCAACTAAAATAAGTGTGTTTAAAGTAATTTCTCTGCCTGAAATTGGTCAAAATTGAAGCTTCTGAGTAAGCAAAACTCTGTAAAAATGGTTATTTTGGTCACTGTGAGGGTTTAAAAAGTGGTTATTCAACATGAGGCACGATCCAATTGACATTTTGAATCATTTTTGGTAAAGTCCAAAAAATCAATTTTCGGACGAAAAACGATGACCGCGGAGCTGTCGAACGTTCCCAAAATGGTCAATTCTGATGAAATTTTAACATTTAATGTTTTGACTGCAAATTACTGTTGGATGTGAATTATTACTTTTTCAACTAAAATAAGTGTGTTTAAAGTAATTTCTGTGCCTGAAATTGGTCAAAATTGAAGCTTCTGAGTAAGCAAAACTCTGTAAAAATGGCAATTTTGGTCACTGTGAGGGTTTAAAAAGTGGTTATTCAACATGAGGCACGATCCGATTGACATTTTGAATCATTTTTGGTAAAGTCCAAAAAATCAATTTTCGGACGAAAAACGATGACCGCGGAGCTGTCGAACGTTCCCAAAATGGTCAATTCTGATGAAATTTTAACATTTAATGTTTTGACTGCAAATTACTGTTGGATGTGAATTATTACTTTTTCAACTAAAATAAGTGTGTTTAAAGTAATTGCTCTGCCTGAAATTGGTCAAAATTGAAGCTTCCGAGTAAGCAAAACTCTGTAAAAATGGCAGTTTTGGTCACTGTGAGGGTTTAAAAACTGGTTATTCAACATGAGGCACGATCCAATTGACATTTTGAATCATTTTTGGTAAAGTCCCAAAAATTAATTTTCGGACGTAAAACGATGACCGCGGAGCTGTTGAAAGTTCCCAAAATGGTCAATTCTGAGGAAATTTTAACATTTAATCTTTTGACTGCAAATTACTGTTGGATGTGAATTATTACTTTTTCAACTAAAATAAGTGTGTTTAAAGTCATTTCTCTGCCTGAAATTGGTCAAAATTGAAGCTTCCGAGTAAGCAAAACTCTGTAAAAATATCAATTTTGGTCACTGTGAGGGCTTAAAAAGTGGTTATTCAACATGAGGCACGATCCAATTGACATTTTGAATCATTTTTGGTAAAGTCCCAAAAATCAATTTTTGGACGAAAAATGATGACCGCGGAGCTGTCGAACGTTCCCAAAATGGTCAATTCTGATGACATTTTAACATTTAATCTTTTGACTGCAAATTACTGTTGGATGTGAATTATTACTTTTTCAACTAAAATAAGTGTGTTTAAAGTAATTTCTCTGCCTGAAATTGGTCAAAATTGAAGCTTCTGAGTAAGCAAAACTCTGTAAAAATGGTTATTTTGGTCACTGTGAGGGTTTAAAAAGTGGTTATTCAACATGAGGCACGATCCAATTGACATTTTGAATCATTTTTGGTAAAGTCCAAAAAATCAATTTTCGGACGAAAAACGATGACCGCGGAGCTGTCGAACGTTCCCAAAATGGTCAATTCTGATGAAATTTTAACATTTAATCTTTTGACTGCAAATTACTGTTGGATGTGAATTATTACTTTTTCAACTAAAATAAGTGTGTTTAAAGTTATTTCTGTGCCTGAAATTGGTCAAAATTGAAGCTTCTGAGTAAGCAAAACTCTGTAAAAATGGCAATTTTGGTCACTGTGAGGGTTTAAAAAGTGGTTATTCAACATGAGGCACGATCCAATTGACATTTTGAATCATTTTTGGTAAAGTCCAAAAAATCAATTTTCGGACGAAAAACGATGACCGCGGAGCTGTCGAACGTTCCCAAAATGGTCAATTCTGATGAAATTTTAACATTTAATGTTTTGACTGCAAATTACTGTTGGATGTGAATTATTACTTTTTCAACTAAAATAAGTGTGTTTAAAGTCATTTCTCTGCCTGAAATTGGTCAAAATTGAAGCTTCCGAGTAAGCAAAACTCTGTAAAAATGGCAATTTTGGTCACTGTGAGGGTTTAAAAAGTGGTTATTCAACATGAGGCACGATCCAATTGACATTTTGAATCATTTTTGGTAAATTCCAAAAAATCCATTTTCGGACGAAAAACGATGACCGCGGAGCTGTCGAACGTTCCCAAAATGGTCAATTCTGATTAAATTTTAACATTTAATCTTTTGACTGCAAATTACTGTTGGATGTGAATTATTACTTTTTCAACTAAAATAAGTGTGTTTAAAGTAATTTCTGTGCCTGAAATTGGTCAAAATTGAAGCTTCTGAGTAAGCAAAACTCTGTAAAAATGGCAATTTTGGTCACTGTGAGGGTTTAAAAAGTGGTTATTCAACATGAGGCACGATCCGATTGACATTTTGAATCATTTTTGGTAAAGTCCAAAAAATCAATTTTCGGATGAAAAACGATGACCGCGGAGCTGTCGAACGTTCCCAAAATGGTCAATTCTGATGAAATTTTAACATTTAATGTTTTGACTGCAAATTACTGTTGGATGTGAATTATTACTTTTTCAACTAAAATAAGTGTGTTTAAAGTAATTGCTCTGCCTGAAATTGGTCAAAATTGAAGATTCTGAGTAAGCAAAACTCTGTAAAAATGGCAATTTTGGTCACTGTGAGGGTTTAAAAAGTGGTTATTCAACATGAGGCATGATCCAATTGACATTTTGAATCATTTTTGGTAAAGTCCAAAAAATCAATTTTCGGACGAAAAACGATGACCGCGGAGCTGTCGAACGTTCCCAGAATGGTCAATTCTGATGAAATTTTAACATTTAATCTTTTGACTGCAAATTACTGTTGGTTGTGAATTATTACTTTTTCAACTAAAATAAGTGTGTTTAAAGTCATTTCTGTGCCTGAAATTGGTCAAAATTGAAGCTTCTGAGTAAGCAAAACTCTGTAAAAATGGCAATTTTGGTCACTGTGAGGGTTTAAAAAGTGGTTATTCAACATGAGGCACGATCCAATTGACATTTTGAATCATTTTTGGTAATGTTTAAAAAAATCAATTTTCGGACGAAAAACGATGACCGCGGAGCTGTCGAACGTTCCCAAAATGGTCAATTCTGATGAAATTTTAACATTTAATGTTTTGACTGCAAATTACTGTTGGATGTGAATTATTACTTTTTCAACTAAAATAAGTGTGTTTAAAGTCATTTCTCTGCCTGAAATTGGTCAAAATTGAAGCTTCTGAGTAAGCAAAACTCTGTAAAAATGGCAATTTTGGTCACTGTGAGGGTTTAAAAAGTGGTTATTCAACATGAGGCACGATCCAATTGACATTTTGAATCATTTTTGGTAAAGTCCCAAAAATCAATTTTCGGACGAAAAACGATGACCGCGGAGCTGTCGAACGTTCCCAAAATGGTCAATTCTGATGAAATTTTAACATTTAATCTTTTGACTGCAAATTACTGTTGGATGTGAATTATTACTTTTTCAACTAAAATAAGTGTGTTTAAAGTCATTTCTCTGCCTGAAATTGGTCAAAATTGAAGCTTCCGAGTAAGCAAAACTCTGTAAAAATGGCAATTTTGGTCACTGTGAGGGCTTAAAAAGTGGTTATTCAACATGAGGCACGATCCAATTGACATTTTGAATCATTTTTGGTAAAGTCCCAAAAATCAATTTTTGGACGAAAAATGATGACCGCGGAGCTGTCGAACGTTCCCAAAATGGTCAATTCTGATGACATTTTAACATTTAATCTTTTGACTGCAAATTACTGTTGGTTGTGAATTATTACTTTTTCAACTAAAATAAGTGTGTTTAAAGTCAATTCTCTGCCTGAAATTGGTCAAAATTGAAGCTTCCGAGTAAGCAAAACTCTGTAAAAATGGCAGTTTTGGTCACTGTGAGGGTTTAAAAAGTGGTTATTCAACATGAGGCACGATCCAATTGACATTTTGAATCATTTTTGGTAAAGTCCAAAAAATCCATTTTCGGACGAAAAACGATGACCGCGGAGCTGTCGAACGTTCCCAAAATGGTCAATTCTGATAAAATTTTAACATTTAATCTTTTGACTGCAAATTACTGTTGGATGTGAATTATTACTTTTTCAACTAAAATAAGTGTGTTTAAAGTAATTTCTCTGCCTGAAATTGGTCAAAATTGAAGCTTCTGAGTAAGCAAAACTCTGTAAAAATGGTTATTTTGGTCACTGTGAGGGTTTAAAAAGTGGTTATTCAACATGAGGCACGATCCAATTGACATTTTGAATCATTTTTGGTAAAGTCCAAAAAATCAATTTTCGGACGAAAAACGATGACCGCGGAGCTGTCGAACGTTCCCAAAATGGTCAATTCTGATGAAATTTTAACATTTAATGTTTTGACTGCAAATTACTGTTGGATGTGAATTATTACTTTTTCAACTAAAATAAGTGTGTTTAAAGTCATTTCTCTGCCTGAAATTGGTCAAAATTGAAGCTTCCGAGTAAGCAAAACTCTGTAAAAATGGCAATTTTGGTGACTGTGAGGGTTTAAAAAGTGGTTATTCAACATGAGGCACGATCCGATTGACATTTTGAATCATTTTTGGTAAAGTCCAAAAAACTCAATTTTCGGACGAAAAACGATGACCGCGGAGCTGTCGAACGTTCCCAAAATGGTCAATTCTGATGAAATTTTAACATTTAATGTTTTGACTGCAAATTACTGTTGGATGTGAATTATTACTTTTTCAACTAAAATAAGTGTGTTTAAAGTAATTTCTCTGCCTGAAATTGGTCAAAATTGAAGCTTCTGAGTAAGCAAAACTCTGTAAAAATGGTTATTTTGGTCACTGTGAGGGTTTAAAAAGTGGTTATTCAACATGAGGCACGATCCAATTGACATTTTGAATCATTTTTGGTAAAGTCCAAAAGATCAATTTTCGGACGAAAAACGATGACCGCGGAGCTGTCGAACGTTCCCAAAATGGTCAATTCTGATGAAATTTTAACATTTAATGTTTTGACTGCAAATTACTGTTGGATGTGAATTATTACTTTTTCAACTAAAATAAGTGTGTTTAAAGTCATTTCTCTGCCTGAAATTGGTCAAAATTGAAGCTTCCGAGTAAGCAAAACTCTGTAAAAATGGCAATTTTGGTGACTGTGAGGGTTTAAAAAGTGGTTATTCAACATGAGGCACGATCCGATTGACATTTTGAATCATTTTTGGTAAAGTCCAAAAAACTCAATTTTCGGACGAAAAACGATGACCGCGGAGCTGTCGAACGTTCCCAAAATGGTCAATTCTGATGAAATTTTAACATTTAATGTTTTGACTGCAAATTACTGTTGGATGTGAATTATTACTTTTTCAACTAAAATAAGTGTGTTTAAAGTAATTGCTCTGCCTGAAATTGGTCAAAATTGAAGATTCTGAGTAAGCAAAACTCTGTAAAAATGGCAATTTTGGTCACTGTGAGGGTTTAAAAAGTGGTTATTCAACATGAGGCATGATCCAATTGACATTTTGAATCATTTTTGGTAAAGTCCAAAAAAATCAATTTTCGGACGAAAAACGATGACCGCGGAGCTGTCGAACGTTCCCAAAATGGTCAATTCTGATGAAATTTTAACATTTAATCTTTTGACTGCAAATTACTGTTGGTTGTGAATTATTACTTTTTCAACTAAAATAAGTGTGTTTAAAGTCATTTCTGTGCCTGAAATTGGTCAAAATTGAAGTTTCTGAGTAAGCAAAACTCTGTAAAAATGGCAATTTTGGTCACTGTGAGGGTTTAAAAAGTGGTTATTCAACATGAGGCACGATCCAATTGACATTTTGAATCATTTTTGGTAATGTTTTAAAAAATTAATTTTCGGACGAAAAACGATGACCGCGGAGCTGTCAAACGTTCCCAAAATGGTCAATTCTGATGAAATTTTAACATTTAATGTTTTGACTGCAAATTACTGTTGGATGTGAATTATTACTTTTTCAACTAAAATAAGTGTGTTTAAAGTAATTTCTGTGCCTGAAATTGGTCAAAATTGAAGCTTCTGAGTAAGCAAAACTCTGTAAAAATGGCAATTTTGGTCACTGTGAGGGTTTAAAAAGTGGTTATTCAACATGAGGCACGATCCGATTGACATTTTGAATCATTTTTGGTAAAGTCCAAAAAATCCATTTTCGGACGAAAAACGATGACCGCGGAGCTGTCGAACGTTCCCAAAATGGTCAATTCTGATTAAATTTTAACATTTAATCTTTTGACTGCAAATTACTGTTGGATGTGAATTATTACTTTTTCAACTAAAATAAGTGTGTTTAAAGTAATTTCTGTGCCTGAAATTGGTCAAAATTGAAGCTTCTGAGTAAGCAAAACTCTGTAAAAATGGCAATTTTGGTCACTGTGAGGGTTTAAAAAGTGGTTATTCAACATGAGGCACGATCCGATTGACATTTTGAATCATTTTTGGTAAAGTCCAAAAAATCAATTTTCGGACGAAAAACGATGACCGCGGAGCTGTCGAACGTTCCCAAAATGGTCAATTCTGATGAAATTTTAACATTTAATGTTTTGACTGCAAATTACTGTTGGATGTGAATTATTACTTTTTCAACTAAAATAAGTGTGTTTAAAGTAATTGCTCTGCCTGAAATTGGTCAAAATTGAAGCTTCCGAGTAAGCAAAACTCTGTAAAAATGGCAGTTTTGGTCACTGTGAGGGTTTAAAAACTGGTTATTCAACATGAGGCACGATCCAATTGACATTTTGAATCATTTTTGGTAAAGTCCAAAAAATTAATTTTCGGACGTAAAACGATGACCGCGGAGCTGTTGAAAGTTCCCAAAATGGTCAATTCTGAGGAAATTTTAACATTTAATCTTTTGACTGCAAATTACTGTTGGATGTGAATTATTACTTTTTCAACTAAAATAAGTGTGTTTAAAGTCATTTCTCTGCCTGAAATTGGTCAAAATTGAAGCTTCCGAGTAAGCAAAACTCTGTAAAAATGGCAATTTTGGTCACTGTGAGGGCTTAAAAAGTGGTTATTCAACATGAGGCACGATCCAATTGACATTTTGAATCATTTTTGGTAAAGTCCCAAAAATCAATTTTTGGACGAAAAATGATGACCGCGGAGCTGTCGAACGTTCCCAAAATGGTCAATTCTGATGACATTTTAACATTTAATCTTTTGACTGCAAATTACTGTTGGATGTGAATTATTACTTTTTCAACTAAAATAAGTGTGTTTAAAGTAATTTCTCTGCCTGAAATTGGTCAAAATTGAAGCTTCTGAGTAAGCAAAACTCTGTAAAAATGGTTATTTTGGTCACTGTGAGGGTTTAAAAAGTGGTTATTCAACATGAGGCACGATCCAATTGACATTTTGAATCATTTTTGGTAAAGTCCAAAAAATCAATTTTCGGACGAAAAACGATGACCGCGGAGCTGTCGAACGTTCCCAAAATGGTCAATTCTGATGAAATTTTAACATTTAATCTTTTGACTGCAAATTACTGTTGGATGTGAATTATTACTTTTTCAACTAAAATAAGTGTGTTTAAAGTTATTTCTGTGCCTGAAATTGGTCAAAATTGAAGCTTCTGAGTAAGCAAAACTCTGTAAAAATGGCAATTTTGGTCACTGTGAGGGTTTAAAAAGTGGTTATTCAACATGAGGCACGATCCAATTGACATTTTGAATCATTTTTGGTAAAGTCCAAAAAATCAATTTTCGGACGAAAAACGATGACCGCGGAGCTGTCGAACGTTCCCAAAATGGTCAATTCTGATGAAATTTTAACATTTAATGTTTTGACTGCAAATTACTGTTGGATGTGAATTATTACTTTTTCAACTAAAATAAGTGTGTTTAAAGTCATTTCTCTGCCTGAAATTGGTCAAAATTGAAGCTTCCGAGTAAGCAAAACTCTGTAAAAATGGCAATTTTGGTCACTGTGAGGGTTTAAAAAGTGGTTATTCAACATGAGGCACGATCCAATTGACATTTTGAATCATTTTTGGTAAATTCCAAAAAATCCATTTTCGGACGAAAAACGATGACCGCGGAGCTGTCGAACGTTCCCAAAATGGTCAATTCTGATTAAATTTTAACATTTAATCTTTTGACTGCAAATTACTGTTGGATGTGAATTATTACTTTTTCAACTAAAATAAGTGTGTTTAAAGTAATTTCTGTGCCTGAAATTGGTCAAAATTGAAGCTTCTGAGTAAGCAAAACTCTGTAAAAATGGCAATTTTGGTCACTGTGAGGGTTTAAAAAGTGGTTATTCAACATGAGGCACGATCCGATTGACATTTTGAATCATTTTTGGTAAAGTCCAAAAAATCAATTTTCGGATGAAAAACGATGACCGCGGAGCTGTCGAACGTTCCCAAAATGGTCAATTCTGATGAAATTTTAACATTTAATGTTTTGACTGCAAATTACTGTTGGATGTGAATTATTACTTTTTCAACTAAAATAAGTGTGTTTAAAGTAATTGCTCTGCCTGAAATTGGTCAAAATTGAAGATTCTGAGTAAGCAAAACTCTGTAAAAATGGCAATTTTGGTCACTGTGAGGGTTTAAAAAGTGGTTATTCAACATGAGGCATGATCCAATTGACATTTTGAATCATTTTTGGTAAAGTCCAAAAAATCAATTTTCGGACGAAAAACGATGACCGCGGAGCTGTCGAACGTTCCCAGAATGGTCAATTCTGATGAAATTTTAACATTTAATCTTTTGACTGCAAATTACTGTTGGTTGTGAATTATTACTTTTTCAACTAAAATAAGTGTGTTTAAAGTCATTTCTGTGCCTGAAATTGGTCAAAATTGAAGCTTCTGAGTAAGCAAAACTCTGTAAAAATGGCAATTTTGGTCACTGTGAGGGTTTAAAAAGTGGTTATTCAACATGAGGCACGATCCAATTGACATTTTGAATCATTTTTGGTAATGTTTAAAAAAATCAATTTTCGGACGAAAAACGATGACCGCGGAGCTGTCGAACGTTCCCAAAATGGTCAATTCTGATGAAATTTTAACATTTAATGTTTTGACTGCAAATTACTGTTGGATGTGAATTATTACTTTTTCAACTAAAATAAGTGTGTTTAAAGTCATTTCTCTGCCTGAAATTGGTCAAAATTGAAGCTTCTGAGTAAGCAAAACTCTGTAAAAATGGCAATTTTGGTCACTGTGAGGGTTTAAAAAGTGGTTATTCAACATGAGGCACGATCCAATTGACATTTTGAATCATTTTTGGTAAAGTCCCAAAAATCAATTTTCGGACGAAAAACGATGACCGCGGAGCTGTCGAACGTTCCCAAAATGGTCAATTCTGATGAAATTTTAACATTTAATCTTTTGACTGCAAATTACTGTTGGATGTGAATTATTACTTTTTCAACTAAAATAAGTGTGTTTAAAGTCATTTCTCTGCCTGAAATTGGTCAAAATTGAAGCTTCCGAGTAAGCAAAACTCTGTAAAAATGGCAATTTTGGTCACTGTGAGGGCTTAAAAAGTGGTTATTCAACATGAGGCACGATCCAATTGACATTTTGAATCATTTTTGGTAAAGTCCCAAAAATCAATTTTTGGACGAAAAATGATGACCGCGGAGCTGTCGAACGTTCCCAAAATGGTCAATTCTGATGACATTTTAACATTTAATCTTTTGACTGCAAATTACTGTTGGTTGTGAATTATTACTTTTTCAACTAAAATAAGTGTGTTTAAAGTCAATTCTCTGCCTGAAATTGGTCAAAATTGAAGCTTCCGAGTAAGCAAAACTCTGTAAAAATGGCAGTTTTGGTCACTGTGAGGGTTTAAAAAGTGGTTATTCAACATGAGGCACGATCCAATTGACATTTTGAATCATTTTTGGTAAAGTCCAAAAAATCCATTTTCGGACGAAAAACGATGACCGCGGAGCTGTCGAACGTTCCCAAAATGGTCAATTCTGATAAAATTTTAACATTTAATCTTTTGACTGCAAATTACTGTTGGATGTGAATTATTACTTTTTCAACTAAAATAAGTGTGTTTAAAGTAATTTCTCTGCCTGAAATTGGTCAAAATTGAAGCTTCTGAGTAAGCAAAACTCTGTAAAAATGGTTATTTTGGTCACTGTGAGGGTTTAAAAAGTGGTTATTCAACATGAGGCACGATCCAATTGACATTTTGAATCATTTTTGGTAAAGTCCAAAAAATCAATTTTCGGACGAAAAACGATGACCGCGGAGCTGTCGAACGTTCCCAAAATGGTCAATTCTGATGAAATTTTAACATTTAATGTTTTGACTGCAAATTACTGTTGGATGTGAATTATTACTTTTTCAACTAAAATAAGTGTGTTTAAAGTCATTTCTCTGCCTGAAATTGGTCAAAATTGAAGCTTCCGAGTAAGCAAAACTCTGTAAAAATGGCAATTTTGGTGACTGTGAGGGTTTAAAAAGTGGTTATTCAACATGAGGCACGATCCGATTGACATTTTGAATCATTTTTGGTAAAGTCCAAAAAACTCAATTTTCGGACGAAAAACGATGACCGCGGAGCTGTCGAACGTTCCCAAAATGGTCAATTCTGATGAAATTTTAACATTTAATGTTTTGACTGCAAATTACTGTTGGATGTGAATTATTACTTTTTCAACTAAAATAAGTGTGTTTAAAGTAATTGCTCTGCCTGAAATTGGTCAAAATTGAAGATTCTGAGTAAGCAAAACTCTGTAAAAATGGCAATTTTGGTCACTGTGAGGGTTTAAAAAGTGGTTATTCAACATGAGGCATGATCCAATTGACATTTTGAATCATTTTTGGTAAAGTCCAAAAAAATCAATTTTCGGACGAAAAACGATGACCGCGGAGCTGTCGAACGTTCCCAAAATGGTCAATTCTGATGAAATTTTAACATTTAATCTTTTGACTGCAAATTACTGTTGGTTGTGAATTATTACTTTTTCAACTAAAATAAGTGTGTTTAAAGTCATTTCTGTGCCTGAAATTGGTCAAAATTGAAGTTTCTGAGTAAGCAAAACTCTGTAAAAATGGCAATTTTGGTCACTGTGAGGGTTTAAAAAGTGGTTATTCAACATGAGGCACGATCCAATTGACATTTTGAATCATTTTTGGTAATGTTTTAAAAAATTAATTTTCGGACGAAAAACGATGACCGCGGAGCTGTCAAACTTTCCCAAAATGGTCAATTCTGATGAAATTTTAACATTTAATGTTTTGACTGCAAATTACTGTTGGATGTGAATTATTACTTTTTCAACTAAAATAAGTGTGTTTAAAGTAATTTCTGTGCCTGAAATTGGTCAAAATTGAAGCTTCTGAGTAAGCAAAACTCTGTAAAAATGGCAATTTTGGTCACTGTGAGGGTTTAAAAAGTGGTTATTCAACATGAGGCACGATCCGATTGACATTTTGAATCATTTTTGGTAAAGTCCAAAAAATCCATTTTCGGACGAAAAACGATGACCGCGGAGCTGTCGAACGTTCCCAAAATGGTCAATTCTGATTAAATTTTAACATTTAATCTTTTGACTGCAAATTACTGTTGGATGTGAATTATTACTTTTTCAACTAAAATAAGTGTGTTTAAAGTAATTTCTGTGCCTGAAATTGGTCAAAATTGAAGCTTCTGAGTAAGCAAAACTCTGTAAAAATGGCAATTTTGGTCACTGTGAGGGTTTAAAAAGTGGTTATTCAACATGAGGCACGATCCGATTGACATTTTGAATCATTTTTGGTAAAGTCCAAAAAATCAATTTTCGGACGAAAAACGATGACCGCGGAGCTGTCGAACGTTCCCAAAATGGTCAATTCTGATGAAATTTTAACATTTAATGTTTTGACTGCAAATTACTGTTGGATGTGAATTATTACTTTTTCAACTAAAATAAGTGTGTTTAAAGTAATTGCTCTGCCTGAAATTGGTCAAAATTGAAGCTTCCGAGTAAGCAAAACTCTGTAAAAATGGCAGTTTTGGTCACTGTGAGGGTTTAAAAACTGGTTATTCAACATGAGGCACGATCCAATTGACATTTTGAATCATTTTTGGTAAAGTCCAAAAAATTAATTTTCGGACGTAAAACGATGACCGCGGAGCTGTTGAAAGTTCCCAAAATGGTCAATTCTGAGGAAATTTTAACATTTAATCTTTTGACTGCAAATTACTGTTGGATGTGAATTATTACTTTTTCAACTAAAATAAGTGTGTTTAAAGTCATTTCTCTGCCTGAAATTGGTCAAAATTGAAGCTTCCGAGTAAGCAAAACTCTGTAAAAATGGCAATTTTGGTCACTGTGAGGGCTTAAAAAGTGGTTATTCAACATGAGGCACGATCCAATTGACATTTTGAATCATTTTTGGTAAAGTCCCAAAAATCAATTTTTGGACGAAAAATGATGACCGCGGAGCTGTCGAACGTTCCCAAAATGGTCAATTCTGATGACATTTTAACATTTAATCTTTTGACTGCAAATTACTGTTGGTTGTGAATTATTACTTTTTCAACTAAAATAAGTGTGTTTAAAGTCAATTCTCTGCCTGAAATTGGTCAAAATTGAAGCTTCCGAGTAAGCAAAACTCTGTAAAAATGGCAGTTTTGGTCACTGTGAGGGTTTAAAAAGTGGTTATTCAACATGAGGCACGATCCAATTGACATTTTGAATCATTTTTGGTAAAGTCCAAAAAATCAATTTTGGGACGAAAAACGATGACCGCGGAGCTGTCGAACGTTCCCAAAATGGTCAATTCTGATAAAATTTTAACATTTAATCTTTTGACTGCAAATTACTGTTGGATGTGAATTATTACTTTTTCAACTAAAATAAGTGTGTTTAAAGTAATTTCTCTGCCTGAAATTGGTCAAAATTGAAGCTTCTGAGTAAGCAAAACTCTGTAAAAATGGTTATTTTGGTCACTGTGAGGGTTTAAAAAGTGGTTATTCAACATGAGGCACGATCCAATTGACATTTTGAATCATTTTTGGTAAAGTCCAAAAAATCAATTTTCGGACGAAAAACGATGACCGCGGAGCTGTCGAACGTTCCCAAAATGGTCAATTCTGATGAAATTTTAACATTTAATCTTTTGACTGCAAATTACTGTTGGATGTGAATTATTACTTTTTCAACTAAAATAAGTGTGTTTAAAGTTATTTCTGTGCCTGAAATTGGTCAAAATTGAAGCTTCTGAGTAAGCAAAACTTTGTAAAAATGGCAATTTTGGTCACTGTGAGGGTTTAAAAAGTGGTTATTCAACATGAGGCACGATCCAATTGACATTTTGAATCATTTTTGGTAAAGTCCAAAAAATCAATTTTCGGACGAAAAACGATGACCGCGGAGCTGTCGAACGTTCCCAAAATGGTCAATTCTGATGAAATTTTAACATTTAATGTTTTGACTGCAAATTACTGTTGGATGTGAATTATTACTTTTTCAACTAAAATAAGTGTGTTTAAAGTCATTTCTCTGCCTGAAATTGGTCAAAATTGAAGCTTCCGAGTAAGCAAAACTCTGTAAAAATGGCAATTTTGTTCACTGTGAGGGTTTAAAAAGTGGTTATTCAACATGAGGCACGATCCAATTGACATTTTGAATCATTTTTGGTAAATTCCAAAAAATCCATTTTCGGACGAAAAACGATGACCGCGGAGCTGTCGAACGTTCCCAAAATGGTCAATTCTGATTAAATTTTAACATTTAATCTTTTGACTGCAAATTACTGTTGGATGTGAATTATTACTTTTTCAACTAAAATAAGTGTGTTTAAAGTAATTTCTGTGCCTGAAATTGGTCAAAATTGAAGCTTCTGAGTAAGCAAAACTCTGTAAAAATGGCAATTTTGGTCACTGTGAGGGTTTAAAAAGTGGTTATTCAACATGAGGCACGATCCGATTGACATTTTGAATCATTTTTGGTAAAGTCCAAAAAACCAATTTTCGGACGAAAAACGATGACCGCGGAGCTGTCGAACGTTCCCAAAATGGTCAATTCTGATGAAATTTTAACATTTAATGTTTTGACTGCAAATTACTGTTGGATGTGAATTATTACTTTTTCAACTAAAATAAGTGTGTTTAAAGTAATTGCTCTGCCTGAAATTGGTCAAAATTGAAGATTCTGAGTAAGCAAAACTCTGTAAAAATGGCAATTTTGGTCACTGTGAGGGTTTAAAAAGTGGTTATTCAACATGAGGCATGATCCAATTGACATTTTGAATCATTTTTGGTAAAGTCCAAAAAATCAATTTTCGGACGAAAAACGATGACCGCGGAGCTGTCGAACGTTCCCAGAATGGTCAATTCTGATGAAATTTTAACATTTAATCTTTTGACTGCAAATTACTGTTGGTTGTGAATTATTACTTTTTCAACTAAAATAAGTGTGTTTAAAGTCATTTCTGTGCCTGAAATTGGTCAAAATTGAAGCTTCTGAGTAAGCAAAACTCTGTAAAAATGGCAATTTTGGTCACTGTGAGGGTTTAAAAAGTGGTTATTCAACATGAGGCACGATCCAATTGACATTTTGAATCATTTTTGGTAATGTTTAAAAAAATCAATTTTCGGACGAAAAACGATGACCGCGGAGCTGTCGAACGTTCCCAAAATGGTCAATTCTGATGAAATTTTAACATTTAATGTTTTGACTGCAAATTACTGTTGGATGTGAATTATTACTTTTTCAACTAAAATAAGTGTGTTTAAAGTCATTTCTCTGCCTGAAATTGGTCAAAATTGAAGCTTCTGAGTAAGCAAAACTCTGTAAAAATGGCAATTTTGGTCACTGTGAGGGTTTAAAAAGTGGTTATTCAACATGAGGCACGATCCAATTGACATTTTGAATCATTTTTGGTAAAGTCCCAAAAATCAATTTTCGGACGAAAAACGATGACCGCGGAGCTGTCGAACGTTCCCAAAATGGTCAATTCTGATGAAATTTTAACATTTAATCTTTTGACTGCAAATTACTGTTGGATGTGAATTATTACTTTTTCAACTAAAATAAGTGTGTTTAAAGTCATTTCTCTGCCTGAAATTGGTCAAAATTGAAGCTTCCGAGTAAGCAAAACTCTGTAAAAATGGCAATTTTGGTCACTGTGAGGGCTTAAAAAGTGGTTATTCAACATGAGGCACGATCCAATTGACATTTTGAATCATTTTTGGTAAAGTCCCAAAAATCAATTTTTGGACGAAAAATGATGACCGCGGAGCTGTCGAACGTTCCCAAAATGGTCAATTCTGATGACATTTTAACATTTAATCTTTTGACTGCAAATTACTGTTGGTTGTGAATTATTACTTTTTCAACTAAAATAAGTGTGTTTAAAGTCAATTCTCTGCCTGAAATTGGTCAAAATTGAAGCTTCCGAGTAAGCAAAACTCTGTAAAAATGGCAGTTTTGGTCACTGTGAGGGTTTAAAAAGTGGTTATTCAACATGAGGCACGATCCAATTGACATTTTGAATCATTTTTGGTAAAGTCCAAAAAATCCATTTTCGGACGAAAAACGATGACCGCGGAGCTGTCGAACGTTCCCAAAATGGTCAATTCTGATAAAATTTTAACATTTAATCTTTTGACTGCAAATTACTGTTGGATGTGAATTATTACTTTTTCAACTAAAATAAGTGTGTTTAAAGTAATTTCTCTGCCTGAAATTGGTCAAAATTGAAGCTTCTGAGTAAGCAAAACTCTGTAAAAATGGTTATTTTGGTCACTGTGAGGGTTTAAAAAGTGGTTATTCAACATGAGGCACGATCCAATTGACATTTTGAATCATTTTTGGTAAAGTCCAAAAAATCAATTTTCGGACGAAAAACGATGACCGCGGAGCTGTCGAACGTTCCCAAAATGGTCAATTCTGATGAAATTTTAACATTTAATGTTTTGACTGCAAATTACTGTTGGATGTGAATTATTACTTTTTCAACTAAAATAAGTGTGTTTAAAGTCATTTCTCTGCCTGAAATTGGTCAAAATTGAAGCTTCCGAGTAAGCAAAACTCTGTAAAAATGGCAATTTTGGTGACTGTGAGGGTTTAAAAAGTGGTTATTCAACATGAGGCACGATCCGATTGACATTTTGAATCATTTTTGGTAAAGTCCAAAAAACTCAATTTTCGGACGAAAAACGATGACCGCGGAGCTGTCGAACGTTCCCAAAATGGTCAATTCTGATGAAATTTTAACATTTAATGTTTTGACTGCAAATTACTGTTGGATGTGAATTATTACTTTTTCAACTAAAATAAGTGTGTTTAAAGTAATTGCTCTGCCTGAAATTGGTCAAAATTGAAGATTCTGAGTAAGCAAAACTCTGTAAAAATGGCAATTTTGGTCACTGTGAGGGTTTAAAAAGTGGTTATTCAACATGAGGCATGATCCAATTGACATTTTGAATCATTTTTGGTAAAGTCCAAAAAAATCAATTTTCGGACGAAAAACGATGACCGCGGAGCTGTCGAACGTTCCCAAAATGGTCAATTCTGATGAAATTTTAACATTTAATCTTTTGACTGCAAATTACTGTTGGTTGTGAATTATTACTTTTTCAACTAAAATAAGTGTGTTTAAAGTCATTTCTGTGCCTGAAATTGGTCAAAATTGAAGTTTCTGAGTAAGCAAAACTCTGTAAAAATGGCAATTTTGGTCACTGTGAGGGTTTAAAAAGTGGTTATTCAACATGAGGCACGATCCAATTGACATTTTGAATCATTTTTGGTAATGTTTTAAAAAATAAATTTTCGGACGAAAAACGATGACCGCGGAGCTGTCAAACGTTCCCAAAATGGTCAATTCTGATGAAATTTTAACATTTAATGTTTTGACTGCAAATTACTGTTGGATGTGAATTATTACTTTTTCAACTAAAATAAGTGTGTTTAAAGTAATTTCTGTGCCTGAAATTGGTCAAAATTGAAGCTTCTGAGTAAGCAAAACTCTGTAAAAATGGCAATTTTGGTCACTGTGAGGGTTTAAAAAGTGGTTATTCAACATGAGGCACGATCCGATTGACATTTTGAATCATTTTTGGTAAAGTCCAAAAAATCCATTTTCGGACGAAAAACGATGACCGCGGAGCTGTCGAACGTTCCCAAAATGGTCAATTCTGATTAAATTTTAACATTTAATCTTTTGACTGCAAATTACTGTTGGATGTGAATTATTACTTTTTCAACTAAAATAAGTGTGTTTAAAGTAATTTCTGTGCCTGAAATTGGTCAAAATTGAAGCTTCTGAGTAAGCAAAACTCTGTAAAAATGGCAATTTTGATCACTGTGAGGGTTTAAAAAGTGGTTATTCAACATGAGGCACGATCCGATTGACATTTTGAATCATTTTTGGTAAAGTCCAAAAAATCAATTTTCGGACGAAAAACGATGACCGCGGAGCTGTCGAACGTTCCCAAAATGGTCAATTCTGATGAAATTTTAACATTTAATGTTTTGACTGCAAATTACTGTTGGATGTGAATTATTACTTTTTCAACTAAAATAAGTGTGTTTAAAGTAATTGCTCTGCCTGAAATTGGTCAAAATTGAAGCTTCCGAGTAAGCAAAACTCTGTAAAAATGGCAGTTTTGGTCACTGTGAGGGTTTAAAAACTGGTTATTCAACATGAGGCACGATCCAATTGACATTTTGAATCATTTTTGGTAAAGTCCAAAAAATTAATTTTCGGACGTAAAACGATGACCGCGGAGCTGTTGAAAGTTCCCAAAATGGTCAATTCTGAGGAAATTTTAACATTTAATCTTTTGACTGCAAATTACTGTTGGATGTGAATTATTACTTTTTCAACTAAAATAAGTGTGTTTAAAGTCATTTCTCTGCCTGAAATTGGTCAAAATTGAAGCTTCCGAGTAAGCAAAACTCTGTAAAAATGGCAATTTTGGTCACTGTGAGGGCTTAAAAAGTGGTTATTCAACATGAGGCACGATCCAATTGACATTTTGAATCATTTTTGGTAAAGTCCCAAAAATCAATTTTTGGACGAAAAATGATGACCGCGGAGCTGTCGAACGTTCCCAAAATGGTCAATTCTGATGACATTTTAACATTTAATCTTTTGACTGCAAATTACTGTTGGTTGTGAATTATTACTTTTTCAACTAAAATAAGTGTGTTTAAAGTCAATTCTCTGCCTGAAATTGGTCAAAATTGAAGCTTCCGAGTAAGCAAAACTCTGTAAAAATGGCAGTTTTGGTCACTGTGAGGGTTTAAAAAGTGGTTATTCAACATGAGGCACGATCCAATTGACATTTTGAATCATTTTTGGTAAAGTCCAAAAAATCAATTTTGGGACGAAAAACGATGACCGCGGAGCTGTCGAACGTTCCCAAAATGGTCAATTCTGATAAAATTTTAACATTTAATCTTTTGACTGCAAATTACTGTTGGATGTGAATTATTACTTTTTCAACTAAAATAAGTGTGTTTAAAGTAATTTCTCTGCCTGAAATTGGTCAAAATTGAAGCTTCTGAGTAAGCAAAACTCTGTAAAAATGGTTATTTTGGTCACTGTGAGGGTTTAAAAAGTGGTTATTCAACATGAGGCACGATCCAATTGACATTTTGAATCATTTTTGGTAAAGTCCAAAAAATCAATTTTCGGACGAAAAACGATGACCGCGGAGCTGTCGAACGTTCCCAAAATGGTCAATTCTGATGAAATTTTAACATTTAATCTTTTGACTGCAAATTACTGTTGGATGTGAATTATTACTTTTTCAACTAAAATAAGTGTGTTTAAAGTTATTTCTGTGCCTGAAATTGGTCAAAATTGAAGCTTCTGAGTAAGCAAAACTCTGTAAAAATGGCAATTTTGGTCACTGTGAGGGTTTAAAAAGTGGTTATTCAACATGAGGCACGATCCAATTGACATTTTGAATCATTTTTGGTAAAGTCCAAAAAATCAATTTTCGGACGAAAAACGATGACCGCGGAGCTGTCGAACGTTCCCAAAATGGTCAATTCTGATGAAATTTTAACATTTAATCTTTTGACTGCAAATTACTGTTGGATGTGAATTATTACTTTTTCAACTAAAATAAGTGTGTTTAAAGTAATTTCTGTGCCTGAAATTGGTCAAAATTGAAGCTTCTGAGTAAGCAAAACTCTGTAAAAATGGCAATTTTGGTCACTGTGAGGGTTTAAAAAGTGGTTATTCAACATGAGGCACGATCCGATTGACATTTTGAATCATTTTTGGTAAAGTCCAAAAAATCAATTTTCGGACGAAAAACGATGACCGCGGAGCTGTCGAACGTTCCCAAAATGGTCAATTCTGATGAAATTTTAACATTTAATGTTTTGACTGCAAATTACTGTTGGATGTGAATTATTACTTTTTCAACTAAAATAAGTGTGTTTAAAGTAATTGCTCTGCCTGAAATTGGTCAAAATTGAAGATTCTGAGTAAGCAAAACTCTGTAAAAATGGCAATTTTGGTCACTGTGAGGGTTTAAAAAGTGGTTATTCAACATGAGGCATGATCCAATTGACATTTTGAATCATTTTTGGTAAAGTCCAAAAAATCAATTTTCGGACGAAAAACGATGACCGCGGAGCTGTCGAACGTTCCCAGAATGGTCAATTCTGATGAAATTTTAACATTTAATCTTTTGACTGCAAATTACTGTTGGTTGTGAATTATTACTTTTTCAACTAAAATAAGTGTGTTTAAAGTCATTTCTGTGCCTGAAATTGGTCAAAATTGAAGCTTCTGAGTAAGCAAAACTCTGTAAAAATGGCAATTTTGGTCACTGTGAGGGTTTAAAAAGTGGTTATTCAACATGAGGCACGATCCAATTGACATTTTGAATCATTTTTGGTAATGTTTAAAAAAATCAATTTTCGGACGAAAAACGATGACCGCGGAGCTGTCGAACGTTCCCAAAATGGTCAATTCTGATGAAATTTTAACATTTAATGTTTTGACTGCAAATTACTGTTGGATGTGAATTATTACTTTTTCAACTAAAATAAGTGTGTTTAAAGTCATTTCTCTGCCTGAAATTGGTCAAAATTGAAGCTTCTGAGTAAGCAAAACTCTGTAAAAATGGCAATTTTGGTCACTGTGAGGGTTTAAAAAGTGGTTATTCAACATGAGGCACGATCCAATTGACATTTTGAATCATTTTTGGTAAAGTCCCAAAAATCAATTTTCGGACGAAAAACGATGACCGCGGAGCTGTCGAACGTTCCCAAAATGGTCAATTCTGATGAAATTTTAACATTTAATCTTTTGACTGCAAATTACTGTTGGATGTGAATTATTACTTTTTCAACTAAAATAAGTGTGTTTAAAGTCATTTCTCTGCCTGAAATTGGTCAAAATTGAAGCTTCCGAGTAAGCAAAACTCTGTAAAAATGGCAATTTTGGTCACTGTGAGGGCTTAAAAAGTGGTTATTCAACATGAGGCACGATCCAATTGACATTTTGAATCATTTTTGGTAAAGTCCCAAAAATCAATTTTTGGACAAAAAATGATGACCGCGGAGCTGTCGAACGTTCCCAAAATGGTCAATTCTGATGACATTTTAACATTTAATCTTTTGACTGCAAATTACTGTTGGTTGTGAATTATTACTTTTTCAACTAAAATAAGTGTGTTTAAAGTCAATTCTCTGCCTGAAATTGGTCAAAATTGAAGCTTCCGAGTAAGCAAAACTCTGTAAAAATGGCAGTTTTGGTCACTGTGAGGGTTTAAAAAGTGGTTATTCAACATGAGGCACGATCCAATTGACATTTTGAATAATTTTTGGTAAAGTCCAAAAAATCCATTTTCGGACGAAAAACGATGACCGCGGAGCTGTCGAACGTTCCCAAAATGGTCAATTCTGATAAAATTTTAACATTTAATCTTTTGACTGCAAATTACTGTTGGATGTGAATTATTACTTTTTCAACTAAAATAAGTGTGTTTAAAGTCATTTCTCTGCCTGAAATTGGTCAAAATTGAAGCTTCCGAGTAAGCAAAACTCTGTAAAAATGGCAATTTTGGTCACTGTGAGGGTTTAAAAAGTGGTTATTCAACATGAGGCACGATCCAATTGACATTTTGAATCATTTTTGGTAAAGTCCAAAAAATCAATTTTCGGACGTAAAACGATGACCGCGGAGCTGTTGAAAGTACCCAAAATGGTCAATTCTGAGGAAATTTTAACATTTAATCTTTTGACTGCAAATTACTGTTGGATGTGAATTATTACTTTTTCAACTAAAATAAGTGTGTTTAAAGTCATTTCTCTGCCTGAAATTGGTCAAAATTGAAGCTTCCGAGTAAGCAAAACTCTGTAAAAATGGCAATTTTGGTCACTGTGAGGGCTTAAAAAGTGGTTATTCAACATGAGGCACGATCCAATTGACATTTTGAATCATTTTTGGTAAAGTCCCAAAAATCAATTTTTGGACGAAAAACGATGACCGCGGAGCTGTCGAACGTTCCCAAAATGGTCAATTCTGATGACATTTTAACATTTAATCTTTTGACTGCAAATTACTGTTGGTTGTGAATTATTACTTTTTCAACTAAAATAAGTGTGTTTAAAGTCAATTCTCTGCCTGAAATTGGTCAAAATTGAAGCTTCCGAGTAAGCAAAACTCTGTAAAAATGGCAGTTTTGGTCACTGTGAGGATTTAAAAAGTGGTTATTCAACATGAGGCACGATCCAATTGACATTTTGAATCATTTTTGGTAAAGTCCAAAAAATCCATTTTCGGACGAAAAACGATGACCGCGGAGCTGTCGAACGTTCCCAAAATGGTCAATTCTGATAAAATTTTAACATTTAATCTTTTGACTGCAAATTACTGTTGGATGTGAATTATTACTTTTTCAACTAAAATAAGTGTGTTTAAAGTAATTGCTATGCCTGAAATTGGTCAAAATTGAAGCTTCTGAGTAAGCAAAACTCTGTAAAAATGGCAATTTTGGTCACTGTGAGGGTTTAAAAAGTGGTTATTCAACATGAGGCACGATCCAATTGACATTTTGAATCATTTTTGGTAAAGTCCAAAAAATCAATTTTCGGACGAAAAACGATGACCGCGGAGCTGTCGAACGTTCCCAAAATGGTCAATTCTGATGAAATTTTAACATTTAATGTTTTGACTGCAAATTACTGTTGGATGTGAATTATTACTTTTTCAACTAAAATAAGTGTGTTTAAAGTCATTTCTCTGCCTGAAATTGGTCAAAATTGAAGCTTCCGAGTAAGCAAAACTCTGTAAAAATGGCAATTTTGGTGACTGTGAGGGTTTAAAAAGTGGTTATTCAACATGAGGCACGATCCGATTGACATTTTGAATCATTTTTGGTAAAGTCCAAAAAACTCAATTTTCGGACGAAAAACGATGACCGCGGAGCTGTCGAACGTTCCCAAAATGGTCAATTCTGATGAAATTTTAACATTTAATGTTTTGACTGCAAATTACTGTTGGATGTGAATTATTACTTTTTCAACTAAAATAAGTGTGTTTAAAGTAATTGCTCTGCCTGAAATTGGTCAAAATTGAAGATTCTGAGTAAGCAAAACTCTGTAAAAATGGCAATTTTGGTCACTGTGAGGGTTTAAAAAGTGGTTATTCAACATGAGGCATGATCCAATTGACATTTTGAATCATTTTTGGTAAAGTCCAAAAAAATCAATTTTCGGACGAAAAACGATGACCGCGGAGCTGTCGAACGTTCCCAAAATGGTCAATTCTGATGAAATTTTAACATTTAATCTTTTGACTGCAAATTACTGTTGGTTGTGAATTATTACTTTTTCAACTAAAATAAGTGTGTTTAAAGTCATTTCTGTGCCTGAAATTGGTCAAAATTGAAGTTTCTGAGTAAGCAAAACTCTGTAAAAATGGCAATTTTGGTCACTGTGAGGGTTTAAAAAGTGGTTATTCAACATGAGGCACGATCCAATTGACATTTTGAATCATTTTTGGTAATGTTTTAAAAAATAAATTTTCGGACGAAAAACGATGACCGCGGAGCTGTCAAACGTTCCCAAAATGGTCAATTCTGATGAAATTTTAACATTTAATGTTTTGACTGCAAATTACTGTTGGATGTGAATTATTACTTTTTCAACTAAAATAAGTGTGTTTAAAGTCATTTCTCTGCCTGAAATTGGTCAAAATTGAAGCTTCCGAGTAAGCAAAACTCTGTAAAAATGGCAATTTTGGTCACTGTGAGGGTTTAAAAAGTGGTTATTCAACATGAGGCACGATCCA
The DNA here is from genome assembly GCF_964261635.1 of Lissotriton helveticus. Classification (NCBI taxonomy): domain Eukaryota; kingdom Metazoa; phylum Chordata; class Amphibia; order Caudata; family Salamandridae; genus Lissotriton; species Lissotriton helveticus. The sequence continues at coordinate 1,160,545,951 of NC_136069.1, read as the reverse complement.
ATTGACATTTTGAATCATTTTTGGTAAATTCCAAAAAATCCATTTTCGGACGAAAAACGATGACCGCGGAGCTGTCGAACGTTCCCAAAATGGTCAATTCTGATTAAATTTTAACATTTAATCTTTTGACTGCAAATTACTGTTGGATGTGAATTATTACTTTTTCAACTAAAATAAGTGTGTTTAAAGTAATTTCTGTGCCTGAAATTGGTCAAAATTGAAGCTTCTGAGTAAGCAAAACTCTGTAAAAATGGCAATTTTGGTCACTGTGAGGGTTTAAAAAGTGGTTATTCAACATGAGGCACGATCCGATTGACATTTTGAATCATTTTTGGTAAAGTCCAAAAAATCAATTTTCGGACGAAAAACGATGACCGCGGAGCTGTCGAACGTTCCCAAAATGGTCAATTCTGATGAAATTTTAACATTTAATGTTTTGACTGCAAATTACTGTTGGATGTGAATTATTACTTTTTCAACTAAAATAAGTGTGTTTAAAGTAATTGCTCTGCCTGAAATTGGTCAAAATTGAAGATTCTGAGTAAGCAAAACTCTGTAAAAATGGCAATTTTGGTCACTGTGAGGGTTTAAAAAGTGGTTATTCAACATGAGGCATGATCCAATTGACATTTTGAATCATTTTTGGTAAAGTCCAAAAAATCAATTTTCGGACGAAAAACGATGACCGCGGAGCTGTCGAACGTTCCCAGAATGGTCAATTCTGATGAAATTTTAACATTTAATCTTTTGACTGCAAATTACTGTTGGTTGTGAATTATTACTTTTTCAACTAAAATAAGTGTGTTTAAAGTCATTTCTGTGCCTGAAATTGGTCAAAATTGAAGCTTCTGAGTAAGCAAAACTCTGTAAAAATGGCAATTTTGGTCACTGTGAGGGTTTAAAAAGTGGTTATTCAACATGAGGCACGATCCAATTGACATTTTGAATCATTTTTGGTAATGTTTAAAAAAATCAATTTTCGGACGAAAAACGATGACCGCGGAGCTGTCGAACGTTCCCAAAATGGTCAATTCTGATGAAATTTTAACATTTAATGTTTTGACTGCAAATTACTGTTGGATGTGAATTATTACTTTTTCAACTAAAATAAGTGTGTTTAAAGTCATTTCTCTGCCTGAAATTGGTCAAAATTGAAGCTTCTGAGTAAGCAAAACTCTGTAAAAATGGCAATTTTGGTCACTGTGAGGGTTTAAAAAGTGGTTATTCAACATGAGGCACGATCCAATTGACATTTTGAATCATTTTTGGTAAAGTCCCAAAAATCAATTTTCGGACGAAAAACGATGACCGCGGAGCTGTCGAACGTTCCCAAAATGGTCAATTCTGATGAAATTTTAACATTTAATCTTTTGACTGCAAATTACTGTTGGATGTGAATTATTACTTTTTCAACTAAAATAAGTGTGTTTAAAGTCATTTCTCTGCCTGAAATTGGTCAAAATTGAGGCTTCCGAGTAAGCAAAACTCTGTAAAAATGGCAATTTTGGTCACTGTGAGGGCTTAAAAAGTGGTTATTCAACATGAGGCACGATCCAATTGACATTTTGAATCATTTTTGGTAAAGTCCCAAAAATCAATTTTTGGACGAAAAATGATGACCGCGGAGCTGTCGAACGTTCCCAAAATGGTCAATTCTGATGACATTTTAACATTTAATCTTTTGACTGCAAATTACTGTTGGTTGTGAATTATTACTTTTTCAACTAAAATAAGTGTGTTTAAAGTCAATTCTCTGCCTGAAATTGGTCAAAATTGAAGCTTCCGAGTAAGCAAAACTCTGTAAAAATGGCAGTTTTGGTCACTGTGAGGGTTTAAAAAGTGGTTATTCAACATGAGGAACGATCCAATTGACATTTTGAATCATTTTTGGTAAAGTCCAAAAAATCCATTTTCGGACGAAAAACGATGACCGCGGAGCTGTCGAACGTTCCCAAAATGGTCAATTCTGATAAAATTTTAACATTTAATCTTTTGACTGCAAATTACTGTTGGATGTGAATTATTACTTTTTCAACTAAAATAAGTGTGTTTAAAGTCATTTCTCTGCCTGAAATTGGTCAAAATTGAAGCTTCCGAGTAAGCAAAACTCTGTAAAAATGGCAATTTTGGTCACTGTGAGGGTTTAAAAAGTGGTTATTCAACATGAGGCACGATCCAATTGACATTTTGAATCATTTTTGGTAAAGTCCAAAAAATCAATTTTCGGACGTAAAACGATGACCGCGGAGCTGTTGAAAGTACCCAAAATGGTCAATTCTGAGGAAATTTTAACATTTAATCTTTTGACTGCAAATTACTGTTGGATGTGAATTATTACTTTTTCAACTAAAATAAGTGTGTTTAAAGTCATTTCTCTGCCTGAAATTGGTCAAAATTGAAGCTTCCGAGTAAGCAAAACTCTGTAAAAATGGCAATTTTGGTCACTGTGAGGGCTTAAAAAGTGGTTATTCAACATGAGGCACGATCCAATTGACATTTTGAATCATTTTTGGTAAAGTCCCAAAAATCAATTTTTGGACGAAAAACGATGACCGCGGAGCTGTCGAACGTTCCCAAAATGGTCAATTCTGATGACATTTTAACATTTAATCTTTTGACTGCAAATTACTGTTGGTTGTGAATTATTACTTTTTCAACTAAAATAAGTGTGTTTAAAGTCAATTCTCTGCCTGAAATTGGTCAAAATTGAAGCTTCCGAGTAAGCAAAACTCTGTAAAAATGGCAGTTTTGGTCACTGTGAGGATTTAAAAAGTGGTTATTCAACATGAGGCACGATCCAATTGACATTTTGAATCATTTTTGGTAAAGTCCAAAAAATCCATTTTCGGACGAAAAACGATGACCGCGGAGCTGTCGAACGTTCCCAAAATGGTCAATTCTGATAAAATTTTAACATTTAATCTTTTGACTGCAAATTACTGTTGGATGTGAATTATTACTTTTTCAACTAAAATAAGTGTGTTTAAAGTAATTGCTATGCCTGAAATTGGTCAAAATTGAAGCTTCTGAGTAAGCAAAACTCTGTAAAAATGGCAATTTTGGTCACTGTGAGGGTTTAAAAAGTGGTTATTCAACATGAGGCATGATCCAATTGACATTTTGAATCATTTTTGGTAAAGTCCAAAAAATCAATTTTCGGACGAAAAACGATGACCCCGGAGCTGTCGAACGTTCCCAAAATGGTCAATTCTGATGAAATTTTAACATTTAATCTTTTGACTGCAAATTACTGTTGGATGTGAATTATTACTTTTTCAACTAAAATAAGTGTGTTTAAAGTAATTTCTGTGCCTGAAATTGGTCAAAATTGAAGCTTCTGAGTAAGCAAAACTCTGTAAAAATGGCAATTTTGGTCACTGTGAGGGTTTAAAAAGTGGTTATTCAACATGAGGCACGATCCAATTGACATTTTGAATCATTTTTGGTAATGTCCAAAAAATCAATTTTCGGACGAAAAACGATGACCGCGGAGCTGTCGAACGTTCCCAAAATGGTCAATTCTGATGAAATTTTACCATTTAATGTTTTGACTGCAAATTACTGTTGGATGTGAATTATTACTTTTTCAATTAAAATAAGTGTGTTTCTTTTTTCTTACCGACTTGCAGCGCTCGGGCCCGCGTGTCCTGGAGGTGATGCAACAATTTGGGGAGGCCTCGGGCCTCTATCTGAACCTTCATAAATCCACGTTGTGGGTGCTAGGAGGGGGCGCCTTGGCGGACCCCTGGGCCTCAGGGCTGCGGGTGGCTACGACCGGGCTGAAATATCTCGGCGTGTTTCTATCGGCCTCGGCAGCCACTGCCTGGGATCATAATCTCATACCAGTCTGGGAGAAAGTACAGTCGGACGTTAAGACTTGGTCTCGGATGCCCCTGTCCATCTTTGGCCGCTCTGCCATTTTTAAGATGGTGGCGCTACCACGCCTCTTGTATCAGCTGCAGAACCACCCATATCCCGTCCCACCTCAGTGGTTTCGACAGGTCAATTCTCTGCTGGGCCGCTTCCTGTGGGCCGGAGGGGCCGCCAGGGTTGCGTTACGTGCGTGCTTTTTGTCCACCTACGGTGGGGGCTTGGCCACGTCAGATCTGCAGTCCTACTATCAAGCCGCACACCTCCTCATCCTAAACGACTGGTGGTATAGCAATGACGAAGACCCAGCCTACGCCCTGGAACGTGCCTTGATGGCCGACAACTCGCTCCACACCATCCTCTATTCACCCCGGTTGCGTCGATCTCTACCGAGGGTTACACAACTTGTCTTTACGGTGTGGCGGCAGGCCCTGCGACGCATGGGCTGGTGGGGCAGACTAACCGCGGAGACGCCCTTGTGGCGTAACGGCTTGTTACCGGAACTGTCTAAGCTATCAGGTTTTGATGGCTGGGACGCAATTGGTATTTCACAATTAGGCCAAGTGATGTCTGGCACAGCCCTCAAATCCTTTCAGGCCCTTAGCGCCGAGTTTGACATGCCCCAATCTCAATTCTTTCGATATTTGCAATTCCGGCATGCGCTGCTGCCCAGTCTCACCGGCATTGACTCCCTTCCTGACTTCAGCCCGATTGAAGCTAAGGTATTCATGGGCGATCTGGGTGACAAAAAAGTTTCACGCATTTACCAGACTATGGTCATCCATTGCTCCTCCACTCTCCTTCCACTGAAGGCGGCCTGGGAGGTAGACGTGGGTCAGCTGGATGAGGATGATTGGCGTGAGGCCTTGGAATCCCCGAGGGGAGCGGCCATTGCCGTCCGATTCCGTTTAATCCAATTCAAAATCCTACACAGAGCCTACTATACCCGCGAGCGTTTGTGGAAGGCGGGACTGATAGAGTCCCCGGACTGTCTGAGATGTGGGCTGGAAAGGGGTACGTTGATCCACACGTTGTGGTCATGTCCTAGATTGGTTGGCTTCTGGAGAGGTATATGGGACTGCTTGTCGGAAGTATTGGGATGGACCCTCCCTCGTACCCACCGTCTGGGGCTGCTACATATTCTAGAGGGGATTGGTGGCAATGTGTACAAGAGACACCTGCTCCTCCTGGGGCTGGTGGTGGCCAAGAGAGACCTAGCCCGGGTATGGAAGGATGTGAGACCCCCCCCCCTGTGTGCGTGGAAGGCTGGCATGGACTTCTGCATGGGTCTGGAACGACCGATCTTTGAGGCCCGAGGGTGCCCCCGTAAGCACTTTAAGATATGGAAGAGATGGGCGGACTACAGGGACCTGTTGCTAGACCCCCCAGTGGAACCAGAGGAAGATCTTTAACTCCATGTGGCCGGGCGGCCCCGTTCCCCCCCCCCCCCACACACGCACTTACCACTTTGAGAATTTTCATCGACACCGTCCGTACACACATGCATAGGGTTAGGGTGGGATCCAGGGGAGGGATCCGGGAGTTAGGGATGAGTGGATAATTTAGTGTTAAAGACAGAGATGATCGTTTCTTATGACCTTGTGCTGCAATGATTATTGACTGGATATCCAATTCTATTTTCTTGATTGTATCGGAATGTCTGATGGTGCCTTCCCGATTGTGGGGGTCCATCTTATTACATGTGCTCATCTTTGTCAATAAACTTGTTGTGAAAATAAGTGTGTTTAAAGTCATTTCTCTGCCTGAAATTGGTCAAAATTGAAGCTTCCGAGTAAGCAAAACTCTGTAAAAATGGCAATTTTGTTCACTGTGAGGGTTTAAAAAGTGGTTATTCAACATGAGGCACGATCCAATTGACATTTTGAATCATTTTTGGTAAAGTCCAAAAAATCAATTTTCGGACGAAAAACGATGACCGCGGAGCTGTCGAACGTTCCCAAAATGGTCAATTCTGATGAAATTTTAACATTTAATGTTTTGACTGCAAATTACTGTTGGTTGTGAATTATTACTTTTTCAACTAAAATAAGTGTGTTTAAAGTCATTTCTGTGCCTGAAATTGGTCAAAATTGAAGCTTCTGAGTAAGCAAAACTCTGTAAAAATGGCAATTTTGGTCACTGTGAGGGTTTAAAAAGTGGTTATTCAACATGAGGCACGATCCAATTGACATTTTGAATCATTTTTGGTAATGTTTAAAAAAATCAATTTTCGGACGAAAAACGATGACCGCGGAGCTGTCGAACGTTCCCAAAATGGTCAATTCTGATGAAATTTTAACATTTAATGTTTTGACTGCAAATTACTGTTGGATGTGAATTATTACTTTTTCAACTAAAATAAGTGTGTTTAAAGTCATTTCTCTGCCTGAAATTGGTCAAAATTGAAGCTTCTGAGTAAGCAAAACTCTGTAAAAATGGCAATTTTGGTCACTGTGAGGGTTTAAAAAGTGGTTATTCAACATGAGGCACGATCCAATTGACATTTTGAATCATTTTTGGTAAAGTCCCAAAAATCAATTTTCGGACGAAAAACGATGACCGCGGAGCTGTCGAACGTTCCCAAAATGGTCAATTCTGATGAAATTTTAACATTTAATCTTTTGACTGCAAATTACTGTTGGATGTGAATTATTACTTTTTCAACTAAAATAAGTGTGTTTAAAGTCATTTCTCTGCCTGAAATTGGTCAAAATTGAAGCTTCCGAGTAAGCAAAACTCTGTAAAAATGGCAATTTTGGTCACTGTGAGGGCTTAAAAAGTGGTTATTCAACATGAGGCACGATCCAATTGACATTTTGAATCATTTTTGGTAAAGTCCCAAAAATCAATTTTTGGACAAAAAATGATGACCGCGGAGCTGTCGAACGTTCCCAAAATGGTCAATTCTGATGACATTTTAACATTTAATCTTTTGACTGCAAATTACTGTTGGTTGTGAATTATTACTTTTTCAACTAAAATAAGTGTGTTTAAAGTCAATTCTCTGCCTGAAATTGGTCAAAATTGAAGCTTCCGAGTAAGCAAAACTCTGTAAAAATGGCAGTTTTGGTCACTGTGAGGGTTTAAAAAGTGGTTATTCAACATGAGGCACGATCCAATTGACATTTTGAATAATTTTTGGTAAAGTCCAAAAAATCCATTTTCGGACGAAAAACGATGACCGCGGAGCTGTCGAACGTTCCCAAAATGGTCAATTCTGATAAAATTTTAACATTTAATCTTTTGACTGCAAATTACTGTTGGATGTGAATTATTACTTTTTCAACTAAAATAAGTGTGTTTAAAGTCATTTCTCTGCCTGAAATTGGTCAAAATTGAAGCTTCCGAGTAAGCAAAACTCTGTAAAAATGGCAATTTTGGTCACTGTGAGGGTTTAAAAAGTGGTTATTCAACATGAGGCACGATCCAATTGACATTTTGAATCATTTTTGGTAAAGTCCAAAAAATCAATTTTCGGACGTAAAACGATGACCGCGGAGCTGTTGAAAGTACCCAAAATGGTCAATTCTGAGGAAATTTTAACATTTAATCTTTTGACTGCAAATTACTGTTGGATGTGAATTATTACTTTTTCAACTAAAATAAGTGTGTTTAAAGTCATTTCTCTGCCTGAAATTGGTCAAAATTGAAGCTTCCGAGTAAGCAAAACTCTGTAAAAATGGCAATTTTGGTCACTGTGAGGGCTTAAAAAGTGGTTATTCAACATGAGGCACGATCCAATTGACATTTTGAATCATTTTTGGTAAAGTCCCAAAAATCAATTTTTGGACGAAAAACGATGACCGCGGAGCTGTCGAACGTTCCCAAAATGGTCAATTCTGATGACATTTTAACATTTAATCTTTTGACTGCAAATTACTGTTGGTTGTGAATTATTACTTTTTCAACTAAAATAAGTGTGTTTAAAGTCAATTCTCTGCCTGAAATTGGTCAAAATTGAAGCTTCCGAGTAAGCAAAACTCTGTAAAAATGGCAGTTTTGGTCACTGTGAGGATTTAAAAAGTGGTTATTCAACATGAGGCACGATCCAATTGACATTTTGAATCATTTTTGGTAAAGTCCAAAAAATCCATTTTCGGACGAAAAACGATGACCGCGGAGCTGTCGAACGTTCCCAAAATGGTCAATTCTGATAAAATTTTAACATTTAATCTTTTGACTGCAAATTACTGTTGGATGTGAATTATTACTTTTTCAACTAAAATAAGTGTGTTTAAAGTAATTGCTATGCCTGAAATTGGTCAAAATTGAAGCTTCTGAGTAAGCAAAACTCTGTAAAAATGGCAATTTTGGTCACTGTGAGGGTTTAAAAAGTGGTTATTCAACATGAGGCACGATCCAATTGACATTTTGAATCATTTTTGGTAAAGTCCAAAAAATCAATTTTCGGACGAAAAACGATGACCGCGGAGCTGTCGAACGTTCCCAAAATGGTCAATTCTGATGAAATTTTAACATTTAATGTTTTGACTGCAAATTACTGTTGGATGTGAATTATTACTTTTTCAACTAAAATAAGTGTGTTTAAAGTCATTTCTCTGCCTGAAATTGGTCAAAATTGAAGCTTCCGAGTAAGCAAAACTCTGTAAAAATGGCAATTTTGGTGACTGTGAGGGTTTAAAAAGTGGTTATTCAACATGAGGCACGATCCGATTGACATTTTGAATCATTTTTGGTAAAGTCCAAAAAACTCAATTTTCGGACGAAAAACGATGACCGCGGAGCTGTCGAACGTTCCCAAAATGGTCAATTCTGATGAAATTTTAACATTTAATGTTTTGACTGCAAATTACTGTTGGATGTGAATTATTACTTTTTCAACTAAAATAAGTGTGTTTAAAGTAATTGCTCTGCCTGAAATTGGTCAAAATTGAAGATTCTGAGTAAGCAAAACTCTGTAAAAATGGCAATTTTGGTCACTGTGAGGGTTTAAAAAGTGGTTATTCAACATGAGGCATGATCCAATTGACATTTTGAATCATTTTTGGTAAAGTCCAAAAAAATCAATTTTCGGACGAAAAACGATGACCGCGGAGCTGTCGAACGTTCCCAAAATGGTCAATTCTGATGAAATTTTAACATTTAATCTTTTGACTGCAAATTACTGTTGGTTGTGAATTATTACTTTTTCAACTAAAATAAGTGTGTTTAAAGTCATTTCTGTGCCTGAAATTGGTCAAAATTGAAGTTTCTGAGTAAGCAAAACTCTGTAAAAATGGCAATTTTGGTCACTGTGAGGGTTTAAAAAGTGGTTATTCAACATGAGGCACGATCCAATTGACATTTTGAATCATTTTTGGTAATGTTTTAAAAAATAAATTTTCGGACGAAAAACGATGACCGCGGAGCTGTCAAACGTTCCCAAAATGGTCAATTCTGATGAAATTTTAACATTTAATGTTTTGACTGCAAATTACTGTTGGATGTGAATTATTACTTTTTCAACTAAAATAAGTGTGTTTAAAGTCATTTCTCTGCCTGAAATTGGTCAAAATTGAAGCTTCCGAGTAAGCAAAACTCTGTAAAAATGGCAATTTTGGTCACTGTGAGGGTTTAAAAAGTGGTTATTCAACATGAGGCACGATCCAATTGACATTTTGAATCATTTTTGGTAAATTCCAAAAAATCCATTTTCGGACGAAAAACGATGACCGCGGAGCTGTCGAACGTTCCCAAAATGGTCAATTCTGATTAAATTTTAACATTTAATCTTTTGACTGCAAATTACTGTTGGATGTGAATTATTACTTTTTCAACTAAAATAAGTGTGTTTAAAGTAATTTCTGTGCCTGAAATTGGTCAAAATTGAAGCTTCTGAGTAAGCAAAACTCTGTAAAAATGGCAATTTTGGTCACTGTGAGGGTTTAAAAAGTGGTTATTCAACATGAGGCACGATCCGATTGACATTTTGAATCATTTTTGGTAAAGTCCAAAAAATCAATTTTCGGACGAAAAACGATGACCGCGGAGCTGCCGAACGTTCCCAAAATGGTCAATTCTGATGAAATTTTAACATTTAATGTTTTGACTGCAAATTACTGTTGGATGTGAATTATTACTTTTTCAACTAAAATAAGTGTGTTTAAAGTAATTGCTCTGCCTGAAATTGGTCAAAATTGAAGATTCTGAGTAAGCAAAACTCTGTAAAAATGGCAATTTTGGTCACTGTGAGGGTTTAAAAAGTGGTTATTCAACATGAGGCATGATCCAATTGACATTTTGAATCATTTTTGGTAAAGTCCAAAAAATCAATTTTCGGACGAAAAACGATGACCGCGGAGCTGTCGAACGTTCCCAGAATGGTCAATTCTGATGAAATTTTAACATTTAATCTTTTGACTGCAAATTACTGTTGGTTGTGAATTATTACTTTTTCAACTAAAATAAGTGTGTTTAAAGTCATTTCTGTGCCTGAAATTGGTCAAAATTGAAGCTTCTGAGTAAGCAAAACTCTGTAAAAATGGCAATTTTGGTCACTGTGAGGGTTTAAAAAGTGGTTATTCAACATGAGGCACGATCCAATTGACATTTTGAATCATTTTTGGTAATGTTTAAAAAAATCAATTTTCGGACGAAAAACGATGACCGCGGAGCTGTCGAACGTTCCCAAAATGGTCAATTCTGATGAAATTTTAACATTTAATGTTTTGACTGCAAATTACTGTTGGATGTGAATTATTACTTTTTCAACTAAAATAAGTGTGTTTAAAGTCATTTCTCTGCCTGAAATTGGTCAAAATTGAAGCTTCTGAGTAAGCAAAACTCTGTAAAAATGGCAATTTTGGTCACTGTGAGGGTTTAAAAAGTGGTTATTCAACATGAGGCACGATCCAATTGACATTTTGAATCATTTTTGGTAAAGTCCCAAAAATCAATTTTCGGACGAAAAACGATGACCGCGGAGCTGTCGAACGTTCCCAAAATGGTCAATTCTGATGAAATTTTAACATTTAATCTTTTGACTGCAAATTACTGTTGGATGTGAATTATTACTTTTTCAACTAAAATAAGTGTGTTTAAAGTCATTTCTCTGCCTGAAATTGGTCAAAATTGAGGCTTCCGAGTAAGCAAAACTCTGTAAAAATGGCAATTTTGGTCACTGTGAGGGCTTAAAAAGTGGTTATTCAACATGAGGCACGATCCAATTGACATTTTGAATCATTTTTGGTAAAGTCCCAAAAATCAATTTTTGGACGAAAAATGATGACCGCGGAGCTGTCGAACGTTCCCAAAATGGTCAATTCTGATGACATTTTAACATTTAATCTTTTGACTGCAAATTACTGTTGGTTGTGAATTATTACTTTTTCAACTAAAATAAGTGTGTTTAAAGTCAATTCTCTGCCTGAAATTGGTCAAAATTGAAGCTTCCGAGTAAGCAAAACTCTGTAAAAATGGCAGTTTTGGTCACTGTGAGGGTTTAAAAAGTGGTTATTCAACATGAGGAACGATCCAATTGACATTTTGAATCATTTTTGGTAAAGTCCAAAAAATCCATTTTCGGACGAAAAACGATGACCGCGGAGCTGTCGAACGTTCCCAAAATGGTCAATTCTGATAAAATTTTAACATTTAATCTTTTGACTGCAAATTACTGTTGGATGTGAATTATTACTTTTTCAACTAAAATAAGTGTGTTTAAAGTCATTTCTCTGCCTGAAATTGGTCAAAATTGAAGCTTCCGAGTAAGCAAAACTCTGTAAAAATGGCAATTTTGGTCACTGTGAGGGTTTAAAAAGTGGTTATTCAACATGAGGCACGATCCAATTGACATTTTGAATCATTTTTGGTAAAGTCCAAAAAATCAATTTTCGGACGTAAAACGATGACCGCGGAGCTGTTGAAAGTACCCAAAATGGTCAATTCTGAGGAAATTTTAACATTTAATCTTTTGACTGCAAATTACTGTTGGATGTGAATTATTACTTTTTCAACTAAAATAAGTGTGTTTAAAGTCATTTCTCTGCCTGAAATTGGTCAAAATTGAAGCTTCCGAGTAAGCAAAACTCTGTAAAAATGGCAATTTTGGTCACTGTGAGGGCTTAAAAAGTGGTTATTCAACATGAGGCACGATCCAATTGACATTTTGAATCATTTTTGGTAAAGTCCCAAAAATCAATTTTTGGACGAAAAACGATGACCGCGGAGCTGTCGAACGTTCCCAAAATGGTCAATTCTGATGACATTTTAACATTTAATCTTTTGACTGCAAATTACTGTTGGTTGTGAATTATTACTTTTTCAACTAAAATAAGTGTGTTTAAAGTCAATTCTCTGCCTGAAATTGGTCAAAATTGAAGCTTCCGAGTAAGCAAAACTCTGTAAAAATGGCAGTTTTGGTCACTGTGAGGATTTAAAAAGTGGTTATTCAACATGAGGCACGATCCAATTGACATTTTGAATCATTTTTGGTAAAGTCCAAAAAATCCATTTTCGGACGAAAAACGATGACCGCGGAGCTGTCGAACGTTCCCAAAATGGTCAATTCTGATAAAATTTTAACATTTAATCTTTTGACTGCAAATTACTGTTGGATGTGAATTATTACTTTTTCAACTAAAATAAGTGTGTTTAAAGTAATTGCTATGCCTGAAATTGGTCAAAATTGAAGCTTCTGAGTAAGCAAAACTCTGTAAAAATGGCAATTTTGGTCACTGTGAGGGTTTAAAAAGTGGTTATTCAACATGAGGCATGATCCAATTGACATTTTGAATCATTTTTGGTAAAGTCCAAAAAATCAATTTTCGGACGAAAAACGATGACCCCGGAGCTGTCGAACGTTCCCAAAATGGTCAATTCTGATGAAATTTTAACATTTAATCTTTTGACTGCAAATTACTGTTGGATGTGAATTATTACTTTTTCAACTAAAATAAGTGTGTTTAAAGTAATTTCTGTGCCTGAAATTGGTCAAAATTGAAGCTTCTGAGTAAGCAAAACTCTGTAAAAATGGCAATTTTGGTCACTGTGAGGGTTTAAAAAGTGGTTATTCAACATGAGGCCCGATCCAATTGACATTTTGAATCATTTTTGGTAATGTCCAAAAAATCAATTTTCGGACGAAAAACGATGACCGCGGAGCTGTCGAACGTTCCCAAAATGGTCAATTCTGATGAAATTTTACCATTTAATGTTTTGACTGCAAATTACTGTTGGATGTGAATTATTACTTTTTCAATTAAAATAAGTGTGTTTCTTTTTTCTTACCGACTTGCAGCGCTCGGGCCCGCGTGTCCTGGAGGTGATGCAACAATTTGGGGAGGCCTCGGGCCTCTATCTGAACCTTCATAAATCCACGTTGTGGGTGCTAGGAGGGGGCGCCTTGGCGGACCCCTGGGCCTCAGGGCTGCGGGTGGCTACGACCGGGCTGAAATATCTCGGCGTGTTTCTATCGGCCTCGGCAGCCACTGCCTGGGATCATAATCTCATACCAGTCTGGGAGAAAGTACAGTCGGACGTTAAGACTTGGTCTCGGATGCCCCTGTCCATCTTTGGCCGCTCTGCCATTTTTAAGATGGTGGCGCTACCACGCCTCTTGTATCAGCTGCAGAACCACCCATATCCCGTCCCACCTCAGTGGTTTCGACAGGTCAATTCTCTGCTGGGCCGCTTCCTGTGGGCCGGAGGGGCCGCCAGGGTTGCGTTACGTGCGTGCTTTTTGTCCACCTACGGTGGGGGCTTGGCCACGTCAGATCTGCAGTCCTACTATCAAGCCGCACACCTCCTCATCCTAAACGACTGGTGGTATAGCAATGACGAAGACCCAGCCTACGCCCTGGAACGTGCCTTGATGGCCGACAACTCGCTCCACACCATCCTCTATTCACCCCGGTTGCGTCGATCTCTACCGAGGGTTACACAACTTGTCTTTACGGTGTGGCGGCAGGCCCTGCGACGCATGGGCTGGTGGGGCAGACTAACCGCGGAGACGCCCTTGTGGCGTAACGGCTTGTTACCGGAACTGTCTAAGCTATCAGGTTTTGATGGCTGGGACGCAATTGGTATTTCACAATTAGGCCAAGTGATGTCTGGCACAGCCCTCAAATCCTTTCAGGCCCTTAGCGCCGAGTTTGACATGCCCCAATCTCAATTCTTTCGATATTTGCAATTCCGGCATGCGCTGCTGCCCAGTCTCACCGGCATTGACTCCCTTCCTGACTTCAGCCCGATTGAAGCTAAGGTATTCATGGGCGATCTGGGTGACAAAAAAGTTTCACGCATTTACCAGACTATGGTCATCCATTGCTCCTCCACTCTCCTTCCACTGAAGGCGGCCTGGGAGGTAGACGTGGGTCAGCTGGATGAGGATGATTGGCGTGAGGCCTTGGAATCCCCGAGGGGAGCGGCCATTGCCGTCCGATTCCGTTTAATCCAATTCAAAATCCTACACAGAGCCTACTATACCCGCGAGCGTTTGTGGAAGGCGGGACTGATAGAGTCCCCGGACTGTCTGAGATGTGGGCTGGAAAGGGGTACGTTGATCCACACGTTGTGGTCATGTCCTAGATTGGTTGGCTTCTGGAGAGGTATATGGGACTGCTTGTCGGAAGTATTGGGATGGACCCTCCCTCGTACCCACCGTCTGGGGCTGCTACATATTCTAGAGGGGATTGGTGGCAATGTGTACAAGAGACACCTGCTCCTCCTGGGGCTGGTGGTGGCCAAGAGAGACCTAGCCCGGGTATGGAAGGATGTGAGACCCCCCCCCCTGTGTGCGTGGAAGGCTGGCATGGACTTCTGCATGGGTCTGGAACGACCGATCTTTGAGGCCCGAGGGTGCCCCCGTAAGCACTTTAAGATATGGAAGAGATGGGCGGACTACAGGGACCTGTTGCTAGACCCCCCAGTGGAACCAGAGGAAGATCTTTAACTCCATGTGGCCGGGCGGCCCCGTTCCCCCCCCCCCCCACACACGCACTTACCACTTTGAGAATTTTCATCGACACCGTCCGTACACACATGCATAGGGTTAGGGTGGGATCCAGGGGAGGGATCCGGGAGTTAGGGATGAGTGGATAATTTAGTGTTAAAGACAGAGATGATCGTTTCTTATGACCTTGTGCTGCAATGATTATTGACTGGATATCCAATTCTATTTTCTTGATTGTATCGGAATGTCTGATGGTGCCTTCCCGATTGTGGGGGTCCATCTTATTACATGTGCTCATCTTTGTCAATAAACTTGTTGTGAAAATAAGTGTGTTTAAAGTCATTTCTCTGCCTGAAATTGGTCAAAATTGAAGCTTCCGAGTAAGCAAAACTCTGTAAAAATGGCAATTTTGTTCACTGTGAGGGTTTAAAAAGTGGTTATTCAACATGAGGCACGATCCAATTGACATTTTGAATCATTTTTGGTAAAGTCCAAAAAATCAATTTTCGGACGAAAAACGATGACCGCGGAGCTGTCGAACGTTCCCAAAATGGTCAATTCTGATGAAATTTTAACATTTAATGTTTTGACTGCAAATTACTGTTGGATGTGAATTATTACTTTTTCAACTAAAATAAGTGTGTTTAAAGTCATTTCTCTGCCTGAAATTGGTCAAAATTGAAGCTTCCGAGTAAGCAAAACTCTGTAAAAATGGCAATTTTGGTGACTGTGAGGGTTTAAAAAGTGGTTATTCAACATGAGGCACGATCCGATTGACATTTTGAATCATTTTTGGTAAAGTCCAAAAAACTCAATTTTCGGACGAAAAACGATGACCGCGGAGCTGTCGAACGTTCCCAAAATGGTCAATTCTGATGAAATTTTAACATTTAATGTTTTGACTGCAAATTACTGTTGGATGTGAATTATTACTTTTTCAACTAAAATAAGTGTGTTTAAAGTAATTGCTCTGCCTGAAATTGGTCAAAATTGAAGATTCTGAGTAAGCAAAACTCTGTAAAAATGGCAATTTTGGTCACTGTGAGGGTTTAAAAAGTGGTTATTCAACATGAGGCATGATCCAATTGACATTTTGAATCATTTTTGGTAAAGTCCAAAAAAATCAATTTTCGGACGAAAAACGATGACCGCGGAGCTGTCGAACGTTCCCAAAATGGTCAATTCTGATGAAATTTTAACATTTAATCTTTTGACTGCAAATTACTGTTGGTTGTGAATTATTACTTTTTCAACTAAAATAAGTGTGTTTAAAGTCATTTCTGTGCCTGAAATTGGTCAAAATTGAAGTTTCTGAGTAAGCAAAACTCTGTAAAAATGGCAATTTTGGTCACTGTGAGGGTTTAAAAAGTGGTTATTCAACATGAGGCACGATCCAATTGACATTTTGAATCATTTTTGGTAATGTTTTAAAAAATTAATTTTCGGACGAAAAACGATGACCGCGGAGCTGTCAAACGTTCCCAAAATGGTCAATTCTGATGAAATTTTAACATTTAATGTTTTGACTGCAAATTACTGTTGGATGTGAATTATTACTTTTTCAACTAAAATAAGTGTGTTTAAAGTAATTTCTGTGCCTGAAATTGGTCAAAATTGAAGCTTCTGAGTAAGCAAAACTCTGTAAAAATGGCAATTTTGGTCACTGTGAGGGTTTAAAAAGTGGTTATTCAACATGAGGCACGATCCGATTGACATGTTTAATCATTTTTGGTAAAGTCCAAAAAATCCATTTTCGGACGAAAAACGATGACCGCGGAGCTGTCGAACGTTCCCAAAATGGTCAATTCTGATGAAATTTTAACATTTAATCTTTTGACTGCAAATTACTGTTGGATGTGAATTATTACTTTTTCAACTAAAATAAGTGTGTTTAAAGTCAATTCTCTGCCTGAAATCGGTCAAAATTGAAGCTTCCGAGTAAGCAACACTCTGTAAAAATGGCAATTTTGGTCACTGTGAGGGTTTAAAAAGTGGTTATTCAACATGAGGCACGATCCAATTGACATTTTGAATCATTTTTGGTAAAGTCCAAAAAATCCATTTTCGGACGAAAAACGATGACCGCGGAGCTGTCGAACGTTCCCAAAATGGTCAATTCTGATTAAATTTTAACATTTAATCTTTTGCCTGCAAATTACTGTTGGATGTGAATTATTACTTTTTCAACTAAAATAAGTGTGTTTAAAGTAATTTCTGTGCCTGAAATTGGTCAAAATTGAAGCTTCTGAGTAAGCAAAACTCTGTAAAAATGGCAATTTTTGTCACTGTGAGGGTTTAAAAAGTGGTTATTCAACATGAGGCACGATCCGATTGACATTTTGAATCATTTTTGGTAAAGTCCAAAAATTCAATTTTCGGACGAAAAACGATGACTGCGGAGCTGTCGAACGTTCCCAAAATGGTCAATTCTGATGAAATTTTAACATTTAATGTTTTGACTGCAAATTACTGTTGGATGTGAATTATTACTTTTTCAACTAAAATAAGTGTGTTTAAAGTAATTGCTCTGCCTGAAATTGGTCAAAATTGAAGCTTCTGAGTAAGCAAAACTCTGTAAAAATGGCAATTTTTGGTCACTGTGAGGGTTTAAAAAGTGGTTATTCAACATGAGGCATGATCCAATTGACATTTTGAATCATTTTTGGTAAAGTCCCAAAAATCAATTTTCGGACGAAAAACGATGACCGCGGAGCTGTCGAACGTTCCCAAAATGGTCAATTCTGATGAAATTTTAACATTTAATGTTTTGACTGCAAATTACTGTTGGATGTGAATTATTACTTTTTCAACTAAAATAAGTGTGTTTAAAGTAATTGCTCTGCCTGAAATTGGTCAAAATTGAAGATTCTGAGTAAGCAAAACTCTGTAAAAATGGCAATTTTGGTCACTGTGAGGGTTTAAAAAGTGGTTATTCAACATGAGGCATGATCCAATTGACATTTTGAATCATTTTTGGTAAAGTCCAAAAAATCAATTTTCGGACGAAAAACGATGACCGCGGAGCTGTCGAACGTTCCCAGAATGGTCAATTCTGATGACATTTTAACATTTAATCTTTTGACTGCAAATTACTGTTGGTTGTGAATTATTACTTTTTCAACTAAAATAAGTGTGTTTAAAGTCATTTCTGTGCCTGAAATTGGTCAAAATTGAAGCTTCTGAGTAAGCAAAACTCTGTAAAAATGGCAATTTTGGTCACTGTGAGGGTTTAAAAAGTGGTTATTCAACATGAGGCACGATCCAATTGACATTTTGAATCATTTTTGGTAATGTTTTAAAAAATCAATTTTCGGACGAAAAACGATGACCGCGGAGCTGTCGAACGTTCCCAAAATGGTCAATTCTGATGAAATTTTAACATTTAATGTTTTGACTGCAAATTACTGTTGGATGTGAATTATTACTTTTTCAACTAAAATAAGTGTGTTTAAAGTCATTTCTCTGCCTGAAATTGGTCAAAATTGAAGCTTCTGAGTAAGCAAAACTCTGTAAAAATGGCAATTTTGGTCACTGTGAGGGTTTAAAAAGTGGTTATTCAACATGAGGCACGATCCAATTGACATTTTGAATCATTTTTGGTAAAGTCCAAAAAATCAATTTTCGGACGAAAAACGATGACCGCGGAGCTGTCGAACGTTCCCAAAATGGTCAATTCTGATGAAATTTTAACATTTAATGTTTTGACTGCAAATTACTGTTGGATGTGAATTATTACTTTTTCAACTAAAATAAGTGTGTTTAAAGTCATTTCTCTGCCTGAAATTGGTCAAAATTGAAGCTTCCGAGTAAGCAAAACTCTGTAAAAATGGCAATTTTGGTCACTGTGAGGGTTTAAAAAGTGGTTATTCAACATGAGGCACGATCCAATTGACATTTTGAATCATTTTTGGTAAAGTCCCAAAAATCAAGTTTTGGACGAAAAACGATGACCGCGGAGCTGTCGAACGTTCCCAAAATGGTCAATTCTGATGAAATTTTAACATTTAATCTTTTGACTGCAAATTACTGTTGGTTGTGAATTATTACTTTTTCAACTAAAATAAGTGTGTTTAAAGTCAATTCTCTGCCTGAAATTGGTCAAAATTGAAGCTTCCGAGTAAGCAAAACTCTGTAAAAATGGCAGTTTTGGTCACTGCGAGGGTTTAAAAAGTGGTTATTCAACATGAGGCACGATCCAATTGACATTTTGAATCATTTTTGGTAAATTCCAAAAAATCCATTTTCGGACGAAAAACGATGACCGCGGAGCTGTCGAACGTTCCCAAAATGGTCAATTCTGATTACATTTTAACATTTAATCTTTTGACTGCAAATTACTGTTGGATGTGAATTATTACTTTTTCAACTAAAATAAGTGTGTTTAAAGTAATTTCTGTGCCTGAAATTGGTCAAAATTGAAGCTTCTGAGTAAGCAAAACTCTGTAAAAATGGCAATTTTGGTCACTGTGAGGGTTTAAAAAGTGGTTATTCAACATGAGGCACGATCCGATTGACATTTTGAATCATTTTTGGTAAAGTCCAAAAAACTCAATTTTCGGACGAAAAACGATGACCGCGGAGCTGTCGAACGTTCCCAAAATGGTCAATTCTGATGAAATTTTAACATTTAATGTTTTGACTGCAAATTACTGTTGGATGTGAATTATTACTTTTTCAACTAAAATAAGTGTGTTTAAAGTAATTGCTCTGCCTGAAATTGGTCAAAATTGAAGATTCTGAGTAAGCAAAACTCTGTAAAAATGGCAATTTTGGTCACTGTGAGGGTTTAAAAAGTGGTTATTCAACATGAGGCATGATCCAATTGACATTTTGAATCATTTTTGGTAAAGTCCAAAAAAATCAATTTTCGGACGAAAAACGATGACCGCGGAGCTGTCATACGTTCCCAAAATGGTCAATTCTGATGAAATTTTAACATTTAATCTTTTGACTGCAAATTACTGTTGGTTGTGAATTATTACTTTTTCAACTAAAATAAGTGTGTTTAAAGTCATTTCTGTGCCTGAAATTGGTCAAAATTGAAGTTTCTGAGTAAGCAAAACTCTGTAAAAATGGCAATTTTGGTCACTGTGAGGGTTTAAAAAGTGGTTATTCAACATGAGGCACGATCCAATTGACATTTTGAATCATTTTTGGTAATGTTTAAAAAAATCAATTTTCGGACGAAAAACGATGACCGCGGAGCTGTCAAACGTTCCCAAAATGGTCAATTCTGATGAAATTTTAACATTTAATGTTTTGACTGCAAATTACTGTTGGATGTGAATTATTACTTTTTCAACTAAAATAAGTGTGTTTAAAGTCATTTCTCTGCCTGAAATTGGTAAAAATTGAAGCTTCTGAGTAAGCAAAACTCTGTAAAAATGGCAATTTTGGTCACTGTGAGGGTTTAAAAAGTGGTTATTCAACATGAGGCACGGTCCAATTGACATTTTGAATCATTTTTGGTAAAGTCCCAAAAATCAATTTTCGGACGAAAAACGATGACCGCGGAGCTGTCGAACGTTCCCAAAATGGTCAATTCTGATGAAATTTTAACATTTAATGTTTTGACTGCAAATTACTGTTGGATGTGAATTATTACTTTTTCAACTAAAATAAGTGTGTTTAAAGTAATTTCTGTGCCTGAAATTGGTCAAAATTGAAGCTTCTGAGTAAGCAAAACTCTGTAAAAATGGCAATTTTGGTCACTGTGAGGGTTTAAAAAGTGGTTATTCAACATGAGGCACGATCCAATTGACATTTTGAATCATTTTTGGTAAAGTCCAAAAAATCAATTTTCGGACGAAAAACGATGACCGCGGAGCTGTCGAACGTTCCCAAAATGGTCAATTCTGATGAAATTTTAACATTTAATGTTTTGACTGCAAATTACTGTTGGATGTGAATTATTACTTTTTCAACTAAAATAAGTGTGTTTAAAGTCATTTCTCTGCCTGAAATTGGTCAAAATTGAAGCTTCCGAGTAAGCAAAACTCTGTAAAAATGGCAATTTTGGTCACTGTGAGGGTTTAAAAAGTGGTTATTCAACATGAGGCACGATCCAATTGACATTTTGAATCATTTTTGGTAAAGTCCCAAAAATCAAGTTTTGGACGAAAAACGATGACCGCGGAGCTGTCGAACGTTCCCAAAATGGTCAATTCTGATGAAATTTTAACATTTAATCTTTTGACTGCAAATTACTGTTGGTTGTGAATTATTACTTTTTCAACTAAAATAAGTGTGTTTAAAGTCAATTCTCTGCCTGAAATTGGTCAAAATTGAAGCTTCCGAGTAAGCAAAACTCTGTAAAAATGGCAGTTTTGGTCACTGCGAGGGTTTAAAAAGTGGTTATTCAACATGAGGCACGATCCAATTGACATTTTGAATCATTTTTGGTAAATTCCAAAAAATCCATTTTCGGACGATAAACGATGACCGCGGAGCTGTCGAACGTTCCCAAAATGGTCAATTCTGATTACATTTTAACATTTAATCTTTTGACTGCAAATTACTGTTGGATGTGAATTATTACTTTTTCAACTAAAATAAGTGTGTTTAAAGTAATTTCTGTGCCTGAAATTGGTCAAAATTGAAGCTTCTGAGTAAGCAAAACTCTGTAAAAATGGCAATTTTGGTCACTGTGAGGGTTTAAAAAGTGGTTATTCAACATGAGGCACGATCCGATTGACATTTTGAATCATTTTTGGTAAAGTCCCAAAAACTCAATTTTCGGACGAAAAACGATGACCGCGGAGCTGTCGAACGTTCCCAAAATGGTCAATTCTGATGAAATTTTAACATTTAATGTTTTGACTGCAAATTACTGTTGGATGTGAATTATTACTTTTTCAACTAAAATAAGTGTGTTTAAAGTAATTGCTCTGCCTGAAATTGGTCAAAATTGAAGATTCTGAGTAAGCAAAACTCTGTAAAAATGGCAATTTTGGTCACTGTGAGGGTTTAAAAAGTGGTTATTCAACATGAGGCATGATCCAATTGACATTTTGAATCATTTTTGGTAAAGTCCAAAAAAATCAATTTTCGGACGAAAAACGATGACCGCGGAGCTGTCATACGTTCCCAAAATGGTCAATTCTGATGAAATTTTAACATTTAATCTTTTGACTGCAAATTACTGTTGGTTGTGAATTATTACTTTTTCAACTAAAATAAGTGTGTTTAAAGTCATTTCTGTGCCTGAAATTGGTCAAAATTGAAGTTTCTGAGTAAGCAAAACTCTGTAAAAATGGCAATTTTGGTCACTGTGAGGGTTTAAAAAGTGGTTATTCAACATGAGGCACGATCCAATTGACATTTTGAATCATTTTTGGTAATGTTTAAAAAAATCAATTTTCGGACGAAAAACGATGACCGCGGAGCTGTCAAACGTTCCCAAAATGGTCAATTCTGATGAAATTTTAACATTTAATGTTTTGACTGCAAATTACTGTTGGATGTGAATTATTACTTTTTCAACTAAAATAAGTGTGTTTAAAGTCATTTCTCTGCCTGAAATTGGTCAAAATTGAAGCTTCTGAGTAAGCAAAACTCTGTAAAAATGGCAATTTTGGTCACTGTGAGGGTTTAAAAAGTGGTTATTCAACATGAGGCACGGTCCAATTGACATTTTGAATCATTTTTGGTAAAGTCCCAAAAATCAATTTTCGGACGAAAAACGATGACCGCGGAGCTGTCGAACGTTCCCAAAATGGTCAATTCTGATGAAATTTTAACATTTAATCTTTTGACTGCAAATTACTGTTGGATGTGAATTATTACTTTTTCAACTAAAATAAGTGTGTTTAAAGTCATTTCTCTGCCTGAAATTGGTCAAAATTGAAGCTTCCGAGTAAGCAAAACTCTGTAAAAATGGCAATTTTGGTCACTGTGAGGGTTTAAAAAGTGGTTATTCAACATGAGGCACGATCCAATTGACATTTTGAGTCATTTTTGGTAAAGTCCCAAAAATCAATTTTCGGACGAAAAACGATGACCGCGGAGCTGTCGAACGTTCCCAAAATGGTCAATTCTGATGAAATTTTAACATTTAATCTTTTGACTGCAAATTACTGTTGGATGTGAATTATTACTTTTTCAACTAAAATAAGTGTGTTTAAAGTCATTTCTCTGCTTGAAATTGGCCAAAATTGAAGCTTCTGATTAAGCAAAACTCTGTAAAAATGGCAATTTTGGTCACTGTGAGGGTTTAAAAAGTGGTTATTCAACATGAGGCACGATCCAATTGACATTTTGAATCATTTTTGGTAAAGTCCAAAAAATCCATTTTCGGACGAAAAACGATGACCGCGGAGCTGTCGAACGTTCCCAAAATGGTCAATTCTGATAAAATTTTAACATTTAATCTTTTGACTGCAAATTACTGTTGGATGTGAATTATTACTTTTTCAACTAAAATAAGTGTGTTTAAAGTAATTTCTCTGCCTGAAATTGGTCAAAATTGAAGCTTCTGAGTAAGCAAAACTCTGTAAAAATGGTTATTTTGGTCACTGTGAGGGTTTAAAAAGTGGTTATTCAACATGAGGCACGATCCAATTGACATTTTGAATCATTTTTGGTAAAGTCCAAAAAATCAATTTTCGGACGAAAAACGATGACCGCGGAGCTGTCGAACGTTCCCAAAATGGTCAATTCTGATGAAATTTTAACATTTAATGTTTTGACTGCAAATTACTGTTGGATGTGAATTATTACTTTTTCAACTAAAATAAGTGTGTTTAAAGTCATTTCTCTGCCTGAAATTGGTCAAAATTGAAGCTTCCGAGTAAGCAAAACTCTGTAAAAATGGCAATTTTGGTGACTGTGAGGGTTTAAAAAGTGGTTATTCAACATGAGGCACGATCCGATTGACATTTTGAATCATTTTTGGTAAAGTCCAAAAAACTCAATTTTCGGACGAAAAACGATGACCGCGGAGCTGTCGAACGTTCCCAAAATGGTCAATTCTGATGAAATTTTAACATTTAATGTTTTGACTGCAAATTACTGTTGGATGTGAATTATTACTTTTTCAACTAAAATAAGTGTGTTTAAAGTAATTGCTCTGCCTGAAATTGGTCAAAATTGAAGATTCTGAGTAAGCAAAACTCTGTAAAAATGGCAATTTTGGTCACTGTGAGGGTTTAAAAAGTGGTTATTCAACATGAGGCACGATCCAATTGACATTTTGAATCATTTTTGGTAAAGTCCAAAAAATCCATTTTCGGACGAAAAACGATGACCGCGGAGCTGTCGAACGTTCCCAAAATGGTCAATTCTGATAAAATTTTAACATTTAATCTTTTGACTGCAAATTACTGTTGGATGTGAATTATTACTTTTTCAACTAAAATAAGTGTGTTTAAAGTAATTTCTCTGCCTGAAATTGGTCAAAATTGAAGCTTCTGAGTAAGCAAAACTCTGTAAAAATGGTTATTTTGGTCACTGTGAGGGTTTAAAAAGTGGTTATTCAACATGAGGCACGATCCAATTGACATTTTGAATCATTTTTGGTAAAGTCCAAAAAATCAATTTTCGGACGAAAAACGATGACCGCGGAGCTGTCGAACGTTCCCAAAATGGTCAATTCTGATGAAATTTTAACATTTAATGTTTTGACTGCAAATTACTGTTGGATGTGAATTATTACTTTTTCAACTAAAATAAGTGTGTTTAAAGTCATTTCTCTGCCTGAAATTGGTCAAAATTGAAGCTTCCGAGTAAGCAAAACTCTGTAAAAATGGCAATTTTGGTGACTGTGAGGGTTTAAAAAGTGGTTATTCAACATGAGGCACGATCCGATTGACATTTTGAATCATTTTTGGTAAAGTCCAAAAAACTCAATTTTCGGACGAAAAACGATGACCGCGGAGCTGTCGAACGTTCCCAAAATGGTCAATTCTGATGAAATTTTAACATTTAATGTTTTGACTGCAAATTACTGTTGGATGTGAATTATTACTTTTTCAACTAAAATAAGTGTGTTTAAAGTAATTGCTCTGCCTGAAATTGGTCAAAATTGAAGATTCTGAGTAAGCAAAACTCTGTAAAAATGGCAATTTTGGTCACTGTGAGGGTTTAAAAAGTGGTTATTCAACATGAGGCATGATCCAATTGACATTTTGAATCATTTTTGGTAAAGTCCAAAAAAATCAATTTTCGGACGAAAAACGATGACCGCGGAGCTGTCGAACGTTCCCAAAATGGTCAATTCTGATGAAATTTTAACATTTAATTTTTGACTGCAAATTACTGTTGGTTGTGAATTATTACTTTTTCAACTAAAATAAGTGTGTTTAAAGTCATTTCTGTGCCTGAAATTGGTCAAAATTGAAGTTTCTGAGTAAGCAAAACTCTGTAAAAATGGCAATTTTGGTCACTGTGAGGGTTTAAAAAGTGGTTATTCAACATGAGGCACGATCCAATTGACATTTTGAATCATTTTTGGTAATGTTTTAAAAAATTAATTTTCGGACGAAAAACGATGACCGCGGAGCTGTCAAACGTTCCCAAAATGGTCAATTCTGATGAAATTTTAACATTTAATGTTTTGACTGCAAATTACTGTTGGATGTGAATTATTACTTTTTCAACTAAAATAAGTGTGTTTAAAGTAATTTCTGTGCCTGAAATTGGTCAAAATTGAAGCTTCTGAGTAAGCAAAACTCTGTAAAAATGGCAATTTTGGTCACTGTGAGGGTTTAAAAAATGGTTATTCAACATGAGGCACGATCCGATTGACATTTTGAATCATTTTTGGTAAAGTCCAAAAAATCCATTTTCGGACGAAAAACGATGACCGCGGAGCTGTCGAACGTTCCCAAAATGGTCAATTCTGATTAAATTTTAACATTTAATCTTTTGACTGCAAATTACTGTTGGATGTGAATTATTACTTTTTCAACTAAAATAAGTGTGTTTAAAGTAATTTCTGTGCCTGAAATTGGTCAAAATTGAAGCTTCTGAGTAAGCAAAACTCTGTAAAAATGGCAATTTTGGTCACTGTGAGGGTTTAAAAAGTGGTTATTCAACATGAGGCACGATCCGATTGACATTTTGAATCATTTTTGGTAAAGTCCAAAAAATCAATTTTCGGACGAAAAACGATGACCGCGGAGCTGTCGAACGTTCCCAAAATGGTCAATTCTGATGAAATTTTAACATTTAATGTTTTGACTGCAAATTACTGTTGGATGTGAATTATTACTTTTTCAACTAAAATAAGTGTGTTTAAAGTAATTGCTCTGCCTGAAATTGGTCAAAATTGAAGCTTCCGAGTAAGCAAAACTCTGTAAAAATGGCAGTTTTGGTCACTGTGAGGGTTTAAAAACTGGTTATTCAACATGAGGCACGATCCAATTGACATTTTGAATCATTTTTGGTAAAGTCCCAAAAATTAATTTTCGGACGTAAAACGATGACCGCGGAGCTGTTGAAAGTTCCCAAAATGGTCAATTCTGAGGAAATTTTAACATTTAATCTTTTGACTGCAAATTACTGTTGGATGTGAATTATTACTTTTTCAACTAAAATAAGTGTGTTTAAAGTCATTTCTCTGCCTGAAATTGGTCAAAATTGAAGCTTCCGAGTAAGCAAAACTCTGTAAAAATGGCAATTTTGGTCACTGTGAGGGTTTAAAAAGTGGTTATTCAACATGAGGCACGATCCAATTGACATTTTGAATCATTTTTGGTAAAGTCCAAAAAATCAATTTTGGGACGAAAAACGATGACCGCGGAGCTGTCGAACGTTCCCAAAATGGTCAATTCTGATAAAATTTTAACATTTAATCTTTTGACTGCAAATTACTGTTGGATGTGAATTATTACTTTTTCAACTAAAATAAGTGTGTTTAAAGTAATTTCTCTGCCTGAAATTGGTCAAAATTGAAGCTTCTGAGTAAGCAAAACTCTGTAAAAATGGTTATTTTGGTCACTGTGAGGGTTTAAAAAGTGGTTATTCAACATGAGGCACGATCCAATTGACATTTTGAATCATTTTTGGTAAAGTCCAAAAAATCAATTTTCGGACGAAAAACGATGACCGCGGAGCTGTCGAACGTTCCCAAAATGGTCAATTCTGATGAAATTTTAACATTTAATCTTTTGACTGCAAATTACTGTTGGATGTGAATTATTACTTTTTCAACTAAAATAAGTGTGTTTAAAGTTATTTCTGTGCCTGAAATTGGTCAAAATTGAAGCTTCTGAGTAAGCAAAACTCTGTAAAAATGGCAATTTTGGTCACTGTGAGGGTTTAAAAAGTGGTTATTCAACATGAGGCACGATCCAATTGACATTTTGAATCATTTTTGGTAAAGTCCAAAAAATCAATTTTCGGACGAAAAACGATGACCGCGGAGCTGTCGAACGTTCCCAAAATGGTCAATTCTGATGAAATTTTAACATTTAATGTTTTGACTGCAAATTACTGTTGGATGTGAATTATTACTTTTTCAACTAAAATAAGTGTGTTTAAAGTCATTTCTCTGCCTGAAATTGGTCAAAATTGAAGCTTCCGAGTAAGCAAAACTCTGTAAAAATGGCAATTTTGGTCACTGTGAGGGTTTAAAAAGTGGTTATTCAACATGAGGCACGATCCAATTGACATTTTGAATCATTTTTGGTAAATTCCCAAAAATCCATTTTCGGACGAAAAACGATGACCGCGGAGCTGTCGAACGTTCCCAAAATGGTCAATTCTGATTAAATTTTAACATTTAATCTTTTGACTGCAAATTACTGTTGGATGTGAATTATTACTTTTTCAACTAAAATAAGTGTGTTTAAAGTAATTTCTGTGCCTGAAATTGGTCAAAATTGAAGCTTCTGAGTAAGCAAAACTCTGTAAAAATGGCAATTTTGGTCACTGTGAGGGTTTAAAAAGTGGTTATTCAACATGAGGCACGATCCGATTGACATTTTGAATCATTTTTGGTAAAGTCCAAAAAATCAATTTTCGGACGAAAAACGATGACCGCGGAGCTGTCGAACGTTCCCAAAATGGTCAATTCTGATGAAATTTTAACATTTAATGTTTTGACTGCAAATTACTGTTGGATGTGAATTATTACTTTTTCAACTAAAATAAGTGTGTTTAAAGTAATTGCTCTGCCTGAAATTGGTCAAAATTGAAGATTCTGAGTAAGCAAAACTCTGTAAAAATGGCAATTTTGGTCACTGTGAGGGTTTAAAAAGTGGTTATTCAACATGAGGCATGATCCAATTGACATTTTGAATCATTTTTGGTAAAGTCCAAAAAATCAATTTTCGGACGAAAAACGATGACCGCGGAGCTGTCGCACGTTCCCAGAATGGTCAATTCTGATGAAATTTTAACATTTAATCTTTTGACTGCAAATTACTGTTGGTTGTGAATTATTACTTTTTCAACTAAAATAAGTGTGTTTAAAGTCATTTCTGTGCCTGAAATTGGTCAAAATTGAAGCTTCTGAGTAAGCAAAACTCTGTAAAAATGGCAATTTTGGTCACTGTGAGGGTTTAAAAAGTGGTTATTCAACATGAGGCACGATCCAATTGACATTTTGAATCATTTTTGGTAATGTTTAAAAAAATCAATTTTCGGACGAAAAACGATGACCGCGGAGCTGTCGAACGTTCCCAAAATGGTCAATTCTGATGAAATTTTAACATTTAATGTTTTGACTGCAAATTACTGTTGGATGTGAATTATTACTTTTTCAACTAAAATAAGTGTGTTTAAAGTCATTTCTCTGCCTGAAATTGGTCAAAATTGAAGCTTCTGAGTAAGCAAAACTCTGTAAAAATGGCAATTTTGGTCACTGTGAGGGTTTAAAAAGTGGTTATTCAACATGAGGCACGATCCAATTGACATTTTGAATCATTTTTGGTAAAGTCCCAAAAATCAATTTTCGGACGAAAAACGATGACCGCGGAGCTGTCGAACGTTCCCAAAATGGTCAATTCTGATGAAATTTTAACATTTAATCTTTTGACTGCAAATTACTGTTGGATGTGAATTATTACTTTTTCAACTAAAATAAGTGTGTTTAAAGTCATTTCTCTGCCTGAAATTGGTCAAAATTGAAGCTTCCGAGTAAGCAAAACTCTGTAAAAATGGCAATTTTGGTCACTGTGAGGGCTTAAAAAGTGGTTATTCAACATGAGGCACGATCCAATTGACATTTTGAATCATTTTTGGTAAAGTCCCAAAAATCAATTTTTGGACGAAAAATGATGACCGCGGAGCTGTCGAACGTTCCCAAAATGGTCAATTCTGATGACATTTTAACATTTAATCTTTTGACTGCAAATTACTGTTGGTTGTGAATTATTACTTTTTCAACTAAAATAAGTGTGTTTAAAGTCAATTCTCTGCCTGAAATTGGTCAAAATTGAAGCTTCCGAGTAAGCAAAACTCTGTAAAAATGGCAGTTTTGGTCACTGTGAGGGTTTAAAAAGTGGTTATTCAACATGAGGCACGATCCAATTGACATTTTGAATCATTTTTGGTAAAGTCCAAAAAATCCATTTTCGGACGAAAAACGATGACCGCGGAGCTGTCGAACGTTCCCAAAATGGTCAATTCTGATGAAATTTTAACATTTAATCTTTTGACTGCAAATTACTGTTGGATGTGAATTATTACTTTTTCAACTAAAATAAGTGTGTTTAAAGTAATTGCTATGCCTGAAATTGGTCAAAATGGAAGCTTCTGAGTAAGCAAAACTCTGTAAAAATGGCAATTTTGGTCACTGTGAGGGTTTAAAAAGTGGTTATTCAACATGAGGCACGATCCAATTGACATTTTGAATCATTTTTGGTAATGTCCAAAAAATCAAGTTTCGGACGAAAAACGATGACCGCGGAGCTGTCGAACGTTCCCAAAATGGTCAATTCTGATGAAATTTTACCATTTAATGTTTTGACTGCAAATTACTGTTGGATGTGAATTATTACTTTTTCAATTAAAATAAGTGTGTTTAAAGTCATTTCTCTGCCTGAAATTGGTCAAAATTGAAGCTTCCGAGTAAGCAAAACTCTGTAAAAATGGCAATTTTGTTCACTGTGAGGGTTTAAAAAGTGGTTATTCAACATGAGGCACGATCCAATTGACATTTTGAATCATTTTTGGTAAAGTCCAAAAAATCAATTTTCGGACGAAAAACGATGACCGCGGAGCTGTCGAACGTTCCCAAAATGGTCAATTCTGATGAAATTTTAACATTTAATGTTTTGACTGCAAATTACTGTTGGATGTGAATTATTACTTTTTCAACTAAAATAAGTGTGTTTAAAGTCATTTCTCTGCCTGAAATTGGTCAAAATTGAAGCTTCCGAGTAAGCAAAACTCTGTAAAAATGGCAATTTTGGTGACTGTGAGGGTTTAAAAAGTGGTTATTCAACATGAGGCACGATCCGATTGACATTTTGAATCATTTTTGGTAAAGTCCAAAAAACTCAATTTTCGGACGAAAAACGATGACCGCGGAGCTGTCGAACGTTCCCAAAATGGTCAATTCTGATGAAATTTTAACATTTAATGTTTTGACTGCAAATTACTGTTGGATGTGAATTATTACTTTTTCAACTAAAATAAGTGTGTTTAAAGTAATTGCTCTGCCTGAAATTGGTCAAAATTGAAGATTCTGAGTAAGCAAAACTCTGTAAAAATGGCAATTTTGGTCACTGTGAGGGTTTAAAAAGTGGTTATTCAACATGAGGCATGATCCAATTGACATTTTGAATCATTTTTGGTAAAGTCCAAAAAAATCAATTTTCGGACGAAAAACGATGACCGCGGAGCTGTCGAACGTTCCCAAAATGGTCAATTCTGATGAAATTTTAACATTTAATCTTTTGACTGCAAATTACTGTTGGTTGTGAATTATTACTTTTTCAACTAAAATAAGTGTGTTTAAAGTCATTTCTGTGCCTGAAATTGGTCAAAATTGAAGTTTCTGAGTAAGCAAAACTCTGTAAAAATGGCAATTTTGGTCACTGTGAGGGTTTAAAAAGTGGTTATTCAACATGAGGCACGATCCAATTGACATTTTGAATCATTTTTGGTAATGTTTTAAAAAATTAATTTTCGGACGAAAAACGATGACCGCGGAGCTGTCAAACGTTCCCAAAATGGTCAATTCTGATGAAATTTTAACATTTAATGTTTTGACTGCAAATTACTGTTGGATGTGAATTATTACTTTTTCAACTAAAATAAGTGTGTTTAAAGTAATTTCTGTGCCTGAAATTGGTCAAAATTGAAGCTTCTGAGTAAGCAAAACTCTGTAAAAATGGCAATTTTGGTCACTGTGAGGGTTTAAAAAGTGGTTATTCAACATGAGGCACGATCCAATTGACATTTTTAATCATTTTTGGTAAAGTCCAAAAAATCCATTTTCGGACGAAAAACGATGACCGCGGAGCTGTCGAACGTTCCCAAAATGGTCAATTCTGATTAAATTTTAACATTTAATCTTTTGCCTGCAAATTACTGTTGGATGTGAATTATTACTTTTTCAACTAAAATAAGTGTGTTTAAAGTAATTTCTGTGCCTGAAATTGGTCAAAATTGAAGCTTCTGAGTAAGCAAAACTCTGTAAAAATGGCAATTTTTGTCACTGTGAGGGTTTAAAAAGTGGTTATTCAACATGAGGCACGATCCGATTGACATTTTGAATCATTTTTGGTAAAGTCCAAAAATTCAATTTTCGGACGAAAAACGATGACCGCGGAGCTGTCGAACGTTCCCAAAATGGTCAATTCTGATGAAATTTTAACATTTAATGTTTTGACTGCAAATTACTGTTGGATGTGAATTATTACTTTTTCAACTAAAATAAGTGTGTTTAAAGTAATTGCTCTGCCTGAAATTGGTCAAAATTGAAGCTTCTGAGTAAGCAAAACTCTGTAAAAATGGCAATTTTGGTCACTGTGAGGGTTTAAAAAGTGGTTATTCAACATGAGGCATGATCCAATTGACATTTTGAATCATTTTTGGTAAAGTCCCAAAAATCAATTTTCGGACGAAAAACGATGACCGCGGAGCTGTCGAACGTTCCCAAAATGGTCAATTCTGATGAAATTTTAACATTTAATGTTTTGACTGCAAATTACTGTTGGATGTGAATTATTACTTTTTCAACTAAAATAAGTGTGTTTAAAGTAATTGCTCTGCCTGAAATTGGTCAAAATTGAAGATTCTGAGTAAGCAAAACTCTGTAAAAATGGCAATTTTGGTCACTGTGAGGGTTTAAAAAGTGGTTATTCAACATGAGGCATGATCCAATTGACATTTTGAATCATTTTTGGTAAAGTCCAAAAAATCAATTTTCGGACGAAAAACGATGACCGCGGAGCTGTCGAACGTTCCCAGAATGGTCAATTCTGATGACATTTTAACATTTAATCTTTTGACTGCAAATTACTGTTGGTTGTGAATTATTACTTTTTCAACTAAAATAAGTGTGTTTAAAGTCATTTCTGTGCCTGAAATTGGTCAAAATTGAAGCTTCTGAGTAAGCAAAACTCTGTAAAAATGGCAATTTTGGTCACTGTGAGGGTTTAAAAAGTGGTTATTCAACATGAGGCACGATCCAATTGACATTTTGAATCATTTTTGGTAATGTTTTAAAAAATCAATTTTCGGACGAAAAACGATGACCGCGGAGCTGTCGAACGTTCCCAAAATGGTCAATTCTGATGAAATTTTAACATTTAATGTTTTGACTGCAAATTACTGTTGGATGTGAATTATTACTTTTTCAACTAAAATAAGTGTGTTTAAAGTCATTTCTGTGCCTGAAATTGGTCAAAATTGAAGCTTCTGAGTAAGCAAAACTCTGTAAAAATGGCAATTTTGGTCACTGTGAGGGTTTAAAAAGTGGTTATTCAACATGAGGCACGATCCAATTGACATTTTGAATAATTTTTGGTAAAGTCCAAAAAATCAATTTTCGGACGAAAAACGATGACCGCGGAGCTGTCGAACGTTCCCAAAATGGTCAATTCTGATGAAATTTTAACATTTAATGTTTTGACTGCAAATTACTGTTGGATGTGAATTATTACTTTTTCAACTAAAATAAGTGTGTTTAAAGTCATTTCTCTGCCTGAAATTGGTCAAAATTGAAGCTTCCGAGTAAGCAAAACTCTGTAAAAATGGCAATTTTGGTCACTGTGAGGGTTTAAAAAGTGGTTATTCAACATGAGGCACGATCCAATTGACATTTTGAATCATTTTTGGTAAAGTCCCAAAAATCAAGTTTTGGACGAAAAACGATG
The DNA here is from genome assembly GCF_964261635.1 of Lissotriton helveticus. Classification (NCBI taxonomy): domain Eukaryota; kingdom Metazoa; phylum Chordata; class Amphibia; order Caudata; family Salamandridae; genus Lissotriton; species Lissotriton helveticus. The sequence continues at coordinate 1,160,512,921 of NC_136069.1, read as the reverse complement.
ACCGCGGAGCTGTCGAACGTTCCCAAAATGGTCAATTCTGATGAAATTTTAACATTTAATCTTTTGACTGCAAATTACTGTTGGTTGTGAATTATTACTTTTTCAACTAAAATAAGTGTGTTTAAAGTCAATTCTCTGCCTGAAATTGGTCAAAATTGAAGCTTCCGAGTAAGCAAAACTCTGTAAAAATGGCAGTTTTGGTCACTGCGAGGGTTTAAAAAGTGGTTATTCAACATGAGGCACGATCCAATTGACATTTTGAATCATTTTTGGTAAATTCCAAAAAATCCATTTTCGGACGAAAAACGATGACCGCGGAGCTGTCGAACGTTCCCAAAATGGTCAATTCTGATTACATTTTAACATTTAATCTTTTGACTGCAAATTACTGTTGGATGTGAATTATTACTTTTTCAACTAAAATAAGTGTGTTTAAAGTAATTTCTGTGCCTGAAATTGGTCAAAATTGAAGCTTCTGAGTAAGCAAAACTCTGTAAAAATGGCAATTTTGGTCACTGTGAGGGTTTAAAAAGTGGTTATTCAACATGAGGCACGATCCGATTGACATTTTGAATCATTTTTGGTAAAGTCCAAAAAACTCAATTTTCGGACGAAAAACGATGACCGCGGAGCTGTCGAACGTTCCCAAAATGGTCAATTCTGATGAAATTTTAACATTTAATGTTTTGACTGCAAATTACTGTTGGATGTGAATTATTACTTTTTCAACTAAAATAAGTGTGTTTAAAGTAATTTCTCTGCCTGAAATTGGTCAAAATTGAAGCTTCTGAGTAAGCAAAACTCTGTAAAAATGGTTATTTTGGTCACTGTGAGGGTTTAAAAAGTGGTTATTCAACATGAGGCACGATCCAATTGACATTTTGAATCATTTTTGGTAAAGTCCAAAAAATCAATTTTCGGACGAAAAACGATGACCGCGGAGCTGTCGAACGTTCCCAAAATGGTCAATTCTGATGAAATTTTAACATTTAATCTTTTGACTGCAAATTACTGTTGGATGTGAATTATTACTTTTTCAACTAAAATAAGTGTGTTTAAAGTTATTTCTGTGCCTGAAATTGGTCAAAATTGAAGCTTCTGAGTGAGCAAAACTCTGTAAAAATGGCAATTTTGGTCACTGTGAGGGTTTAAAAAGTGGTTATTCAACATGAGGCACGATCCAATTGACATTTTGAATCATTTTTGGTAAAGTCCAAAAAATCAATTTTCGGACGAAAAACGATGACCGCGGAGCTGTCGAACGTTCCCAAAATGGTCAATTCTGATGAAATTTTAACATTTAATGTTTTGACTGCAAATTACTGTTGGATGTGAATTATTACTTTTTCAACTAAAATAAGTGTGTTTAAAGTCATTTCTCTGCCTGAAATTGGTCAAAATTGAAGCTTCCGAGTAAGCAAAACTCTGTAAAAATGGCAATTTTGGTCACTGTGAGGGTTTAAAAAGTGGTTATTCAACATGAGGCACGATCCAATTGACATTTTGAATCATTTTTGGTAAATTCCAAAAAATCCATTTTCGGACGAAAAACGATGACCGCGGAGCTGTCGAACGTTCCCAAAATGGTCAATTCTGATTAAATTTTAACATTTAATCTTTTGACTGCAAATTACTGTTGGATGTGAATTATTACTTTTTCAACTAAAATAAGTGTGTTTAAAGTAATTTCTGTGCCTGAAATTGGTCAAAATTGAAGCTTCTGAGTAAGCAAAACTCTGTAAAAATGGCAATTTTGGTCACTGTGAGGGTTTAAAAAGTGGTTATTCAACATGAGGCACGATCCGATTGACATTTTGAATCATTTTTGGTAAAGTCCAAAAAATCAATTTTCGGACGAAAAACGATGACCGCGGAGCTGTCGAACGTTCCCAAAATGGTCAATTCTGATGAAATTTTAACATTTAATGTTTTGACTGCAAATTACTGTTGGATGTGAATTATTACTTTTTCAACTAAAATAAGTGTGTTTAAAGTAATTGCTCTGCCTGAAATTGGTCAAAATTGAAGATTCTGAGTAAGCAAAACTCTGTAAAAATGGCAATTTTGGTCACTGTGAGGGTTTAAAAAGTGGTTATTCAACATGAGGCATGATCCAATTGACATTTTGAATCATTTTTGGTAAAGTCCAAAAAATCAATTTTCGGACGAAAAACGATGACCGCGGAGCTGTCGCACGTTCCCAGAATGGTCAATTCTGATGAAATTTTAACATTTAATCTTTTGACTGCAAATTACTGTTGGTTGTGAATTATTACTTTTTCAACTAAAATAAGTGTGTTTAAAGTCATTTCTGTGCCTGAAATTGGTCAAAATTGAAGCTTCTGAGTAAGCAAAACTCTGTAAAAATGGCAATTTTGGTCACTGTGAGGGTTTAAAAAGTGGTTATTCAACATGAGGCACGATCCAATTGACATTTTGAATCATTTTTGGTAATGTTTACAAAAATCAATTTTCGGACGAAAAACGATGACCTCGGAGCTGTCGAACGTTCCCAAAATGGTCAATTCTGATGAAATTTTAACATTTAATGTTTTGACTGCAAATTACTGTTGGATGTGAATTATTACTTTTTCAACTAAAATAAGTGTGTTTAAAGTCATTTCTCTGCCTGAAATTGGTCAAAATTGAAGCTTCTGAGTAAGCAAAACTCTGTAAAAATGGCAATTTTGGTCACTGTGAGGGTTTAAAAAGTGGTTATTCAACATGAGGCACGATCCAATTGACATTTTGAATCATTTTTGGTAAAGTCCCAAAAATCAATTTTCGGACGAAAAACGATGACCGCGGAGCTGTCGAACGTTCCCAAAATGGTCAATTCTGATGAAATTTTAACATTTAATCTTTTGACTGCAAATTACTGTTGGATGTGAATTATTACTTTTTCAACTAAAATAAGTGTGTTTAAAGTCATTTCTCTGCCTGAAATTGGTCAAAATTGAAGCTTCCGAGTAAGCAAAACTCTGTAAAAATGGCAATTTTGGTCACTGTGAGGGCTTAAAAAGTGGTTATTCAACATGAGGCACGATCCAATTGACATTTTGAATCATTTTTGGTAAAGTCCCAAAAATCAATTTTTGGACGAAAAATGATGACCGCGGAGCTGTCGAACGTTCCCAAAATGGTCAATTCTGATGACATTTTAACATTTAATCTTTTGACTGCAAATTACTGTTGGTTGTGAATTATTACTTTTTCAACTAAAATAAGTGTGTTTAAAGTCAATTCTCTGCCTGAAATTGGTCAAAATTGAAGCTTCCGAGTAAGCAAAACTCTGTAAAAATGGCAGTTTTGGTCACTGTGAGGGTTTAAAAAGTGGTTATTCAACATGAGGCACGATCCAATTGACATTTTGAATCATTTTTGGTAAAGTCCAAAAAATCCATTTTCGGACGAAAAACGATGACCGCGGAGCTGTCGAACGTTCCCAAAATGGTCAATTCTGATGAAATTTTAACATTTAATCTTTTGACTGCAAATTACTGTTGGATGTGAATTATTACTTTTTCAACTAAAATAAGTGTGTTTAAAGTCATTTCTGTGCCTGAAATTGGTCAAAATTGAAGCTTCTGAGTAAGCAAAACTCTGTAAAAATGGCAATTTTGGTCACTGTGAGGGTTTAAAAAGTGGTTATTCAACATGAGGCACGATCCAATTGACATTTTGAATCATTTTTGGTAATGTCCAAAAAATCAATTTTCGGACGAAAAACGATGACCGCGGAGCTGTCGAACGTTCCCAAAATGGTCAATTCTGATGAAATTTTACCATTTAATGTTTTGACTGCAAATTACTGTTGGATGTGAATTATTACTTTTTCAATTAAAATAAGTGTGTTTAAAGTCATTTCTCTGCCTGAAATTGGTCAAAATTGAAGCTTCCGAGTAAGCAAAACTCTGTAAAAATGGCAATTTTGTTCACTGTGAGGGTTTAAAAAGTGGTTATTCAACATGAGGCACGATCCAATTGACATTTTGAATCATTTTTGGTAAAGTCCAAAAAATCAATTTTCGGACGAAAAACGATGACCGCGGAGCTGTCGAACGTTCCCAAAATGGTCAATTCTGATGAAATTTTAACATTTAATGTTTTGACTGCAAATTACTGTTGGATGTGAATTATTACTTTTTCAACTAAAATAAGTGTGTTTAAAGTCATTTCTCTGCCTGAAATTGGTCAAAATTGAAGCTTCCGAGTAAGCAAAACTCTGTAAAAATGGCAATTTTGGTGACTGTGAGGGTTTAAAAAGTGGTTATTCAACATGAGGCACGATCCGATTGACATTTTGAATCATTTTTGGTAAAGTCCAAAAAACTCAATTTTCGGACGAAAAACGATGACCGCGGAGCTGTCGAACGTTCCCAAAATGGTCAATTCTGATGAAATTTTAACATTTAATGTTTTGACTGCAAATTACTGTTGGATGTGAATTATTACTTTTTCAACTAAAATAAGTGTGTTTAAAGTAATTGCTCTGCCTGAAATTGGTCAAAATTGAAGATTCTGAGTAAGCAAAACTCTGTAAAAATGGCAATTTTGGTCACTGTGAGGGTTTAAAAAGTGGTTATTCAACATGAGGCATGATCCAATTGACATTTTGAATCATTTTTGGTAAAGTCCAAAAAAATCAATTTTCGGACGAAAAACGATGACCGCGGAGCTGTCGAACGTTCCCAAAATGGTCAATTCTGATGAAATTTTAACATTTAATCTTTTGACTGCAAATTACTGTTGGTTGTGAATTATTACTTTTTCAACTAAAATAAGTGTGTTTAAAGTCATTTCTGTGCCTGAAATTGGTCAAAATTGAAGTTTCTGAGTAAGCAAAACTCTGTAAAAATGGCAATTTTGGTCACTGTGAGGGTTTAAAAAGTGGTTATTCAACATGAGGCACGATCCAATTGACATTTTGAATCATTTTTGGTAATGTTTTAAAAAATTAATTTTCGGACGAAAAACGATGACCGCGGAGCTGTCAAACGTTCCCAAAATGGTCAATTCTGATGAAATTTTAACATTTAATGTTTTGACTGCAAATTACTGTTGGATGTGAATTATTACTTTTTCAACTAAAATAAGTGTGTTTAAAGTAATTTCTGTGCCTGAAATTGGTCAAAATTGAAGCTTCTGAGTAAGCAAAACTCTGTAAAAATGGCAATTTTGGTCACTGTGAGGGTTTAAAAAGTGGTTATTCAACATGAGGCACGATCCAATTGACATTTTTAATCATTTTTGGTAAAGTCCAAAAAATCCATTTTCGGACGAAAAACGATGACCGCGGAGCTGTCGAACGTTCCCAAAATGGTCAATTCTGATTAAATTTTAACATTTAATCTTTTGCCTGCAAATTACTGTTGGATGTGAATTATTACTTTTTCAACTAAAATAAGTGTGTTTAAAGTAATTTCTGTGCCTGAAATTGGTCAAAATTGAAGCTTCTGAGTAAGCAAAACTCTGTAAAAATGGCAATTTTTGTCACTGTGAGGGTTTAAAAAGTGGTTATTCAACATGAGGCACGATCCGATTGACATTTTGAATCATTTTTGGTAAAGTCCAAAAATTCAATTTTCGGACGAAAAACGATGACCGCGGAGCTGTCGAACGTTCCCAAAATGGTCAATTCTGATGAAATTTTAACATTTAATGTTTTGACTGCAAATTACTGTTGGATGTGAATTATTACTTTTTCAACTAAAATAAGTGTGTTTAAAGTAATTGCTCTGCCTGAAATTGGTCAAAATTGAAGCTTCTGAGTAAGCAAAACTCTGTAAAAATGGCAATTTTGGTCACTGTGAGGGTTTAAAAAGTGGTTATTCAACATGAGGCATGATCCAATTGACATTTTGAATCATTTTTGGTAAAGTCCCAAAAATCAATTTTCGGACGAAAAACGATGACCGCGGAGCTGTCGAACGTTCCCAAAATGGTCAATTCTGATGAAATTTTAACATTTAATGTTTTGACTGCAAATTACTGTTGGATGTGAATTATTACTTTTTCAACTAAAATAAGTGTGTTTAAAGTAATTGCTCTGCCTGAAATTGGTCAAAATTGAAGATTCTGAGTAAGCAAAACTCTGTAAAAATGGCAATTTTGGTCACTGTGAGGGTTTAAAAAGTGGTTATTCAACATGAGGCATGATCCAATTGACATTTTGAATCATTTTTGGTAAAGTCCAAAAAATCAATTTTCGGACGAAAAACGATGACCGCGGAGCTGTCGAACGTTCCCAGAATGGTCAATTCTGATGACATTTTAACATTTAATCTTTTGACTGCAAATTACTGTTGGTTGTGAATTATTACTTTTTCAACTAAAATAAGTGTGTTTAAAGTCATTTCTGTGCCTGAAATTGGTCAAAATTGAAGCTTCTGAGTAAGCAAAACTCTGTAAAAATGGCAATTTTGGTCACTGTGAGGGTTTAAAAAGTGGTTATTCAACATGAGGCACGATCCAATTGACATTTTGAATCATTTTTGGTAATGTTTTAAAAAATCAATTTTCGGACGAAAAACGATGACCGCGGAGCTGTCGAACGTTCCCAAAATGGTCAATTCTGATGAAATTTTAACATTTAATGTTTTGACTGCAAATTACTGTTGGATGTGAATTATTACTTTTTCAACTAAAATAAGTGTGTTTAAAGTCATTTCTGTGCCTGAAATTGGTCAAAATTGAAGCTTCTGAGTAAGCAAAACTCTGTAAAAATGGCAATTTTGGTCACTGTGAGGGTTTAAAAAGTGGTTATTCAACATGAGGCACGATCCAATTGACATTTTGAATCATTTTTGGTAAAGTCCAAAAAATCAATTTTCGGACGAAAAACGATGACCGCGGAGCTGTCGAACGTTCCCAAAATGGTCAATTCTGATGAAATTTTAACATTTAATGTTTTGACTGCAAATTACTGTTGGATGTGAATTATTACTTTTTCAACTAAAATAAGTGTGTTTAAAGTCATTTCTCTGCCTGAAATTGGTCAAAATTGAAGCTTCCGAGTAAGCAAAACTCTGTAAAAATGGCAATTTTGGTCACTGTGAGGGTTTAAAAAGTGGTTATTCAACATGAGGCACGATCCAATTGACATTTTGAATCATTTTTGGTAAAGTCCCAAAAATCAAGTTTTGGACGAAAAACGATGACCGCGGAGCTGTCGAACGTTCCCAAAATGGTCAATTCTGATGACATTTTAACATTTAATCTTTTGACTGCAAATTACTGTTGGTTGTGAATTATTACTTTTTCAACTAAAATAAGTGTGTTTAAAGTCAATTCTCTGCCTGAAATTGGTCAAAATTGAAGCTTCCGAGTAAGCAAAACTCTGTAAAAATGGCAGTTTTGGTCACTGCGAGGGTTTAAAAAGTGGTTATTCAACATGAGGCACGATCCAATTGACATTTTGAATCATTTTTGGTAAATTCCAAAAAATCCATTTTCGGACGAAAAACGATGACCGCGGAGCTGTCGAACGTTCCCAAAATGGTCAATTCTGATTACATTTTAACATTTAATCTTTTGACTGCAAATTACTGTTGGATGTGAATTATTACTTTTTCAACTAAAATAAGTGTGTTTAAAGTAATTTCTGTGCCTGAAATTGGTCAAAATTGAAGCTTCTGAGTAAGCAAAACTCTGTAAAAATGGCAATTTTGGTCACTGTGAGGGTTTAAAAAGTGGTTATTCAACATGAGGCACGATCCGATTGACATTTTGAATCATTTTTGGTAAAGTCCAAAAAACTCAATTTTCGGACGAAAAACGATGACCGCGGAGCTGTCGAACGTTCCCAAAATGGTCAATTCTGATGAAATTTTAACATTTAATGTTTTGACTGCAAATTACTGTTGGATGTGAATTATTACTTTTTCAACTAAAATAAGTGTGTTTAAAGTAATTGCTCTGCCTGAAATTGGTCAAAATTGAAGATTCTGAGTAAGCAAAACTCTGTAAAAATGGCAATTTTGGTCACTGTGAGGGTTTAAAAAGTGGTTATTCAACATGAGGCATGATCCAATTGACATTTTGAATCATTTTTGGTAAAGTCCAAAAAAATCAATTTTCGGACGAAAAACGATGACCGCGGAGCTGTCATACGTTCCCAAAATGGTCAATTCTGATGAAATTTTAACATTTAATCTTTTGACTGCAAATTACTGTTGGTTGTGAATTATTACTTTTTCAACTAAAATAAGTGTGTTTAAAGTCATTTCTGTGCCTGAAATTGGTCAAAATTGAAGTTTCTGAGTAAGCAAAACTCTGTAAAAATGGCAATTTTGGTCACTGTGAGGGTTTAAAAAGTGGTTATTCAACATGAGGCACGATCCAATTGACATTTTGAATCATTTTTGGTAATGTTTAAAAAAATCAATTTTCGGACGAAAAACGATGACCGCGGAGCTGTCAAACGTTCCCAAAATGGTCAATTCTGATGAAATTTTAACATTTAATGTTTTGACTGCAAATTACTGTTGGATGTGAATTATTACTTTTTCAACTAAAATAAGTGTGTTTAAAGTCATTTCTCTGCCTGAAATTGGTCAAAATTGAAGCTTCTGAGTAAGCAAAACTCTGTAAAAATGGCAATTTTGGTCACTGTGAGGGTTTAAAAAGTGGTTATTCAACATGAGGCACGGTCCAATTGACATTTTGAATCATTTTTGGTAAAGTCCCAAAAATCAATTTTCGGACGAAAAACGATGACCGCGGAGCTGTCGAACGTTCCCAAAATGGTCAATTCTGATGAAATTTTAACATTTAATCTTTTGACTGCAAATTACTGTTGGATGTGAATTATTACTTTTTCAACTAAAATAAGTGTGTTTAAAGTCATTTCTCTGCTTGAAATTGGCCAAAATTGAAGCTTCTGATTAAGCAAAACTCTGTAAAAATGGCAATTTTGGTCACTGTGAGGGTTTAAAAAGTGGTTATTCAACATGAGGCACGATCCAATTGACATTTTGAATCATTTTTGGTAAAGTCCAAAAAATCAATTTTCCGACGAAAAACGATGACCGCGGAGCTGTCGAACGTTCCCAAAATGGTCAATTCTGATGAAATTTTAACATTTAATCTTTTGACTGCAAATTACTGTTGGATGTGAATTATTACTTTTTCAACTAAAATAAGTGTGTTTAAAGTAATTTCTGTGCCTGAAATTGGTCAAAATTGAAGCTTCTGAGTAAGCAAAACTCTGTAAAAATGGCAATTTTGGTCACTGTGAGGGTTTAAAAAGTGGTTATTCAACATGAGGCACGATCCAATTGACATTTTGAATCATTTTTGGTAAAGTCCAAAAAATCAATTTTCGGACGAAAAACGATGACCGCGGAGCTGTCGAACGTTCCCAAAATGGTCAATTCTGATTAAATTTTAACATTTAATCTTTTGACTGCAAATTACTGTTGGATGTGAATTATTACTTTTTCAACTAAAATAAGTGTGTTTAAAGTAATTTCTGTGCCTGAAATTGGTCAAAATTGAAGCTTCTCAGTAAGCAAAACTCTGTAAAAATGGCAATATTGGTCACTGTGAGGGTTTAAAAAGTGGTTATTCAACATGAGGCACGATCCAATTGACATTTTGAATCATTTTTGGTAAAGTCCAAAAAATCAATTTTCGGACGAAAAACGATGACCGCGGAGCTGTCGAACGTTCCCAAAATGGTCAATTCTGATGAAATTTTAACAAGTTATCTTTTGACTGCAAATTACTGTTGGATGTGAATTATTACTTTTTCAACTAAAATAAGTGTGTTTAAAGTCATTTCTCTGCCTGAAATTGGTCAAAATTGAAGCTTCCGAGTAAGCAAAACTCTGTAAAAATGGCAATTTTGGTCACTGTGAGGGTTTAAAAAGTGGTTATTCAACATGAGGCACGATCCAATTGACATTTTGAATCATTTTTGGTAAAGTCCCAAAAATCAAGTTTTGGACGAAAAACGATGACCGCGGAGCTGTCGAACGTTCCCAAAATGGTCAATTCTGATGAAATTTTAACATTTAATCTTTTGACTGCAAATTACTGTTGGTTGTGAATTATTACTTTTTCAACTAAAATAAGTGTGTTTAAAGTCAATTCTCTGCCTGAAATTGGTCAAAATTGAAGCTTCCGAGTAAGCAAAACTCTGTAAAAATGGCAGTTTTGGTCACTGTGAGGGTTTAAAAAGTGGTTATTCAACATGAGGCACGATCCAATTGACATTTTGAATCATTTTTGGTAAATTCCAAAAAATCCATTTTCGGACGAAAAACGATGACCGCGGAGCTGTCGAACGTTCCCAAAATGGTCAATTCTGATTACATTTTAACATTTAATCTTTTGACTGCAAATTACTGTTGGATGTGAATTATTACTTTTTCAACTAAAATAAGTGTGTTTAAAGTAATTTCTGTGCCTGAAATTGGTCAAAATTGAAGCTTCTGAGTAAGCAAAACTCTGTAAAAATGGCAATTTTGGTCACTGTGAGGGTTTAAAAAGTGGTTATTCAACATGAGGCACGATCCGATTGACATTTTGAATCATTTTTGGTAAAGTCCAAAAAATCAATTTTCGGACGAAAAACGATGACCGCGGAGCTGTCGAACGTTCCCAAAATGGTCAATTCTGATGAAATTTTAACATTTAATGTTTTGACTGCAAATTACTGTTGGATGTGAATTATTACTTTTTCAACTAAAATAAGTGTGTTTAAAGTAATTGCTCTGCCTGAAATTGGTCAAAATTGAAGATTCTGAGTAAGCAAAACTCTGTAAAAATGGCAATTTTGGTCACTGTGAGGGTTTAAAAAGTGGTTATTCAACATGAGGCATGATCCAATTGACATTTTGAATCATTTTTGGTAAAGTCCAAAAAAATCAATTTTCGGACGAAAAACGATGACCGCGGAGCTGTCATACGTTCCCAAAATGGTAAATTCTGATGAAATTTTAACATTTAATCTTTTGACTGCAAATTACTGTTGGTTGTGAATTATTACTTTTTCAACTAAAATAAGTGTGTTTAAAGTCATTTCTGTGCCTGAAATTGGTCAAAATTGAAGTTTCTGAGTAAGCAAAACTCTGTAAAAATGGCAATTTTGGTCACTGTGAGGGTTTAAAAAGTGGTTATTCAACATGAGGCACGATCCAATTGACATTTTGAATCATTTTTGGTAATGTTTAAAAAAATCAATTTTCGGACGAAAAACGATGACCGCGGAGCTGTCAAACGTTCCCAAAATGGTCAATTCTGATGAAATTTTAACATTTAATGTTTTGACTGCAAATTACTGTTGGATGTGAATTATTACTTTTTCAACTAAAATAAGTGTGTTTAAAGTCATTTCTCTGCCTGAAATTGGTCAAAATTGAAGCTTCTGAGTAAGCAAAACTCTGTAAAAATGGCAATTTTGGTCACTGTGAGGGTTTAAAAAGTGGTTATTCAACATGAGGCACGGTCCAATTGACATTTTGAATCATTTTTGGTAAAGTCCCAAAAATCAATTTTCGGACGAAAAACGATGACCGCGGAGCTGTCGAACGTTCCCAAAATGGTCAATTCTGATGAAATTTTAACATTTAATCTTTTGACTGCAAATTACTGTTGGATGTGAATTATTACTTTTTCAACTAAAATAAGTGTGTTTAAAGTCATTTCTCTGCCTGAAATTGGTCAAAATTGAAGCTTCCGAGTAAGCAAAACTCTGTAAAAATGGCAATTTTGGTCACTGTGAGGGTTTAAAAAGTGGTTATTCAACATGAGGCACGATCCAATTGACATTTTGAGTCATTTTTGGTAAAGTCCCAAAAATCAATTTTCGGACGAAAAACGATGACCGCGGAGCTGTCGAACGTTCCCAAAATGGTCAATTCTGATGAAATTTTAACATTTAATCTTTTGACTGCAAATTACTGTTGGATGTGAATTATTACTTTTTCAACTAAAATAAATGTGTTTAAAGTCATTTCTCTGCTTGAAATTGGTCAAAATTGAAGCTTCTGAGTAAGCAAAACTCTGTAAAAATGGCAATTTTGGTCACTGTGAGGGTTTAAAAAGTGGTTATTCAACATGAGGCACGATCCAATTGACATTTTGAATCATTTTTGGTAAAGTCCAAAAAATCAATTTATGGACGAAAAACGATGACCGCGGAGCTGTCGAACGTTCCCAAAATGGTCAATTCTGATGAAATTTTAACATTTAATCTTTTGACTGCAAATTACTGTTGGATGTGAATTATTACTTTTTCAACTAAAATAAGTGTGTTTAAAGTCATTTCTCTGCTTGAAATTGGCCAAAATTGAAGCTTCTGATTAAGCAAAACTCTGTAAAAATGGCAATTTTGGTCACTGTGAGGGTTTAAAAAGTGGTTATTCAACATGAGGCACGATCCAATTGACATTTTGAATCATTTTTGGTAAAGTCCAAAAAATCAATTTTCCGACGAAAAACGATGACCGCGGAGCTGTCGAACGTTCCCAAAATGGTCAATTCTGATGAAATTTTAACATTTAATCTTTTGACTGCAAATTACTGTTGGATGTGAATTATTACTTTTTCAACTAAAATAAGTGTGTTTAAAGTAATTGCTCTGCCTGAAATTGGTCAAAATTGAAGCTTCCGAGTAAGCAAAACTCTGTAAAAATGGCAGTTTTGGTCACTGTGAGGGTTTAAAAACTGGTTATTCAACATGAGGCACGATCCAATTGACATTTTGAATCATTTTTGGTAAAGTCCAAAAAATTAATTTTCGGACGTAAAACGATGACCGCGGAGCTGTTGAAAGTTCCCAAAATGGTCAATTCTGAGGAAATTTTAACATTTAATCTTTTGACTGCAAATTACTGTTGGATGTGAATTATTACTTTTTCAACTAAAATAAGTGTGTTTAAAGTCATTTCTCTGCCTGAAATTGGTCAAAATTGAAGCTTCCGAGTAAGCAAAACTCTGTAAAAATGGCAATTTTGGTCACTGTGAGGGCTTAAAAAGTGGTTATTCAACATGAGGCACGATCCAATTGACATTTTGAATCATTTTTGGTAAAGTCCCAAAAATCAATTTTTGGACGAAAAATGATGACCGCGGAGCTGTCGAACGTTCCCAAAATGGTCAATTCTGATGACATTTTAACATTTAATCTTTTGACTGCAAATTACTGTTGGTTGTGAATTATTACTTTTTCAACTAAAATAAGTGTGTTTAAAGTCAATTCTCTGCCTGAAATTGGTCAAAATTGAAGCTTCCGAGTAAGCAAAACTCTGTAAAAATGGCAGTTTTGGTCACTGTGAGGGTTTAAAAAGTGGTTATTCAACATGAGGCACGATCCAATTGACATTTTGAATCATTTTTGGTAAAGTCCAAAAAATCAATTTTCGGACGAAAAACGATGACCGCGGAGCTGTCGAACGTTCCCAAAATGGTCAATTCTGATGAAATTTTAACATTTAATGTTTTGACTGCAAATTACTGTTGGATGTGAATTATTACTTTTTCAACTAAAATAAGTGTGTTTAAAGTTATTTCTGTGCCTGAAATTGGTCAAAATTGAAGCTTCCGAGTAAGCAAAACTCTGTAAAAATGGCAATTTTGGTCACTGTGAGGGTTTAAAAAGTGGTTATTCAACATGAGGCACGATCCAATTGACATTTTGAATCATTTTTGGTAAAGTCCAAAAAATCAATTTTCGGACGAAAAACGATGACCGCGGAGCTGTCGAACGTTCCCAAAATGGTCAATTCTGATGAAATTTTAACATTTAATGTTTTGACTGCAAATTACTGTTGGATGTGAATTATTACTTTTTCAACTAAAATAAGTGTGTTTAAAGTCATTTCTCTGCCTGAAATTGGTCAAAATTGAAGCTTCCGAGTAAGCAAAACTCTGTAAAAATGGCAATTTTGGTCACTGTGAGGGTTTAAAAAGTGGTTATTCAACATGAGGCACGATCCAATTGACATTTTGAATCATTTTTGGTAAATTCCCAAAAATCCATTTTCGGACGAAAAACGATGACCGCGGAGCTGTCGAACGTTCCCAAAATGGTCAATTCTGATAAAATTTTAACATTTAATCTTTTGACTGCAAATTACTGTTGGATGTGAATTATTACTTTTTCAACTAAAATAAGTGTGTTTAAAGTAATTTCTCTGCCTGAAATTGGTCAAAATTGAAGCTTCTGAGTAAGCAAAACTCTGTAAAAATGGTTATTTTGGTCACTGTGAGGGTTTAAAAAGTGGTTATTCAACATGAGGCACGATCCAATTGACATTTTGAATCATTTTTGGTAAAGTCCAAAAAATCAATTTTCGGACGAAAAACGATGACCGCGGAGCTGTCGAACGTTCCCAAAATGGTCAATTCTGATGAAATTTTAACATTTAATCTTTTGACTGCAAATTACTGTTGGATGTGAATTATTACTTTTTCAACTAAAATAAGTGTGTTTAAAGTCATTTCTCTGCCTGAAATTGGTCAAAATTGAAGCTTCTGAGTAAGCAAAACTCTGTAAAAATGGCAATTTTGGTCACTGTGAGGGTTTAAAAAGTGGTTATTCAACATGAGGCACGATCCAATTGACATTTTGAATCATTTTTGGTAAAGTCCCAAAAATCAATTTCGGACGAAAAACGATGACCGCCGAGCTGTCGAATGTTCCCAAAATGGTCAATTCTGATGCAATTTTAACATTTAATCTTTTGACTGCAAATTTCTGTTGGATGTGAATTATTACTTTTTCAACTAAAATAAGTGTGTTTAAGGTCATTTCTCTGCCTGAAATTGGTCAAAATTGAAGCTTCCGAGTAAGCAAAACTCTGTAAAAATTGGCAATTTTGGTCACTGTGAGGTTTTAAAAAGTGGTTATTCAACATGAGGCTCGATCCAATTGACATTTTGAATCATTTTTGGTAAAGTCCCAAAAATCAATTTTCGGACGAAAAACGATGACCGCGAAGCTGTCGAACTGTGGAAAAGTAAATTTTGCCATGTTCTGTGTCCCTACGCCTCATCCATCATATGTTATGTATGCATGACCAATATGCATATGTTATTCCCCATTTCTGATTAAAGACGCAATTACAGTTGTGTCCACCTCTGGTATGCTATTTTCCAGTCCTCGTGAATACTACGAATATCGGGCCTATGTAAGTAATGTTGCCACGTTTCTCAGTGTGCACGTTATTCAATTATAAAGTCCCCGTTTCTAGGCCTCAAAAGGGCCCGGACCACAGATTCAGCTCCTGTCTCCTGAAAGCCTCGCTGAGGAGCGATACAGCCCCCACCTGTATCCTCGACCCTTCACTTACTTCCTGCCTCGCAGTGCCCGGTGCAGCCCGGCTCTGCCTCTGAGTCTGCCAAAAGTATGTTATAGTTCCTGCTATCAGTTCAGTCCTCCTCTTCTGCATTCCTAAGCTACTGAACTGCATCAATAGTTTCCGTCATTGTCTAGCCTTCTCGGCTCCACGTTAGAGAAATACTGTATTTAATGGTCATTTAATATTCTTCACGTACTACATGTAGAATAATGCATGGTCCAGTCTTAGAGTCAAGTTAGCCTTTCCCCTCATGACTTCTAGTTTATATCAACATGTTCCCTAAACATTAGATACCAGATAGGGTTTAGGTACATGTCGCTCCGACCCTCCAGACTCTAGTCTCTGCTCCTAGCACAGAGTTCGTAGCCCCCAACTTCTCCTAGTAACACGTCATTGCCAGTTTTCGCGCACCATTAGGTTAGAGGTCCCGGCTCCTTAGGTAGCCCCCTCCTATGTTTCCGCCCATTCATGACATATTCTGTTACGTTTGCATCACATGTCTATGTAAACTCCCAGTTACACCCACTTTTACTGTTATCTCTCGCGACTGTTACATGTCACGCCTTCTACTCCACCCACTGTTACGCCTACTGCAATGTAATGCTATGTGTTTGCGCTATGTATATATACATCAATGTTATGTTATTGAATGTTAGCGCGCTCATCCCAGACCAAGCCCCAGCAGCTGCTGGGCATCTTTTTCCCCTACTGGGTCCCAGTTGTCCTGCTGGGCCCTGTCGTTCTGCTCATCCTATGCAGGTTGTCCTGATCCTGTCCTTATGCTGTAATAAACCTGCAGAAACTCCTACTACCTCGAATCTTGACTCTTATTTATTGAGCTATCTGTTATTTATTCATTCATGCACTCAAAAATAGGGTATTATTTATTTATTTACCACATAATGGCGCCCGAATAGGGACTTGCCCTTTCCCCACGCGTCGGTGAAGCCACGCCGACCCCCTGACCCCCTGCAGTCGTGACGGAACTCTTCTGGCCAAGTGCAGATATTTCTGCTTTAAGTATCCCTCAGGCCCACGGAGGAGACGGAGGAGGCGGTCCAGCATCCGAACGAGACGGTGGAGGAACGCGGCGAGTCCCGACCAGAGCCCAAGCCGAGAGTCCAAGGTCCGAGGTATCCGGAGGTCCACCCGTAACTGAAGTCCGAAGTCCGAAGTTCGTCGTCGTAGTCCAGTCCCGTCCGAGGCCTTCCGTTCCGTGCTGCCCGGTGAGTACCATTGCTGGGGTAGTGTCTAGACAGGGTCAGTCTAAATTGACTCTGGTCCGTGGGTTGGTGGTACCCAAGCCCGCAAACGAAGTGTTCACCTAGGTGGATGCGGGTCTTGATGTGTTCCTTTATGGGACCGGTATGTTCCGTACTGTTACAGCAGCGCATCCAGTAACTCTAGTCTGTTCCGTTCTCGAGAATTCTGTTCTGTTTCTGTTTTCAGTATTTTTCAGGTAGTATTCTGTTCGAACTGTTATTTATGATGTTGTTTAATGTATTTTCAATGTCGTGGTATGCCTGAATTGTTTTCCCAATTGTTATTGTTTTTCGTGTATTGTATTGTGTTCCGATTTAAGTTTAGAATGCCGCTCTTTTCAAAGTTACGTCAGTTAAAAACTAGAAAGGGTCTGCTGGAAGCAGCAGTTCCTGTTCCGCCAAGGGACAGTCCAGGTCACTTTATGTATCAGAAACATGGCATAAGCGCCATATTGTATTTAGATTTATGGGTAGAGTATACCAAACAGTTAGAAGAAAAGTATAGATGGCCCGTATCGGGTACATGGGATGCCGAATGTATCATGCGAGTAGAAGAAGCATTATGGAAAAAGAAAGCCAGACAGTCACAGAAAGATGCCATCGAGTTATGGCGTAAGGAAGCGCATAGAAGAACGGAAAAGGAAGTCAGAAGGTCAGAGTTAAGTAGAGAATCCCAAGAACGAGCCCAAGAAAGAGAATTAATCGAGATAGGTGAACAAGTCAAAGCCGAACAGTCAGACAGACAGAGGCATGCCCTTATTAAGGGTATGTATCCTCTTCTTGCCGAAGGTGTGCCAAAAGCGACCCCGGAGGCATCCAGTAATTTCCCGCCACCATTAGTTCCGACCAAGCTACGTCACAAACCGACCGCAGCTGATATTTTCATTTCGTCCTATTTGGATGACACCGTCCCAGAATATGCAAATCCAGTTCGCGCTCCACCTGTCCCTGTAAATCAGGCACTTCCCGCTCTTCCAGGCACCGGAGTACCTGTTACGGTACCCCCGGGTCAGCCCGCCATACAAGTTCAGCCCACGTTACAATTACCGACCCTGCAAGCACGAAGAATGTCAGTTGACGATTCTAGTCTAGGGGCCGCAGGAGGAGGTCCTCCTCAAACCCCGCCGCCACACAAGCGTTTATCAGCACTCGAATTACATGCTCAAGCATCACAGCGTACTCCCAAGAGTAATAAGTCTGTCGCAGAAATCAGGCAAGCCCTTAACGAATGTAGTTATGATCCAGTTCCAGGCGAAAATACTATGGTTTTATATTCCTTGCGTGTAAGAAGAGTGACCGAGTATCTAGTCACCTTACCGAATATGAAAGAAGATCTAGACAGAATATATCGTTTCATCCGTACAGGGGATGATCCAGAAAGTATTGGCGAGATTATGTCCCAAAGGAAAGCCGAGATTCAGCTCATGATATTAAAGTTCCTGATCAATTGTCTAATAAGAGAACAAGATTACCCGACTAAAGATCCCGCCGACATGAGAATCCTAACAAGGTGGAGTGATAATATAGCCGAGGGTAAGCACAAGACCATTAGTGCCATGGAAAGTATGTACAAGAAAATTCGTAAAGAAATAATAAAGTTACACGAACAGCGTAAAGCAGCACAAGTAAGCGAGAAAGAAAGTGCCTCTGATCCTGAAGAGGAAGACGAGAATCCCGTCAGAATAGCGTATGTAGGAAAATCCAGATTTCCAGATCGCCATTTACGTCCAGAACCTAAGTCTATTTTTCATCATCCAGCACGAGAGCCGCGCTCTCTAGAACAAGTATTTCAAGCTACCGATCACATTCTGAAATCACGAGTCGGTTATAGCGAACTAAGTACTATGCACGAACAAGAACTAGCCCGATCAGCAGTCCGATGGATTACTGATTCTACCACTTTTCCAGACGAAATAGTGGCACAAATGTTTCTGAAACTGCCCCCAGCCGAGCAACGACTGGTGGGTATGTATATGATCCAGCACCTCATTACCCTGTATGAGGGTCAACATTCTGATCCAGGTCCGTTACATGATATCCTGAACGAGTTACTCCAGTATAGATGGAGAGGTCTAGGTACCGATTTAATTAGTGTCATTCTAGAACAGCGCCACAAGTATAGAACGTTCCTGAACCCGCATTTTGTTCATGTCTCACCCCCAGAAAGTAAACCGTTTTACATAGACAGACAGAATCCGTTACGAGAAGTCCACCCAGTCCAAGGGGCGGGTGGCGACATGCAACGAGTGTTTGTATACACTCCGATATCAAAGATGGAACTCCTCGAGATGAAGAAATTAATTCCCTGTCATGACAAAGATCCAGCAGGGTTCCATCGAGAATTAAAAGACATGCTCCGTATGGGAGAATACACCTACCCAGATATCATTAAAATGTTAAAGGTTCTGCTACCCGCAGGGGTGTATGAAAAGTTAAAGGAAAAAGAATGGGAGGTGGGAGAGAAAAAAATCGATTGGACAGCTCTAGAAGCTGAAGACAAGGCACGAGTACCAGGTACCGGTCTTGGAGATAAATGTAAAGAATTACCAGAATTATTGATTCAAGTTTTACCCAGATTATTGACAACGAGGAAAGAAGACTGGGATGCAATCTCAGCCTGCAAACAGAAACAAGAAGAAGATATTAGTGATTTTTATTCTAGATTCGAGAAATGTTTCAGTATTAACAGTGGTCTCAAGACAAGTAGTGAGTCATACCCTCATCTTTTCGTTACCAAATTGGTCGAGAATTCAAGTCCACAGATTAAAAACCGAGTTTTGAAAGTCGAAAGCACCTGGCAAGCAAATAGTCCGTCCCAGATGCTCCAGATGCTCCAGTACCACCAGAATAGAATCAGAGAAGAGCAAGAACACGAGAGAAAACGTATGAAAGACACGAAAATGAAAGTGCTAGTTGCACAATCTATTCCCCAAGACAGTCAGAAGAGGGGTCCGAATCAAGCCAGTCATCCTGCAGCTCCCGTTAAAGGGAACTGCAATTATTGTAAACAGCCAGGTCATTTTATAAACGAGTGTGCAGTTCTGAAGCACAACATAGCTACTGGTAAGACTAAAGAAAGACCACGTCCGCCTAGACAAGAACAAGTTTCACAGGCTCCTCAGTCACAGAATGCACCACAGACAGTTACAGTACCGCAGCCTATTGCTGCAACACAGCACGTTACATCGCAGATGTACCAGTATGCACAGTCTGAGTATCCAGAGTACCAGTCATATTCATGAAACAGCCTAGAGAGGGAGGTAGGCGTGCCTCTCATCGAGATACCTGTAGACCAAGAAGGTCCCTATGTTCATAGTCAAGTATTAGGGAAAGACAGAAAATTTCTGATCGATACAGGGGCAAGTAGGACCACAATTAGTCATGCCGAAGTTCCAGGGGCTCCGCTCTCAGGCTCAAGAAATGTTTCCCTTGGATTTTCAGGAAAACCCATAGTTAATGAAATATCTCAGCCAGTTACTCTAGAAGTAGGTCCATTGTCCCGTACTACTGACCTGTTACTTACTAAGTCATGTCCAGAAAATCTATTGGGTATTAAGACATTGAAAGAATTAGGTGCAATTATTTGTTGTTCCCCAGAGGGAATACGTCTGTTCCTACGTGACTTTAAGGGTCACTATGTATTACGAGATTTTGATTCAAGATTGTCTAATGTTCCGCAGCAGTTATGGGCGCAAGGTCCAACTGATGTAGGTTACATGCAAATCACACCCTATCGTGTGACTCTCAAACCAGGTGTAGTGTTACCCCGAATCAGACAGTACAGATTGCCACCTGAGGCTGTAGCAGCCTTATCCAAAATTATTGACGAGCTCATGGCTCAAGGGGTAGTTGTAGAAACTGACTCCAATGTATGCAATTCTCCGATCATTCCAGTCATGAAACGTACTGATCCGAATGCACCCCCAGTATATCGATTAGTGATTGATTTACGAGAGCTTAACAAATGTATTATTCCTCAGTACCCAGTTGTTCCAGACATTTCTTCTCTGTTAACTGCCATTGATTCCGAAGCCATGTTTTTTACTGTTATTGACCTCAAGAATGCATTTTTTAGTGTTCCAATTCATCCAGACAGCCAGTTTCTTTTCGGATTTTGTTTAAATGGAAGGAGCTATATGTTTACACGCGCTCCTCAAGGTTTCACAGAAAGCCCTAGTATTTACAGTCAAGCACTCAAGAGACAACTAGACAACATTCACATGCCAACTGACACTGCCCTGCTCCAGTATGTCGATGATCTACTGATCACAGCCCGTTCTGAACGTGCTTGCGAGCGAGCATCACTTACAGTTCTGTATTTTCTAGCCGAGATGGGGCACAAGGTGTCACCTTCGAAGCTTCAATTCTGTGTCCAGCAAGTGGTATACTTAGGACACTTGCTGTCCAAGAGGGGTAGGCAGTTGACACCCGACCGTATCCAGTTAATAGCGAGTCTTCCCCAGCCCAGAACCCAGAAGGAGGTACGTGCTTTTATCGGCCTTACTTCTTATTGTAGACAATGGATTCCCCAGTATGCATTTCTAGCCAAGCCACTGATACAGTTAACGACACAGGAGGCAGCCGTATCGACTGCCCTCCCTTGGACATCTGACCATACACTTAGTTTCAACGAGTTAAAGAAAGCCCTATGTCAAGCTCCAGTTCTAGCTACACCGAACTACAGTAAGCCTTTTACACTTTTCGTTACAGAACGCGAAGGTACAGCATTATCTGTTCTCACACAAGATCAAGCAGGTCAACACAAGCCCTGTGCTTATTTTTCGAGCACATTAGATCCAGTCGCCCAGGCGTTGCCTGCGTGCCTCAAGTCAGTTGCAGCCACAGCACTAGCTATCAGACAAAGTGATTCCATAGTTTTAGGACATTCCCTGACAGTACAAGTTCCACATTCAGTAGAAGTTCTTTTAAACCGAACACAGACTCAGCACTTGACAATTGCACGTTTAACAGGTTATGAATTGACACTGTTCCAGCCACACATAGAAATTAGACGCTGCAACGTCCTGAATCCTGCTACACTGTTACCATCAGTCAATTCAAATCCAGATCCACATGATTGTGTGGAAGTAGTTAACATTACGACAAAGCCAAGACAAGACCTGACAGACATTCCGTTACCAGATCCTGACCTGACACTTTATGTGGATGGTTCATGTATGAGAACTAGTACAGGAGAACTAGTCGCCGCGTATGCAGTGACTACTGACACTGAAGTTATTGAAACACACCGTATTGATACCCTGTCCGCTCAAGCAGCAGAGCTAGTCGCTCTGACACAAGCCTGTATACATGCCAAGAACCTGAAGGTTAATGTTTACACAGATTCACGTTACGCATTCGGAGTTGTACACGACTTCGGAGTGCTCTGGCAGGAGAGAGGTTTTATGACTTCTCATGGAACCAAGATTCAGCATGGTCTCCTTATTCAAGCCCTGTTAGATGCCATACATTTACCAACATCTATTGCTATCATGAAGTGCAAAGCACATACGAAAGTCACAGACATTATTTCCCAAGGTAATGATCTAGCAGACCGCACAGCCAAGCTTACAGCACAGACTCCAGACGTTCCAGTTAATCAGACACATACTCCAGATCTGATTACATGCATGACAGTTAAGGACCCTACACAAGATGTCATAGATATCCAGGTACATGCTACTCCCGATGAAATCAAGAAATGGTCTATACAAGGAGGGGTCCAGACAGATCAAGGATGGTTAACGAAGGGTAGAGCCACATGGTTTCTCCCCGATTCTATGGTTCAAGTCATTATCAATACCGCACATAGTCCAGCACATTTAGGAGAAAAAGCTATGTTAGACAGTATCCAGAACATTTGGTTCAACAAGCATTTACGAGCTGCAGCCAAGCAGAAAGTCCGTACCTGTATGATATGTTGTCAGTTTAATCCAGGTAAAAGTGTCCCGGTGGAACAAGGTGGTTTCCAGCCCCCTGACCACCCTTTTGAGGTCCTCCAGATGGATTATATTCAGATGGAGCGATGTCGAGGTTTCAAGTATGTCCTTGTAGTAGTATGCGCTTTGTCCAGGTGGACAGAAGCATATCCAGTCCCAGATTACACAGCCGCGACCACTGCCAAACAGTTGGTTCGTGAATTTTTCCCTAGATACGGACTCCCTAGAGTCGTATATTCTGATAACGGTCAGCCATTCTCATCCGAACTCATGAAGCACGTTTCCCTGTTGTTAGGGTACCAGTGGAAGTTCCATTGTGTACGCCATCCAGAAGCAGCTGGACTAGTAGAAAGACATAATCAGACTCTGAAAATCCGTATAGCAAAAGTCTGTAAAGACAAAGGTGTAGACTGGTTAGTAGCTTTGCCAGTCGCTCTGTTTTACATGCGTATGGTCGCACATTCCAGATCAGGTCTGTCCCCGTATGAGGTCGTTTTCGGCCGCCCCCCTAACATGTGGGGTACTCCTAGACCCCGAAGTATTACCGATGTTTCATGTAATATGCTGACAGATTACCTAGCTTCCTTGATGTCTGCCCTCAACTCATGTCGTTCACAGGTTGCCGCCGCATTTCCAGACAATACCGAGGTGGCACCGCACGAGATCGTTCCAGGGTCGTTGGTGATGATCCGCAACTTTGACAGATCAAGTCCGCTGGAACCACGTTGGAAAGAGCCACGTCAAGTCCTCTTGACCACCCGAACTGCCGTCAAGTTAGAAGGCAGGAAGGGGTGGGTCCACCTTTCTCATGTAAAACTTTTTAAAGGACCAAAGCCAGTCGTCAAAGACATTGCCAAGAACATTTCCCAGGATTCGAAGGATTGCCAGAACATTGTTTTAAAGGACTGTCCCGCACCAGACTTTGTTACAACCCCTCCCTTGTTAGAAAAAACTCCGCAACAGGAGTATAAGTTAAAGCTCAGGTCTAATAAGTCAGCCAGTTTGATTGTATAAGTCCTCCCCTAGGTGAAACGGTTAGACTGTTTCTGACATGTATAAAATAGACCCCCATAGTGAGAGAGTCAGTCGCAGTTCACTACAATGCATCGTTTTTCTGAGTTTCATATTATTTCTCAGCCTAATGATTTCCTGCACCAGCTACGCATTTTTTCTGTATTTACCAGTTCCTCATGTAAATATGTCTGCTAATGCTACAGTAGAGCACACGTTTAGTGATCTGCCTCCTCACGAATATTCATACCGCCTCGCCATGCGTAATAACACATTCATCCGTATGTTACATTATTCACACCAGACCAGCAATGCCACTAATTGTTGGGTGTGTGGTCGACTCCCCCCTTTCCAGACATCGAAGGGAGTTCTGCCACTCTTTCCTTATCCATTCTCACACAATGGTTCGTGTGGAGCATGGTCCACGTTAACGTCATCCTCAACAGATATGTCTTTTCTTAACAGTACATGTTTTCCAGACAAGCAAGGTTTTCCCCACAGAACAGGTTTAGATTTAGAAAATGAGGTATATAATTTAGGAAATTATTCGTCGAATTTCATGGTTCTGAATGTTCAGTCTGATACTACTCCAGACTTACCTGCTATTTCAGTACTACCAGTCAAAGGCGAATTATGTATCCGTAGTTATGGTTCTGTACATATAGGTCATAGTGAATGTACTACTGTTGTCAAGTATGGTGACAGTGGGAAATCTATTTTCAAAGCTTCACGTCATTCTTATTTTGTTTGTGGTCAAACTGCATATGTCCGTCTGCCCCTCGATTGGGAGGGAACCTGTTACATTGCCTTCCTACTGCCACCTGTTTTTCTAGCCCCACCTGATTATCATAGGAATTCTTTCTTAGTACACACTAGACCTAGAAGGGAGTCCCCAATTGTCGATCAAACTGAAACTGCTCTAGAACAGTATACAGATTTCAATAAAGGTTTCTTTTTCTTTATAGGACCTGTCCAGAATAGTAAACTAATCCGTAGGTTAACAAGAACCCTCGAAGCTGTAGTAAATGAGACTGCCTCTGCTCTAGGTAACCTAACCGAAGAACAATCTGCTATGAGATTTGTCGTTTTGCAAAATCGTCTCGTCCTTGACGTCATACTGGCCGATAGGGGCGGGGCCTGTAGAATTCTCGGATCTAGTTGTTGCATTTTCATTCCAAATAACGCGCCGTCTGTTTATTCAGCTATAACCAGACTTCATAAAATTGCCCATCTGTTACATCAAGATCCAGGCACCTGGACATGGTCCGGTTGGTTCTGGAATATAATTTCCGCATGGGGATGGAAAGTCCTGTCCTTCCTAGGTATTGCAGTAGCGATCATATTTAGCTGCTGCCTCTGTATACAATGTGGCCCTGCGATTTGCAGCATGTGTGCTACCTCTTGTATTCCTAGTCCCAAGCCCCGTTCTAAATCCCGTTCCAAGACAATTCGAGACGAGCAAATGGTACTGTATGAAATGATAGACGGTATCATGAATATTGATGTTTCCTGATGTAAACGTAGTGACAAGGAGGGAATGTGGAAAAGTAAATTTTGCCATGTTCTGTGTCCCTACGCCTCATCCATCATATGTTATGTATGCATGACCAATATGCATATGTTATTCCCCATTTCTGATTAAAGACGCAATTACAGTTGTGTCCACCTCTGGTATGCTATTTTCCAGTCCTCGTCAATACTACGAATATCGGGCCTATGTAAGTAATGTTGCCACGTTTCTCAGTGTGCACGTTATTCAATTATAAAGTCCCCGTTTCTAGGCCTCAAAAGGGCCCGGACCACAGATTCAGCTCCTGTCTCCTGAAAGCCTCGCTGAGGAGCGATACAGCCCCCACCTGTATCCTCGACCCTTCACTTACTTCCTGCCTCGCAGTGCCCGGTGCAGCCCGGCTCTGCCTCTGAGTCTGCCAAAAGTATGTTATAGTTCCTGCTATCAGTTCAGTCCTCCTCTTCTGCATTCCTAAGCTACTGAACTGCATCAATAGTTTCCGTCATTGTCTAGCCTTCTCGGCTCCACGTTAGAGAAATACTGTATTTAATGGTCATTTAATATTCTTCACGTACTACATGTAGAATAATGCATGGTCCAGTCTTAGAGTCAAGTTAGCCTTTCCCCTCATGACTTCTAGTTTATATCAACATGTTCCCTAAACATTAGATACCAGATAGGGTTTAGGTACATGTCGCTCCGACCCTCCAGACTCTAGTCTCTGCTCCTAGCACAGAGTTCGTAGCCCCCAACTTCTCCTAGTAACACGTCATTGCCAGTTTTCGCGCACCATTAGGTTAGAGGTCCCGGCTCCTTAGGTAGCCCCCTCCTATGTTTCCGCCCATTCATGACATATTCTGTTACGTTTGCATCACATGTCTATGTAAACTCCCAGTTACACCCACTTTTACTGTTATCTCTCGCGACTGTTACACGTCACGCCTTCTACTCCACCCACTGTTACGCCTACTGCAATGTAATGCTATGTGTTTGCGCTATGTATATATACATCAATGTTATGTTATTGAATGTTAGCGCGCTCATCCCAGACCAAGCCCCAGCAGCTGCTGGGCATCTTTTTCCCCTACTGGGTCCCAGTTGTCCTGCTGGGCCCTGTCGTTCTGCTCATCCTATGCAGGTTGTCCTGATCCTGTCCTTATGCTGTAATAAACCTGCAGAAACTCCTACTACCTCGAATCTTGACTCTTATTTATTGAGCTATCTGTTATTTATTCATTCATGCACTCAAAAATAGGGTATTATTTATTTATTTACCACATTTACCAAAATGGTCAATTCTGATGAAATTTTAACATTTAATGTTTTGACTGCAAATTACTGTTGGATGTGAATTATTACTTTTTCAACTAAAATAAGTGTGTTTAAAGTCATTTCTCTGCCTGAAATTGGTCAAAATTGAAGCTTCTGAGTAAGCAAAACTCGGTAAAAATGGCAATTTTGGTCACTGTGAGGGTTTAAAAAGTGGTTATTCAACATGAGGCACGATCCAATTGACATTTTGAATCATTTTTGGTAAAGTCCAAAAAATCAATTTTCGGACGTAAAACGATGACCGCGGAGCTGTTGAACGTTCCCAAAATGGTCAATTCTGAGGAAATTTTAACATTTAATCTTTTGACTGCAAATTACTGTTGGATGTGAATTATTACTTTTTCAACTAAAATAAGTGTGTTTAAAGTAATTTCTCTGCCTGAAATTGGTCAAAATTGAAGTTTCTGAGTAAGCAAAACTCTGTAAAAATTGCAATTTTGGTCACTGGGAGGGTTTAAAAAGTGGTTATTCAACATGAGGCACGATCCAATTGACATTTTGAATCATTTTTGGTAAAGTCCAAAAAAATCAATTTTCGGACGAAAAACGATGACCGCGGAGCTGTCGAACGTTCCCAAAATGGTCAATTCTGATGAAATTTTAACATTTAATCTTTTGACTGCAAATTACTGTTGGATGTGAATTATTACTTTTTCAACTAAAATAAGTGTGTTTAAAGTCATTTCTCTGCTTGAAATTGTTCAAAATTGAAGCTTCTGAGTAAGCAAAACTCTGTAAAAATGGCAATTTTGGTCACTGTGAGGGTTTAAAAAGTGGTTATTCAACATGAGGCACGATCCAATTGACATTTTGAATCATTTTTGGTAAAGTCCAAAAAATCAGTTTTTGGACGAAAATCGATGACCGCGGAGCTGTCGGACGTTCCCAAAATGGTCAATTCTGATTAAATTTTAACATTTAATCTTTTGACTGCAAATTACTGTTGGTTGTGAATTATTACTTTTTCAACTAAAATAAGTGTGTTTAAAGTCAATTCTCTGCCTGAAATTGGTCAAAATTGAAGCTTCCGAGTAAGCAAAACTCTGTAAAAATGGCAGTTTTGGTCACTGTGAGGGTTTAAAAAGTGGTTATTCAACATGAGGCACGATCCAATTGACATTTTGAATCATTTTTGGTAAAGTCCAAAAAATCAATTTTGGGACGAAAAACGATGACCGCGGAGCTGTCGAACGTTCCCAAAATGGTCAATTCTGATAAAATTTTAACATTTAATCTTTTGACTGCAAATTACTGTTGGATATGAATTATTACTTTTTCAACTAAAATAAGTGTGTTTAAAGTAATTTCTCTGCCTGAAATTGGTCAAAATTGAAGCTTCTGAGTAAGCAAAACTCTGTAAAAATGGTTATTTTGGTCACTGTGAGGGTTTAAAAAGTGGTTATTCAACATGAGGCACGATCCAATTGACATTTTGAATCATTTTTGGTAAAGTCCAAAAAATCAATTTTCGGACGAAAAACGATGACCGCGGAGCTGTCGAACGTTCCCAAAATGGTCAATTCTGATGAAATTTTAACATTTAATCTTTTGACTGCAAATTACTGTTGGATGTGAATTATTACTTTTTCAACTAAAATAAGTGTGTTTAAAGTTA
The DNA here is from genome assembly GCF_964261635.1 of Lissotriton helveticus. NCBI lineage: Eukaryota > Metazoa > Chordata > Amphibia > Caudata > Salamandridae > Lissotriton > Lissotriton helveticus. The sequence continues at coordinate 1,160,484,944 of NC_136069.1, read as the reverse complement.
TTTCTGTGCCTGAAATTTGTCAAAATTGAAGCTTCTGAATAAGCAAAACTCTGTAAAAATGGCAATTTTGGTCACTGTGAGGGTTTAAAAAGTGGTTATTCAACATGAGGCACGATCCAATTGACATTTTGAATCATTTTTGGTAAAGTCCAAAAAATCTATTTTCGGACGAAAAACGATGACCGCGGAGCTGTCGAACGTTCCCAAAATGGTCAATTCTGATGAAATTTTAACATTTAATGTTTTGACTGCAAATTACTGTTGGATGTGAATTATTACTTTTTCAACTAAAATAAGTGTGTTTAAAGTCATTTCTCTGCCTGAAATTGGTCAAAATTGAAGCTTCCGAGTAAGCAAAACTCTGTAAAAATGGCAATTTTGGTCACTGTGAGGGTTTAAAAAGTGGTTATTCAACATGAGGCACGATCCAATTGACATTTTGAATCATTTTTGGTAAATTCCAAAAAATCCATTTTCGGACGAAAAACGATGACCGCGGAGCTGTCGAACGTTCCCAAAATGGTCAATTCTGATTAAATTTTAACATTTAATCTTTTGACTGCAAATTACTGTTGGATGTGAATTATTACTTTTTCAACTAAAATAAGTGTGTTTAAAGTAATTTCTGTGCCTGAAATTGGTCAAAATTGAAGCTTCTGAGTAAGCAAAACTCTGTAAAAATTGCAATTTTGGTCACTGTGAGGGTTTAAAAAGTGGTTATTCAACATGAGGCACGATCCGATTGACATTTTGAATCATTTTTGGTAAAGTCCAAAAAATCAATTTTCGGACGAAAAACGATGACCGCGGAGCTGTCGAACGTTCCCAAAATGGTCAATTCTGATGAAATTTTAACATTTAATGTTTTGACTGCAAATTACTGTTGGATGTGAATTATTACTTTTTCAACTAAAATAAGTGTGTTTAAAGTCATTTCTGTGCCTGAAATTGGTCAAAATTGAAGCTTCTGAGTAAGCAAAACTCTGTAAAAATGGCAATTTTGGTCACTGTGAGGGTTTAAAAAGTGGTTATTCAACATGAGGCACGATCCAATTGACATTTTGAATCATTTTTGGTAATGTTTAAAAAAATCAATTTTCGGACGAAAAACGATGACCGCGGAGCTGTCGAACGTTCCCAAAATGGTCAATTCTGATGAAATTTTAACATTTAATGTTTTGACTGCAAATTACTGTTGGATGTGAATTATTACTTTTTCAACTAAAATAAGTGTGTTTAAAGTCATTTCTCTGCCTGAAATTGGTCAAAATTGAAGCTTCTGAGTAAGCAAAACTCTGTAAAAATGGCAATTTTGGTCACTGTGAGGGTTTAAAAAGTGGTTATTCAACATGAGGCACGATCCAATTGACATTTTGAATCATTTTTGGTAAAGTCCCAAAAATCAATTTTCGGACGAAAAACGATGACCGCGGAGCTGTCGAACGTTCCCAAAATGGTCAATTCTGATGAAATTTTAACATATAATCTTTTGACTGCAAATTACTGTTGGATGTGAATTATTACTTTTTCAACTAAAATAAGTGTGTTTAAAGTCATTTCTCTGCCTGAAATTGGTCAAAATTGAAGCTTCCGAGTAAGCAAAACTCTGTAAAAATGGCAATTTTGGTCACTGTGAGGGCTTAAAAAGTGGTTATTCAACATGAGGCACGATCCAATTGACATTTTGAATCATTTTTGGTAAAGTCCCAAAAATCAATTTTTGGACGAAAAATGATGACCGCGGAGCTGTCGAACGTTCCCAAAATGGTCAATTCTGATGACATTTTAACATTTAATCTTTTGACTGCAAATTACTGTTGGTTGTGAATTATTACTTTTTCAACTAAAATAAGTGTGTTTAAAGTCAATTCTCTGCCTGAAATTGGTCAAAATTGAAGCTTCCGAGTAAGCAAAACTCTGTAAAAATGGCAGTTTTGGTCACTGTGAGGGTTTAAAAAGTGGTTATTCAACATGAGGCACGATCCAATTGACATTTTGAATCATTTTTGGTAAAGTCCAAAAAATCCATTTTCGGACGAAAAACGATGACCGCGGAGCTGTCGAACGTTCCCAAAATGGTCAATTCTGATAAAATTTTAACATTTAATCTTTTGACTGCAAATTACTGTTGGATGTGAATTATTACTTTTTCAACTAAAATAAGTGTGTTTAAAGTAATTTCTCTGCCTGAAATTGGTCAAAATTGAAGCTTCTGAGTAAGCAAAACTCTGTAAAAATGGTTATTTTGGTCACTGTGAGGGTTTAAAAAGTGGTTATTCAACATGAGGCACGATCCAATTGACATTTTGAATCATTTTTGGTAAAGTCCAAAAAATCAATTTTCGGACGAAAAACGATGACCGCGGAGCTGTCGAACGTTCCCAAAATGGTCAATTCTGATGAAATTTTAACATTTAATCTTTTGACTGCAAATTACTGTTGGATGTGAATTATTACTTTTTCAACTAAAATAAGTGTGTTTAAAGTAATTTCTGTGCCTGAAATTGGTCAAAATTGAAGCTTCTGAGTAAGCAAAACTCTGTAAAAATGGCAATTTTGGTCACTGTGAGGGTTTAAAAAGTGGTTATTCAACATGAGGCACGATCCAATTGACATTTTGAATCATTTTTGGTAAAGTCCAAAAAATCAATTTTCGGACGAAAAACGATGACCGCGGAGCTGTCGAACGTTCCCAAAATGGTCAATTCTGATGAAATTTTAACATTTAATGTTTTGACTGCAAATTACTGTTGGATGTGAATTATTACTTTTTCAACTAAAATAAGTGTGTTTAAAGTCATTTCTCTGCCTGAAATTGGTCAAAATTGAAGCTTCCGAGTAAGCAAAACTCTGTAAAAATGGCAATTTTGGTGACTGTGAGGGTTTAAAAAGTGGTTATTCAACATGAGGCACGATCCGATTGACATTTTGAATCATTTTTGGTAAAGTCCAAAAAACTCAATTTTCGGACGAAAAACGATGACCGCGGAGCTGTCGAACGTTCCCAAAATGGTCAATTCTGATGAAATTTTAACATTTAATGTTTTGACTGCAAATTACTGTTGGATGTGAATTATTACTTTTTCAACTAAAATAAGTGTGTTTAAAGTAATTGCTCTGCCTGAAATTGGTCAAAATTGAAGATTCTGAGTAAGCAAAACTCTGTAAAAATGGCAATTTTGGTCACTGTGAGGGTTTAAAAAGTGGTTATTCAACATGAGGCATGATCCAATTGACATTTTGAATCATTTTTGGTAAAGTCCAAAAAAATCAATTTTCGGACGAAAAACGATGACCGCGGAGCTGTCGAACGTTCCCAAAATGGTCAATTCTGATGAAATTTTAACATTTAATCTTTTGACTGCAAATTACTGTTGGTTGTGAATTATTACTTTTTCAACTAAAATAAGTGTGTTTAAAGTCATTTCTGTGCCTGAAATTGGTCAAAATTGAAGTTTCTGAGTAAGCAAAACTTTGTAAAAATGGCAATTTTGGTCACTGTGAGGGTTTAAAAAGTGGTTATTCAACATGAGGCACGATCCAATTGACATTTTGAATCATTTTTGGTAATGTTTTAAAAAATTAATTTTCGGACGAAAAACGATGACCGCGGAGCTGTCAAACGTTCCCAAAATGGTCAATTCTGATGAAATTTTAACATTTAATGTTTTGACTGCAAATTACTGTTGGATGTGAATTATTACTTTTTCAACTAAAATAAGTGTGTTTAAAGTAATTTCTGTGCCTGAAATTGGTCAAAATTGAAGCTTCTGAGTAAGCAAAACTCTGTAAAAATGGCAATTTTGGTCACTGTGAGGGTTTAAAAAGTGGTTATTCAACATGAGGCACGATCCGATTGACATTTTGAATCATTTTTGGTAAAGTCCAAAAAATTAATTTTCGGACGTAAAACGATGACCGCGGAGCTGTTGAAAGTTCCCAAAATGGTCAATTCTGAGGAAATTTTAACATTTAATCTTTTGACTGCAAATTACTGTTGGATGTGAATTATTACTTTTTCAACTAAAATAAGTGTGTTTAAAGTCATTTCTCTGCCTGAAATTGGTCAAAATTGAAGCTTCCGAGTAAGCAAAACTCTGTAAAAATGGCAATTTTGGTCACTGTGAGGGCTTAAAAAGTGGTTATTCAACATGAGGCACGATCCAATTGACATTTTGAATCATTTTTGGTAAAGTCCCAAAAATCAATTTTTGGACGAAAAATGATGACCGCGGAGCTGTCGAACGTTCCCAAAATGGTCAATTCTGATGACATTTTAACATTTAATCTTTTGACTGCAAATTACTGTTGGTTGTGAATTATTACTTTTTCAACTAAAATAAGTGTGTTTAAAGTCAATTCTCTGCCTGAAATTGGTCAAAATTGAAGCTTCCGAGTAAGCAAAACTCTGTAAAAATGGCAGTTTTGGTCACTGTGAGGGTTTAAAAAGTGGTTATTCAACATGAGGCACGATCCAATTGACATTTTGAATCATTTTTGGTAAAGTCCAAAAAATCAATTTTGGGACGAAAAACGATGACCGCGGAGCTGTCGAACGTTCCCAAAATGGTCAATTCTGATAAAATTTTAACATTTAATCTTTTGACTGCAAATTACTGTTGGATGTGAATTATTACTTTTTCAACTAAAATAAGTGTGTTTAAAGTAGTTTCTCTGCCTGAAATTGGTCAAAATTGAAGCTTCTGAGTAAGCAAAACTCTGTAAAAATGGTTATTTTGGTCACTGTGAGGGTTTAAAAAGTGGTTATTCAACATGAGGCACGATCCAATTGACATTTTGAATCATTTTTGGTAAAGTCCAAAAAATCAATTTTCGGACGAAAAACGATGACCGCGGAGCTGTCGAACGTTCCCAAAATGGTCAATTCTGATGAAATTTTAACATTTAATCTTTTGACTGCAAATTACTGTTGGATGTGAATTATTACTTTTTCAACTAAAATAAGTGTGTTTAAAGTTATTTCTGTGCCTGAAATTGGTCAAAATTGAAGCTTCTGAGTAAGCAAAACTCTGTAAAAATGGCAATTTTGGTCACTGTGAGGGTTTAAAAAGTGGTTATTCAACATGAGGCACGATCCAATTGACATTTTGAATCATTTTTGGTAAAGTCCAAAAAATCAATTTTCGGATGAAAAACGATGACCGCGGAGCTGTCGAACGTTCCCAAAATGGTCAATTCTGATGAAATTTTAACATTTAATGTTTTGACTGCAAATTACTGTTGGATGTGAATTATTACTTTTTCAACTAAAATAAGTGTGTTTAAAGTCATTTCTCTGCCTGAAATTGGTCAAAATTGAAGCTTCCGAGTAAGCAAAACTCTGTAAAAATGGCAATTTTGGTCACTGTGAGGGTTTAAAAAGTGGTTATTCAACATGAGGCACGATCCAATTGACATTTTGAATCATTTTTGGTAAATTCCAAAAAATCCATTTTCGGACGAAAAACGATGACCGCGGAGCTGTCGAACGTTCCCAAAATGGTCAATTCTGATTAAATTTTAACATTTAATCTTTTGACTGCAAATTACTGTTGGATGTGAATTATTACTTTTTCAACTAAAATAAGTGTGTTTAAAGTAATTTCTGTGCCTGAAATTGGTCAAAATTGAAGCTTCTGAGTAAGCAAAACTCTGTAAAAATGGCAATTTTGGTCACTGTGAGGGTTTAAAAAGTGGTTATTCAACATGAGGCACGATCCGATTGACATTTTGAATCATTTTTGGTAAAGTCCAAAAAATAAATTTTCGGACGAAAAACGATGACCGCGGAGCTGTCGAACGTTCCCAAAATGGTCAATTCTGATGAAATTTTAACATTTAATGTTTTGACTGCAAATTACTGTTGGATGTGAATTATTACTTTTTCAACTAAAATAAGTGTGTTTAAAGTAATTGCTCTGCCTGAAATTGGTCAAAATTGAAGATTCTGAGTAAGCAAAACTCTGTAAAAATGGCAATTTTGGTCACTGTGAGGGTTTAAAAAGTGGTTATTCAACATGAGGCATGATCCAATTGACATTTTGAATCATTTTTGGTAAAGTCCAAAAAATCAATTTTCGGACGAAAAACGATGACCGCGGAGCTGTCGAACGTTCCCAGAATGGTCAAATTTGATGAAATTTTAACATTTAATCTTTTGACTGCAAATTACTGTTGGTTGTGAATTATTACTTTTTCAACTAAAATAAGTGTGTTTAAAGTCATTTCTGTGCCTGAAATTGGTCAAAATTGAAGCTTCTGAGTAAGCAAAACTCTGTAAAAATGGCAATTTTGGTCACTGTGAGGGTTTAAAAAGTGGTTATTCAACATGAGGCACGATCCAATTGACATTTTGAATCATTTTTGGTAATGTTTAAAAAAATCAATTTTCGGACGAAAAACGATGACCGCGGAGCTGTCGAACGTTCCCAAAATGGTCAATTCTGATGAAATTTTAACATTTAATGTTTTGACTGCAAATTACTGTTGGATGTGAATTATTACTTTTTCAACTAAAATAAGTGTGTTTAAAGTCATTTCTCTGCCTGAAATTGGTCAAAATTGAAGCTTCCGAGTAAGCAAAACTCTGTAAAAATGGCAATTTTGGTCACTGTGAGGGTTTAAAAAGTGGTTATTCAACATGAGGCACGATCCAATTGACATTTTGAATCATTTTTGGTAAATTCCAAAAAATCCATTTTCGGACGAAAAACGATGACCGCGGAGCTGTCGAACGTTCCCAAAATGGTCAATTCTGATTAAATTTTAACATTTAATCTTTTGACTGCAAATTACTGTTGGATGTGAATTATTACTTTTTCAACTAAAATAAGTGTGTTTAAAGTAATTTCTGTGCCTGAAATTGGTCAAAATTGAAGCTTCTGAGTAAGCAAAACTCTGTAAAAATGGCAATTTTGGTCACTGTGAGGGTTTAAAAAGTGGTTATTCAACATGAGGCACGATCCGATTGACATTTTGAATCATTTTTGGTAAAGTCCAAAAAATAAATTTTCGGACGAAAAACGATGACCGCGGAGCTGTCGAACGTTCCCAAAATGGTCAATTCTGATGAAATTTTAACATTTAATGTTTTGACTGCAAATTACTGTTGGATGTGAATTATTACTTTTTCAACTAAAATAAGTGTGTTTAAAGTAATTGCTCTGCCTGAAATTGGTCAAAATTGAAGATTCTGAGTAAGCAAAACTCTGTAAAAATGGCAATTTTGGTCACTGTGAGGGTTTAAAAAGTGGTTATTCAACATGAGGCATGATCCAATTGACATTTTGAATCATTTTTGGTAAAGTCCAAAAAATCAATTTTCGGACGAAAAACGATGACCGCGGAGCTGTCGAACGTTCCCAGAATGGTCAAATTTGATGAAATTTTAACATTTAATCTTTTGACTGCAAATTACTGTTGGTTGTGAATTATTACTTTTTCAACTAAAATAAGTGTGTTTAAAGTCATTTCTGTGCCTGAAATTGGTCAAAATTGAAGCTTCTGAGTAAGCAAAACTCTGTAAAAATGGCAATTTTGGTCACTGTGAGGGTTTAAAAAGTGGTTATTCAACATGAGGCACGATCCAATTGACATTTTGAATCATTTTTGGTAAAGTCCAAAAAATCAGTTTTTGGACGAAAATCGATGACCGCGGAGCTGTCGGACGTTCCCAAAATGGTCAATTCTGATTAAATTTTAACATTTAATCTTTTGACTGCAAATTACTGTTGGTTGTGAATTATTACTTTTTCAACTAAAATAAGTGTGTTTAAAGTCAATTCTCTGCCTGAAATTGGTCAAAATTGAAGCTTCCGAGTAAGCAAAACTCTGTAAAAATGGCAGTTTTGGTCACTGTGAGGGTTTAAAAAGTGGTTATTCAACATGAGGCACGATCCAATTGACATTTTGAATCATTTTTGGTAAAGTCCAAAAAATCAATTTTGGGACGAAAAACGATGACCGCGGAGCTGTCGAACGTTCCCAAAATGGTCAATTCTGATAAAATTTTAACATTTAATCTTTTGACTGCAAATTACTGTTGGATATGAATTATTACTTTTTCAACTAAAATAAGTGTGTTTAAAGTAATTTCTCTGCCTGAAATTGGTCAAAATTGAAGCTTCTGAGTAAGCAAAACTCTGTAAAAATGGTTATTTTGGTCACTGTGAGGGTTTAAAAAGTGGTTATTCAACATGAGGCACGATCCAATTGACATTTTGAATCATTTTTGGTAAAGTCCAAAAAATCAATTTTCGGACGAAAAACGATGACCGCGGAGCTGTCGAACGTTCCCAAAATGGTCAATTCTGATGAAATTTTAACATTTAATCTTTTGACTGCAAATTACTGTTGGATGTGAATTATTACTTTTTCAACTAAAATAAGTGTGTTTAAAGTTATTTCTGTGCCTGAAATTTGTCAAAATTGAAGCTTCTGAATAAGCAAAACTCTGTAAAAATGGCAATTTTGGTCACTGTGAGGGTTTAAAAAGTGGTTATTCAACATGAGGCACGATCCAATTGACATTTTGAATCATTTTTGGTAAAGTCCAAAAAATCTATTTTCGGACGAAAAACGATGACCGCGGAGCTGTCGAACGTTCCCAAAATGGTCAATTCTGATGAAATTTTAACATTTAATGTTTTGACTGCAAATTACTGTTGGATGTGAATTATTACTTTTTCAACTAAAATAAGTGTGTTTAAAGTCATTTCTCTGCCTGAAATTGGTCAAAATTGAAGCTTCCGAGTAAGCAAAACTCTGTAAAAATGGCAATTTTGGTCACTGTGAGGGTTTAAAAAGTGGTTATTCAACATGAGGCACGATCCAATTGACATTTTGAATCATTTTTGGTAAATTCCAAAAAATCCATTTTCGGACGAAAAACGATGACCGCGGAGCTGTCGAACGTTCCCAAAATGGTCAATTCTGATTAAATTTTAACATTTAATCTTTTGACTGCAAATTACTGTTGGATGTGAATTATTACTTTTTCAACTAAAATAAGTGTGTTTAAAGTAATTTCTGTGCCTGAAATTGGTCAAAATTGAAGCTTCTGAGTAAGCAAAACTCTGTAAAAATTGCAATTTTGGTCACTGTGAGGGTTTAAAAAGTGGTTATTCAACATGAGGCACGATCCGATTGACATTTTGAATCATTTTTGGTAAAGTCCAAAAAATCAATTTTCGGACGAAAAACGATGACCGCGGAGCTGTCGAACGTTCCCAAAATGGTCAATTCTGATGAAATTTTAACATTTAATGTTTTGACTGCAAATTACTGTTGGATGTGAATTATTACTTTTTCAACTAAAATAAGTGTGTTTAAAGTCATTTCTGTGCCTGAAATTGGTCAAAATTGAAGCTTCTGAGTAAGCAAAACTCTGTAAAAATGGCAATTTTGGTCACTGTGAGGGTTTAAAAAGTGGTTATTCAACATGAGGCACGATCCAATTGACATTTTGAATCATTTTTGGTAATGTTTAAAAAAATCAATTTTCGGACGAAAAACGATGACCGCGGAGCTGTCGAACGTTCCCAAAATGGTCAATTCTGATGAAATTTTAACATTTAATGTTTTGACTGCAAATTACTGTTGGATGTGAATTATTACTTTTTCAACTAAAATAAGTGTGTTTAAAGTCATTTCTCTGCCTGAAATTGGTCAAAATTGAAGCTTCTGAGTAAGCAAAACTCTGTAAAAATGGCAATTTTGGTCACTGTGAGGGTTTAAAAAGTGGTTATTCAACATGAGGCACGATCCAATTGACATTTTGAATCATTTTTGGTAAAGTCCCAAAAATCAATTTTCGGACGAAAAACGATGACCGCGGAGCTGTCGAACGTTCCCAAAATGGTCAATTCTGATGAAATTTTAACATATAATCTTTTGACTGCAAATTACTGTTGGATGTGAATTATTACTTTTTCAACTAAAATAAGTGTGTTTAAAGTCATTTCTCTGCCTGAAATTGGTCAAAATTGAAGCTTCCGAGTAAGCAAAACTCTGTAAAAATGGCAATTTTGGTCACTGTGAGGGCTTAAAAAGTGGTTATTCAACATGAGGCACGATCCAATTGACATTTTGAATCATTTTTGGTAAAGTCCCAAAAATCAATTTTTGGACGAAAAATGATGACCGCGGAGCTGTCGAACGTTCCCAAAATGGTCAATTCTGATGACATTTTAACATTTAATCTTTTGACTGCAAATTACTGTTGGTTGTGAATTATTACTTTTTCAACTAAAATAAGTGTGTTTAAAGTCAATTCTCTGCCTGAAATTGGTCAAAATTGAAGCTTCCGAGTAAGCAAAACTCTGTAAAAATGGCAGTTTTGGTCACTGTGAGGGTTTAAAAAGTGGTTATTCAACATGAGGCACGATCCAATTGACATTTTGAATCATTTTTGGTAAAGTCCAAAAAATCCATTTTCGGACGAAAAACGATGACCGCGGAGCTGTCGAACGTTCCCAAAATGGTCAATTCTGATAAAATTTTAACATTTAATCTTTTGACTGCAAATTACTGTTGGATGTGAATTATTACTTTTTCAACTAAAATAAGTGTGTTTAAAGTAATTTCTCTGCCTGAAATTGGTCAAAATTGAAGCTTCTGAGTAAGCAAAACTCTGTAAAAATGGTTATTTTGGTCACTGTGAGGGTTTAAAAAGTGGTTATTCAACATGAGGCACGATCCAATTGACATTTTGAATCATTTTTGGTAAAGTCCAAAAAATCAATTTTCGGACGAAAAACGATGACCGCGGAGCTGTCGAACGTTCCCAAAATGGTCAATTCTGATGAAATTTTAACATTTAATCTTTTGACTGCAAATTACTGTTGGATGTGAATTATTACTTTTTCAACTAAAATAAGTGTGTTTAAAGTAATTTCTGTGCCTGAAATTGGTCAAAATTGAAGCTTCTGAGTAAGCAAAACTCTGTAAAAATGGCAATTTTGGTCACTGTGAGGGTTTAAAAAGTGGTTATTCAACATGAGGCACGATCCAATTGACATTTTGAATCATTTTTGGTAAAGTCCAAAAAATCAATTTTCGGACGAAAAACGATGACCGCGGAGCTGTCGAACGTTCCCAAAATGGTCAATTCTGATGAAATTTTAACATTTAATGTTTTGACTGCAAATTACTGTTGGATGTGAATTATTACTTTTTCAACTAAAATAAGTGTGTTTAAAGTCATTTCTCTGCCTGAAATTGGTCAAAATTGAAGCTTCCGAGTAAGCAAAACTCTGTAAAAATGGCAATTTTGGTGACTGTGAGGGTTTAAAAAGTGGTTATTCAACATGAGGCACGATCCGATTGACATTTTGAATCATTTTTGGTAAAGTCCAAAAAACTCAATTTTCGGACGAAAAACGATGACCGCGGAGCTGTCGAACGTTCCCAAAATGGTCAATTCTGATGAAATTTTAACATTTAATGTTTTGACTGCAAATTACTGTTGGATGTGAATTATTACTTTTTCAACTAAAATAAGTGTGTTTAAAGTAATTGCTCTGCCTGAAATTGGTCAAAATTGAAGATTCTGAGTAAGCAAAACTCTGTAAAAATGGCAATTTTGGTCACTGTGAGGGTTTAAAAAGTGGTTATTCAACATGAGGCATGATCCAATTGACATTTTGAATCATTTTTGGTAAAGTCCAAAAAAATCAATTTTCGGACGAAAAACGATGACCGCGGAGCTGTCGAACGTTCCCAAAATGGTCAATTCTGATGAAATTTTAACATTTAATCTTTTGACTGCAAATTACTGTTGGTTGTGAATTATTACTTTTTCAACTAAAATAAGTGTGTTTAAAGTCATTTCTGTGCCTGAAATTGGTCAAAATTGAAGTTTCTGAGTAAGCAAAACTTTGTAAAAATGGCAATTTTGGTCACTGTGAGGGTTTAAAAAGTGGTTATTCAACATGAGGCACGATCCAATTGACATTTTGAATCATTTTTGGTAATGTTTTAAAAAATTAATTTTCGGACGAAAAACGATGACCGCGGAGCTGTCAAACGTTCCCAAAATGGTCAATTCTGATGAAATTTTAACATTTAATGTTTTGACTGCAAATTACTGTTGGATGTGAATTATTACTTTTTCAACTAAAATAAGTGTGTTTAAAGTAATTTCTGTGCCTGAAATTGGTCAAAATTGAAGCTTCTGAGTAAGCAAAACTCTGTAAAAATGGCAATTTTGGTCACTGTGAGGGTTTAAAAAGTGGTTATTCAACATGAGGCACGATCCGATTGACATTTTGAATCATTTTTGGTAAAGTCCAAAAAATTAATTTTCGGACGTAAAACGATGACCGCGGAGCTGTTGAAAGTTCCCAAAATGGTCAATTCTGAGGAAATTTTAACATTTAATCTTTTGACTGCAAATTACTGTTGGATGTGAATTATTACTTTTTCAACTAAAATAAGTGTGTTTAAAGTCATTTCTCTGCCTGAAATTGGTCAAAATTGAAGCTTCCGAGTAAGCAAAACTCTGTAAAAATGGCAATTTTGGTCACTGTGAGGGCTTAAAAAGTGGTTATTCAACATGAGGCACGATCCAATTGACATTTTGAATCATTTTTGGTAAAGTCCCAAAAATCAATTTTTGGACGAAAAATGATGACCGCGGAGCTGTCGAACGTTCCCAAAATGGTCAATTCTGATGACATTTTAACATTTAATCTTTTGACTGCAAATTACTGTTGGTTGTGAATTATTACTTTTTCAACTAAAATAAGTGTGTTTAAAGTCAATTCTCTGCCTGAAATTGGTCAAAATTGAAGCTTCCGAGTAAGCAAAACTCTGTAAAAATGGCAGTTTTGGTCACTGTGAGGGTTTAAAAAGTGGTTATTCAACATGAGGCACGATCCAATTGACATTTTGAATCATTTTTGGTAAAGTCCAAAAAATCAATTTTGGGACGAAAAACGATGACCGCGGAGCTGTCGAACGTTCCCAAAATGGTCAATTCTGATAAAATTTTAACATTTAATCTTTTGACTGCAAATTACTGTTGGATGTGAATTATTACTTTTTCAACTAAAATAAGTGTGTTTAAAGTAGTTTCTCTGCCTGAAATTGGTCAAAATTGAAGCTTCTGAGTAAGCAAAACTCTGTAAAAATGGTTATTTTGGTCACTGTGAGGGTTTAAAAAGTGGTTATTCAACATGAGGCACGATCCAATTGACATTTTGAATCATTTTTGGTAAAGTCCAAAAAATCAATTTTCGGACGAAAAACGATGACCGCGGAGCTGTCGAACGTTCCCAAAATGGTCAATTCTGATGAAATTTTAACATTTAATCTTTTGACTGCAAATTACTGTTGGATGTGAATTATTACTTTTTCAACTAAAATAAGTGTGTTTAAAGTTATTTCTGTGCCTGAAATTGGTCAAAATTGAAGCTTCTGAGTAAGCAAAACTCTGTAAAAATGGCAATTTTGGTCACTGTGAGGGTTTAAAAAGTGGTTATTCAACATGAGGCACGATCCAATTGACATTTTGAATCATTTTTGGTAAAGTCCAAAAAATCAATTTTCGGATGAAAAACGATGACCGCGGAGCTGTCGAACGTTCCCAAAATGGTCAATTCTGATGAAATTTTAACATTTAATGTTTTGACTGCAAATTACTGTTGGATGTGAATTATTACTTTTTCAACTAAAATAAGTGTGTTTAAAGTCATTTCTCTGCCTGAAATTGGTCAAAATTGAAGCTTCCGAGTAAGCAAAACTCTGTAAAAATGGCAATTTTGGTCACTGTGAGGGTTTAAAAAGTGGTTATTCAACATGAGGCACGATCCAATTGACATTTTGAATCATTTTTGGTAAATTCCAAAAAATCCATTTTCGGACGAAAAACGATGACCGCGGAGCTGTCGAACGTTCCCAAAATGGTCAATTCTGATTAAATTTTAACATTTAATCTTTTGACTGCAAATTACTGTTGGATGTGAATTATTACTTTTTCAACTAAAATAAGTGTGTTTAAAGTAATTTCTGTGCCTGAAATTGGTCAAAATTGAAGCTTCTGAGTAAGCAAAACTCTGTAAAAATGGCAATTTTGGTCACTGTGAGGGTTTAAAAAGTGGTTATTCAACATGAGGCACGATCCGATTGACATTTTGAATCATTTTTGGTAAAGTCCAAAAAATAAATTTTCGGACGAAAAACGATGACCGCGGAGCTGTCGAACGTTCCCAAAATGGTCAATTCTGATGAAATTTTAACATTTAATGTTTTGACTGCAAATTACTGTTGGATGTGAATTATTACTTTTTCAACTAAAATAAGTGTGTTTAAAGTAATTGCTCTGCCTGAAATTGGTCAAAATTGAAGATTCTGAGTAAGCAAAACTCTGTAAAAATGGCAATTTTGGTCACTGTGAGGGTTTAAAAAGTGGTTATTCAACATGAGGCATGATCCAATTGACATTTTGAATCATTTTTGGTAAAGTCCAAAAAATCAATTTTCGGACGAAAAACGATGACCGCGGAGCTGTCGAACGTTCCCAGAATGGTCAAATTTGATGAAATTTTAACATTTAATCTTTTGACTGCAAATTACTGTTGGTTGTGAATTATTACTTTTTCAACTAAAATAAGTGTGTTTAAAGTCATTTCTGTGCCTGAAATTGGTCAAAATTGAAGCTTCTGAGTAAGCAAAACTCTGTAAAAATGGCAATTTTGGTCACTGTGAGGGTTTAAAAAGTGGTTATTCAACATGAGGCACGATCCAATTGACATTTTGAATCATTTTTGGTAATGTTTAAAAAAATCAATTTTCGGACGAAAAACGATGACCGCGGAGCTGTCGAACGTTCCCAAAATGGTCAATTCTGATGAAATTTTAACATTTAATGTTTTGACTGCAAATTACTGTTGGATGTGAATTATTACTTTTTCAACTAAAATAAGTGTGTTTAAAGTCATTTCTCTGCCTGAAATTGGTCAAAATTGAAGCTTCTGAGTAAGCAAAACTCTGTAAAAATGGCAATTTTGGTCACTGTGAGGGTTTAAAAAGTGGTTATTCAACATGAGGCACGATCCAATTGACATTTTGAATCATTTTTGGTAAAGTCCCAAAAATCAATTTTCGGACGAAAAACGATGACCGCGGAGCTGTCGAACGTTCCCAAAATGGTCAATTCTGATGAAATTTTAACATTTAATCTTTTGACTGCAAATTACTGTTGGATGTGAATTATTACTTTTTCAACTAAAATAAGTGTGTTTAAAGTCATTTCTCTGCCTGAAATTGGTCAAAATTGAAGCTTCCGAGTAAGCAAAACTCTGTAAAAATGGCAATTTTGGTCACTGTGAGGGCTTAAAAAGTGGTTATTCAACATGAGGCACGATCCAATTGACATTTTGAATCATTTTTGGTAAAGTCCCAAAAATCAATTTTTGGACGAAAAATGATGACCGCGGAGCTGTCGAACGTTCCCAAAATGGTCAATTCTGATGACATTTTAACATTTAATCTTTTGACTGCAAATTACTGTTGGTTGTGAATTATTACTTTTTCAACTAAAATAAGTGTGTTTAAAGTCAATTCTTTGCCTGAAATTGGTCAAAATTGAAGCTTCCGAGTAAGCAAAACTCTGTAAAAATGGCAGTTTTGGTCACTGTGAGGGTTTAAAAAGTGGTTATTCAACATGAGGCACGATCCAATTGACATTTTGAATCATTTTTGGTAAAGTCCAAAAAATCCATTTTCGGACGAAAAACGATGACCGCGGAGCTGTCGAACGTTCCCAAAATGGTCAATTCTGATAAAATTTTAACATTTAATCTTTTGACTGCAAATTACTGTTGGATGTGAATTATTACTTTTTCAACTAAAATAAGTGTGTTTAAAGTCATTTCTCTGCCTGAAATTGGTCAAAATTGAAGCTTCCGAGTAAGCAAAACTCTGTAAAAATGGCAATTTTGGTCACTGTGAGGGTTTAAAAAGTGGTTATTCAACATGAGGCACGATCCAATTGACATTTTGAATCATTTTTGGTAAAGTCCAAAAAATCAATTTTCGGACGTAAAACGATGACCGCGGAGCTGTTGAAAGTACCCAAAATGGTCAATTCTGAGGAAATTTTAACATTTAATCTTTTGACTGCAAATTACTGTTGGATGTGAATTATTACTTTTTCAACTAAAATAAGTGTGTTTAAAGTCATTTCTCTGCCTGAAATTGGTCAAAATTGAAGCTTCCGAGTAAGCAAAACTCTGTAAAAATGGCAATTTTGGTCACTGTGAGGGCTTAAAAAGTGGTTATTCAACATGAGGCACGATCCAATTGACATTTTAAATCATTTTTGGTAAAGTCCCAAAAATCAATTTTTGGACGAAAAACGATGACCGCGGAGCTGTCGAACGTTCCCAAAATGGTCAATTCTGATGACATTTTAACATTTAATCTTTTGACTGCAAATTACTGTTGGTTGTGAATTATTACTTTTTCAACTAAAATAAGTGTGTTTAAAGTCAATTCTCTGCCTGAAATTGGTCAAAATTGAAGCTTCCGAGTAAGCAAAACTCTGTAAAAATGGCAGTTTTGGTCACTGTGAGGATTTAAAAAGTGGTTATTCAACATGAGGCACGATCCAATTGACATTTTGAATCATTTTTGGTAAAGTCCAAAAAATCCATTTTCGGACGAAAAACGATGACCGCGGAGCTGTCGAACGTTCCCAAAATGGTCAATTCTGATAAAATTTTAACATTTAATCTTTTGACTGCAAATTACTGTTGGATGTGAATTATTACTTTTTCAACTAAAATAAGTGTGTTTAAAGTAATTGCTATGCCTGAAATTGGTCAAAATTGAAGCTTCTGAGTAAGCAAAACTCTGTAAAAATGGCAATTTTGGTCACTGTGAGGGTTTAAAAAGTGGTTATTCAACATGAGGCATGATCCAATTGACATTTTGAATCATTTTTGGTAAAGTCCAAAAAATCAATTTTCGGACGAAAAACGATGACCCCGGAGCTGTCGAACGTTCCCAAAATGGTCAATTCTGATGAAATTTTAACATTTAATCTTTTGACTGCAAATTACTGTTGGATGTGAATTATTACTTTTTCAACTAAAATAAGTGTGTTTAAAGTAATTTCTGTGCCTGAAATTGGTCAAAATTGAAGCTTCTGAGTAAGCAAAACTCTGTAAAAATGGCAATTTTGGTCACTGTGAGGGTTTAAAAAGTGGTTATTCAACATGAGGCACGATCCAATTGACATTTTGAATCATTTTTGGTAATGTCCAAAAAATCAATTTTCGGACGAAAAACGATGACCGCGGAGCTGTCGAACGTTCCCAAAATGGTCAATTCTGATGAAATTTTACCATTTAATGTTTTGACTGCAAATTACTGTTGGATGTGAATTATTACTTTTTCAATTAAAATAAGTGTGTTTAAAGTCATTTCTCTGCCTGAAATTGGTCAAAATTGAAGCTTCCGAGTAAGCAAAACTCTGTAAAAATGGCAATTTTGTTCACTGTGAGGGTTTAAAAAGTGGTTATTCAACATGAGGCACGATCCAATTGACATTTTGAATCATTTTTGGTAAAGTCCAAAAAATCAATTTTCGGACGAAAAACGATGACCGCGGAGCTGTCGAACGTTCCCAAAATGGTCAATTCTGATGAAATTTTAACATTTAATGTTTTGACTGCAAATTACTGTTGGATGTGAATTATTACTTTTTCAACTAAAATAAGTGTGTTTAAAGTCATTTCTCTGCCTGAAATTGGTCAAAATTGAAGCTTCCGAGTAAGCAAAACTCTGTAAAAATGGCAATTTTGGTGACTGTGAGGGTTTAAAAAGTGGTTATTCAACATGAGGCACGATCCGATTGACATTTTGAATCATTTTTGGTAAAGTCCAAAAAACTCAATTTTCGGACGAAAAACGATGACCGCGGAGCTGTCGAACGTTCCCAAAATGGTCAATTCTGATGAAATTTTAACATTTAATGTTTTGACTGCAAATTACTGTTGGATGTGAATTATTACTTTTTCAACTAAAATAAGTGTGTTTAAAGTAATTGCTCTGCCTGAAATTGGTCAAAATTGAAGATTCTGAGTAAGCAAAACTCTGTAAAAATGGCAATTTTGGTCACTGTGAGGGTTTAAAAAGTGGTTATTCAACATGAGGCATGATCCAATTGACATTTTGAATCATTTTTGGTAAAGTCCAAAAAAATCAATTTTCGGACGAAAAACGATGACCGCGGAGCTGTCGAACGTTCCCAAAATGGTCAATTCTGATGAAATTTTAACATTTAATCTTTTGACTGCAAATTACTGTTGGTTGTGAATTATTACTTTTTCAACTAAAATAAGTGTGTTTAAAGTCATTTCTGTGCCTGAAATTGGTCAAAATTGAAGTTTCTGAGTAAGCAAAACTCTGTAAAAATGGCAATTTTGGTCACTGTGAGGGTTTAAAAAGTGGTTATTCAACATGAGGCACGATCCAATTGACATTTTGAATCATTTTTGGTAATGTTTTAAAAAATTAATTTTCGGACGAAAAACGATGACCGCGGAGCTGTCAAACGTTCCCAAAATGGTCAATTCTGATGAAATTTTAACATTTAATGTTTTGACTGCAAATTACTGTTGGATGTGAATTATTACTTTTTCAACTAAAATAAGTGTGTTTAAAGTAATTTCTGTGCCTGAAATTGGTCAAAATTGAAGCTTCTGAGTAAGCAAAACTCTGTAAAAATGGCAATTTTGGTCACTGTGAGGGTTTAAAAAGTGGTTATTCAACATGAGGCACGATCCGATTGACATTTTGAATCATTTTTGGTAAAGTCCAAAAAATCCATTTTCGGACGAAAAACGATGACCGCGGAGCTGTCGAACGTTCCCAAAATGGTCAATTCTGATTAAATTTTAACATTTAATCTTTTGACTGCAAATTACTGTTGGATGTGAATTATTACTTTTTCAACTAAAATAAGTGTGTTTAAAGTAATTTCTGTGCCTGAAATTGGTCAAAATTGAAGCTTCTGAGTAAGCAAAACTCTGTAAAAATGGCAATTTTGGTCACTGTGAGGGTTTAAAAAGTGGTTATTCAACATGAGGCACGATCCGATTGACATTTTGAATCATTTTTGGTAAAGTCCAAAAAATCAATTTTCGGACGAAAAACGATGACCGCGGAGCTGTCGAACGTTCCCAAAATGGTCAATTCTGATGAAATTTTAACATTTAATGTTTTGACTGCAAATTACTGTTGGATGTGAATTATTACTTTTTCAACTAAAATAAGTGTGTTTAAAGTAATTGCTCTGCCTGAAATTGGTCAAAATTGAAGATTCTGAGTAAGCAAAACTCTGTAAAAATGGCAATTTTGGTCACTGTGAGGGTTTAAAAAGTGGTTATTCAACATGAGGCATGATCCAATTGACATTTTGAATCATTTTTGGTAAAGTCCAAAAAATCAATTTTCGGACGAAAAACGATGACCGCGGAGCTGTCGAACGTTCCCAGAACGGTCAATTCTGATGACATTTTAACATTTAATCTTTTGACTGCAAATTACTGTTGGTTGTGAATTATTACTTTTTCAACTAAAATAAGTGTGTTTAAAGTCATTTCTGTGCCTGAAATTGGTCAAAATTGAAGCTTCTGAGTAAGCAAAACTCTGTAAAAATGGCAATTTTGGTCACTGTGAGGGTTTAAAAAGTGGTTATTCAACATGAGGCACAATCCAATTGACATTTTGAATCATTTTTGGTAATGTTTTAAAAAATCAATTTTCGGACGAAAAACGATGACCGCGGAGCTGTCGAACGTTCCCAAAATGGTCAATTCTGATGAAATTTTAACATTTAATGTTTTGACTGCAAATTACTGTTGGATGTGAATTATTACTTTTTCAACTAAAATAAGTGTGTTTAAAGTAATTTCTGTGCCTGAAATTGGTCAAAATTGAAGCTTCTGAGTAAGCAAAACTCTGTAAAAATGGCAATTTTGGTCACTGTGAGGGCTTAAAAAGTGGTTATTCAACATGAGGCACGATCCAATTGACATTTTGAATCATTTTTGGTAAAGTCCCAAAAATCAATTTTTGGACGAAAAATGATGACCGCGGAGCTGTCGAACGTTCCCAAAATGGTCAATTCTGATGACATTTTAACATTTAATCTTTTGACTGCAAATTACTGTTGGTTGTGAATTATTACTTTTTCAACTAAAATAAGTGTGTTTAAAGTCAATTCTCTGCCTGAAATTGGTCAAAATTGAAGCTTCCGAGTAAGCAAAACTCTGTAAAAATGGCAGTTTTGGTCCCTGTGAGGGTTTAAAAAGTGGTTATTCAACATGAGGCACGATCCAATTGACATTTTGAATCATTTTTGGTAAAGTCCAAAAAATCCATTTTCGGACGAAAAACGATGACCGCGGAGCTGTCGAACGTTCCCAAAATGGTCAATTCTGATAAAATTTTAACATTTAATCTTTTGACTGCAAATTACTGTTGGATGTGAATTATTACTTTTTCAACTAAAATAAGTGTGTTTAAAGTAATTTCTCTGCCTGAAATTGGTCAAAATTGAAGCTTCTGAGTAAGCAAAACTCTGTAAAAATTGTTATTTTGGTCACTGTGAGGGTTTAAAAAGTGGTTATTCAACATGAGGCACGATCCAATTGACATTTTGAATCATTTTTGGTAAAGTCCAAAAAATCAATTTTCGGACGAAAAACGATGACCGCGGAGCTGTCGAACGTTCCCAAAATGGTCAATTCTGATGAAATTTTAACATTTAATCTTTTGACTGCAAATTACTGTTGGATGTGAATTATTACTTTTTCAACTAAAATAAGTGTGTTTAAAGTAATTTCTGTGCCTGAAATTGGTCAAAATTGAAGCTTCTGAGTAAGCAAAACTCTGTAAAAATGGCAATTTTGGTCACTGTGAGGGTTTAAAAAGTGGTTATTCAACATGAGGCACGATCCAATTGACATTTTGAATCATTTTTGGTAAAGTCCAAAAAATCAATTTTCGGACGAAAAACGATGACCGCGGAGCTGTCGAACGTTCCCAAAATGGTCAATTCTGATGAAATTTTAACATTTAATGTTTTGACTGCAAATTACTGTTGGTTGTGAATTATTACTTTTTCAACTAAAATAAGTGTGTTTAAAGTCAATTCTCTGCCTGAAATTGGTCAAAATTGAAGCTTCCGAGTAAGCAAAACTCTGTAAAAATGGCAGTTTTGGTCACTGTGAGGGTTTAAAAAGTGGTTATTCAACATGAGGCACGATCCAATTGACATTTTGAATCATTTTTGGTAAATTCCCAAAAATCCATTTTCGGACGAAAAACGATGACCGCGGAGCTGTCGAACGTTCCCAAAATGGTCAATTCTGATTACATTTTAACATTTAATCTTTTGACTGCAAATTACTGTTGGATGTGAATTATTACTTTTTCAACTAAAATAAGTGTGTTTAAAGTAATTTCTGTGCCTGAAATTGGTCAAAATTGAAGCTTCTGAGTAAGCAAAACTCTGTAAAAATGGCAATTTTGGTCACTGTGAGGGTTTAAAAAGTGGTTATTCAACATGAGGCACGATCCGATTGACATTTTGAATCATTTTTGGTAAAGTCCAAAAAACTCAATTTTCGGACGAAAAACGATGACCGCGGAGCTGTCGAACGTTCCCAAAATGGTCAATTCTGATGAAATTTTAACATTTAATGTTTTGACTGCAAATTACTGTTGGATGTGAATTATTACTTTTTCAACTAAAATAAGTGTGTTTAAAGTAATTGCTCTGCCTGAAATTGGTCAAAATTGAAGATTCTGAGTAAGCAAAACTCTGTAAAAATGGCAATTTTGGTCACTGTGAGGGTTTAAAAAGTGGTTATTCAACATGAGGCATGATCCAATTGACATTTTGAATCATTTTTGGTAAAGTCCAAAAAAATCAATTTTCGGACGAAAAACGATGACCGCGGAGCTGTCATACGTTCCCAAAATGGTCAATTCTGATGAAATTTTAACATTTAATCTTTTGACTGCAAATTACTGTTGGTTGTGAATTATTACTTTTTCAACTAAAATAAGTGTGTTTAAAGTCATTTCTTTGCCTGAAATTGGTCAAAATTGAAGTTTCTGAGTAAGCAAAACTCTGTAAAAATGGCAATTTTGGTCACTGTGAGGGTTTAAAAAGTGGTTATTCAACATGAGGCACGATCCAATTGACATTTTGAATCATTTTTGGTAATGTTTAAAAAAATCAATTTTCGGACGAAAAACGATGACCGCGGAGCTGTCAAACGTTCCCAAAATGGTCAATTCTGATGAAATTTTAACATTTAATGTTTTGACTGCAAATTACTGTTGGATGTGAATTATTACTTTTTCAACTAAAATAAGTGTGTTTAAAGTCATTTCTCTGCCTGAAATTGGTCAAAATTGAAGCTTCTGAGTAAGCAAAACTCTGTAAAAATGGCAATTTTGGTCACTGTGAGGGTTTAAAAAGTGGTTATTCAACATGAGGCACGGTCCAATTGACATTTTGAATCATTTTTGGTAAAGTCCCAAAAATCAATTTTCGGACGAAAAACGATGACCGCGGAGCTGTCGAACGTTCCCAAAATGGTCAATTCTGATGAAATTTTAACATTTAATCTTTTGACTGCAAATTACTGTTGGATGTGAATTATTACTTTTTCAACTAAAATAAGTGTGTTTAAAGTCATTTCTCTGCCTGAAATTGGTCAAAATTGAAGCTTCCGAGTAAGCAAAACTCTGTAAAAATGGCAATTTTGGTCACTGTGAGGGTTTAAAAAGTGGTTATTCAACATGAGGCACGATCCAATTGACATTTTGAGTCATTTTTGGTAAAGTCCCAAAAATCAATTTTCGGACGAAAAACGATGACCGCGGAGCTGTCGAACGTTCCCAAAATGGTCAATTCTGATGAAATTTTAACATTTAATCTTTTGACTGCAAATTACTGTTGGATGTGAATTATTACTTTTTCAACTAAAATAAATGTGTTTAAAGTCATTTCTCTGCTTGAAATTGGTCAAAATTGAAGCTTCTGAGTAAGCAAAACTCTGTAAAAATGGCAATTTTGGTCACTGTGAGGGTTTAAAAAGTGGTTATTCAACATGAGGCACGATCCAATTGACATTTTGAATCATTTTTGGTAAAGTCCAAAAAATCAATTTATGGACGAAAAACGATGACCGCGGAGCTGTCGAACGTTCCCAAAATGGTCAATTCTGATGAAATTTTAACATTTAATCTTTAGACTGCAAATTACTGTTGGATGTGAATTATTACTTTTTCAACTAAAATAAGTGTGTTTAAAGTCATTTCTCTGCTTGAAATTGGCCAAAATTGAAGCTTCTGATTAAGCAAAACTCTGTAAAAATGGCAATTTTGGTCACTGTGAGGGTTTAAAAAGTGGTTATTCAACATGAGGCACGATCCAATTGACATTTTGAATCATTTTTGGTAAAGTCCAAAAAATCAATTTTCCGACGAAAAACGATGACCGCGGAGCTGTCGAACGTTCCCAAAATGGTCAATTCTGATGAAATTTTAACATTTAATCTTTTGACTGCAAATTACTGTTGGATGTGAATTATTACTTTTTCAACTAAAATAAGTGTGTTTAAAGTAATTTCTGTGCCTGAAATTGGTCAAAATTGAAGCTTCTGAGTAAGCAAAACTCTGTAAAAATGGCAATTTTGGTCACTGTGAGGGTTTAAAAAGTGGTTATTCAACATGAGGCACGATCCAATTGACATTTTGAATCATTTTTGGTAAAGTCCAAAAAATCAATTTTCGGACGAAAAACGATGACCGCGGAGCTGTCGAACGTTCCCAAAATGGTCAATTCTGATGAAATTTTAACATTTAATGTTTTGACTGCAAATTACTGTTGGATGTGAATTATTACTTTTTCAACTAAAATAAGTGTGTTTAAAGTAATTTCTGTGCCTGAAATTGGTCAAAATTGAAGCTTCTCAGTAAGCAAAACTCTGTAAAAATGGCAATATTGGTCACTGTGAGGGTTTAAAAAGTGGTTATTCAACATGAGGCACGATCCAATTGACATTTTGAATCATTTTTGGTAAAGTCCAAAAAATCAATTTTCGGACGAAAAACGATGACTGCGGAGCTGTCGAACGTTCCCAAAATGGTCAATTCTGATGAAATTTTAACAAGTTATCTTTTGACTGCAAATTACTGTTGGATGTGAATTATTACTTTTTCAACTAAAATAAGTGTGTTTAAAGTCATTTCTCTGCCTGAAATTGGTCAAAATTGAAGCTTCCGAGTAAGCAAAACTCTGTAAAAATGGCAATTTTGGTCACTGTGAGGGTTTAAAAAGTGGTTATTCAACATGAGGCACGATCCAATTGACATTTTGAATCATTTTTGGTAAAGTCCCAAAAATCAAGTTTTGGACGAAAAACGATGACCGCGGAGCTGTCGAACGTTCCCAAAATGGTCAATTCTGATGAAATTTTAACGTTTAATCTTTTGACTGCAAATTACTGTTGGTTGTGAATTATTACTTTTTCAACTAAAATAAGTGTGTTTAAAGTCAATTCTCTGCCTGAAATTGGTCAGAATTGAAGCTTCCGAGTAAGCAAAACTCTGTAAAAATGGCAGTTTTGGTCACTGTGAGGGTTTAAAAAGTGGTTATTCAACATGAGGCACGATCCAATTGACATTTTGAATCATTTTTGGTAAATTCCCAAAAATCCATTTTCGGACGAAAAACGATGACCGCGGAGCTGTCGAACGTTCCCAAAATGGTCAATTCTGATTACATTTTAACATTTAATCTTTTGACTGCAAATTACTGTTGGATGTGAATTATTACTTTTTCAACTAAAATAAGTGTGTTTAAAGTAATTTCTGTGCCTGAAATTGGTCAAAATTGAAGCTTCTGAGTAAGCAAAACTCTGTAAAAATGGCAATTTTGGTCACTGTGAGGGTTTAAAAAGTGGTTATTCAACATGAGGCACGATCCGATTGACATTTTGAATCATTTTTGGTAAAGTCCAAAAAATCAATTTTCGGACGAAAAACGATGACCGCGGAGCTGTCGAACGTTCCCAAAATGGTCAATTCTGATGAAATTTTAACATTTAATGTTTTGACTGCAAATTACTGTTGGATGTGAATTATTACTTTTTCAACTAAAATAAGTGTGTTTAAAGTAATTGCTCTGCCTGAAATTGGTCAAAATTGAAGATTCTGAGTAAGCAAAACTCTGTAAAAATGGCAATTTTGGTCACTGTGAGGGTTTAAAAAGTGGTTATTCAACATGAGGCATGATCCAATTGACATTTTGAATCATTTTTGGTAAAGTCCAAAAAAATCAATTTTCGGACGAAAAACGATGACCGCGGAGCTGTCATACGTTCCCAAAATGGTCAATTCTGATGAAATTTTAACATTTAATCTTTTGACTGCAAATTACTGTTGGTTGTGAATTATTACTTTTTCAACTAAAATAAGTGTGTTTAAAGTCATTTCTGTGCCTGAAATTGGTCAAAATTGAAGTTTCTGAGTAAGCAAAACTCTGTAAAAATGGCAATTTTGGTCACTGTGAGGGTTTAAAAAGTGGTTATTCAACATGAGGCACGATCCAATTGACATTTTGAATCATTTTTGGTAATGTTTAAAAAAATCAATTTTCGGACGAAAAACGATGACCGCGGAGCTGTCAAACGTTCCCAAAATGGTCAATTCTGATGAAATTTTAACATTTAATGTTTTGACTGCAAATTACTGTTGGATGTGAATTATTACTTTTTCAACTAAAATAAGTGTGTTTAAAGTCATTTCTCTGCCTGAAATTGGTCAAAATTGAAGCTTCTGAGTAAGCAAAACTCTGTAAAAATGGCAATTTTGGTCACTGTGAGGGTTTAAAAAGTGGTTATTCAACATGAGGCACGGTCCAATTGACATTTTGAATCATTTTTGGTAAAGTCCCAAAAATCAATTTTCGGACGAAAAACGATGACCGCGGAGCTGTCGAACGTTCCCAAAATGGTCAATTCTGATGAAATTTTAACATTTAATCTTTTGACTGCAAATTACTGTTGGATGTGAATTATTACTTTTTCAACTAAAATAAGTGTGTTTAAAGTCATTTCTCTGCCTGAAATTGGTCAAAATTGAAGCTTCCGAGTAAGCAAAACTCTGTAAAAATGGCAATTTTGGGCACTGTGAGGGTTTAAAAAGTGGTTATTCAACATGAGGCACGATCCAATTGACATTTTGAGTCATTTTTGGTAAAGTCCCAAAAATCAATTTTCGGACGAAAAACGATGACCGCGGAGCTGTCGAACGTTCCCAAAATGGTCAATTCTGATGAAATTTTAACATTTAATCTTTTGACTGCAAATTACTGTTGGATGTGAATTATTACTTTTTCAACTAAAATAAATGTGTTTAAAGTCATTTCTCTGCTTGAAATTGGTCAAAATTGAAGCTTCTGAGTAAGCAAAACTCTGTAAAAATGGCAATTTTGGTCACTGTGAGGGTTTAAAAAGTGGTTATTCAACATGAGGCACGATCCAATTGACATTTTGAATCATTTTTGGTAAAGTCCAAAAAATCAATTTATGGACGAAAAACGATGACCGCGGAGCTGTCGAACGTTCCCAAAATGGTCAATTCTGATGAAATTTTAACATTTAATCTTTTGACTGCAAATTACTGTTGGATGTGAATTATTACTTTTTCAACTAAAATAAGTGTGTTTAAAGTCATTTCTCTGCTTGAAATTGGCCAAAATTGAAGCTTCTGATTAAGCAAAACTCTGTAAAAATGGCAATTTTGGTCACTGTGAGGGTTTAAAAAGTGGTTATTCAACATGAGGCACGATCCAATTGACATTTTGAATCATTTTTGGTAAAGTCCAAAAAATCAATTTTCCGACGAAAAACGATGACCGCGGAGCTGTCGAACGTTCCCAAAATGGTCAATTCTGATGAAATTTTAACATTTAATCTTTTGACTGCAAATTACTGTTGGATGTGAATTATTACTTTTTCAACTAAAATAAGTGTGTTTAAAGTAATTTCTGTGCCTGAAATTGGTCAAAATTGAAGCTTCTGAGTAAGCAAAACTCTGTAAAAATGGCAATTTTGGTCACTGTGAGGGTTTAAAAAGTGGTTATTCAACATGAGGCACGATCCGATTGACATTTTGAATCATTTTTGGTAAAGTCCAAAAAATCAATTTTCGGACGAAAAACGATGACCGCGGAGCTGTCGAACGTTCCCAAAATGGTCAATTCTGATGAAATTTTAACATTTAATGTTTTGACTGCAAATTACTGTTGGATGTGAATTATTACTTTTTCAACTAAAATAAGTGTGTTTAAAGTAATTGCTCTGCCTGAAATTGGTCAAAATTGAAGCTTCCGAGTAAGCAAAACTCTGTAAAAATGGCAGTTTTGGTCACTGTGAGGGTTTAAAAACTGGTTATTCAACATGAGGCACGATCCAATTGACATTTTGAATCATTTTTGGTAAAGTCCAAAAAATTAATTTTCGGACGTAAAACGATGACCGCGGAGCTGTTGAAAGTTCCCAAAATGGTCAATTCTGAGGAAATTTTAACATTTAATCTTTTGACTGCAAATTACTGTTGGATGTGAATTATTACTTTTTCAACTAAAATAAGTGTGTTTAAAGTCATTTCTCTGCCTGAAATTGGTCAAAATTGAAGCTTCCGAGTAAGCAAAACTCTGTAAAAATGGCAATTTTGGTCACTGTGAGGGCTTAAAAAGTGGTTATTCAACATGAGGCACGATCCAATTGACATTTTGAATCATTTTTGGTAAAGTCCCAAAAATCAATTTTTGGACGAAAAATGATGACCGCGGAGCTGTCGAACGTTCCCAAAATGGTCAATTCTGATGACATTTTAACATTTAATCTTTTGACTGCAAATTACTGTTGGTTGTGAATTATTACTTTTTCAACTAAAATAAGTGTGTTTAAAGTCAATTCTCTGCCTGAAATTGGTCAAAATTGAAGCTTCCGAGTAAGCAAAACTCTGTAAAAATGGCAGTTTTGGTCACTGTGAGGGTTTAAAAAGTGGTTATTCAACATGAGGCACGATCCAATTGACATTTTGAATCATTTTTGGTAAAGTCCAAAAAATCAATTTTGGGACGAAAAACGATGACCGCGGAGCTGTCGAACGTTCCCAAAATGGTCAATTCTGATAAAATTTTAACATTTAATCTTTTGACTGCAAATTACTGTTGGATGTGAATTATTACTTTTTCAACTAAAATAAGTGTGTTTAAAGTAATTTCTCTGCCTGAAATTGGTCAAAATTGAAGCTTCTGAGTAAGCAAAACTCTGTAAAAATGGTTATTTTGGTCACTGTGAGGGTTTAAAAAGTGGTTATTCAACATGAGGCACGATCCAATTGACATTTTGAATCATTTTTGGTAAAGTCCAAAAAATCAATTTTCGGACGAAAAACGATGACCGCGGAGCTGTCGAACGTTCCCAAAATGGTCAATTTTGATGAAATTTTAACATTTAATCTTTTGACTGCAAATTACTGTTGGATGTGAATTATTACTTTTTCAACTAAAATAAGTGTGTTTAAAGTTATTTCTGTGCCTGAAATTGGTCAAAATTGAAGCTTCTGAGTAAGCAAAACTCTGTAAAAATGGCAATTTTGGTCACTGTGAGGGTTTAAAAAGTGGTTATTCAACATGAGGCACGATCCAATTGACATTTTGAATCATTTTTGGTAAAGTCCAAAAAATCAATTTTCGGACGAAAAACGATGACCGCGGAGCTGTCGAACGTTCCCAAAATGGTCAATTCTGATGAAATTTTAACATTTAATGTTTTGACTGCAAATTACTGTTGGATGTGAATTATTACTTTTTCAACTAAAATAAGTGTGTTTAAAGTCATTTCTCTGCCTGAAATTGGTCAAAATTGAAGCTTCCGAGTAAGCAAAACTCTGTAAAAATGGCAATTTTGGTCACTGTGAGGGTTTAAAAAGTGGTTATTCAACATGAGGCACGATCCAATTGACATTTTGAATCATTTTTGGTAAATTCCAAAAAATCCATTTTCGGACGAAAAACGATGACCGCGGAGCTGTCGAACGTTCCCAAAATGGTCAATTCTGATTAAATTTTAACATTTAATCTTTTGACTGCAAATTACTGTTGGATGTGAATTATTACTTTTTCAACTAAAATAAGTGTGTTTAAAGTAATTTCTGTGCCTGAAATTGGTCAAAATTGAAGCTTCTGAGTAAGCAAAACTCTGTAAAAATGGCAATTTTGGTCACTGTGAGGGTTTAAAAAGTGGTTATTCAACATGAGGCACGATCCGATTGACATTTTGAATCATTTTTGGTAAAGTCCAAAAAATCAATTTTCGGACGAAAAACGATGACCGCGGAGCTGTCGAACGTTCCCAAAATGGTCAATTCTGATGAAATTTTAACATTTAATGTTTTGACTGCAAATTACTGTTGGATGTGAATTATTACTTTTTCAACTAAAATAAGTGTGTTTAAAGTAATTGCTCTGCCTGAAATTGGTCAAAATTGAAGATTCTGAGTAAGCAAAACTCTGTAAAAATGGCAATTTTGGTCACTGTGAGGGTTTAAAAAGTGGTTATTCAACATGAGGCATGATCCAATTGACATTTTGAATCATTTTTGGTAAAGTCCAAAAAATCAATTTTCGGACGAAAAACGATGACCGCGGAGCTGTCGAACGTTCCCAGAATGGTCAATTCTGATGAAATTTTAACATTTAATCTTTTGACTGCAAATTACTGTTGGTTGTGAATTATTACTTTTTCAACTAAAATAAGTGTGTTTAAAGTCATTTCTGTGCCTGAAATTGGTCAAAATTGAAGCTTCTGAGTAAGCAAAACTCTGTAAAAATGGCAATTTTGGTCACTGTGAGGGTTTAAAAAGTGGTTATTCAACATGAGGCACGATCCAATTGACATTTTGAATCATTTTTGGTAATGTTTAAAAAAATCAATTTTCGGACGAAAAACGATGACCGCGGAGCTGTCAAACGTTCCCAAAATGGTCAATTCTGATGAAATTTTAACATTTAATGTTTTGACTGCAAATTACTGTTGGATGTGAATTATTACTTTTTCAACTAAAATAAGTGTGTTTAAAGTCATTTCTCTGCCTGAAATTGGTCAAAATTGAAGCTTCTGAGTAAGCAAAACTCTGTAAAAATGGCAATTTTGGTCACTGTGAGGGTTTAAAAAGTGGTTATTCAACATGAGGCACGGTCCAATTGACATTTTGAATCATTTTTGGTAAAGTCCCAAAAATCAATTTTCGGACGAAAAACGATGACCGCGGAGCTGTCGAACGTTCCCAAAATGGTCAATTCTGATGAAATTTTAACATTTAATCTTTTGACTGCAAATTACTGTTGGATGTGAATTATTACTTTTTCAACTAAAATAAGTGTGTTTAAAGTCATTTCTCTGCCTGAAATTGGTCAAAATTGAAGCTTCCGAGTAAGCAAAACTCTGTAAAAATGGCAATTTTGGTCACTGTGAGGGTTTAAAAAGTGGTTATTCAACATGAGGCACGATCCAATTGACATTTTGAGTCATTTTTGGTAAATTCCCAAAAATCCATTTTCGGACGAAAAACGATGACCGCGGAGCTGTCGAACGTTCCCAAAATGGTCAATTCTGATTAAATTTTAACATTTAATCTTTTGACTGCAAATTACTGTTGGATGTGAATTATTACTTTTTCAACTAAAATAAGTGTGTTTAAAGTAATTTCTGTGCCTGAAATTGGTCAAAATTGAAGCTTCTGAGTAAGCAAAACTCTGTAAAAATGGCAATTTTGGTCACTGTGAGGGTTTAAAAAGTGGTTATTCAACATGAGGCACGATCCGATTGACATTTTGAATCATTTTTGGTAAAGTCCAAAAAATCAATTTTCGGACGAAAAACGATGACCGCGGAGCTGTCGAACGTTCCCAAAATGGTCAATTCTGATGAAATTTTAACATTTAATGTTTTGACTGCAAATTACTGTTGGATGTGAATTATTACTTTTTCAACTAAAATAAGTGTGTTTAAAGTAATTGCTCTGCCTGAAATTGGTCAAAATTGAAGCTTCCGAGTAAGCAAAACTCTGTAAAAATGGCAGTTTTGGTCACTGTGAGGGTTTAAAAACTGGTTATTCAACATGAGGCACGATCCAATTGACATTTTGAATCATTTTTGGTAAAGTCCAAAAAATTAATTTTCGGACGTAAAACGATGACCGCGGAGCTGTTGAAAGTTCCCAAAATGGTCAATTCTGAGGAAATTTTAACATTTAATCTTTTGACTGCAAATTACTGTTGGATGTGAATTATTACTTTTTCAACTAAAATAAGTGTGTTTAAAGTCATTTCTCTGCCTGAAATTGGTCAAAATTGAAGCTTCCGAGTAAGCAAAACTCTGTAAAAATGGCAATTTTGGTCACTGTGAGGGCTTAAAAAGTGGTTATTCAACATGAGGCACGATCCAATTGACATTTTGAATCATTTTTGGTAAAGTCCCAAAAATCAATTTTTGGACGAAAAATGATGACCGCGGAGCTGTCGAACGTTCCCAAAATGGTCAATTCTGATGACATTTTAACATTTAATCTTTTGACTGCAAATTACTGTTGGTTGTGAATTATTACTTTTTCAACTAAAATAAGTGTGTTTAAAGTCAATTCTCTGCCTGAAATTGGTCAAAATTGAAGCTTCCGAGTAAGCAAAACTCTGTAAAAATGGCAGTTTTGGTCACTGTGAGGGTTTAAAAAGTGGTTATTCAACATGAGGCACGATCCAATTGACATTTTGAATCATTTTTGGTAAAGTCCAAAAAATCAATTTTGGGACGAAAAACGATGACCGCGGAGCTGTCGAACGTTCCCAAAATGGTCAATTCTGATAAAATTTTAACATTTAATCTTTTGACTGCAAATTACTGTTGGATGTGAATTATTACTTTTTCAACTAAAATAAGTGTGTTTAAAGTAATTTCTCTGCCTGAAATTGGTCAAAATTGAAGCTTCTGAGTAAGCAAAACTCTGTAAAAATGGTTATTTTGGTCACTGTGAGGGTTTAAAAAGTGGTTATTCAACATGAGGCACGATCCAATTGACATTTTGAATCATTTTTGGTAAAGTCCAAAAAATCAATTTTCGGACGAAAAACGATGACCGCGGAGCTGTCGAACGTTCCCAAAATGGTCAATTTTGATGAAATTTTAACATTTAATCTTTTGACTGCAAATTACTGTTGGATGTGAATTATTACTTTTTCAACTAAAATAAGTGTGTTTAAAGTTATTTCTGTGCCTGAAATTGGTCAAAATTGAAGCTTCTGAGTAAGCAAAACTCTGTAAAAATGGCAATTTTGGTCACTGTGAGGGTTTAAAAAGTGGTTATTCAACATGAGGCACGATCCAATTGACATTTTGAATCATTTTTGGTAAAGTCCAAAAAATCAATTTTCGGACGAAAAACGATGACCGCGGAGCTGTCGAACGTTCCCAAAATGGTCAATTCTGATGAAATTTTAACATTTAATGTTTTGACTGCAAATTACTGTTGGATGTGAATTATTACTTTTTCAACTAAAATAAGTGTGTTTAAAGTCATTTCTCTGCCTGAAATTGGTCAAAATTGAAGCTTCCGAGTAAGCAAAACTCTGTAAAAATGGCAATTTTGGTCACTGTGAGGGTTTAAAAAGTGGTTATTCAACATGAGGCACGATCCAATTGACATTTTGAATCATTTTTGGTAAATTCCAAAAAATCCATTTTCGGACGAAAAACGATGACCGCGGAGCTGTCGAACGTTCCCAAAATGGTCAATTCTGATTAAATTTTAACATTTAATCTTTTGACTGCAAATTACTGTTGGATGTGAATTATTACTTTTTCAACTAAAATAAGTGTGTTTAAAGTAATTTCTGTGCCTGAAATTGGTCAAAATTGAAGCTTCTGAGTAAGCAAAACTCTGTAAAAATGGCAATTTTGGTCACTGTGAGGGTTTAAAAAGTGGTTATTCAACATGAGGCACGATCCGATTGACATTTTGAATCATTTTTGGTAAAGTCCAAAAAATCAATTTTCGGACGAAAAACGATGACCGCGGAGCTGTCGAACGTTCCCAAAATGGTCAATTCTGATGAAATTTTAACATTTAATGTTTTGACTGCAAATTACTGTTGGATGTGAATTATTACTTTTTCAACTAAAATAAGTGTGTTTAAAGTAATTGCTCTGCCTGAAATTGGTCAAAATTGAAGATTCTGAGTAAGCAAAACTCTGTAAAAATGGCAATTTTGGTCACTGTGAGGGTTTAAAAAGTGGTTATTCAACATGAGGCATGATCCAATTGACATTTTGAATCATTTTTGGTAAAGTCCAAAAAATCAATTTTCGGACGAAAAACGATGACCGCGGAGCTGTCGAACGTTCCCAGAATGGTCAATTCTGATGAAATTTTAACATTTAATCTTTTGACTGCAAATTACTGTTGGTTGTGAATTATTACTTTTTCAACTAAAATAAGTGTGTTTAAAGTCATTTCTGTGCCTGAAATTGGTCAAAATTGAAGCTTCTGAGTAAGCAAAACTCTGTAAAAATGGCAATTTTGGTCACTGTGAGGGTTTAAAAAGTGGTTATTCAACATGAGGCACGATCCAATTGACATTTTGAATCATTTTTGGTAATGTTTAAAAAAATCAATTTTCGGACGAAAAACGATGACCGCGGAGCTGTCAAACGTTCCCAAAATGGTCAATTCTGATGAAATTTTAACATTTAATGTTTTGACTGCAAATTACTGTTGGATGTGAATTATTACTTTTTCAACTAAAATAAGTGTGTTTAAAGTCATTTCTCTGCCTGAAATTGGTCAAAATTGAAGCTTCTGAGTAAGCAAAACTCTGTAAAAATGGCAATTTTGGTCACTGTGAGGGTTTAAAAAGTGGTTATTCAACATGAGGCACGGTCCAATTGACATTTTGAATCATTTTTGGTAAAGTCCCAAAAATCAATTTTCGGACGAAAAACGATGACCGCGGAGCTGTCGAACGTTCCCAAAATGGTCAATTCTGATGAAATTTTAACATTTAATCTTTTGACTGCAAATTACTGTTGGATGTGAATTATTACTTTTTCAACTAAAATAAGTGTGTTTAAAGTCATTTCTCTGCCTGAAATTGGTCAAAATTGAAGCTTCCGAGTAAGCAAAACTCTGTAAAAATGGCAATTTTGGTCACTGTGAGGGTTTAAAAAGTGGTTATTCAACATGAGGCACGATCCAATTGACATTTTGAGTCATTTTTGGTAAATTCCCAAAAATCCATTTTCGGACGAAAAACGATGACCGCGGAGCTGTCGAACGTTCCCAAAATGGTCAATTCTGATTAAATTTTAACATTTAATCTTTTGACTGCAAATTACTGTTGGATGTGAATTATTACTTTTTCAACTAAAATAAGTGTGTTTAAAGTAATTTCTGTGCCTGAAATTGGTCAAAATTGAAGCTTCTGAGTAAGCAAAACTCTGTAAAAATGGCAATTTTGGTCACTGTGAGGGTTTAAAAAGTGGTTATTCAACATGAGGCACGATCCGATTGACATTTTGAATCATTTTTGGTAAAGTCCAAAAAATCAATTTTCGGACGAAAAACGATGACCGCGGAGCTGTCGAACGTTCCCAAAATGGTCAATTCTGATGAAATTTTAACATTTAATGTTTTGACTGCAAATTACTGTTGGATGTGAATTATTACTTTTTCAACTAAAATAAGTGTGTTTAAAGTAATTGCTCTGCCTGAAATTGGTCAAAATTGAAGATTCTGAGTAAGCAAAACTCTGTAAAAATGGCAATTTTGGTCACTGTGAGGGTTTA
This sequence comes from Lissotriton helveticus, assembly GCF_964261635.1. Lineage (NCBI taxonomy): Eukaryota > Metazoa > Chordata > Amphibia > Caudata > Salamandridae > Lissotriton > Lissotriton helveticus. The sequence continues at coordinate 1,160,450,004 of NC_136069.1, read as the reverse complement.
AAAAGTGGTTATTCAACATGAGGCATGATCCAATTGACATTTTGAATCATTTTTGGTAAAGTCCAAAAAATCAATTTTCGGACGAAAAACGATGACCGCGGAGCTGTCGAACGTTCCCAGAATGGTCAATTCTGATGAAATTTTAACATTTAATCTTTTGACTGCAAATTACTGTTGGTTGTGAATTATTACTTTTTCAACTAAAATAAGTGTGTTTAAAGTCATTTCTGTGCCTGAAATTGGTCAAAATTGAAGCTTCTGAGTAAGCAAAACTCTGTAAAAATGGCAATTTTGGTCACTGTGAGGGTTTAAAAAGTGGTTATTCAACATGAGGCACGATCTAATTGACATTTTGAATCATTTTTGGTAATGTTTAAAAAAATCAATTTTCGGACGAAAAACGATGACCGCGGAGCTGTCGAACGTTCCCAAAATGGTCAATTCTGATGAAATTTTAACATTTAATGTTTTGACTGCAAATTACTGTTGGATGTGAATTATTACTTTTTCAACTAAAATAAGTGTGTTTAAAGTCATTTCTCTGCCTGAAATTGGTCAAAATTGAAGCTTCTGAGTAAGCAAAACTCTGTAAAAATGGCAATTTTGGTCACTGTGAGGGTTTAAAAAGTGGTTATTCAACATGAGGCATGATCCAATTGACATTTTGAATCATTTTTGGTAAAGTCCAAAAAAATCAATTTTCGGACGAAAAACGATGACCGCGGAGCTGTCATACGTTCCCAAAATGGTCAATTCTGATGAAATTTTAACATTTAATCTTTTGACTGCAAATTACTGTTGGTTGTGAATTATTACTTTTTCAACTAAAATAAGTGTGTTTAAAGTCATTTCTGTGCCTGAAATTGGTCAAAATTGAAGTTTCTGAGTAAGCAAAACTCTGTAAAAATGGCAATTTTGGTCACTGTGAGGGTTTAAAAAGTGGTTATTCAACATGAGGCACGATCCAATTGACATTTTGAATCATTTTTGGTAATGTTTAAAAAAATCAATTTTCGGACGAAAAACGATGACCGCGGAGCTGTCAAACGTTCCCAAAATGGTCAATTCTGATGAAATTTTAACATTTAATGTTTTGACTGCAAATTACTGTTGGATGTGAATTATTACTTTTTCAACTAAAATAAGTGTGTTTAAAGTCATTTCTCTGCCTGAAATTGGTCAAAATTGAAGCTTCTGAGTAAGCAAAACTCTGTAAAAATGGCAATTTTGGTCACTGTGAGGGTTTAAAAAGTGGTTATTCAACATGAGGCACGGTCCAATTGACATTTTGAATCATTTTTGGTAAAGTCCCAAAAATCAATTTTCGGACGAAAAACGATGACCGCGGAGCTGTCGAACGTTCCCAAAATGGTCAATTCTGATGAAATTTTAACATTTAATCTTTTGACTGCAAATTACTGTTGGATGTGAATTATTACTTTTTCAACTAAAATAAGTGTGTTTAAAGTCATTTCTCTGCCTGAAATTGGTCAAAATTGAAGCTTCCGAGTAAGCAAAACTCTGTAAAAATGGCAATTTTGGTCACTGTGAGGGTTTAAAAAGTGGTTATTCAACATGAGGCACGATCCAATTGACATTTTGAGTCATTTTTGGTAAAGTCCCAAAAATCAATTTTCGGACGAAAAACGATGACCGCGGAGCTGTCGAACGTTCCCAAAATGGTCAATTCTGATGAAATTTTAACATTTAATCTTTTGACTGCAAATTACTGTTGGATGTGAATTATTACTTTTTCAACTAAAATAAATGTGTTTAAAGTCATTTCTCTGCTTGAAATTGGTCAAAATTGAAGCTTCTGAGTAAGCAAAACTCTGTAAAAATGGCAATTTTGGTCACTGTGAGGGTTTAAAAAGTGGTTATTCAACATGAGGCACGATCCAATTGACATTTTGAATCATTTTTGGTAAAGTCCAAAAAATCAATTTATGGACGAAAAACGATGACCGCGGAGCTGTCGAACGTTCCCAAAATGGTCAATTCTGATGAAATTTTAACATTTAATCTTTTGACTGCAAATTACTGTTGGATGTGAATTATTACTTTTTCAACTAAAATAAGTGTGTTTAAAGTCATTTCTCTGCTTGAAATTGGCCAAAATTGAAGCTTCTGATTAAGCAAAACTCTGTAAAAATGGCAATTTTGGTCACTGTGAGGGTTTAAAAAGTGGTTATTCAACATGAGGCACGATCCAATTGACATTTTGAATCATTTTTGGTAAAGTCCAAAAAATCAATTTTCCGACGAAAAACGATGACCGCGGAGCTGTCGAACGTTCCCAAAATGGTCAATTCTGATGAAATTTTAACATTTAATCTTTTGACTGCAAATTACTGTTGGATGTGAATTATTACTTTTTCAACTAAAATAAGTGTGTTTAAAGTAATTTCTGTGCCTGAAATTGGTCAAAATTGAAGCTTCTGAGTAAGCAAAACTCTGTAAAAATGGCAATTTTGGTCACTGTGAGGGTTTAAAAAGTGGTTATTCAACATGAGGCACGATCCGATTGACATTTTGAATCATTTTTGGTAAAGTCCAAAAAATCAATTTTCGGACGAAAAACGATGACCGCGGAGCTGTCGAACGTTCCCAAAATGGTCAATTCTGATGAAATTTTAACATTTAATGTTTTGACTGCAAATTACTGTTGGATGTGAATTATTACTTTTTCAACTAAAATAAGTGTGTTTAAAGTAATTGCTCTGCCTGAAATTGGTCAAAATTGAAGATTCTGAGTAAGCAAAACTCTGTAAAAATGGCAATTTTGGTCACTGTGAGGGTTTAAAAAGTGGTTATTCAACATGAGGCATGATCCAATTGACATTTTGAATCATTTTTGGTAAAGTCCAAAAAATCAATTTTCGGACGAAAAACGATGACCGCGGAGCTGTCGAACGTTCCCAGAATGGTCAATTCTGATGAAATTTTAACATTTAATCTTTTGACTGCAAATTACTGTTGGTTGTGAATTATTACTTTTTCAACTAAAATAAGTGTGTTTAAAGTCATTTCTGTGCCTGAAATTGGTCAAAATTGAAGCTTCTGAGTAAGCAAAACTCTGTAAAAATGGCAATTTTGGTCACTGTGAGGGTTTAAAAAGTGGTTATTCAACATGAGGCACGATCCAATTGACATTTTGAATCATTTTTGGTAATGTTTAAAAAAATCAATTTTCGGACGAAAAACGATGACCGCGGAGCTGTCGAACGTTCCCAAAATGGTCAATTCTGATGAAATTTTAACATTTAATGTTTTGACTGCAAATTACTGTTGGATGTGAATTATTACTTTTTCAACTAAAATAAGTGTGTTTAAAGTCATTTCTCTGCCTGAAATTGGTCAAAATTGAAGCTTCTGAGTAAGCAAAACTCTGTAAAAATGGCAATTTTGGTCACTGTGAGGGTTTAAAAAGTGGTTATTCAACATGAGGCATGATCCAATTGACATTTTGAATCATTTTTGGTAAAGTCCAAAAAAATCAATTTTCGGACGAAAAACGATGACCGCGGAGCTGTCATACGTTCCCAAAATGGTCAATTCTGATGAAATTTTAACATTTAATCTTTTGACTGCAAATTACTGTTGGTTGTGAATTATTACTTTTTCAACTAAAATAAGTGTGTTTAAAGTCATTTCTGTGCCTGAAATTGGTCAAAATTGAAGTTTCTGAGTAAGCAAAACTCTGTAAAAATGGCAATTTTGGTCACTGTGAGGGTTTAAAAAGTGGTTATTCAACATGAGGCACGATCCAATTGACATTTTGAATCATTTTTGGTAATGTTTAAAAAAATCAATTTTCGGACGAAAAACGATGACCGCGGAGCTGTCAAACGTTCCCAAAATGGTCAATTCTGATGAAATTTTAACATTTAATGTTTTGACTGCAAATTACTGTTGGATGTGAATTATTACTTTTTCAACTAAAATAAGTGTGTTTAAAGTCATTTCTCTGCCTGAAATTGGTCAAAATTGAAGCTTCTGAGTAAGCAAAACTCTGTAAAAATGGCAATTTTGGTCACTGTGAGGGTTTAAAAAGTGGTTATTCAACATGAGGCACGGTCCAATTGACATTTTGAATCATTTTTGGTAAAGTCCCAAAAATCAATTTTCGGACGAAAAACGATGACCGCGGAGCTGTCGAACGTTCCCAAAATGGTCAATTCTGATGAAATTTTAACATTTAATCTTTTGACTGCAAATTACTGTTGGATGTGAATTATTACTTTTTCAACTAAAATAAGTGTGTTTAAAGTCATTTCTCTGCCTGAAATTGGTCAAAATTGAAGCTTCCGAGTAAGCAAAACTCTGTAAAAATGGCAATTTTGGTCACTGTGAGGGTTTAAAAAGTGGTTATTCAACATGAGGCACGATCCAATTGACATTTTGAGTCATTTTTGGTAAAGTCCCAAAAATCAATTTTCGGACGAAAAACGATGACCGCGGAGCTGTCGAACGTTCCCAAAATGGTCAATTCTGATGAAATTTTAACATTTAATCTTTTGACTGCAAATTACTGTTGGATGTGAATTATTACTTTTTCAACTAAAATAAATGTGTTTAAAGTCATTTCTCTGCTTGAAATTGGTCAAAATTGAAGCTTCTGAGTAAGCAAAACTCTGTAAAAATGGCAATTTTGGTCACTGTGAGGGTTTAAAAAGTGGTTATTCAACATGAGGCACGATCCAATTGACATTTTGAATCATTTTTGGTAAAGTCCAAAAAATCAATTTATGGACGAAAAACGATGACCGCGGAGCTGTCGAACGTTCCCAAAATGGTCAATTCTGATGAAATTTTAACATTTAATCTTTTGACTGCAAATTACTGTTGGATGTGAATTATTACTTTTTCAACTAAAATAAGTGTGTTTAAAGTCATTTCTCTGCTTGAAATTGGCCAAAATTGAAGCTTCTGATTAAGCAAAACTCTGTAAAAATGGCAATTTTGGTCACTGTGAGGGTTTAAAAAGTGGTTATTCAACATGAGGCACGATCCAATTGACATTTTGAATCATTTTTGGTAAAGTCCAAAAAATCAATTTTCCGACGAAAAACGATGACCGCGGAGCTGTCGAACGTTCCCAAAATGGTCAATTCTGATGAAATTTTAACATTTAATCTTTTGACTGCAAATTACTGTTGGATGTGAATTATTACTTTTTCAACTAAAATAAGTGTGTTTAAAGTAATTTCTGTGCCTGAAATTGGTCAAAATTGAAGCTTCTGAGTAAGCAAAACTCTGTAAAAATGGCAATTTTGGTCACTGTGAGGGTTTAAAAAGTGGTTATTCAACATGAGGCACGATCCGATTGACATTTTGAATCATTTTTGGTAAAGTCCAAAAAATCAATTTTCGGACGAAAAACGATGACCGCGGAGCTGTCGAACGTTCCCAAAATGGTCAATTCTGATGAAATTTTAACATTTAATGTTTTGACTGCAAATTACTGTTGGATGTGAATTATTACTTTTTCAACTAAAATAAGTGTGTTTAAAGTAATTGCTCTGCCTGAAATTGGTCAAAATTGAAGCTTCCGAGTAAGCAAAACTCTGTAAAAATGGCAGTTTTGGTCACTGTGAGGGTTTAAAAACTGGTTATTCAACATGAGGCACGATCCAATTGACATTTTGAATCATTTTTGGTAAAGTCCAAAAAATTAATTTTCGGACGTAAAACGATGACCGCGGAGCTGTTGAAAGTTCCCAAAATGGTCAATTCTGATGAAATTTTAACAAGTTATCTTTTGACTGCAAATTACTGTTGGATGTGAATTATTACTTTTTCAACTAAAATAAGTGTGTTTAAAGTCATTTCTCTGCCTGAAATTGGTCAAAATTGAAGCTTCTGATTAAGCAAAACTCTGTAAAAATGGCAATTTTGGTCACTGTGAGGGTTTAAAAAGTGGTTATTCAACATGAGGCACGATCCAATTGACATTTTGAATCATTTTTGGTAAAGTCCAAAAAATCAATTTTCCGACGAAAAACGATGACCGCGGAGCTGTCGAACGTTCCCAAAATGGTCAATTCTGATGAAATTTTAACATTTAATCTTTTGACTGCAAATTACTGTTGGATGTGAATTATTACTTTTTCAACTAAAATAAGTGTGTTTAAAGTAATTTCTGTGCCTGAAATTGGTCAAAATTGAAGCTTCTGAGTAAGCAAAACTCTGTAAAAATGGCAATTTTGGTCACTGTGAGGGTTTAAAAAGTGGTTATTCAACATGAGGCACGATCCGATTGACATTTTGAATCATTTTTGGTAAAGTCCAAAAAATCAATTTTCGGACGAAAAACGATGACCGCGGAGCTGTCGAACGTTCCCAAAATGGTCAATTCTGATGACATTTTAACATTTAATGTTTTGACTGCAAATTACTGTTGGATGTGAATTATTACTTTTTCAACTAAAATAAGTGTGTTTAAAGTAATTGCTCTGCCTGAAATTGGTCAAAATTGAAGATTCTGAGTAAGCAAAACTCTGTAAAAATGGCAATTTTGGTCACTGTGAGGGTTTAAAAAGTGGTTATTCAACATGAGGCATGATCCAATTGACATTTTGAATCATTTTTGGTAAAGTCCAAAAAATCAATTTTCGGACGAAAAACGATGACCGCGGAGCTGTCGAACGTTCCCAGAATGGTCAATTCTGATGAAATTTTAACATTTAATCTTTTGACTGCAAATTACTGTTGGTTGTGAATTATTACTTTTTCAACTAAAATAAGTGTGTTTAAAGTCATTTCTGTGCCTGAAATTGGTCAAAATTGAAGCTTCTGAGTAAGCAAAACTCTGTAAAAATGGCAATTTTGGTCACTGTGAGGGTTTAAAAAGTGGTTATTCAACATGAGGCACGATCCAATTGACATTTTGAATCATTTTTGGTAATGTTTAAAAAAATCAATTTTCGGACGAAAAACGATGACCGCGGAGCTGTCGAACGTTCCCAAAATGGTCAATTCTGATGAAATTTTAACATTTAATGTTTTGACTGCAAATTACTGTTGGATGTGAATTATTACTTTTTCAACTAAAATAAGTGTGTTTAAAGTCATTTCTCTGCCTGAAATTGGTCAAAATTGAAGCTTCTGAGTAAGCAAAACTCTGTAAAAATGGCAATTTTGGTCACTGTGAGGGTTTAAAAAGTGGTTATTCAACATGAGGCATGATCCAATTGACATTTTGAATCATTTTTGGTAAAGTCCAAAAAAATCAATTTTCGGACGAAAAACGATGACCGCGGAGCTGTCATACGTTCCCAAAATGGTCAATTCTGATGAAATTTTAACATTTAATCTTTTGACTGCAAATTACTGTTGGTTGTGAATTATTACTTTTTCAACTAAAATAAGTGTGTTTAAAGTCATTTCTGTGCCTGAAATTGGTCAAAATTGAAGTTTCTGAGTAAGCAAAACTCTGTAAAAATGGCAATTTTGGTCACTGTGAGGGTTTAAAAAGTGGTTATTCAACATGAGGCACGATCCAATTGACATTTTGAATCATTTTTGGTAATGTTTAAAAAAATCAATTTTCGGACGAAAAACGATGACCGCGGAGCTGTCAAACGTTCCCAAAATGGTCAATTCTGATGAAATTTTAACATTTAATGTTTTGACTGCAAATTACTGTTGGATGTGAATTATTACTTTTTCAACTAAAATAAGTGTGTTTAAAGTCATTTCTCTGCCTGAAATTGGTCAAAATTGAAGCTTCTGAGTAAGCAAAACTCTGTAAAAATGGCAATTTTGGTCACTGTGAGGGTTTAAAAAGTGGTTATTCAACATGAGGCACGGTCCAATTGACATTTTGAATCATTTTTGGTAAAGTCCCAAAAATCAATTTTCGGACGAAAAACGATGACCGCGGAGCTGTCGAACGTTCCCAAAATGGTCAATTCTGATGAAATTTTAACATTTAATCTTTTGACTGCAAATTACTGTTGGATGTGAATTATTACTTTTTCAACTAAAATAAGTGTGTTTAAAGTCATTTCTCTGCCTGAAATTGGTCAAAATTGAAGCTTCCGAGTAAGCAAAACTCTGTAAAAATGGCAATTTTGGTCACTGTGAGGGTTTAAAAAGTGGTTATTCAACATGAGGCACGATCCAATTGACATTTTGAGTCATTTTTGGTAAAGTCCCAAAAATCAATTTTCGGACGAAAAACGATGACCGCGGAGCTGTCGAACGTTCCCAAAATGGTCAATTCTGATGAAATTTTAACATTTAATCTTTTGACTGCAAATTACTGTTGGATGTGAATTATTACTTTTTCAACTAAAATAAATGTGTTTAAAGTCATTTCTCTGCTTGAAATTGGTCAAAATTGAAGCTTCTGAGTAAGCAAAACTCTGTAAAAATGGCAATTTTGGTCACTGTGAGGGTTTAAAAAGTGGTTATTCAACATGAGGCACGATCCAATTGACATTTTGAATCATTTTTGGTAAAGTCCAAAAAATCAATTTATGGACGAAAAACGATGACCGCGGAGCTGTCGAACGTTCCCAAAATGGTCAATTCTGATGAAATTTTAACATTTAATCTTTTGACTGCAAATTACTGTTGGATGTGAATTATTACTTTTTCAACTAAAATAAGTGTGTTTAAAGTCATTTCTCTGCTTGAAATTGGCCAAAATTGAAGCTTCTGATTAAGCAAAACTCTGTAAAAATGGCAATTTTGGTCACTGTGAGGGTTTAAAAAGTGGTTATTCAACATGAGGCACGATCCAATTGACATTTTGAATCATTTTTGGTAAAGTCCAAAAAATCAATTTTCCGACGAAAAACGATGACCGCGGAGCTGTCGAACGTTCCCAAAATGGTCAATTCTGATGAAATTTTAACATTTAATCTTTTGACTGCAAATTACTGTTGGATGTGAATTATTACTTTTTCAACTAAAATAAGTGTGTTTAAAGTAATTTCTGTGCCTGAAATTGGTCAAAATTGAAGCTTCTGAGTAAGCAAAACTCTGTAAAAATGGCAATTTTGGTCACTGTGAGGGTTTAAAAAGTGGTTATTCAACATGAGGCACGATCCGATTGACATTTTGAATCATTTTTGGTAAAGTCCAAAAAATCAATTTTCGGACGAAAAACGATGACCGCGGAGCTGTCGAACGTTCCCAAAATGGTCAATTCTGATGAAATTTTAACATTTAATGTTTTGACTGCAAATTACTGTTGGATGTGAATTATTACTTTTTCAACTAAAATAAGTGTGTTTAAAGTAATTGCTCTGCCTGAAATTGGTCAAAATTGAAGCTTCCGAGTAAGCAAAACTCTGTAAAAATGGCAGTTTTGGTCACTGTGAGGGTTTAAAAACTGGTTATTCAACATGAGGCACGATCCAATTGACATTTTGAATCATTTTTGGTAAAGTCCAAAAAATTAATTTTCGGACGTAAAACGATGACCGCGGAGCTGTTGAAAGTTCCCAAAATGGTCAATTCTGATGAAATTTTAACAAGTTATCTTTTGACTGCAAATTACTGTTGGATGTGAATTATTACTTTTTCAACTAAAATAAGTGTGTTTAAAGTCATTTCTCTGCCTGAAATTGGTCAAAATTGAAGCTTCTGAGTAAGCAAAACTCTGTAAAAATGGCAATTTTGGTCACTGTGAGGGTTTAAAAAGTGGTTATTCAACATGAGGCACGGTCCAATTGACATTTTGAATCATTTTTGGTAAAGTCCAAAAAATCAATTTTCCGACGAAAAACGATGACCGCGGAGCTGTCGAACGTTCCCAAAATGGTCAATTCTGATGAAATTTTAACATTTAATCTTTTGACTGCAAATTACTGTTGGATGTGAATTATTACTTTTTCAACTAAAATAAGTGTGTTTAAAGTAATTTCTGTGCCTGAAATTGGTCAAAATTGAAGCTTCTGAGTAAGCAAAACTCTGTAAAAATGGCAATTTTGGTCACTGTGAGGGTTTAAAAAGTGGTTATTCAACATGAGGCACGATCCAATTGACATTTTGAATCATTTTTGGTAAAGTCCAAAAAATCAATTTTCGGACGAAAAACGATGACCGCGGAGCTGTCGAACGTTCCCAAAATGGTCAATTCTGATGAAATTTTAACATTTAATGTTTTGACTGCAAATTACTGTTGGATGTGAATTATTACTTTTTCAACTAAAATAAGTGTGTTTAAAGTCATTTCTCTGCCTGAAATTGGTCAAAATTGAAGCTTCCGAGTAAGCAAAACTCTGTAAAAATGGCAATTTTGGTCACTGTGAGGGTTTAAAAAGTGGTTATTCAACATGAGGCACGATCCAATTGACATTTTGAATCATTTTTGGTAATGTTTAAAAAAATCAATTTTCGGACGAAAAACGATGACCGCGGAGCTGTCGAACGTTCCCAAAATGGTCAATTCTGATGAAATTTTAACATTTAATGTTTTGACTGCAAATTACTGTTGGATGTGAATTATTACTTTTTCAACTAAAATAAGTGTGTTTAAAGTCATTTCTCTGCCTGAAATTGGTCAAAATTGAAGCTTCTGAGTAAGCAAAACTCTGTAAAAATGGCAATTTTGGTCACTGTGAGGGTTTAAAAAGTGGTTATTCAACATGAGGCATGATCCAATTGACATTTTGAATCATTTTTGGTAAAGTCCAAAAAAATCAATTTTCGGACGAAAAACGATGACCGCGGAGCTGTCATACGTTCCCAAAATGGTCAATTCTGATGAAATTTTAACATTTAATCTTTTGACTGCAAATTACTGTTGGTTGTGAATTATTACTTTTTCAACTAAAATAAGTGTGTTTAAAGTCATTTCTGTGCCTGAAATTGGTCAAAATTGAAGTTTCTGAGTAAGCAAAACTCTGTAAAAATGGCAATTTTGGTCACTGTGAGGGTTTAAAAAGTGGTTATTCAACATGAGGCACGATCCAATTGACATTTTGAATCATTTTTGGTAATGTTTAAAAAAATCAATTTTCGGACGAAAAACGATGACCGCGGAGCTGTCAAACGTTCCCAAAATGGTCAATTCTGATGAAATTTTAACATTTAATGTTTTGACTGCAAATTACTGTTGGATGTGAATTATTACTTTTTCAACTAAAATAAGTGTGTTTAAAGTCATTTCTCTGCCTGAAATTGGTCAAAATTGAAGCTTCTGAGTAAGCAAAACTCTGTAAAAATGGCAATTTTGGTCACTGTGAGGGTTTAAAAAGTGGTTATTCAACATGAGGCACGGTCCAATTGACATTTTGAATCATTTTTGGTAAAGTCCCAAAAATCAATTTTCGGACGAAAAACGATGACCGCGGAGCTGTCGAACGTTCCCAAAATGGTCAATTCTGATGAAATTTTAACATTTAATCTTTTGACTGCAAATTACTGTTGGATGTGAATTATTACTTTTTCAACTAAAATAAGTGTGTTTAAAGTCATTTCTCTGCCTGAAATTGGTCAAAATTGAAGCTTCCGAGTAAGCAAAACTCTGTAAAAATGGCAATTTTGGTCACTGTGAGGGTTTAAAAAGTGGTTATTCAACATGAGGCACGATCCAATTGACATTTTGAGTCATTTTTGGTAAAGTCCCAAAAATCAATTTTCGGACGAAAAACGATGACCGCGGAGCTGTCGAACGTTCCCAAAATGGTCAATTCTGATGAAATTTTAACATTTAATCTTTTGACTGCAAATTACTGTTGGATGTGAATTATTACTTTTTCAACTAAAATAAATGTGTTTAAAGTCATTTCTCTGCTTGAAATTGGTCAAAATTGAAGCTTCTGAGTAAGCAAAACTCTGTAAAAATGGCAATTTTGGTCACTGTGAGGGTTTAAAAAGTGGTTATTCAACATGAGGCACGATCCAATTGACATTTTGAATCATTTTTGGTAAAGTCCAAAAAATCAATTTATGGACGAAAAACGATGACCGCGGAGCTGTCGAACGTTCCCAAAATGGTCAATTCTGATGAAATTTTAACATTTAATCTTTTGACTGCAAATTACTGTTGGATGTGAATTATTACTTTTTCAACTAAAATAAGTGTGTTTAAAGTCATTTCTCTGCTTGAAATTGGCCAAAATTGAAGCTTCTGATTAAGCAAAACTCTGTAAAAATGGCAATTTTGGTCACTGTGAGGGTTTAAAAAGTGGTTATTCAACATGAGGCACGATCCAATTGACATTTTGAATCATTTTTGGTAAAGTCCAAAAAATCAATTTTCCGACGAAAAACGATGACCGCGGAGCTGTCGAACGTTCCCAAAATGGTCAATTCTGATGAAATTTTAACATTTAATCTTTTGACTGCAAATTACTGTTGGATGTGAATTATTACTTTTTCAACTGAAATAAGTGTGTTTAAAGTAATTTCTGTGCCTGAAATTGGTCAAAATTGAAGCTTCTGAGTAAGCAAAACTCTGTAAAAATGGCAATTTTGGTCACTGTGAGGGTTTAAAAAGTGGTTATTCAACATGAGGCACGATCCGATTGACATTTTGAATCATTTTTGGTAAAGTCCAAAAAATCAATTTTCGGACGAAAAACGATGACCGCGGAGCTGTCGAACGTTCCCAAAATGGTCAATTCTGATGAAATTTTAACATTTAATGTTTTGACTGCAAATTACTGTTGGATGTGAATTATTACTTTTTCAACTAAAATAAGTGTGTTTAAAGTAATTGCTCTGCCTGAAATTGGTCAAAATTGAAGCTTCCGAGTAAGCAAAACTCTGTAAAAATGGCAGTTTTGGTCACTGTGAGGGTTTAAAAACTGGTTATTCAACATGAGGCACGATCCAATTGACATTTTGAATCATTTTTGGTAAAGTCCAAAAAATTAATTTTCGGACGTAAAACGATGACCGCGGAGCTGTTGAAAGTTCCCAAAATGGTCAATTCTGATGAAATTTTAACAAGTTATCTTTTGACTGCAAATTACTGTTGGATGTGAATTATTACTTTTTCAACTAAAATAAGTGTGTTTAAAGTCATTTCTCTGCCTGAAATTGGTCAAAATTGAAGCTTCTGAGTAAGCAAAACTCTGTAAAAATGGCAATTTTGGTCACTGTGAGGGTTTAAAAAGTGGTTATTCAACATGAGGCACGGTCCAATTGACATTTTGAATCATTTTTGGTAAAGTCCAAAAAATCAATTTTCCGACGAAAAACGATGACCGCGGAGCTGTCGAACGTTCCCAAAATGGTCAATTCTGATGAAATTTTAACATTTAATCTTTTGACTGCAAATTACTGTTGGATGTGAATTATTACTTTTTCAACTAAAATAAGTGTGTTTAAAGTCATTTCTCTGCCTGAAATTGGTCAAAATTGAAGCTTCCGAGTAAGCAAAACTCTGTAAAAATGGCAATTTTGGTCACTGTGAGGGTTTAAAAAGTGGTTATTCAACATGAGGCACGATCCAATTGACATTTTGAATCATTTTTGGTAAAGTCCCAAAAATCAAGTTTTGGACGAAAAACGATGACCGCGGAGCTGTCGAACGTTCCCAAAATGGTCAATTCTGATGAAATTTTAACATTTAATCTTTTGACTGCAAATTACTGTTGGTTGTGAATTATTACTTTTTCAACTAAAATACGTGTGTTTAAAGTCAATTCTCTGCCTGAAATTGGTCAAAATTGAAGCTTCCGAGTAAGCAAAACTCTGTAAAAATGGCAGTTTTGGTCACTGTGAGGGTTTAAAAAGTGGTTATTCAACATGAGGCACGATCCAATTGACATTTTGAATCATTTTTGGTAAATTCAAAAAAATCCATTTTCGGACGAAAAACGATGACCGCGGAGCTGTCGAACGTTCCCAAAATGGTCAATTCTGATGAAATTTTAACATTTAATGTTTTGACTGCAAATTACTGTTGGATGTGAATTATTACTTTTTAACTAAAATAAGTGTGTTTAAAGTAATTGCTCTGCCTGAAATTGGTCAAAATTGAAGATTCTGAGTAAGCAAAACTCTGTAAAAATGGCAATTTTGGTCACTGTGAGGGTTTAAAAAGTGGTTATTCAACATGAGGCATGATCCAATTGACATTTTGAATCATTTTTGGTAAAGTCCAAAAAAATCAATTTTCGGACGAAAAACGATGACCGCGGAGCTGTCATACGTTCCCAAAATGGTCAATTCTGATGAAATTTTAACATTTAATCTTTTGACTGCAAATTACTGTTGGTTGTGAATTATTACTTTTTCAACTAAAATAAGTGTGTTTAAAGTCATTTCTTTGCCTGAAATTGGTCAAAATTGAAGTTTCTGAGTAAGCAAAACTCTGTAAAAATGGCAATTTTGGTCACTGTGAGGGTTTAAAAAGTGGTTATTCAACATGAGGCACGATCCAATTGACATTTTGAATCATTTTTGGTAATGTTTAAAAAAATCAATTTTCGGACGAAAAACGATGACCGCGGAGCTGTCAAACGTTCCCAAAATGGTCAATTCTGATGAAATTTTAACATTTAATGTTTTGACTGCAAATTACTGTTGGATGTGAATTATTACTTTTTCAACTAAAATAAGTGTGTTTAAAGTCATTTCTCTGCCTGAAATTGGTCAAAATTGAAGCTTCTGAGTAAGCAAAACTCTGTAAAAATGGCAATTTTGGTCACTGTGAGGGTTTAAAAAGTGGTTATTCAACATGAGGCACGGTCCAATTGACATTTTGAATCATTTTTGGTAAAGTCCCAAAAATCAATTTTCGGACGAAAAACGATGACCGCGGAGCTGTCGAACGTTCCCAAAATGGTCAATTCTGATGAAATTTTAACATTTAATCTTTTGACTGCAAATTACTGTTGGATGTGAATTATTACTTTTTCAACTAAAATAAGTGTGTTTAAAGTCATTTCTCTGCCTGAAATTGGTCAAAATTGAAGCTTCCGAGTAAGCAAAACTCTGTAAAAATGGCAATTTTGGTCACTGTGAGGGTTTAAAAAGTGGTTATTCAACATGAGGCACGATCCAATTGACATTTTGAGTCATTTTTGGTAAAGTCCCAAAAATCAATTTTCGGACGAAAAACGATGACCGCGGAGCTGTCGAACGTTCCCAAAATGGTCAATTCTGATGAAATTTTAACATTTAATCTTTTGACTGCAAATTACTGTTGGATGTGAATTATTACTTTTTCAACTAAAATAAATGTGTTTAAAGTCATTTCTCTGCTTGAAATTGGTCAAAATTGAAGCTTCTGAGTAAGCAAAACTCTGTAAAAATGGCAATTTTGGTCACTGTGAGGGTTTAAAAAGTGGTTATTCAACATGAGGCACGATCCAATTGACATTTTGAATCATTTTTGGTAAAGCCCAAAAAATCAATTTATGGACGAAAAACGATGACCGCGGAGCTGTCGAACGTTCCCAAAATGGTCAATTCTGATGAAATTTTAACATTTAATCTTTAGACTGCAAATTACTGTTGGATGTGAATTATTACTTTTTCAACTAAAATAAGTGTGTTTAAAGTCATTTCTCTGCTTGAAATTGGCCAAAATTGAAGCTTCTGATTAAGCAAAACTCTGTAAAAATGGCAATTTTGGTCACTGTGAGGGTTTAAAAAGTGGTTATTCAACATGAGGCACGATCCAATTGACATTTTGAATCATTTTTGGTAAAGTCCAAAAAATCAATTTTCCGACGAAAAACGATGACCGCGGAGCTGTCGAACGTTCCCAAAATGGTCAATTCTGATGAAATTTTAACATTTAATCTTTTGACTGCAAATTACTGTTGGATGTGAATTATTACTTTTTCAACTAAAATAAGTGTGTTTAAAGTAATTTCTGTGCCTGAAATTGGTCAAAATTGAAGCTTCTGAGTAAGCAAAACTCTGTAAAAATGGCAATTTTGGTCACTGTGAGGGTTTAAAAAGTGGTTATTCAACATGAGGCACGATCCAATTGACATTTTGAATCATTTTTGGTAAAGTCCAAAAAATCAATTTTCGGACGAAAAACGATGACCGCGGAGCTGTCGAACGTTCCCAAAATGGTCAATTCTGATGAAATTTTAACATTTAATGTTTTGACTGCAAATTACTGTTGGATGTGAATTATTACTTTTTCAACTAAAATAAGTGTGTTTAAAGTAATTTCTGTGCCTGAAATTGGTCAAAATTGAAGCTTCTCAGTAAGCAAAACTCTGTAAAAATGGCAATATTGGTCACTGTGAGGGTTTAAAAAGTGGTTATTCAACATGAGGCACGATCCAATTGACATTTTGAATCATTTTTGGTAAAGTCCAAAAAATCAATTTTCGGACGAAAAACGATGACCGCGGAGCTGTCGAACGTTCCCAAAATGGTCAATTCTGATGAAATTTTAACAAGTTATCTTTTGACTGCAAATTACTGTTGGATGTGAATTATTACTTTTTCAACTAAAATAAGTGTGTTTAAAGTCATTTCTCTGCCTGAAATTGGTCAAAATTGAAGCTTCCGAGTAAGCAAAACTCTGTAAAAATGGCAATTTTGGTCACTGTGAGGGTTTAAAAAGTGGTTATTCAACATGAGGCACGATCCAATTGACATTTTGAATCATTTTTGGTAAAGTCCCAAAAATCAAGTTTTGGACGAAAAACGATGACCGCGGAGCTGTCGAACGTTCCCAAAATGGTCAATTCTGATGAAATTTTAACGTTTAATCTTTTGACTGCAAATTACTGTTGGTTGTGAATTATTACTTTTTCAACTAAAATAAGTGTGTTTAAAGTCAATTCTCTGCCTGAAATTGGTCAAAATTGAAGCTTCCGAGTAAGCAAAACTCTGTAAAAATGGCAGTTTTGGTCACTGTGAGGGTTTAAAAAGTGGTTATTCAACATGAGGCACGATCCAATTGACATTTTGAATCATTTTTGGTAAATTCCAAAAAATCCATTTTCGGACGAAAAACGATGACCGCGGAGCTGTCGAACGTTCCCAAAATGGTCAATTCTGATTACATTTTAACATTTAATCTTTTGACTGCAAATTACTGTTGGATGTGAATTATTACTTTTTCAACTAAAATAAGTGTGTTTAAAGTAATTTCTGTGCCTGAAATTGGTCAAAATTGAAGCTTCTGAGTAAGCAAAACTCTGTAAAAATGGCAATTTTGGTCACTGTGAGGGTTTAAAAAGTGGTTATTCAACATGAGGCACGATCCGATTGACATTTTGAATCATTTTTGGTAAAGTCCAAAAAATCAATTTTCGGACGAAAAACGATGACCGCGGAGCTGTCGAACGTTCCCAAAATGGTCAATTCTGATGAAATTTTAACATTTAATGTTTTGACTGCAAATTACTGTTGGATGTGAATTATTACTTTTTCAACTAAAATAAGTGTGTTTAAAGTAATTGCTCTGCCTGAAATTGGTCAAAATTGAAGATTCTGAGTAAGCAAAACTCTGTAAAAATGGCAATTTTGGTCACTGTGAGGGTTTAAAAAGTGGTTATTCAACATGAGGCATGATCCAATTGACATTTTGAATCATTTTTGGTAAAGTCCAAAAAAATCAATTTTCGGACGAAAAACGATGACCGCGGAGCTGTCATACGTTCCCAAAATGGTCAATTCTGATGAAATTTTAACATTTAATCTTTTGACTGCAAATTACTGTTGGTTGTGAATTATTACTTTTTCAACTAAAATAAGTGTGTTTAAAGTCATTTCTGTGCCTGAAATTGGTCAAAATTGAAGTTTCTGAGTAAGCAAAACTCTGTAAAAATGGCAATTTTGGTCACTGTGAGGGTTTAAAAAGTGGTTATTCAACATGAGGCACGATCCAATTGACATTTTGAATCATTTTTGGTAATGTTTAAAAAAATCAATTTTCGGACGAAAAACGATGACCGCGGAGCTGTCAAACGTTCCCAAAATGGTCAATTCTGATGAAATTTTAACATTTAATGTTTTGACTGCAAATTACTGTTGGATGTGAATTATTACTTTTTCAACTAAAATAAGTGTGTTTAAAGTCATTTCTCTGCCTGAAATTGGTCAAAATTGAAGCTTCTGAGTAAGCAAAACTCTGTAAAAATGGCAATTTTGGTCACTGTGAGGGTTTAAAAAGTGGTTATTCAACATGAGGCACGGTCCAATTGACATTTTGAATCATTTTTGGTAAAGTCCCAAAAATCAATTTTCGGACGAAAAACGATGACCGCGGAGCTGTCGAACGTTCCCAAAATGGTCAATTCTGATGAAATTTTAACATTTAATCTTTTGACTGCAAATTACTGTTGGATGTGAATTATTACTTTTTCAACTAAAATAAGTGTGTTTAAAGTCATTTCTCTGCCTGAAATTGGTCAAAATTGAAGCTTCCGAGTAAGCAAAACTCTGTAAAAATGGCAATTTTGGTCACTGTGAGGGTTTAAAAAGTGGTTATTCAACATGAGGCACGATCCAATTGACATTTTGAGTCATTTTTGGTAAAGTCCCAAAAATCAATTTTCGGACGAAAAACGATGACCGCGGAGCTGTCGAACGTTCCCAAAATGGTCAATTCTGATGAAATTTTAACATTTAATCTTTTGACTGCAAATTACTGTTGGATGTGAATTATTACTTTTTCAACTAAAATAAATGTGTTTAAAGTCATTTCTCTGCTTGAAATTGGTCAAAATTGAAGCTTCTGAGTAAGCAAAACTCTGTAAAAATGGCAATTTTGGTCACTGTGAGGGTTTAAAAAGTGGTTATTCAACATGAGGCACGATCCAATTGACATTTTGAATCATTTTTGGTAAAGTCTAAAAAATCAATTTATGGACGAAAAACGATGACCGCGGAGCTGTCGAACGTTCCCAAAATGGTCAATTCTGATGAAATTTTAACATTTAATCTTTTGACTGCAAATTACTGTTGGATGTGAATTATTACTTTTTCAACTAAAATAAGTGTGTTGAAAGTCATTTCTCTGCTTGAAATTGGCCAAAATTGAAGCTTCTGATTAAGCAAAACTCTGTAAAAATGGCAATTTTGGTCACTGTGAGGGTTTAAAAAGTGGTTATTCAACATGAGGCACGATCCAATTGACATTTTGAATCATTTTTGGTAAAGTCCAAAAAATCAATTTTCCGACGAAAAACGATGACCGCGGAGCTGTCGAACGTTCCCAAAATGGTCAATTCTGATGAAATTTTAACATTTAATCTTTTGACTGCAAATTACTGTTGGATGTGAATTATTACTTTTTCAACTAAAATAAGTGTGTTTAAAGTAATTTCTGTGCCTGAAATTGGTCAAAATTGAAGCTTCTGAGTAAGCAAAACTCTGTAAAAATGGCAATTTTGGTCACTGTGAGGGTTTAAAAAGTGGTTATTCAACATGAGGCACGATCCGATTGACATTTTGAATCATTTTTGGTAAAGTCCAAAAAATCAATTTTCGGACGAAAAACGATGACCGCGGAGCTGTCGAACGTTCCCAAAATGGTCAATTCTGATGAAATTTTAACATTTAATGTTTTGACTGCAAATTACTGTTGGATGTGAATTATTACTTTTTCAACTAAAATAAGTGTGTTTAAAGTAATTGCTCTGCCTGAAATTGGTCAAAATTGAAGCTTCCGAGTAAGCAAAACTCTGTAAAAATGGCAGTTTTGGTCACTGTGAGGGTTTAAAAACTGGTTATTCAACATGAGGGACGATCCAATTGACATTTTGAATCATTTTTGGTAAAGTCCAAAAAATTAATTTTCGGACGTAAAACGATGACCGCGGAGCTGTTGAAAGTTCCCAAAATGGTCAATTCTGAGGAAATTTTAACATTTAATCTTTTGACTGCAAATTACTGTTGGATGTGAATTATTACTTTTTCAACTAAAATAAGTGTGTTTAAAGTCATTTCTCTGCCTGAAATTGGTCAAAATTGAAGCTTCCGAGTAAGCAAAACTCTGTAAAAATGGCAATTTTGGTCACTGTGAGGGTTTAAAAAGTGGTTATTCAACATGAGGCACGATCCAATTGACATTTTGAGTCATTTTTGGTAAAGTCCCAAAAATCAATTTTCGGACAAAAACGATGACCGCGGAGCTGTCGAACGTTCCCAAAATGGTCAATTCTGATGAAATTTTAACATTTAATCTTTTGACTGCAAATTACTGTTGGATGTGAATTATTACTTTTTCAACTAAAATAAATGTGTTTAAAGTCATTTCTCTGCTTGAAATTGGTCAAAATTGAAGCTTCTGAGTAAGCAAAACTCTGTAAAAATGGCAATTTTGGTCACTGTGAGGGTTTAAAAAGTGGTTATTCAACATGAGGCACGATCCAATTGACATTTTGAATCATTTTTGGTAAAGTCCAAAAAATCAATTTATGGACGAAAAACGATGACCGCGGAGCTGTCGAACGTTCCCAAAATGGTCAATTCTGATGAAATTTTAACATTTAATCTTTAGACTGCAAATTACTGTTGGATGTGAATTATTACTTTTTCAACTAAAATAAGTGTGTTTAAAGTCATTTCTCTGCTTGAAATTGGCCAAAATTGAAGCTTCTGATTAAGCAAAACTCTGTAAAAATGGCAATTTTGGTCACTGTGAGGGTTTAAAAAGTGGTTATTCAACATGAGGCACGATCCAATTGACATTTTGAATCATTTTTGGTAAAGTCCAAAAAATCAATTTTCCGACGAAAAACGATGACCGCGGAGCTGTCGAACGTTCCCAAAATGGTCAATTCTGATGAAATTTTAACATTTAATCTTTTGACTGCAAATTACTGTTGGATGTGAATTATTACTTTTTCAACTAAAATAAGTGTGTTTAAAGTAATTTCTGTGCCTGAAATTGGTCAAAATTGAAGCTTCTGAGTAAGCAAAACTCTGTAAAAATGGCAATTTTGGTCACTGTGAGGGTTTAAAAAGTGGTTATTCAACATGAGGCACGATCCAATTGACATTTTGAATCATTTTTGGTAAAGTCCAAAAAATCAATTTTCGGACGAAAAACGATGACCGCGGAGCTGTCGAACGTTCCCAAAATGGTCAATTCTGATGAAATTTTAACATTTAATGTTTTGACTGCAAATTACTGTTGGATGTGAATTATTACTTTTTCAACTAAAATAAGTGTGTTTAAAGTCATTTCTCTGCCTGAAATTGGTCAAAATTGAAGCTTCCGAGTAAGCAAAACTCTGTAAAAATGGCAATTTTGGTCACTGTGAGGGTTTAAAAAGTGGTTATTCAACATGAGGCACGATCCAATTGACATTTTGAATCATTTTTGGTAAAGTCCCAAAAATCAAGTTTTGGACGAAAAACGATGACCGCGGAGCTGTCGAACGTTCCCAAAATGGTCAATTCTGATGAAATTTTAACATTTAATCTTTTGACTGCAAATTACTGTTGGTTGTGAATTATTACTTTTTCAACTAAAATAAGTGTGTTTAAAGTCAATTCTCTGCCTGAAATTGGTCAAAATTGAAGCTTCCGAGTAAGCAAAACTCTGTAAAAATGGCAGTTTTGGTCACTGTGAGGGTTTAAAAAGTGGTTATTCAACATGAGGCACGATCCAATTGACATTTTGAATCATTTTTGGTAAATTCCAAAAAATCCATTTTCGGACGAAAAACGATGACCGCGGAGCTGTCGAACGTTCCCAAAATGGTCAATTCTGATTACATTTTAACATTTAATCTTTTGACTGCAAATTACTGTTGGATGTGAATTATTACTTTTTCAACTAAAATAAGTGTGTTTAAAGTAATTTCTGTGCCTGAAATTGGTCAAAATTGAAGCTTCTGAGTAAGCAAAACTCTGTAAAAATGGCAATTTTGGTCACTGTGAGGGTTTAAAAAGTGGTTATTCAACATGAGGCACGATCCGATTGACATTTTGAATCATTTTTGGTAAAGTCCAAAAAACTCAATTTTCGGACGAAAAACGATGACCGCGGAGCTGTCGAACGTTCCCAAAATGGTCAATTCTGATGAAATTTTAACATTTAATGTTTTGACTGCAAATTACTGTTGGATGTGAATTATTACTTTTTCAACTAAAATAAGTGTGTTTAAAGTAATTGCTCTGCCTGAAATTGGTCAAAATTGAAGATTCTGAGTAAGCAAAACTCTGTAAAAATGGCAATTTTGGTCACTGTGAGGGTTTAAAAAGTGGTTATTCAACATGAGGCATGATCCAATTGACATTTTGAATCATTTTTGGTAAAGTCCAAAAAAATCAATTTTCGGACGAAAAACGATGACCGCGGAGCTGTCATACGTTCCCAAAATGGTCAATTCTGATGAAATTTTAACATTTAATCTTTTGACTGCAAATTACTGTTGGTTGTGAATTATTACTTTTTCAACTAAAATAAGTGTGTTTAAAGTCATTTCTTTGCCTGAAATTGGTCAAAATTGAAGTTTCTGAGTAAGCAAAACTCTGTAAAAATGGCAATTTTGGTCACTGTGAGGGTTTAAAAAGTGGTTATTCAACATGAGGCACGATCCAATTGACATTTTGAATCATTTTTGGTAATGTTTAAAAAAATCAATTTTCGGACGAAAAACGATGACCGCGGAGCTGTCAAACGTTCCCAAAATGGTCAATTCTGATGAAATTTTAACATTTAATGTTTTGACTGCAAATTACTGTTGGATGTGAATTATTACTTTTTCAACTAAAATAAGTGTGTTTAAAGTCATTTCTCTGCCTGAAATTGGTCAAAATTGAAGCTTCTGAGTAAGCAAAACTCTGTAAAAATGGCAATTTTGGTCACTGTGAGGGTTTAAAAAGTGGTTATTCAACATGAGGCACGGTCCAATTGACATTTTGAATCATTTTTGGTAAAGTCCCAAAAATCAATTTTCGGACGAAAAACGATGACCGCGGAGCTGTCGAACGTTCCCAAAATGGTCAATTCTGATGAAATTTTAACATTTAATCTTTTGACTGCAAATTACTGTTGGATGTGAATTATTACTTTTTCAACTAAAATAAGTGTGTTTAAAGTCATTTCTCTGCCTGAAATTGGTCAAAATTGAAGCTTCCGAGTAAGCAAAACTCTGTAAAAATGGCAATTTTGGTCACTGTGAGGGTTTAAAAAGTGGTTATTCAACATGAGGCACGATCCAATTGACATTTTGAGTCATTTTTGGTAAAGTCCCAAAAATCAATTTTCGGACGAAAAACGATGACCGCGGAGCTGTCGAACGTTCCCAAAATGGTCAATTCTGATGAAATTTTAACATTTAATCTTTTGACTGCAAATTACTGTTGGATGTGAATTATTACTTTTTCAACTAAAATAAATGTGTTTAAAGTCATTTCTCTGCTTGAAATTGGTCAAAATTGAAGCTTCTGAGTAAGCAAAACTCTGTAAAAATGGCAATTTTGGTCACTGTGAGGGTTTAAAAAGTGGTTATTCAACATGAGGCACGATCCAATTGACATTTTGAATCATTTTTGGTAAAGTCCAAAAAATCAATTTATGGACGAAAAACGATGACCGCGGAGCTGTCGAACGTTCCCAAAATGGTCAATTCTGATGAAATTTTAACATTTAATCTTTAGACTGCAAATTACTGTTGGATGTGAATTATTACTTTTTCAACTAAAATAAGTGTGTTTAAAGTCATTTCTCTGCTTGAAATTGGCCAAAATTGAAGCTTCTGATTAAGCAAAACTCTGTAAAAATGGCAATTTTGGTCACTGTGAGGGTTTAAAAAGTGGTTATTCAACATGAGGCATGATCCAATTGACATTTTGAATCATTTTTGGTAAAGTCCAAAAAATCAATTTTCCGACGAAAAACGATGACCGCGGAGCTGTCGAACGTTCCCAAAATGGTCAATTCTGATGAAATTTTAACATTTAATCTTTTGACTGCAAATTACTGTTGGATGTGAATTATTACTTTTTCAACTAAAATAAGTGTGTTTAAAGTAATTTCTGTGCCTGAAATTGGTCAAAATTGAAGCTTCTGAGTAAGCAAAACTCTGTAAAAATGGCAATTTTGGTCACTGTGAGGGTTTAAAAAGTGGTTATTCAACATGAGGCACGATCCAATTGACATTTTGAATCATTTTTGGTAAAGTCCAAAAAATCAATTTTCGGACGAAAAACGATGACCGCGGAGCTGTCGAACGTTCCCAAAATGGTCAATTCTGATGAAATTTTAACAAGTTATCTTTTGACTGCAAATTACTGTTGGATGTGAATTATTACTTTTTCAACTAAAATAAGTGTGTTTAAAGTCATTTCTCTGCCTGAAATTGGTCAAAATTGAAGCTTCCGAGTAAGCAAAACTCTGTAAAAATGGCAATTTTGGTCACTGTGAGGGTTTAAAAAGTGGTTATTCAACATGAGGCACGATCCAATTGACATTTTGAATCATTTTTGGTAAAGTCCCAAAAATCAAGTTTTGGACGAAAAACGATGACCGCGGAGCTGTCGAACGTTCCCAAAATGGTCAATTCTGATGAAATTTTAACGTTTAATCTTTTGACTGCAAATTACTGTTGGTTGTGAATTATTACTTTTTCAACTAAAATAAGTGTGTTTAAAGTCAATTCTCTGCCTGAAATTGGTCAAAATTGAAGCTTCCGAGTAAGCAAAACTCTGTAAAAATGGCAGTTTTGGTCACTGTGAGGGTTTAAAAAGTGGTTATTCAACATGAGGCACGATCCAATTGACATTTTGAATCATTTTTGGTAAATTCCAAAAAATCCATTTTCGGACGAAAAACGATGACCGCGGAGCTGTCGAACGTTCCCAAAATGGTCAATTCTGATTACATTTTAACATTTAATCTTTTGACTGCAAATTACTGTTGGATGTGAATTATTACTTTTTCAACTAAAATAAGTGTGTTTAAAGTAATTTCTGTGCCTGAAATTGGTCAAAATTGAAGCTTCTGAGTAAGCAAAACTCTGTAAAAATGGCAATTTTGGTCACTGTGAGGGTTTAAAAAGTGGTTATTCAACATGAGGCACGATCCGATTGACATTTTGAATCATTTTTGGTAAAGTCCAAAAAATCAATTTTCGGACGAAAAACGATGACCGCGGAGCTGTCGAACGTTCCCAAAATGGTCAATTCTGATGAAATTTTAACATTTAATGTTTTGACTGCAAATTACTGTTGGATGTGAATTATTACTTTTTCAACTAAAATAAGTGTGTTTAAAGTAATTGCTCTGCCTGAAATTGGTCAAAATTGAAGATTCTGAGTAAGCAAAACTCTGTAAAAATGGCAATTTTGGTCACTGTGAGGGTTTAAAAAGTGGTTATTCAACATGAGGCATGATCCAATTGACATTTTGAATCATTTTTGGTAAAGTCCAAAAAAATCAATTTTCGGACGAAAAACGATGACCGCGGAGCTGTCATACGTTCCCAAAATGGTCAATTCTGATGAAATTTTAACATTTAATCTTTTGACTGCAAATTACTGTTGGTTGTGAATTATTACTTTTTCAACTAAAATAAGTGTGTTTAAAGTCATTTCTGTGCCTGAAATTGGTCAAAATTGAAGTTTCTGAGTAAGCAAAACTCTGTAAAAATGGCAATTTTGGTCACTGTGAGGGTTTAAAAAGTGGTTATTCAACATGAGGCACGATCCAATTGACATTTTGAATCATTTTTGGTAATGTTTAAAAAAATCAATTTTCGGACGAAAAACGATGACCGCGGAGCTGTCAAACGTTCCCAAAATGGTCAATTCTGATGAAATTTTAACATTTAATGTTTTGACTGCAAATTACTGTTGGATGTGAATTATTACTTTTTCAACTAAAATAAGTGTGTTTAAAGTCATTTCTCTGCCTGAAATTGGTCAAAATTGAAGCTTCTGAGTAAGCAAAACTCTGTAAAAATGGCAATTTTGGTCACTGTGAGGGTTTAAAAAGTGGTTATTCAACATGAGGCACGGTCCAATTGACATTTTGAATCATTTTTGGTAAAGTCCCAAAAATCAATTTTCGGACGAAAAACGATGACCGCGGAGCTGTCGAACGTTCCCAAAATGGTCAATGCTGATGAAATTTTAACATTTAATCTTTTGACTGCAAATTACTGTTGGATGTGAATTATTACTTTTTCAACTAAAATAAGTGTGTTTAAAGTCATTTCTCTGCCTGAAATTGGTCAAAATTGAAGCTTCCGAGTAAGCAAAACTCTGTAAAAATGGCAATTTTGGTCACTGTGAGGGTTTAAAAAGTGGTTATTCAACATGAGGCACGATCCAATTGACATTTTGAGTCATTTTTGGTAAAGTCCCAAAAATCAATTTTCGGACGAAAAACGATGACCGCGGAGCTGTCGAACGTTCCCAAAATGGTCAATTCTGATGAAATTTTAACATTTAATCTTTTGACTGCAAATTACTGTTGGATGTGAATTATTACTTTTTCAACTAAAATAAATGTGTTTAAAGTCATTTCTCTGCTTGAAATTGGTCAAAATTGAAGCTTCTGAGTAAGCAAAACTCTGTAAAAATGGCAATTTTGGTCACTGTGAGGGTTTAAAAAGTGGTTATTCAACATGAGGCACGATCCAATTGACATTTTGAATCATTTTTGGTAAAGTCCAAAAAATCAATTTATGGACGAAAAACGATGACCGCGGAGCTGTCGAACGTTCCCAAAATGGTCAATTCTGATGAAATTTTAACATTTAATCTTTTGACTGCAAATTACTGTTGGATGTGAATTATTACTTTTTCAACTAAAATAAGTGTGTTTAAAGTCATTTCTCTGCTTGAAATTGGCCAAAATTGAAGCTTCTGATTAAGCAAAACTCTGTAAAAATGGCAATTTTGGTCACTGTGAGGGTTTAAAAAGTGGTTATTCAACATGAGGCACGATCCAATTGACATTTTGAATCATTTTTGGTAAAGTCCAAAAAATCAATTTTCCGACGAAAAACGATGACCGCGGAGCTGTCGAACGTTCCCAAAATGGTCAATTCTGATGAAATTTTAACATTTAATCTTTTGACTGCAAATTACTGTTGGATGTGAATTATTACTTTTTCAACTAAAATAAGTGTGTTTAAAGTAATTTCTGTGCCTGAAATTGGTCAAAATTGAAGCTTCTGAGTAAGCAAAACTCTGTAAAAATGGCAATTTTGGTCACTGTGAGGGTTTAAAAAGTGGTTATTCAACATGAGGCACGATCCGATTGACATTTTGAATCATTTTTGGTAAAGTCCAAAAAATCAATTTTCGGACGAAAAACGATGACCGCGGAGCTGTCGAACGTTCCCAAAATGGTCAATTCTGATGAAATTTTAACATTTAATGTTTTGACTGCAAATTACTGTTGGATGTGAATTATTACTTTTTCAACTAAAATAAGTGTGTTTAAAGTAATTGCTCTGCCTGAAATTGGTCAAAATTGAAGCTTCCGAGTAAGCAAAACTCTGTAAAAATGGCAGTTTTGGTCACTGTGAGGGTTTAAAAACTGGTTATTCAACATGAGGCACGATCCAATTGACATTTTGAATCATTTTTGGTAAAGTCCCAAAAATCAATTTTTGGACGAAAAATGATGACCGCGGAGCTGTCGAACGTTCCCAAAATGGTCAATTCTGATGACATTTTAACATTTAATCTTTTGACTGCAAATTACTGTTGGTTGTGAATTATTACTTTTTCAACTAAAATAAGTGTGTTTAAAGTCATTTCTCTGCCTGAAATTGGTCAAAATTGAAGCTTCCGAGTAAGCAAAACTCTGTAAAAATGGCAATTTTGGTCACTGTGAGGGTTTAAAAAGTGGTTATTCAACATGAGGCACGATCCAATTGACATTTTGAGTCATTTTTGGTAAAGTCCCAAAAATCAATTTTCGGACGAAAAACGATGACCGCGGAGCTGTCGAACGTTCCCAAAATGGTCAATTCTGATGAAATTTTAACATTTAATCTTTTGACTGCAAATTACTGTTGGATGTGAATTATTACTTTTTCAACTAAAATAAATGTGTTTAAAGTCATTTCTCTGCTTGAAATTGGTCAAAATTGAAGCTTCTGAGTAAGCAAAACTCTGTAAAAATGGCAATTTTGGTCACTGTGAGGGTTTAAAAAGTGGTTATTCAACATGAGGCACGATCCAATTGACATTTTGAATCATTTTTGGTAAAGTCCAAAAAATCAATTTATGGACGAAAAACGATGACCGCGGAGCTGTCGAACGTTCCCAAAATGGTCAATTCTGATGAAATTTTAACATTTAATCTTTAGACTGCAAATTACTGTTGGATGTGAATTATTACTTTTTCAACTAAAATAAGTGTGTTTAAAGTCATTTCTCTGCTTGAAATTGGCCAAAATTGAAGCTTCTGATTAAGCAAAACTCTGTAAAAATGGCAATTTTGGTCACTGTGAGGGTTTAAAAAGTGGTTATTCAACATGAGGCACGATCCAATTGACATTTTGAATCATTTTTGGTAAAGTCCAAAAAATCAATTTTCCGACGAAAAACGATGACCGCGGAGCTGTCGAACGTTCCCAAAATGGTCAATTCTGATGAAATTTTAACATTTAATCTTTTGACTGCAAATTACTGTTGGATGTGAATTATTACTTTTTCAACTAAAATAAGTGTGTTTAAAGTAATTTCTGTGCCTGAAATTGGTCAAAATTGAAGCTTCTGAGTAAGCAAAACTCTGTAAAAATGGCAATTTTGGTCACTGTGAGGGTTTAAAAAGTGGTTATTCAACATGAGGCACGATCCAATTGACATTTTGAATCATTTTTGGTAAAGTCCAAAAAATCAATTTTCGGACGAAAAACGATGACCGCGGAGCTGTCGAACGTTCCCAAAATGGTCAATTCTGATGAAATTTTAACATTTAATGTTTTGACTGCAAATTACTGTTGGATGTGAATTATTACTTTTTCAACTAAAATAAGTGTGTTTAAAGTAATTTCTGTGCCTGAAATTGGTCAAAATTGAAGCTTCTCAGTAAGCAAAACTCTGTAAAAATGGCAATATTGGTCACTGTGAGGGTTTAAAAAGTGGTTATTCAACATGAGGCACGATCCAATTGACATTTTGAATCATTTTTGGTAAAGTCCAAAAAATCAATTTTCGGACGAAAAACGATGACCGCGGAGCTGTCGAACGTTCCCAAAATGGTCAATTCTGATGAAATTTTAACAAGTTATCTTTTGACTGCAAATTACTGTTGGATGTGAATTATTACTTTTTCAACTAAAATAAGTGTGTTTAAAGTCATTTCTCTGCCTGAAATTGGTCAAAATTGAAGCTTCCGAGTAAGCAAAACTCTGTAAAAATGGCAATTTTGGTCACTGTGAGGGTTTAAAAAGTGGTTATTCAACATGAGGCACGATCCAATTGACATTTTGAATCATTTTTGGTAAAGTCCCAAAAATCAAGTTTTGGACGAAAAACGATGACCGCGGAGCTGTCGAACGTTCCCAAAATGGTCAATTCTGATGAAATTTTAACGTTTAATCTTTTGACTGCAAATTACTGTTGGTTGTGAATTATTACTTTTTCAACTAAAATAAGTGTGTTTAAAGTCAATTCTCTGCCTGAAATTGGTCAAAATTGAAGCTTCCGAGTAAGCAAAACTCTGTAAAAATGGCAGTTTTGGTCACTGTGAGGGTTTAAAAAGTGGTTATTCAACATGAGGCACGATCCAATTGACATTTTGAATCATTTTTGGTAAATTCCCAAAAATCCATTTTCGGACGAAAAACGATGACCGCGGAGCTGTCGAACGTTCCCAAAATGGTCAATTCTGATTACATTTTAACATTTAATCTTTTGACTGCAAATTACTGTTGGATGTGAATTATTACTTTTTCAACTAAAATAAGTGTGTTTAAAGTAATTTCTGTGCCTGAAATTGGTCAAAATTGAAGCTTCTGAGTAAGCAAAACTCTGTAAAAATGGCAATTTTGGTCACTGTGAGGGTTTAAAAAGTGGTTATTCAACATGAGGCACGATCCGATTGACATTTTGAATCATTTTTGGTAAAGTCCAAAAAATCAATTTTCGGACGAAAAACGATGACCGCGGAGCTGTCGAACGTTCCCAAAATGGTCAATTCTGATGAAATTTTAACATTTAATGTTTTGACTGCAAATTACTGTTGGATGTGAATTATTACTTTTTCAACTAAAATAAGTGTGTTTAAAGTAATTGCTCTGCCTGAAATTGGTCAAAATTGAAGATTCTGAGTAAGCAAAACTCTGTAAAAATGGCAATTTTGGTCACTGTGAGGGTTTAAAAAGTGGTTATTCAACATGAGGCACGATCCAATTGACATTTTGAATCATTTTTGGTAATGTTTAAAAAAATCAATTTTCGGACGAAAAACGATGACCGCGGAGCTGTCAAACGTTCCCAAAATGGTCAATTCTGATGAAATTTTAACATTTAATGTTTTGACTGCAAATTACTGTTGGATGTGAATTATTACTTTTTCAACTAAAATAAGTGTGTTTAAAGTCATTTCTCTGCCTGAAATTGGTCAAAATTGAAGCTTCTGAGTAAGCAAAACTCTGTAAAAATGGCAATTTTGGTCACTGTGAGGGTTTAAAAAGTGGTTATTCAACATGAGGCACGGTCCAATTGACATTTTGAATCATTTTTGGTAAAGTCCCAAAAATCAATTTTCGGACGAAAAACGATGACCGCGGAGCTGTCGAACGTTCCCAAAATGGTCAATTCTGATGAAATTTTAACATTTAATCTTTTGACTGCAAATTACTGTTGGATGTGAATTATTACTTTTTCAACTAAAATAAGTGTGTTTAAAGTCATTTCTCTGCCTGAAATTGGTCAAAATTGAAGCTTCCGAGTAAGCAAAACTCTGTAAAAATGGCAATTTTGGTCACTGTGAGGGTTTAAAAAGTGGTTATTCAACATGAGGCACGATCCAATTGACATTTTGAGTCATTTTTGGTAAAGTCCCAAAAATCAATTTTCGGACGAAAAACGATGACCGCGGAGCTGTCGAACGTTCCCAAAATGGTCAATTCTGATGAAATTTTAACATTTAATCTTTTGACTGCAAATTACTGTTGGATGTGAATTATTACTTTTTCAACTAAAATAAATGTGTTTAAAGTCATTTCTCTGCTTGAAATTGGTCAAAATTGAAGCTTCTGAGTAAGCAAAACTCTGTAAAAATGGCAATTTTGGTCACTGTGAGGGTTTAAAAAGTGGTTATTCAACATGAGGCACGATCCAATTGACATTTTGAATCATTTTTGGTAAAGTCCAAAAAATCAATTTATGGACGAAAAACGATGACCGCGGAGCTGTCGAACGTTCCCAAAATGGTCAATTCTGATGAAATTTTAACATTTAATCTTTTGACTGCAAATTACTGTTGGATGTGAATTATTACTTTTTCAACTAAAATAAGTGTGTTTAAAGTCATTTCTCTGCTTGAAATTGGCCAAAATTGAAGCTTCTGATTAAGCAAAACTCTGTAAAAATGGCAATTTTGGTCACTGTGAGGGTTTAAAAAGTGGTTATTCAACATGAGGCACGATCCAATTGACATTTTGAATCATTTTTGGTAAAGTCCAAAAAATCAATTTTCCGACGAAAAACGATGACCGCGGAGCTGTCGAACGTTCCCAAAATGGTCAATTCTGATGAAATTTTAACATTTAATCTTTTGACTGCAAATTACTGTTGGATGTGAATTATTACTTTTTCAACTAAAATAAGTGTGTTTAAAGTAATTTCTGTGCCTGAAATTGGTCAAAATTGAAGCTTCTGAGTAAGCAAAACTCTGTAAAAATGGCAATTTTGGTCACTGTGAGGGTTTAAAAAGTGGTTATTCAACATGAGGCACGATCCGATTGACATTTTGAATCATTTTTGGTAAAGTCCAAAAAATCAATTTTCGGACGAAAAACGATGACCGCGGAGCTGTCGAACGTTCCCAAAATGGTCAATTCTGATGAAATTTTAACATTTAATGTTTTGACTGCAAATTACTGTTGGATGTGAATTATTACTTTTTCAACTAAAATAAGTGTGTTTAAAGTAATTGCTCTGCCTGAAATTGGTCAAAATTGAAGCTTCCGAGTAAGCAAAACTCTGTAAAAATGGCAGTTTTGGTCACTGTGAGGGTTTAAAAACTGGTTATTCAACATGAGGCACGATCCAATTGACATTTTGAATCATTTTTGGTAAAGTCCAAAAAATTAATTTTCGGACGTAAAACGATGACCGCGGAGCTGTTGAAAGTTCCCAAAATGGTCAATTCTGAGGAAATTTTAACATTTAATCTTTTGACTGCAAATTACTGTTGGATGTGAATTATTACTTTTTCAACTAAAATAAGTGTGTTTAAAGTCATTTCTCTGCCTGAAATTGGTCAAAATTGAAGCTTCCGAGTAAGCAAAACTCTGTAAAAATGGCAATTTTGGTCACTGTGAGGGCTTAAAAAGTGGTTATTCAACATGAGGCACGATCCAATTGACATTTTGAATCATTTTTGGTAAAGTCCCAAAAATCAATTTTTGGACGAAAAATGATGACCGCGGAGCTGTCGAACGTTCCCAAAATGGTCAATTCTGATGACATTTTAACATTTAATCTTTTGACTGCAAATTACTGTTGGTTGTGAATTATTACTTTTTCAACTAAAATAAGTGTGTTTAAAGTCAATTCTCTGCCTGAAATTGGTCAAAATTGAAGCTTCCGAGTAAGCAAAACTCTGTAAAAATGGCAGTTTTGGTCACTGTGAGGGTTTAAAAAGTGGTTATTCAACATGAGGCACGATCCAATTGACATTTTGAATCATTTTTGGTAAAGTCCAAAAAATCAATTTTGGGACGAAAAACGATGACCGCGGAGCTGTCGAACGTTCCCAAAATGGTCAATTCTGATAAAATTTTAACATTTAATCTTTTGACTGCAAATTACTGTTGGATGTGAATTATTACTTTTTCAACTAAAATAAGTGTGTTTAAAGTAATTTCTCTGCCTGAAATTGGTCAAAATTGAAGCTTCTGAGTAAGCAAAACTCTGTAAAAATGGTTATTTTGGTCACTGTGAGGGTTTAAAAAGTGGTTATTCAACATGAGGCACGATCCAATTGACATTTTGAATCATTTTTGGTAAAGTCCAAAAAATCAATTTTCGGACGAAAAACGATGACCGCGGAGCTGTCGAACGTTCCCAAAATGGTCAATTTTGATGAAATTTTAACATTTAATCTTTTGACTGCAAATTACTGTTGGATGTGAATTATTACTTTTTCAACTAAAATAAGTGTGTTTAAAGTTATTTCTGTGCCTGAAATTGGTCAAAATTGAAGCTTCTGAGTAAGCAAAACTCTGTAAAAATGGCAATTTTGGTCACTGTGAGGGTTTAAAAAGTGGTTATTCAACATGAGGCACGATCCAATTGACATTTTGAATCATTTTTGGTAAAGTCCAAAAAATCAATTTTCGGACGAAAAACGATGACCGCGGAGCTGTCGAACGTTCCCAAAATGGTCAATTCTGATGAAATTTTAACATTTAATGTTTTGACTGCAAATTACTGTTGGATGTGAATTATTACTTTTTCAACTAAAATAAGTGTGTTTAAAGTCATTTCTCTGCCTGAAATTGGTCAAAATTGAAGCTTCCGAGTAAGCAAAACTCTGTAAAAATGGCAATTTTGGTCACTGTGAGGGTTTAAAAAGTGGTTATTCAACATGAGGCACGATCCAATTGACATTTTGAATCATTTTTGGTAAATTCCAAAAAATCCATTTTCGGACGAAAAACGATGACCGCGGAGCTGTCGAACGTTCCCAAAATGGTCAATTCTGATTAAATTTTAACATTTAATCTTTTGACTGCAAATTACTGTTGGATGTGAATTATTACTTTTTCAACTAAAATAAGTGTGTTTAAAGTAATTTCTGTGCCTGAAATTGGTCAAAATTGAAGCTTCTGAGTAAGCAAAACTCTGTAAAAATGGCAATTTTGGTCACTGTGAGGGTTTAAAAAGTGGTTATTCAACATGAGGCACGATCCGATTGACATTTTGAATCATTTTTGGTAAAGTCCAAAAAATCAATTTTCGGACGAAAAACGATGACCGCGGAGCTGTCGAACGTTCCCAAAATGGTCAATTCTGATGAAATTTTAACATTTAATGTTTTGACTGCAAATTACTGTTGGATGTGAATTATTACTTTTTCAACTAAAATAAGTGTGTTTAAAGTAATTGCTCTGCCTGAAATTGGTCAAAATTGAAGATTCTGAGTAAGCAAAACTCTGTAAAAATGGCAATTTTGGTCACTGTGAGGGTTTAAAAAGTGGTTATTCAACATGAGGCATGATCCAATTGACATTTTGAATCATTTTTGGTAAAGTCCAAAAAATCAATTTTCGGACGAAAAACGATGACCGCGGAGCTGTCGAACGTTCCCAGAATGGTCAATTCTGATGAAATTTTAACATTTAATCTTTTGACTGCAAATTACTGTTGGTTGTGAATTATTACTTTTTCAACTAAAATAAGTGTGTTTAAAGTCATTTCTGTGCCTGAAATTGGTCAAAATTGAAGCTTCTGAGTAAGCAAAACTCTGTAAAAATGGCAATTTTGGTCACTGTGAGGGTTTAAAAAGTGGTTATTCAACATGAGGCACGATCCAATTGACATTTTGAATCATTTTTGGTAATGTTTAAAAAAATCAATTTTCGGACGAAAAACGATGACCGCGGAGCTGTCGAACGTTCCCAAAATGGTCAATTCTGATGAAATTTTAACATTTAATGTTTTGACTGCAAATTACTGTTGGATGTGAATTATTACTTTTTCAACTAAAATAAGTGTGTTTAAAGTCATTTCTCTGCCTGAAATTGGTCAAAATTGAAGCTTCTGAGTAAGCAAAACTCTGTAAAAATGGCAATTTTGGTCACTGTGAGGGTTTAAAAAGTGGTTATTCAACATGAGGCATGATCCAATTGACATTTTGAATCATTTTTGGTAAAGTCCAAAAAAATCAATTTTCGGACGAAAAACGATGACCGCGGAGCTGTCATACGTTCCCAAAATGGTCAATTCTGATGAAATTTTAACATTTAATCTTTTGACTGCAAATTACTGTTGGTTGTGAATTATTACTTTTTCAACTAAAATAAGTGTGTTTAAAGTAATTGCTCTGCCTGAAATTGGTCAAAATTGAAGATTCTGAGTAAGCAAAACTCTGTAAAAATGGCAATTTTGGTCACTGTGAGGGTTTAAAAAGTGGTTATTCAACATGAGGCATGATCCAATTGACATTTTGAATCATTTTTGGTAAAGTCCAAAAAATCAATTTTCGGACGAAAAACGATGACCGCGGAGCTGTCGAACGTTCCCAGAATGGTCAATTCTGATGAAATTTTAACATTTAATCTTTTGACTGCAAATTACTGTTGGTTGTGAATTATTACTTTTTCAACTAAAATAAGTGTGTTTAAAGTCATTTCTGTGCCTGAAATTGGTCAAAATTGAAGCTTCTGAGTAAGCAAAACTCTGTAAAAATGGCAATTTTGGTCACTGTGAGGGTTTAAAAAGTGGTTATTCAACATGAGGCACGATCCAATTGACATTTTGAATCATTTTTGGTAATGTTTAAAAAAATCAATTTTCGGACGAAAAACGATGACCGCGGAGCTGTCGAACGTTCCCAAAATGGTCAATTCTGATGAAATTTTAACATTTAATGTTTTGACTGCAAATTACTGTTGGATGTGAATTATTACTTTTTCAACTAAAATAAGTGTGTTTAAAATCATTTCTCTGCCTGAAATTGGTCAAAATTGAAGCTTCTGAGTAAGCAAAACTCTGTAAAAATGGCAATTTTGGTCACTGTGAGGGTTTAAAAAGTGGTTATTCAACATGAGGCATGATCCAATTGACATTTTGAATCATTTTTGGTAAAGTCCAAAAAAATCAATTTTCGGACGAAAAACGATGACCGCGGAGCTGTCATACGTTCCCAAAATGGTCAATTCTGATGAAATTTTAACATTTAATCTTTTGACTGCAAATTACTGTTGGTTGTGAATTATTACTTTTTCAACTAAAATAAGTGTGTTTAAAGTCATTTCTGTGCCTGAAATTGGTCAAAATTGAAGTTTCTGAGTAAGCAAAACTCTGTAAAAATGGCAATTTTGGTCACTGTGAGGGTTTAAAAAGTGGTTATTCAACATGAGGCACGATCCAATTGACATTTTGAATCATTTTTGGTAATGTTTAAAAAAATCAATTTTCGGACGAAAAACGATGACCGCGGAGCTGTCAAACGTTCCCAAAATGGTCAATTCTGATGAAATTTTAACATTTAATGTTTTGACTGCAAATTACTGTTGGATGTGAATTATTACTTTTTCAACTAAAATAAGTGTGTTTAAAGTCATTTCTCTGCCTGAAATTGGTCAAAATTGAAGCTTCTGAGTAAGCAAAACTCTGTAAAAATGGCAATTTTGGTCACTGTGAGGGTTTAAAAAGTGGTTATTCAACATGAGGCACGGTCCAATTGACATTTTGAATCATTTTTGGTAAAGTCCCAAAAATCAATTTTCGGACGAAAAACGATGACCGCGGAGCTGTCGAACGTTCCCAAAATGGTCAATTCTGATGAAATTTTAACATTTAATCTTTTGACTGCAAATTACTGTTGGATGTGAATTATTACTTTTTCAACTAAAATAAGTGTGTTTAAAGTCATTTCTCTGCCTGAAATTGGTCAAAATTGAAGCTTCCGAGTAAGCAAAACTCTGTAAAAATGGCAATTTTGGTCACTGTGAGGGTTTAAAAAGTGGTTATTCAACATGAGGCACGATCCAATTGACATTTTGAGTCATTTTTGGTAAAGTCCCAAAAATCAATTTTCGGACGAAAAACGATGACCGCGGAGCTGTCGAACGTTCCCAAAATGGTCAATTCTGATGAAATTTTAACATTTAATCTTTTGACTGCAAATTACTGTTGGATGTGAATTATTACTTTTTCAACTAAAATAAATGTGTTTAAAGTCATTTCTCTGCTTGAAATTGGTCAAAATTGAAGCTTCTGAGTAAGCAAAACTCTGTAAAAATGGCAATTTTGGTCACTGTGAGGGTTTAAAAAGTGGTTATTCAACATGAGGCACGATCCAATTGACATTTTGAATCATTTTTGGTAAAGTCCAAAAAATCAATTTATGGACGAAAAACGATGACCGCGGAGCTGTCGAACGTTCCCAAAATGGTCAATTCTGATGAAATTTTAACATTTAATCTTTTGACTGCAAATTACTGTTGGATGTGAATTATTACTTTTTCAACTAAAATAAGTGTGTTTAAAGTCATTTCTCTGCTTGAAATTGGCCAAAATTGAAGCTTCTGATTAAGCAAAACTCTGTAAAAATGGCAATTTTGGTCACTGTGAGGGTTTAAAAAGTGGTTATTCAACATGAGGCACGATCCAATTGACATTTTGAATCATTTTTGGTAAAGTCCAAAAAATCCATTTTCCGACGAAAAACGATGACCGCGGAGCTGTCGAACGTTCCCAAAATGGTCAATTCTGATGAAATTTTAACATTTAATCTTTTGACTGCAAATTACTGTTGGATGTGAATTATTACTTTTTCAACTAAAATAAGTGTGTTTAAAGTAATTTCTGTGCCTGAAATTGGTCAAAATTGAAGCTTCTGAGTAAGCAAAACTCTGTAAAAATGGCAATTTTGGTCACTGTGAGGGTTTAAAAAGTGGTTATTCAACATGAGGCACGATCCGATTGACATTTTGAATCATTTTTGGTAAAGTCCAAAAAATCAATTTTCGGACGAAAAACGATGACCGCGGAGCTGTCGAACGTTCCCAAAATGGTCAATTCTGATGAAATGTTAACATTTAATGTTTTGACTGCAAATTACTGTTGGATGTGAATTATTACTTTTTCAACTAAAATAAGTGTGTTTAAAGTAATTGCTCTGCCTGAAATTGGTCAAAATTGAAGCTTCCGAGTAAGCAAAACTCTGTAAAAATGGCAGTTTTGGTCACTGTGAGGGTTTAAAAACTGGTTATTCAACATGAGGCACGATCCAATTGACATTTTGAATCATTTTTGGTAAAGTCCAAAAAATTAATTTTCGGACGTAAAACGATGACCGCGGAGCTGTTGAAAGTTCCCAAAATGGTCAATTCTGATGAAATTTTAACAAGTTATCTTTTGACTGCAAATTACTGTTGGATGTGAATTATTACTTTTTCAACTAAAATAAGTGTGTTTAAAGTCATTTCTCTGCCTGAAATTGGTCAAAATTGA
This sequence comes from Lissotriton helveticus, assembly GCF_964261635.1. Taxonomy (NCBI): domain Eukaryota; kingdom Metazoa; phylum Chordata; class Amphibia; order Caudata; family Salamandridae; genus Lissotriton; species Lissotriton helveticus. The sequence continues at coordinate 1,160,411,784 of NC_136069.1, read as the reverse complement.
AGCTTCTGAGTAAGCAAAACTCTGTAAAAATGGCAATTTTGGTCACTGTGAGGGTTTAAAAAGTGGTTATTCAACATGAGGCACGGTCCAATTGACATTTTGAATCATTTTTGGTAAAGTCCAAAAAATCAATTTTCCGACGAAAAACGATGACCGCGGAGCTGTCGAACGTTCCCAAAATGGTCAATTCTGATGAAATTTTAACATTTAATCTTTTGACTGCAAATTACTGTTGGATGTGAATTATTACTTTTTCAACTAAAATAAGTGTGTTTAAAGTAATTTCTGTGCCTGAAATTGGTCAAAATTGAAGCTTCTGAGTAAGCAAAACTCTGTAAAAATGGCAATTTTGGTCACTGTGAGGGTTTAAAAAGTGGTTATTCAACATGAGGCACGATCCAATTGACATTTTGAATCATTTTTGGTAAAGTCCAAAAAATCAATTTTCGGACGAAAAACGATGACCGCGGAGCTGTCGAACGTTCCCAAAATGGTCAATTCTGATGAAATTTTAACATTTAATGTTTTGACTGCAAATTACTGTTGGATGTGAATTATTACTTTTTCAACTAAAATAAGTGTGTTTAAAGTCATTTCTCTGCCTGAAATTGGTCAAAATTGAAGCTTCTGAGTAAGCAAAACTCTGTAAAAATGGCAATTTTGGTCACTGTGAGGGTTTAAAAAGTGGTTATTCAACATGAGGCACGGTCCAATTGACATTTTGAATCATTTTTGGTAAAGTCCCAAAAATCAATTTTCGGACGAAAAACGATGACCGCGGAGCTGTCGAACGTTCCCAAAATGGTCAATTCTGATGAAATTTTAACATTTAATCTTTTGACTGCAAATTACTGTTGGATGTGAATTATTACTTTTTCAACTAAAATAAGTGTGTTTAAAGTCATTTCTCTGCCTGAAATTGGTCAAAATTGAAGCTTCCGAGTAAGCAAAACTCTGTAAAAATGGCAATTTTGGTCACTGTGAGGGTTTAAAAAGTGGTTATTCAACATGAGGCACGATCCAATTGACATTTTGAGTCATTTTTGGTAAAGTCCCAAAAATCAATTTTCGGACGAAAAACGATGACCGCGGAGCTGTCGAACGTTCCCAAAATGGTCAATTCTGATGAAATTTTAACATTTAATCTTTTGACTGCAAATTACTGTTGGATGTGAATTATTACTTTTTCAACTAAAATAAATGTGTTTAAAGTCATTTCTCTGCTTGAAATTGGTCAAAATTGAAGCTTCTGAGTAAGCAAAACTCTGTAAAAATGGCAATTTTGGTCACTGTGAGGGTTTAAAAAGTGGTTATTCAACATGAGGCACGATCCAATTGACATTTTGAATCATTTTTGGTAAAGTCCAAAAAATCAATTTATGGACGAAAAACGATGACCGCGGAGCTGTCGAACGTTCCCAAAATGGTCAATTCTGATGAAATTTTAACATTTAATCTTTTGACTGCAAATTACTGTTGGATGTGAATTATTACTTTTTCAACTAAAATAAGTGTGTTTAAAGTCATTTCTCTGCTTGAAATTGGCCAAAATTGAAGCTTCTGATTAAGCAAAACTCTGTAAAAATGGCAATTTTGGTCACTGTGAGGGTTTAAAAAGTGGTTATTCAACATGAGGCACGATCCAATTGACATTTTGAATCATTTTTGGTAAAGTCCAAAAAATCAATTTTCCGACGAAAAACGATGACCGCGGAGCTGTCGAACGTTCCCAAAATGGTCAATTCTGATGAAATTTTAACATTTAATCTTTTGACTGCAAATTACTGTTGGATGTGAATTATTACTTTTTCAACTAAAATAAGTGTGTTTAAAGTAATTTCTGTGCCTGAAATTGGTCAAAATTGAAGCTTCTGAGTAAGCAAAACTCTGTAAAAATGGCAATTTTGGTCACTGTGAGGGTTTAAAAAGTGGTTATTCAACATGAGGCACGATCCGATTGACATTTTGAATCATTTTTGGTAAAGTCCAAAAAATCAATTTTCGGACGAAAAACGATGACCGCGGAGCTGTCGAACGTTCCCAAAATGGTCAATTCTGATGAAATTTTAACATTTAATGTTTTGACTGCAAATTACTGTTGGATGTGAATTATTACTTTTTCAACTAAAATAAGTGTGTTTAAAGTAATTGCTCTGCCTGAAATTGGTCAAAATTGAAGCTTCCGAGTAAGCAAAACTCTGTAAAAATGGCAGTTTTGGTCACTGTGAGGGTTTAAAAACTGGTTATTCAACATGAGGCACGATCCAATTGACATTTTGAATAATTTTTGGTAAAGTCCAAAAAATTAATTTTCGGACGTAAAACGATGACCGCGGAGCTGTTGAAAGTTCCCAAAATGGTCAATTCTGAGGAAATTTTAACATTTAATCTTTTGACTGCAAATTACTGTTGGATGTGAATTATTACTTTTTCAACTAAAATAAGTGTGTTTAAAGTCATTTCTCTGCCTGAAATTGGTCAAAATTGAAGCTTCCGAGTAAGCAAAACTCTGTAAAAATGGCAATTTTGGTCACTGTGAGGGCTTAAAAAGTGGTTATTCAACATGAGGCACGATCCAATTGACATTTTGAATCATTTTTGGTAAAGTCCCAAAAATCAATTTTTGGACGAAAAATGATGACCGCGGAGCTGTCGAACGTTCCCAAAATGGTCAATTCTGATGACATTTTAACATTTAATCTTTTGACTGCAAATTACTGTTGGTTGTGAATTATTACTTTTTCAACTAAAATAAGTGTGTTTAAAGTCAATTCTCTGCCTGAAATTGGTCAAAATTGAAGCTTCCGAGTAAGCAAAACTCTGTAAAAATGGCAGTTTTGGTCACTGTGAGGGTTTAAAAAGTGGTTATTCAACATGAGGCACGATCCAATTGACATTTTGAATCATTTTTGGTAAAGTCCAAAAAATCAATTTTGGGACGAAAAACGATGACCGCGGAGCTGTCGAACGTTCCCAAAATGGTCAATTCTGATAAAATTTTAACATTTAATCTTTTGACTGCAAATTACTGTTGGATGTGAATTATTACTTTTTCAACTAAAATAAGTGTGTTTAAAGTAATTTCTCTGCCTGAAATTGGTCAAAATTGAAGCTTCTGAGTAAGCAAAACTCTGTAAAAATGGTTATTTTGGTCACTGTGAGGGTTTAAAAAGTGGTTATTCAACATGAGGCACGATCCAATTGACATTTTGAATCATTTTTGGTAAAGTCCAAAAAATCAATTTTCGGACGAAAAACGATGACCGCGGAGCTGTCGAACGTTCCCAAAATGGTCAATTTTGATGAAATTTTACCATTTAATGTTTTGACTGCAAATTACTGTTGGATGTGAATTATTACTTTTTCAACTAAAATAAGTGTGTTTAAAGTTATTTCTGTGCCTGAAATTGGTCAAAATTGAAACTTCTGAGTAAGCAAAACTCTGTAAAAATGGCAATTTTGGTCACTGTGAGGGTTTAAAAAGTGGTTATTCAACATGAGGCACGATCCAATTGACATTTTGAATCATTTTTGGTAAAGTCCAAAAAATCAATTTTCGGACGAAAAACGATGACCGCGGAGCTGTCGAACGTTCCCAAAATGGTCAATTCTGATGAAATTTTAACATTTAATGTTTTGACTGCAAATTACTGTTGGATGTGAATTATTACTTTTTCAACTAAAATAAGTGTGTTTAAAGTCATTTCTCTGCCTGAAATTGGTCAAAATTGAAGCTTCCGAGTAAGCAAAACTCTGTAAAAATGGCAATTTTGGTCACTGTGAGGGTTTAAAAAGTGGTTATTCAACATGAGGCACGATCCAATTGACATTTTGAATCATTTTTGGTAAATTCCAAAAAATCCATTTTCGGACGAAAAACGATGACCGCGGAGCTGTCGAACGTTCCCAAAATGGTCAATTCTGATTAAATTTTAACATTTAATCTTTTGACTGCAAATTACTGTTGGATGTGAATTATTACTTTTTCAACTAAAATAAGTGTGTTTAAAGTAATTTCTGTGCCTGAAATTGGTCAAAATTGAAGCTTCTGAGTTAGCAAAACTCTGTAAAAATGGCAATTTTGGTCACTGTGAGGGTTTAAAAAGTGGTTATTCAACATGAGGCACGATCCGATTGACATTTTGAATCATTTTTGGTAAAGTCCAAAAAATCAATTTTCGGACGAAAAACGATGACCGCGGAGCTGTCGAACGTTCCCAAAATGGTCAATTCTGATGAAATTTTAACATTTAATGTTTTGACTGCAAATTACTGTTGGATGTGAATTATTACTTTTTCAACTAAAATAAGTGTGTTTAAAGTAATTGCTCTGCCTGAAATTGGTCAAAATTGAAGATTCTGAGTAAGCAAAACTCTGTAAAAATGGCAATTTTGGTCACTGTGAGGGTTTAAAAAGTGGTTATTCAACATGAGGCATGATCCAATTGACATTTTGAATCATTTTTGGTAAAGTCCAAAAAATCAATTTTCGGACGAAAAACGATGACCGCGGAGCTGTCGAACGTTCCCAGAATGGTCAATTCTGATGAAATTTTAACATTTAATCTTTTGACTGCAAATTACTGTTGGTTGTGAATTATTACTTTTTCAACTAAAATAAGTGTGTTTAAAGTCATTTCTGTGCCTGAAATTGGTCAAAATTGAAGCTTCTGAGTAAGCAAAACTCTGTAAAAATGGCAATTTTGGTCACTGTGAGGGTTTAAAAAGTGGTTATTCAACATGAGGCAAGATCCAATTGACATTTTGAATCATTTTTGGTAATGTTTAAAAAAATCAATTTTCGGACGAAAAACGATGACCGCGGAGCTGTCGAACGTTCCCAAAATGGTCAATTCTGATGAAATTTTAACATTTAATGTTTTGACTGCAAATTACTGTTGGATGTGAATTATTACTTTTTCAACTAAAATAAGTGTGTTTAAAGTCATTTCTCTGCCTGAAATTGGTCAAAATTGAAGCTTCTGAGTAAGCAAAACTCTGTAAAAATGGCAATTTTGGTCACTGTGAGGGTTTAAAAAGTGGTTATTCAACATGAGGCACGATCCAATTGACATTTTGAATCATTTTTGGTAAAGTCCCAAAAATCAATTTTCGGACGAAAAACGATGACCGCGGAGCTGTCGAACGTTCCCAAAATGGTCAATTCTGATGAAATTTTAACATTTAATCTTTTGACTGCAAATTACTGTTGGATGTGAATTATTACTTTTTCAACTAAAATAAGTGTGTTTAAAGTCATTTCTCTGCCTGAAATTGGTCAAAATTGAAGCTTCCGAGTAAGCAAAACTCTGTAAAAATGGCAATTTTGGTCACTGTGAGGGCTTAAAAAGTGGTTATTCAACATGAGGCACGATCCAATTGACATTTTGAATCATTTTTGGTAAAGTCCCAAAAATCTATTTTTGGACGAAAAATGATGACCGCGGAGCTGTCGAACGTTCCCAAAATGGTCAATTCTGATGACATTTTAACATTTAATCTTTTGACTGCAAATTACTGTTGGTTGTGAATTATTACTTTTTCAACTAAAATAAGTGTGTTTAAAGTCAATTCTCTGCCTGAAATTGGTCAAAATTGAAGCTTCCGAGTAAGCAAAACTCTGTAAAAATGGCAGTTTTGGTCACTGTGAGGGTTTAAAAAGTGGTTATTCAACATGAGGCACGATCCAATTGACATTTTGAATCATTTTTGGTAAAGTCCAAAAAATCCATTTTCGGACGAAAAACGATGACCGCGGAGCTGTCGAACGTTCCCAAAATGGTCAATTCTGATAAAATTTTAACATTTAATCTTTTGACTGCAAATTACTGTTGGATGTGAATTATTACTTTTTCAACTAAAATAAGTGTGTTTAAAGTCATTTCTCTGCCTGAAATTGGTCAAAATTGAAGCTTCCGAGTAAGCAAAACTCTGTAAAAATGGCAATTTTGGTCACTGTGAGGGTTTAAAAAGTGGTTATTCAACATGAGGCACGATCCAATTGACATTTTGAATCATTTTTGGTAAAGTCCAAAAAATCAATTTTCGGACGTAAAACGATGACCGCGGAGCTGTTGAAAGTACCCAAAATGGTCAATTCTGAGGAAATTTTAACATTTAATCTTTTGACTGCAAATTACTGTTGGATGTGAATTATTACTTTTTCAACTAAAATAAGTGTGTTTAAAGTCATTTCTCTGCCTGAAATTGGTCAAAATTGAAGCTTCCGAGTAAGCAAAACTCTGTAAAAATGGCAATTTTGGTCACTGTGAGGGCTTAAAAAGTGGTTATTCAACATGAGGCACGATCCAATTGACATTTTGAATCATTTTTGGTAAAGTCCCAAAAATCAATTTTTGGACGAAAAACGATGACCGCGGAGCTGTCGAACGTTCCCAAAATGGTCAATTCTGATGACATTTTAACATTTAATCTTTTGACTGCAAATTACTGTTGGTTGTGAATTATTACTTTTTCAACTAAAATAAGTGTGTTTAAAGTCAATTCTCTGCCTGAAATTGGTCAAAATTGAAGCTTCCGAGTAAGCAAAACTCTGTAAAAATGGCAGTTTTGGTCACTGTGAGGATTTAAAAAGTGGTTATTCAACATGAGGCACGATCCAATTGACATTTTGAATCATTTTTGGTAAAGTCCAAAAAATCCATTTTCGGACGAAAAACGATGACCGCGGAGCTGTCGAACGTTCCCAAAATGGTCAATTCTGATAAAATTTTAACATTTAATCTTTTGACTGCAAATTACTGTTGGATGTGAATTATTACTTTTTCAACTAAAATAAGTGTGTTTAAAGTAATTGCTATGCCTGAAATTGGTCAAAATTGAAGCTTCTGAGTAAGCAAAACTCTGTAAAAATGGCAATTTTGGTCACTGTGAGGGTTTAAAAAGTGGTTATTCAACATGAGGCATGATCCAATTGACATTTTGAATCATTTTTGGTAAAGTCCAAAAAATCAATTTTCGGACGAAAAACGATGACCCCGGAGCTGTCGAACGTTCCCAAAATGGTCAATTCTGATGAAATTTTAACATTTAATCTTTTGACTGCAAATTACTGTTGGATGTGAATTATTACTTTTTCAACTAAAATAAGTGTGTTTAAAGTCATTTCTGTGCCTGAAATTGGTCAAAATTGAAGCTTCTGAGTAAGCAAAACTCTGTAAAAATGGCAATTTTGGTCACTGTGAGGGTTTAAAAAGTGGTTATTCAACATGAGGCACGATCCAATTGACATTTTGAATAATTTTTGGTAATGTCCAAAAAATCAATTTTCGGACGAAAAACGATGACCGCGGAGCTGTCGAACGTTCCCAAAATGGTCAATTCTGATGAAATTTTACCATTTAATGTTTTGACTGCAAATTACTGTTGGATGTGAATTATTACTTTTTCAATTAAAATAAGTGTGTTTAAAGTCATTTCTCTGCCTGAAATTGGTCAAAATTGAAGCTTCCGAGTAAGCAAAACTCTGTAAAAATGGCAATTTTGTTCACTGTGAGGGTTTAAAAAGTGGTTATTCAACATGAGGCACGATCCAATTGACATTTTGAATCATTTTTGGTAAAGTCCAAAAAATCAATTTTCGGACGAAAAACGATGACCGCGGAGCTGTCGAACGTTCCCAAAATGGTCAATTCTGATGAAATTTTAACATTTAATGTTTTGACTGCAAATTACTGTTGGATGTGAATTATTACTTTTTCAACTAAAATAAGTGTGTTTAAAGTCATTTCTCTGCCTGAAATTGGTCAAAATTGAAGCTTCCGAGTAAGCAAAACTCTGTAAAAATGGCAATTTTGGTGACTGTGAGGGTTTAAAAAGTGGTTATTCAACATGAGGCACGATCCGATTGACATTTTGAATCATTTTTGGTAAAGTCCAAAAAACTCAATTTTCGGACGAAAAACGATGACCGCGGAGCTGTCGAACGTTCCCAAAATGGTCAATTCTGATGAAATTTTAACATTTAATGTTTTGACTGCAAATTACTGTTGGATGTGAATTATTACTTTTTCAACTAAAATAAGTGTGTTTAAAGTAATTTCTGTGCCTGAAATTGGTCAAAATTGAAGCTTCTCAGTAAGCAAAACTCTGTAAAAATGGCAATATTGGTCACTGTGAGGGTTTAAAAAGTGGTTATTCAACATGAGGCACGATCCAATTGACATTTTGAATCATTTTTGGTAAAGTCCAAAAAATCAATTTTCGGACGAAAAACGATGACCGCGGAGCTGTCGAACGTTCCCAAAATGGTCAATTCTGATGAAATTTTAACAAGTTATCTTTTGACTGCAAATTACTGTTGGATGTGAATTATTACTTTTTCAACTAAAATAAGTGTGTTTAAAGTCATTTCTCTGCCTGAAATTGGTCAAAATTGAAGCTTCCGAGTAAGCAAAACTCTGTAAAAATGGCAATTTTGGTCACTGTGAGGGTTTAAAAAGTGGTTATTCAACATGAGGCACGATCCAATTGACATTTTGAATCATTTTTGGTAAAGTCCCAAAAATCAAGTTTTGGACGAAAAACGATGACCGCGGAGCTGTCGAACGTTCCCAAAATGGTCAATTCTGATGAAATTTTAACATTTAATCTTTTGACTGCAAATTACTGTTGGTTGTGAATTATTACTTTTTCAACTAAAATAAGTGTGTTTAAAGTCAATTCTCTGCCTGAAATTGGTCAAAATTGAAGCTTCCGAGTAAGCAAAACTCTGTAAAAATGGCAGTTTTGGTCACTGTGAGGGTTTAAAAAGTGGTTATTCAACATGAGGCACGATCCAATTGACATTTTGAATCATTTTTGGTAAATTCCAAAAAATCCATTTTCGGACGAAAAACGATGACCGCGGAGCTGTCGAACGTTCCCAAAATGGTCAATTCTGATTACATTTTAACATTTAATCTTTTGACTGCAAATTACTGTTGGATGTGAATTATTACTTTTTCAACTAAAATAAGTGTGTTTAAAGTAATTTCTGTGCCTGAAATTGGTCAAAATTGAAGCTTCTGAGTAAGCAAAACTCTGTAAAAATGGCAATTTTGGTCACTGTGAGGGTTTAAAAAGTGGTTATTCAACATGAGGCACGATCCGATTGACATTTTGAATCATTTTTGGTAAAGTCCAAAAAATCAATTTCGGACGAAAAACGATGACCGCGGAGCTGTCGAACGTTCCCAAAATGGTCAATTCTGATGAAATTTTAACATTTAATGTTTTGACTGCAATTTACTGTTGGATGTGAATTATTACTTTTTCAACTAAAATAAGTGTGTTTAAAGTAATTGCTCTGCCTGAAATTGGTCAAAATTGAAGATTCTGAGTAAGCAAAACTCTGTAAAAATGGCAATTTTGGTCACTGTGAGGGTTTAAAAAGTGGTTATTCAACATGAGGCACGATCCAATTGACATTTTGAATCATTTTTGGTAATGTTTAAAAAAATCAATTTTCGGACGAAAAACGATGACCGCGGAGCTGTCAAACGTTCCCAAAATGGTCAATTCTGATGAAATTTTAACATTTAATGTTTTGACTGCAAATTACTGTTGGATGTGAATTATTACTTTTTCAACTAAAATAAGTGTGTTTAAAGTCATTTCTCTGCCTGAAATTGGTCAAAATTGAAGCTTCTGAGTAAGCAAAACTCTGTAAAAATGGCAATTTTGGTCACTGTGAGGGTTTAAAAAGTGGTTATTCAACATGAGGCACGGTCCAATTGACATTTTGAATCATTTTTGGTAAAGTCCCAAAAATCAATTTTCGGACGAAAAACGATGACCGCGGAGCTGTCGAACGTTCCCAAAATGGTCAATTCTGATGAAATTTTAACATTTAATCTTTTGACTGCAAATTACTGTTGGATGTGAATTATTACTTTTTCAACTAAAATAAGTGTGTTTAAAGTCATTTCTCTGCCTGAAATTGGTCAAAATTGAAGCTTCCGAGTAAGCAAAACTCTGTAAAAATGGCAATTTTGGTCACTGTGAGGGTTTAAAAAGTGGTTATTCAACATGAGGCACGATCCAATTGACATTTTGAATCATTTTTGGTAAAGTCCAAAAAATCAATTTTCGGACGTAAAACGATGACCGCGGAGCTGTTGAAAGTACCCAAAATGGTCAATTCTGAGGAAATTTTAACATTTAATCTTTTGACTGCAAATTACTGTTGGATGTGAATTATTACTTTTTCAACTAAAATAAGTGTGTTTAAAGTCATTTCTCTGCCTGAAATTGGTCAAAATTGAAGCTTCCGAGTAAGCAAAACTCTGTAAAAATGGCAATTTTGGTCACTGTGAGGGCTTAAAAAGTGGTTATTCAACATGAGGCACGATCCAATTGACATTTTGAATCATTTTTGGTAAAGTCCCAAAAATCAATTTTTGGACGAAAAACGATGACCGCGGAGCTGTCGAACGTTCCCAAAATGGTCAATTCTGATGACATTTTAACATTTAATCTTTTGACTGCAAATTACTGTTGGTTGTGAATTATTACTTTTTCAACTAAAATAAGTGTGTTTAAAGTCAATTCTCTGCCTGAAATTGGTCAAAATTGAAGCTTCCGAGTAAGCAAAACTCTGTAAAAATGGCAGTTTTGGTCACTGTGAGGATTTAAAAAGTGGTTATTCAACATGAGGCACGATCCAATTGACATTTTGAATCATTTTTGGTAAAGTCCAAAAAATCCATTTTCGGACGAAAAACGATGACCGCGGAGCTGTCGAACGTTCCCAAAATGGTCAATTCTGATAAAATTTTAACATTTAATCTTTTGACTGCAAATTACTGTTGGATGTGAATTATTACTTTTTCAACTAAAATAAGTGTGTTTAAAGTAATTGCTATGCCTGAAATTGGTCAAAATTGAAGCTTCTGAGTAAGCAAAACTCTGTAAAAATGGCAATTTTGGTCACTGTGAGGGTTTAAAAAGTGGTTATTCAACATGAGGCATGATCCAATTGACATTTTGAATCATTTTTGGTAAAGTCCAAAAAATCAATTTTCGGACGAAAAACGATGACCCCGGAGCTGTCGAACGTTCCCAAAATGGTCAATTCTGATGAAATTTTAACATTTAATCTTTTGACTGCAAATTACTGTTGGATGTGAATTATTACTTTTTCAACTAAAATAAGTGTGTTTAAAGTCATTTCTGTGCCTGAAATTGGTCAAAATTGAAGCTTCTGAGTAAGCAAAACTCTGTAAAAATGGCAATTTTGGTCACTGTGAGGGTTTAAAAAGTGGTTATTCAACATGAGGCACGATCCAATTGACATTTTGAATAATTTTTGGTAATGTCCAAAAAATCAATTTTCGGACGAAAAACGATGACCGCGGAGCTGTCGAACGTTCCCAAAATGGTCAATTCTGATGAAATTTTACCATTTAATGTTTTGACTGCAAATTACTGTTGGATGTGAATTATTACTTTTTCAATTAAAATAAGTGTGTTTAAAGTCATTTCTCTGCCTGAAATTGGTCAAAATTGAAGCTTCCGAGTAAGCAAAACTCTGTAAAAATGGCAATTTTGTTCACTGTGAGGGTTTAAAAAGTGGTTATTCAACATGAGGCACGATCCAATTGACATTTTGAATCATTTTTGGTAAAGTCCAAAAAATCAATTTTCGGACGAAAAACGATGACCGCGGAGCTGTCGAACGTTCCCAAAATGGTCAATTCTGATGAAATTTTAACATTTAATGTTTTGACTGCAAATTACTGTTGGATGTGAATTATTACTTTTTCAACTAAAATAAGTGTGTTTAAAGTCATTTCTCTGCCTGAAATTGGTCAAAATTGAAGCTTCCGAGTAAGCAAAACTCTGTAAAAATGGCAATTTTGGTGACTGTGAGGGTTTAAAAAGTGGTTATTCAACATGAGGCACGATCCGATTGACATTTTGAATCATTTTTGGTAAAGTCCAAAAAACTCAATTTTCGGACGAAAAACGATGACCGCGGAGCTGTCGAACGTTCCCAAAATGGTCAATTCTGATGAAATTTTAACATTTAATGTTTTGACTGCAAATTACTGTTGGATGTGAATTATTACTTTTTCAACTAAAATAAGTGTGTTTAAAGTAATTTCTGTGCCTGAAATTGGTCAAAATTGAAGCTTCTCAGTAAGCAAAACTCTGTAAAAATGGCAATATTGGTCACTGTGAGGGTTTAAAAAGTGGTTATTCAACATGAGGCACGATCCAATTGACATTTTGAATCATTTTTGGTAAAGTCCAAAAAATCAATTTTCGGACGAAAAACGATGACCGCGGAGCTGTCGAACGTTCCCAAAATGGTCAATTCTGATGAAATTTTAACAAGTTATCTTTTGACTGCAAATTACTGTTGGATGTGAATTATTACTTTTTCAACTAAAATAAGTGTGTTTAAAGTCATTTCTCTGCCTGAAATTGGTCAAAATTGAAGCTTCCGAGTAAGCAAAACTCTGTAAAAATGGCAATTTTGGTCACTGTGAGGGTTTAAAAAGTGGTTATTCAACATGAGGCACGATCCAATTGACATTTTGAATCATTTTTGGTAAAGTCCCAAAAATCAAGTTTTGGACGAAAAACGATGACCGCGGAGCTGTCGAACGTTCCCAAAATGGTCAATTCTGATGAAATTTTAACATTTAATCTTTTGACTGCAAATTACTGTTGGTTGTGAATTATTACTTTTTCAACTAAAATAAGTGTGTTTAAAGTCAATTCTCTGCCTGAAATTGGTCAAAATTGAAGCTTCCGAGTAAGCAAAACTCTGTAAAAATGGCAGTTTTGGTCACTGTGAGGGTTTAAAAAGTGGTTATTCAACATGAGGCACGATCCAATTGACATTTTGAATCATTTTTGGTAAATTCCAAAAAATCCATTTTCGGACGAAAAACGATGACCGCGGAGCTGTCGAACGTTCCCAAAATGGTCAATTCTGATTACATTTTAACATTTAATCTTTTGACTGCAAATTACTGTTGGATGTGAATTATTACTTTTTCAACTAAAATAAGTGTGTTTAAAGTAATTTCTGTGCCTGAAATTGGTCAAAATTGAAGCTTCTGAGTAAGCAAAACTCTGTAAAAATGGCAATTTTGGTCACTGTGAGGGTTTAAAAAGTGGTTATTCAACATGAGGCACGATCCGATTGACATTTTGAATCATTTTTGGTAAAGTCCAAAAAATCAATTTCGGACGAAAAACGATGACCGCGGAGCTGTCGAACGTTCCCAAAATGGTCAATTCTGATGAAATTTTAACATTTAATGTTTTGACTGCAATTTACTGTTGGATGTGAATTATTACTTTTTCAACTAAAATAAGTGTGTTTAAAGTAATTGCTCTGCCTGAAATTGGTCAAAATTGAAGATTCTGAGTAAGCAAAACTCTGTAAAAATGGCAATTTTGGTCACTGTGAGGGTTTAAAAAGTGGTTATTCAACATGAGGCACGATCCAATTGACATTTTGAATCATTTTTGGTAATGTTTAAAAAAATCAATTTTCGGACGAAAAACGATGACCGCGGAGCTGTCAAACGTTCCCAAAATGGTCAATTCTGATGAAATTTTAACATTTAATGTTTTGACTGCAAATTACTGTTGGATGTGAATTATTACTTTTTCAACTAAAATAAGTGTGTTTAAAGTCATTTCTCTGCCTGAAATTGGTCAAAATTGAAGCTTCTGAGTAAGCAAAACTCTGTAAAAATGGCAATTTTGGTCACTGTGAGGGTTTAAAAAGTGGTTATTCAACATGAGGCACGGTCCAATTGACATTTTGAATCATTTTTGGTAAAGTCCCAAAAATCAATTTTCGGACGAAAAACGATGACCGCGGAGCTGTCGAACGTTCCCAAAATGGTCAATTCTGATGAAATTTTAACATTTAATCTTTTGACTGCAAATTACTGTTGGATGTGAATTATTACTTTTTCAACTAAAATAAGTGTGTTTAAAGTCATTTCTCTGCCTGAAATTGGTCAAAATTGAAGCTTCTGAGTAAGCAAAACTCTGTAAAAATGGCAATTTTGGTCACTGTGAGGGTTTAAAAAGTGGTTATTCAACATGAGGCACGGTCCAATTGACATTTTGAATCATTTTTGGTAAAGTCCCAAAAATCAATTTTCGGACGAAAAACGATGACCGCGGAGCTTTCGAACGTTCCCAAAATGGTCAATTCTGATGAAATTTTAACATTTAATCTTTTGACTGCAAATTACTGTTGGATGTGAATTATTACTTTTTCAACTAAAATAAGTGTGTTTAAAGTCATTTCTCTGCCTGAAATTGGTCAAAATTGAAGCTTCCGAGTAAGCAAAACTCTGTAAAAATGGCAATTTTGGTCACTGTGAGGGTTTAAAAAGTGGTTATTCAACATGAGGCACGATCCAATTGACATTTTGAGTCATTTTTGGTAAAGTCCCAAAAATCAATTTTCGGACGAAAAACGATGACCGCGGAGCTGTCGAACGTTCCCAAAATGGTCAATTCTGATGAAATTTTAACATTTAATCTTTTGACTGCAAATTACTGTTGGATGTGAATTATTACTTTTTCAACTAAAATAAATGTGTTTAAAGTCATTTCTCTGCTTGAAATTGGTCAAAATTGAAGCTTCTGAGTAAGCAAAACTCTGTAAAAATGGCAATTTTGGTCACTGTGAGGGTTTAAAAAGTGGTTATTCAACATGAGGCACGATCCAATTGACATTTTGAATCATTTTTGGTAAAGTCCAAAAAATCAATTTATGGACGAAAAACGATGACCGCGGAGCTGTCGAACGTTCCCAAAATGGTCAATTCTGATGAAATTTTAACATTTAATCTTTTGACTGCAAATTACTGTTGGATGTGAATTATTACTTTTTCAACTAAAATAAGTGTGTTTAAAGTCATTTCTCTGCTTGAAATTGGCCAAAATTGAAGCTTCTGATTAAGCAAAACTCTGTAAAAATGGCAATTTTGGTCACTGTGAGGGTTTAAAAAGTGGTTATTCAACATGAGGCACGATCCAATTGACATTTTGAATCATTTTTGGTAAAGTCCAAAAAATCAATTTTCCGACGAAAAACGATGACCGCGGAGCTGTCGAACGTTCCCAAAATGGTCAATTCTGATGAAATTTTAACATTTAATCTTTTGACTGCAAATTACTGTTGGATGTGAATTATTACTTTTTCAACTAAAATAAGTGTGTTTAAAGTCATTTCTCTGCTTGAAATTGGCCAAAATTGAAGCTTCTGATTAAGCAAAACTCTGTAAAAATGGCAATTTTGGTCACTGTGAGGGTTTAAAAAGTGGTTATTCAACATGAGGCACGATCCAATTGACATTTTGAATCATTTTTGGTAAAGTCCAAAAAATCAATTTTCCGACGAAAAACGATGACCGCGGAGCTGTCGAACGTTCCCAAAATGGTCAATTCTGATGAAATTTTAACATTTAATCTTTTGACTGCAAATTACTGTTGGATGTGAATTATTACTTTTTCAACTAAAATAAGTGTGTTTAAAGTAATTTCTGTGCCTGAAATTGGTCAAAATTGAAGCTTCTGAGTAAGCAAAACTCTGTAAAAATGGCAATTTTGGTCACTGTGAGGGTTTAAAAAGTGGTTATTCAACATGAGGCACGATCCGATTGAAATTTTGAATCATTTTTGGTAAAGTCCAAAAAATCAATTTTCGGACGAAAAACGATGACCGCGGAGCTGTCGAACGTTCCCAAAATGGTCAATTCTGATGAAATTTTAACATTTAATGTTTTGACTGCAAATTACTGTTGGATGTGAATTATTACTTTTTCAACTAAAATAAGTGTGTTTAAAGTAATTGCTCTGCCTGAAATTGGTCAAAATTGAAGCTTCCGAGTAAGCAAAACTCTGTAAAAATGGCAGTTTTGGTCACTGTGAGGGTTTAAAAACTGGTTATTCAACATGAGGCACGATCCAATTGACATTTTGAATCATTTTTGGTAAAGTCCAAAAAATTAATTTTCGGACGTAAAACGATGACCGCGGAGCTGTTGAAAGTTCCCAAAATGGTCAATTCTGAGGAAATTTTAACATTTAATCTTTTGACTGCAAATTACTGTTGGATGTGAATTATTACTTTTTCAACTAAAATAAGTGTGTTTAAAGTCATTTCTCTGCCTGAAATTGGTCAAAATTGAAGCTTCCGAGTAAGCAAAACTCTGTAAAAATGGCAATTTTGGTCACTGTGAGGGCTTAAAAAGTGGTTATTCAACATGAGGCACGATCCAATTGACATTTTGAATCATTTTTGGTAAAGTCCCAAAAATCAATTTTTGGACGAAAAATGATGACCGCGGAGCTGTCGAACGTTCCCAAAATGGTCAATTCTGATGACATTTTAACATTTAATCTTTTGACTGCAAATTACTGTTGGTTGTGAATTATTACTTTTTCAACTAAAATAAGTGTGTTTAAAGTCAATTCTCTGCCTGAAATTGGTCAAAATTGAAGCTTCCGAGTAAGCAAAACTCTGTAAAAATGGCAATTTTGGTCACTGTGAGGGCTTAAAAAGTGGTTATTCAACATGAGGCACGATCCAATTGACATTTTGAATCATTTTTGGTAAAGTCCCAAAAATCAATTTTTGGACGAAAAACGATGACCGCGGAGCTGTCGAACAATCCCAAAATGGTCAATTCTGATGACATTTTAACATTTAATCTTTTGACTGCAAATTACTGTTGGTTGTGAATTATTACTTTTTCAACTAAAATAAGTGTGTTTAAAGTCAATTCTCTGCCTGAAATTGGTCAAAATTGAAGCTTCCGAGTAAGCAAAACTCTGTAAAAATGGCAGTTTTGGTCACTGTGAGGATTTAAAAAGTGGTTATTCAACATGAGGCACGATCCAATTGACATTTTGAATCATTTTTGGTAAAGTCCAAAAAATCCATTTTCGGACGAAAAACGATGACCGCGGAGCTGTCGAACGTTCCCAAAATGGTCAATTCTGATAAAATTTTAACATTTAATCTTTTGACTGCAAATTACTGTTGGATGTGAATTATTACTTTTTCAACTAAAATAAGTGTGTTTAAAGTAATTGCTATGCCTGAAATTGGTCAAAATTGAAGCTTCTGAGTAAGCAAAACTCTGTAAAAATGGCAATTTTGGTCACTGTGAGGGTTTAAAAAGTGGTTATTCAACATGAGGCATGATCCAATTGACATTTTGAATCATTTTTGGTAAAGTCCAAAAAATCAATTTTCGGACGAAAAACGATGACCCCGGAGCTGTCGAACGTTCCCAAAATGGTCAATTCTGATGAAATTTTAACATTTAATCTTTTGACTGCAAATTACTGTTGGATGTGAATTATTACTTTTTCAACTAAAATAAGTGTGTTTAAAGTCATTTCTGTGCCTGAAATTGGTCAAAATTGAAGCTTCTGAGTAAGCAAAACTCTGTAAAAATGGCAATTTTGGTCACTGTGAGGGTTTAAAAAGTGGTTATTCAACATGAGGCACGATCCAATTGGCATTTTGAATCATTTTTGGTAATGTCCAAAAAATCAATTTTCGGACGAAAAACGATGACCGCGGAGCTGTCGAACGTTCCCAAAATGGTCAATTCTGATGAAATTTTACCATTTAATGTTTTGACTGCAAATTACTGTTGGATGTGAATTATTACTTTTTCAATTAAAATAAGTGTGTTTAAAGTCATTTCTCTGCCTGAAATTGGTCAAAATTGAAGCTTCCGAGTAAGCAAAACTCTGTAAAAATGGCAATTTTGTTCACTGTGAGGGTTTAAAAAGTGGTTATTCAACATGAGGCACGATCCAATTGACATTTTGAATCATTTTTGGTAAAGTCCAAAAAATCAATTTTCGGACGAAAAACGATGACCGCGGAGCTGTCGAACGTTCCCAAAATGGTCAATTCTGATGAAATTTTAACATTTAATGTTTTGACTGCAAATTACTGTTGGATGTGAATTATTACTTTTTCAACTAAAATAAGTGTGTTTAAAGTCATTTCTCTGCCTGAAATTGGTCAAAATTGAAGCTTCCGAGTAAGCAAAACTCTGTAAAAATGGCAATTTTGGTGACTGTGAGGGTTTAAAAAGTGGTTATTCAACATGAGGCACAATCCGATTGACATTTTGAATCATTTTTGGTAAAGTCCAAAAAACTCAATTTTCGGACGAAAAACGATGACCGCGGAGCTGTCGAACGTTCCCAAAATGGTCAATTCTGATGAAATTTTAACATTTAATCTTTTGACTGCAAATTACTGTTGGATGTGAATTATTACTTTTTCAACTAAAATAAGTGTGTTTAAAGTAATTTCTGTGCCTGAAATTGGTCAAAATTGAAGCTTCTGAGTAAGCAAAACTCTGTAAAAATGGCAATTTTGGTCACTGTGAGGGTTTAAAAAGTGGTTATTCAACATGAGGCACGATCCGATTGACATTTTGAATCATTTTTGGTAAAGTCCAAAAAATCAATTTTCGGACGAAAAACGATGACCGCGGAGCTGTCGAACGTTCCCAAAATGGTCAATTCTGATGAAATTTTAACATTTAATGTTTTGACTGCAAATTACTGTTGGATGTGAATTATTACTTTTTCAACTAAAATAAGTGTGTTTAAAGTAATTGCTCTGCCTGAAATTGGTAAAAATTGAAGCTTCCGAGTAAGCAAAACTCTGTAAAAATGGCAGTTTTGGTCACTGTGAGGGTTTAAAAACTGGTTATTCAACATGAGGCACGATCCAATTGACATTTTGAATCATTTTTGGTAAAGTCCAAAAAATTAATTTTCGGACGTAAAACGATGACCGCGGAGCTGTTGAAAGTTCCCAAAATGGTCAATTCTGAGGAAATTTTAACATTTAATCTTTTGACTGCAAATTACTGTTGGATGTGAATTATTACTTTTTCAACTAAAATAAGTGTGTTTAAAGTCATTTCTCTGCCTGAAATTGGTCAAAATTGAAGCTTCCGAGTAAGCAAAACTCTGTAAAAATGGCAATTTTGGTCACTGTGAGGGCTTAAAAAGTGGTTATTCAACATGAGGCACGATCCAATTGACATTTTGAATCATTTTTGGTAAAGTCCCAAAAATCAATTTTTGGACGAAAAATGATGACCGCGGAGCTGTCGAACGTTCCCAAAATGGTCAATTCTGATGACATTTTAACATTTAATCTTTTGACTGCAAATTACTGTTGGTTGTGAATTATTACTTTTTCAACTAAAATAAGTGTGTTTAAAGTCAATTCTCTGCCTGAAATTGGTCAAAATTGAAGCTTCCGAGTAAGCAAAACTCTGTAAAAATGGCAATTTTGGTCACTGTGAGGGCTTAAAAAGTGGTTATTCAACATGAGGCACGATCCAATTGACATTTTGAATCATTTTTGGTAAAGTCCCAAAAATCAATTTTTGGACGAAAAACGATGACCGCGGAGCTGTCGAACGTTCCCAAAATGGTCAATTCTGATGACATTTTAACATTTAATCTTTTGACTGCAAATTACTGTTGGTTGTGAATTATTACTTTTTCAACTAAAATAAGTGTGTTTAAAGTCAATTCTCTGCCTGAAATTGGTCAAAATTGAAGCTTCCGAGTAAGCAAAACTCTGTAAAAATGGCAGTTTTGGTCACTGTGAGGATTTAAAAAGTGGTTATTCAACATGAGGCACGATCCAATTGACATTTTGAATCATTTTTGGTAAAGTCCAAAAAATCCATTTTCGGACGAAAAACGATGACCGCGGAGCTGTCGAACGTTCCCAAAATGGTCAATTCTGATAAAATTTTAACATTTAATCTTTTGACTGCAAATTACTGTTGGATGTGAATTATTACTTTTTCAACTAAAATAAGTGTGTTTAAAGTAATTGCTATGCCTGAAATTGGTCAAAATTGAAGCTTCTGAGTAAGCAAAACTCTGTAAAAATGGCAATTTTGGTCACTGTGAGGGTTTAAAAAGTGGTTATTCAACATGAGGCATGATCCAATTGACATTTTGAATCATTTTTGGTAAAGTCCAAAAAATCAATTTTCGGACGAAAAACGATGACCCCGGAGCTGTCGAACGTTCCCAAAATGGTCAATTCTGATGAAATTTTAACATTTAATCTTTTGACTGCAAATTACTGTTGGATGTGAATTATTACTTTTTCAACTAAAATAAGTGTGTTTAAAGTCATTTCTGTGCCTGAAATTGGTCAAAATTGAAGCTTCTGAGTAAGCAAAACTCTGTAAAAATGGCAATTTTGGTCACTGTGAGGGTTTAAAAAGTGGTTATTCAACATGAGGCACGATCCAATTGGCATTTTGAATCATTTTTGGTAATGTCCAAAAAATCAATTTTCGGACGAAAAACGATGACCGCGGAGCTGTCGAACGTTCCCAAAATGGTCAATTCTGATGAAATTTTACCATTTAATGTTTTGACTGCAAATTACTGTTGGATGTGAATTATTACTTTTTCAATTAAAATAAGTGTGTTTAAAGTCATTTCTCTGCCTGAAATTGGTCAAAATTGAAGCTTCCGAGTAAGCAAAACTCTGTAAAAATGGCAATTTTGTTCACTGTGAGGGTTTAAAAAGTGGTTATTCAACATGAGGCACGATCCAATTGACATTTTGAATCATTTTTGGTAAAGTCCAAAAAATCAATTTTCGGACGAAAAACGATGACCGCGGAGCTGTCGAACGTTCCCAAAATGGTCAATTCTGATGAAATTTTAACATTTAATGTTTTGACTGCAAATTACTGTTGGATGTGAATTATTACTTTTTCAACTAAAATAAGTGTGTTTAAAGTCATTTCTCTGCCTGAAATTGGTCAAAATTGAAGCTTCCGAGTAAGCAAAACTCTGTAAAAATGGCAATTTTGGTGACTGTGAGGGTTTAAAAAGTGGTTATTCAACATGAGGCACGATCCGATTGACATTTTGAATCATTTTTGGTAAAGTCCAAAAAACTCAATTTTCGGACGAAAAACGATGACCGCGGAGCTGTCGAACGTTCCCAAAATGGTCAATTCTGATGAAATTTTAACATTTAATGTTTTGACTGCAAATTACTGTTGGATGTGAATTATTACTTTTTCAACTAAAATAAGTGTGTTTAAAGTAATTTCTGTGCCTGAAATTGGTCAAAATTGAAGCTTCTCAGTAAGCAAAACTCTGTAAAAATGGCAATATTGGTCACTGTGAGGGTTTAAAAAGTGGTTATTCAACATGAGGCACGATCCAATTGACATTTTGAATCATTTTTGGTAAAGTCCAAAAAATCAATTTTCGGACGAAAAACGATGACCGCGGAGCTGTCGAACGTTCCCAAAATGGTCAATTCTGATGAAATTTTAACAAGTTATCTTTTGACTGCAAATTACTGTTGGATGTGAATTATTACTTTTTCAACTAAAATAAGTGTGTTTAAAGTCATTTCTCTGCCTGAAATTGGTCAAAATTGAAGCTTCCGAGTAAGCAAAACTCTGTAAAAATGGCAATTTTGGTCACTGTGAGGGTTTAAAAAGTGGTTATTCAACATGAGGCACGATCCAATTGACATTTTGAATCATTTTTGGTAAAGTCCCAAAAATCAAGTTTTGGACGAAAAACGATGACCGCGGAGCTGTCGAACGATCCCAAAATGGTCAATTCTGATGAAATTTTAACATTTAATCTTTTGACTGCAAATTACTGTTGGTTGTGAATTATTACTTTTTCAACTAAAATAAGTGTGTTTAAAGTCAATTCTCTGCCTGAAATTGGTCAAAATTGAAGCTTCCGAGTAAGCAAAACTCTGTAAAAATGGCAGTTTTGGTCACTGTGAGGGTTTAAAAAGTGGTTATTCAACATGAGGCACGATCCAATTGACATTTTGAATCATTTTTGGTAAATTCCAAAAAATCCATTTTCGGACGAAAAACGATGACCGCGGAGCTGTCGAACGTTCCCAAAATGGTCAATTCTGATTACATTTTAACATTTAATCTTTTGACTGCAAATTACTGTTGGATGTGAATTATTACTTTTTCAACTAAAATAAGTGTGTTTAAAGTAATTTCTGTGCCTGAAATTGGTCAAAATTGAAGCTTCTGAGTAAGCAAAACTCTGTAAAAATGGCAATTTTGGTCACTGTGAGGGTTTAAAAAGTGGTTATTCAACATGAGGCACGATCCGATTGACATTTTGAATCATTTTTGGTAAAGTCCAAAAAACTAAATTTTCGGACGAAAAACGATGACCGCGGAGCTGTCGAACGTTCCCAAAATGGTCAATTCTGATGAAATTTTAACATTTAATGTTTTGACTGCAAATTACTGTTGGATGTGAATTATTACTTTTTCAACTAAAATAAGTGTGTTTAAAGTAATTGCTCTGCCTGAAATTGGTCAAAATTGAAGATTCTGAGTAAGCAAAACTCTGTAAAAATGGCAATTTTGGTCACTGTGAGGGTTTAAAAAGTGGTTATTCAACATGAGGCATGATCCAATTGACATTTTGAATCATTTTTGGTAAAGTCCAAAAAAATCAATTTTCAGACGAAAAACGATGACCGCGGAGCTGTCATACGTTCCCAAAATGGTCAATTCTGATGAAATTTTAACATTTAATCTTTTGACTGCAAATTACTGTTGGTTGTGAATTATTACTTTTTCAACTAAAATAAGTGTGTTTAAAGTCATTTCTGTGCCTGAAATTGGTCAAAATTGAAGTTTCTGAGTAAGCAAAACTCTGTAAAAATGGCAATTTTGGTCACTGTGAGGGTTTAAAAAGTGGTTATTCAACATGAGGCACGATCCAATTGACATTTTGAATCATTTTTGGTAATGTTTAAAAAAATCAATTTTCGGACGAAAAACGATGACCGCGGAGCTGTCAAACGTTCCCAAAATGGTCAATTCTGATGAAATTTTAACATTTAATGTTTTGACTGCAAATTACTGTTGGATGTGAATTATTACTTTTTCAACTAAAATAAGTGTGTTTAAAGTCATTTCTCTGCCTGAAATTGGTCAAAATTGAAGCTTCTGAGTAAGCAAAACTCTGTAAAAATGGCAATTTTGGTCACTGTGAGGGTTTAAAAAGTGGTTATTCAACATGAGGCACGGTCCAATTGACATTTTGAATCATTTTTGGTAAAGTCCCAAAAATCAATTTTCGGACGAAAAACGATGACCGCGGAGCTGTTGAACGTTCCCAAAATGGTCAATTCTGATGAAATTTTAACATTTAATCTTTTGACTGCAAATTACTGTTGGATGTGAATTATTACTTTTTCAACTAAAATAAGTGTGTTTAAAGTCATTTCTCTGCCTGAAATTGGTCAAAATTGAAGCTTCCGAGTAAGCAAAACTCTGTAAAAATGGCAATTTTGGTCACTGTGAGGGTTTAAAAAGTGGTTATTCAACATGAGGCACGATCCAATTGACATTTTGAGTCATTTTTGGTAAAGTCCCAAAAATCAATTTTCGGACGAAAAACGATGACCGCGGAGCTGTCGAACGTTCCCAAAATGGTCAATTCTGATGAAATTTTAACATTTAATCTTTTGACTGCAAATTACTGTTGGATGTGAATTATTACTTTTTCAACTAAAATAAATGTGTTTAAAGTCATTTCTCTGCTTGAAATTGGTCAAAATTGAAGCTTCTGAGTAAGCAAAACTCTGTAAAAATGGCAATTTTGGTCACTGTGAGGGTTTAAAAAGTGGTTATTCAACATGAGGCACGATCCAATTGACATTTTGAGTCATTTTTGGTAAAGTCCCAAAAATCAATTTTCGGACGAAAAACGATGACCGCGGAGCTGTCGAACGTTCCCAAAATGGTCAATTCTGATGAAATTTTAACATTTAATCTTTTGACTGCAAATTACTGTTGGATGTGAATTATTACTTTTTCAACTAAAATAAATGTGTTTAAAGTCATTTCTCTGCTTGAAATTGGTCAAAATTGAAGCTTCTGAGTAAGCAAAACTCTGTAAAAATGGCAATTTTGGTCACTGTGAGGGTTTAAAAAGTGGTTATTCAACATGAGGCACGATCCAATTGACATTTTGAATCATTTTTGGTAAAGTCCAAAAAATCAATTTTCCGACGAAAAACGATGACCGCGGAGCTGTCGAACGTTCCCAAAATGGTCAATTCTGATGAAATTTTAACATTTAATCTTTTGACTGCAAATTACTGTTGGATGTGAATTATTACTTTTTCAACTAAAATAAGTGTGTTTAAAGTAATTTCTGTGCCTGAAATTGGTCAAAATTGAAGCTTCTGAGTAAGCAAAACTCTGTAAAAATGGCAATTTTGGTCACTGTGAGGGTTTAAAAAGTGGTTATTCAACATGAGGCACGATCCAATTGACATTTTGAATCATTTTTGGTAAAGTCCAAAAAAATCAATTTTCGGACGAAAAACGATGACCGCGGAGCTGTCGAACGTTCCCAAAATGGTCAATTCTGATTAAATTTTAACATTTTGGGGCCGATTAGGATGGCGGTTTTTCCGCATCCTCCGGGCCGGCGGAAGTGTCCGCCGGCCTGGAGGATGCGGAAAAACCGCGGCGGAGACTCCAAAGACCCACCGCCAAATTAGGATGGCTGGTGGGTCTGGAATTCCGTCCGCCGCTTTTCCGCCGCGGTCGGCTTCCGACCGCGGCGGAAAAGCTATAACATGGCAGGCGGTGTCTATGAGACACCGTCCGCCATATTATGATGTTGGTGTAAGTATGCTTTTCCACGGCGGCTTTTCCGCCATGGAAAAGCATACGGACATTCACTTTGGGGGCCCGTTGCGGGCCCCCTGGGTGAATGGGGGGTGGGGGGTGCACATGGGGGGTACCTATGGTACCCCCCTGCATTTGCGTACACAAAGCAGCAGGCACCGTGCGGTGCCTGCCGCTTTGTGCATGTAAATGCAACACATGCATTTTTAACATTGCGGCGGGTGCAGCTTGAAGCTGCACCCGCCGCAATGTTAAAAATAGAGGATGTGACCGCCACCCTGGCGGTCACATCCTAATTGCCATGGAGGGACCGCCGCTGCCCATGCGGACGGTCCCTCCTACTCAGGGGTGGCGGACGGACGCAAGTCCGTCCGCCATCCTAATCGGCCCCTTAATCTTTTGACTGCAAATTACTGTTGGATGTGAATTATTACTTTTTCAACTAAAATAAGTGTGTTTAAAGTAATTTCTGTGCCTGAAATTGGTCAAAATTGAAGCTTCTCAGTAAGCAAAACTCTGTAAAAATGGCAATATTGGTCACTGTGAGGGTTTAAAAAGTGGTTATTCAACATGAGGCACGATCCAATTGACATTTTGAATCATTTTTGGTAAAGTCCAAAAAATCAATTTTCGGACGAAAAACGATGACCGCGGAGCTGTCGAACGTTCCCAAAATGGTCAATTCTGATGAAATTTTAACAAGTTATCTTTTGACTGCAAATTACTGTTGGATGTGAATTATTACTTTTTCAACTAAAATAAGTGTGTTTAAAGTCATTTCTCTGCCTGAAATTGGTCAAAATTGAAGCTTCCGAGTAAGCAAAACTCTGTAAAAATGGCAATTTTGGTCACTGTGAGGGTTTAAAAAGTGGTTATTCAACATGAGGCACGATCCAATTGACATTTTGAATCATTTTTGGTAAAGTCCCAAAAATCAAGTTTTGGACGAAAAACGATGACCGCGGAGCTGTCGAACGTTCCCAAAATGGTCAATTTTGATGAAATTTTAACATTTAATCTTTTGACTGCAAATTACTGTTGGTTGTGAATTATTACTTTTTCAACTAAAATAAGTGTGTTTAAAGTCAATTCTCTGCCTGAAATTGGTCAAAATTGAAGCTTCCGAGTAAGCAAAACTCTGTAAAAATGGCAGTTTTGGTCACTGTGAGGGTTTAAAAAGTGGTTATTCAACATGAGGCACGATCCAATTGACATTTTGAATCATTTTTGGTAAATTCCAAAAAATCCATTTTCGGACGAAAAACGATGACCGCGGAGCTGTCGAACGTTCCCAAAATGGTCAATTCTGATTACATTTTAACATTTAATCTTTTGACTGCAAATTACTGTTGGATGTGAATTATTACTTTTTCAACTAAAATAAGTGTGTTTAAAGTAATTTCTGTGCCTGAAATTGGTCAAAATTGAAGCTTCTGAGTAAGCAAAACTCTGTAAAAATGGCAATTTTGGTCACTGTGAGGGTTTAAAAAGTGGTTATTCAACATGAGGCACGATCCGATTGACATTTTGAATCATTTTTGGTAAAGTCCAAAAAATCAATTTTCGGACGAAAAACGATGACCGCGGAGCTGTCGAACGTTCCCAAAATGGTCAATTCTGATGAAATTTTAACATTTAATGTTTTGACTGCAAATTACTGTTGGATGTGAATTATTACTTTTTCAACTAAAATAAGTGTGTTTAAAGTAATTGCTCTGCCTGAAATTGGTCAAAATTGAAGATTCTGAGTAAGCAAAACTCTGTAAAAATGGCAATTTTGGTCACTGTGAGGGTTTAAAAAGTGGTTATTCAACATGAGGCATGATCCAATTGACATTTTGAATCATTTTTGGTAAAGTCCAAAAAAATCAATTTTCGGACGAAAAACGATGACCGCGGAGCTGTCATACGTTCCCAAAATGGTCAATTCTGATGAAATTTTAACATTTAATCTTTTGACTGCAAATTACTGTTGGTTGTGAATTATTACTTTTTCAACTAAAATAAGTGTGTTTAAAGTCATTTCTGTGCCTGAAATTGGTCAAAATTGAAGTTTCTGAGTAAGCAAAACTCTGTAAAAATGGCAATTTTGGTCACTGTGAGGGTTTAAAAAGTGGTTATTCAACATGAGGCACGATCCAATTGACATTTTGAATCATTTTTGGTAATGTTTAAAAAAATCAATTTTCGGACGAAAAACGATGACCGCGGAGCTGTCAAACGTTCCCAAAATGGTCAATTCTGATGAAATTTTAACATTTAATGTTTTGACTGCAAATTACTGTTGGATGTGAATTATTACTTTTTCAACTAAAATAAGTGTGTTTAAAGTCATTTCTCTGCCTGAAATTGGTCAAAATTGAAGCTTCTGAGTAAGCAAAACTCTGTAAAAATGGCAATTTTGGTCACTGTGAGGGTTTAAAAAGTGGTTATTCAACATGAGGCACGGTCCAATTGACATTTTGAATCATTTTTGGTAAAGTCCCAAAAATCAATTTTCGGACGAAAAACGATGACCGCGGAGCTGTCGAACGTTCCCAAAATGGTCAATTCTGATGAAATTTTAACATTTAATCTTTTGACTGCAAATTACTGTTGGATGTGAATTATTACTTTTTCAACTAAAATAAGTGTGTTTAAAGTCATTTCTCTGCCTGAAATTGGTCAAAATTGAAGCTTCCGAGTAAGCAAAACTCTGTAAAAATGGCAATTTTGGTCACTGTGAGGGTTTAAAAAGTGGTTATTCAACATGAGGCACGATCCAATTGATATTTTGAGTCATTTTTGGTAAAGTCCCAAAAATCAATTTTCGGACGAAAAACGATGACCGCGGAGCTGTCGAACGTTCCCAAAATGGTCAATTCTGATGAAATTTTAACATTTAATCTTTTGACTGCAAATTACTGTTGGATGTGAATTATTACTTTTTCAACTAAAATAAATGTGTTTAAAGTCATTTCTCTGCTTGAAATTGGTCAAAATTGAAGCTTCTGAGTAAGCAAAACTCTGTAAAAATGGCAATTTTGGTCACTGTG
Organism: Lissotriton helveticus; assembly: GCF_964261635.1. NCBI lineage: Eukaryota > Metazoa > Chordata > Amphibia > Caudata > Salamandridae > Lissotriton > Lissotriton helveticus. Next base: position 1,160,384,027 of record NC_136069.1, on the reverse strand, counting down.
AGGGTTTAAAAAGTGGTTATTCAACATGAGGCACGATCCAATTGACATTTTGAATCATTTTTGGTAAAGTCCAAAAAATCAATTTATGGACGAAAAACGATGACCGCGGAGCTGTCGAACGTTCCCAAAATGGTCAATTCTGATGAAATTTTAACATTTAATCTTTTGACTGCAAATTACTGTTGGATGTGAATTATTACTTTTTCAACTAAAATAAGTGTGTTTAAAGTCATTTCTCTGCTTGAAATTGGCCAAAATTGAAGCTTCTGATTAAGCAAAACTCTGTAAAAATGGCAATTTTGGTCACTGTGAGGGTTTAAAAAGTGGTTATTCAACATGAGGCACGATCCAATTGACATTTTGAATCATTTTTGGTAAAGTCCAAAAAATCAATTTTCCGACGAAAAACGATGACCGCGGAGCTGTCGAACGTTCCCAAAATGGTCAATTCTGATGAAATTTTAACATTTAATCTTTTGACTGCAAATTACTGTTGGATGTGAATTATTACTTTTTCAACTAAAATAAGTGTGTTTAAAGTAATTTCTGTGCCTGAAATTGGTCAAAATTGAAGCTTCTGAGTAAGCAAAACTCTGTAAAAATGGCAATTTTGGTCACTGTGAGGGTTTAAAAAGTGGTTATTCAACATGAGGCACGATCCAATTGACATTTTGAATCATTTTTGGTAAAGTCCAAAAAATCAATTTTCGGACGAAAAACGATGACCGCGGAGCTGTCGAACGTTCCCAAAATGGTCAATTCTGATTAAATTTTAACATTTAATCTTTTGACTGCAAATTACTGTTGGATGTGAATTATTACTTTTTCAACTAAAATAAGTGTGTTTAAAGTAATTTCTGTGCCTGAAATTGGTCAAAATTGAAGCTTCTCAGTAAGCAAAACTCTGTAAAAATGGCAATATTGGTCACTGTGAGGGTTTAAAAAGTGGTTATTCAACATGAGGCACGATCCAATTGACATTTTGAATCATTTTTGGTAAAGTCCAAAAAATCAATTTTCGGACGAAAAACGATGACCGCGGAGCTGTCGAACGTTCCCAAAATGGTCAATTCTGATGAAATTTTAACAAGTTATCTTTTGACTGCAAATTACTGTTGGATGTGAATTATTACTTTTTCAACTAAAATAAGTGTGTTTAAAGTCATTTCTCTGCCTGAAATTGGTCAAAATTGAAGCTTCTGAGTAAGCAAAACTCTGTAAAAATGGCAATTTTGGTCACTGTGAGGGTTTAAAAAGTGGTTATTCAACATGAGGCACGATCCAATTGACATTTTGAATCATTTTTGGTAAAGTCCCAAAAATCAATTTCGGACGAAAAACGATGACCGCCGAGCTGTCGAACGTTCCCAAAATGGTCAATTCTGATGCAATTTTAACATTTAATCTTTTGACTGCAAATTACTGTTGGATGTGAATTATTACTTTTTCAACTAAAATAAGTGTGTTTAAAGTCATTTCTCTGCTTGAAATTGTTCAAAATTGAAGCTTCTGAGTAAGCAAAACTCTGTAAAAATGGCAATTTTGGTCACTGTGAGGGTTTAAAAAGTGGTTATTCAACGTGAGGCACGATCCAATTGACATTTTGAATCATTTTTGGTAAAGTCCAAAAAATCAATTTTCGGACGAAAATCGATGACCGCGGAGCTGTCGGACGTTCCCAAAATGGTCAATTCTGATTAAATTTTAACATTTAATCTTTTGACTGCAATTTACTGTTGGATGTGAATTATTACTTTTTCAACTAAAATAAGTGTGTTTAAAGTCATTTCTCTGCCTGAAATTGGTCAAAATTGAAGCTTCCGAGTAAGCAAAACTCTGTAAAAATGGCAATTTTGGTCACTGTGAGGGTTTAAAAAGTGGTTATTCAACATGAGGCACGATCCAATTGACATTTTGAATCATTTTTGGTAAAGTCCCAAAAATCAATTTTTGGACGAAAAACGATGACCGCGGAGCTGTCGAACGTTCCCAAAATGGTAAATTCTGATGAAATTTTAACATTTAATCTTTTGACTGCAAATTACTGTTGGTTGTGAATTATTACTTTTTCAACTAAAATAAGTGTGTTTAAAGTCAATTCTCTGCCTAAAATTGGTCAAAATTGAAGCTTCCGAGTAAGCAAAACTCTGTAAAAATGGCAGTTTTGGTCACTGTGAGGGTTTAAAAAGTGGTTATTCAACATGAGGCACGATCCAATTGACATTTTGAATCATTTTTGGTAAATTCCCAAAAATCCATTTTCGGACGAAAAACGATGACCGCGGAGATGTCGAACGTTCCCAAAATGGTCAATTCTGATTAAATTTTAACAATTAATCTTTTGACTGCAAATTACTGTTGGATGTGAATTATTACTTTTTCAACTAAAATAAGTGTGTTTAAAGTAATTTCTGTGCCTGAAAATGGTCAAAATTGAAGCTTCTGAGTAAGCAAAACTCTGTAAAAATGGCAATTTTGGTCACTGTGAGGGTTTAAAAAGTGGTTATTCAACATGAGGCACGATCCAATTGACATTTTGAATCATTTTTGGTAAAGTCCCAAAAATCAATTTCGGACGAAAAACGATGACCGCCGAGCTGTCGAACGTTCCCAAAATGGTCAATTCTGATGCAATTTTAACATTTAATCTTTTGACTGCAAATTACTGTTGGATGTGAATTATTACTTTTTCAACTAAAATAAGTGTGTTTAAAGTCATTTCTCTGCTTGAAATTGTTCAAAATTGAAGCTTCTGAGTAAGCAAAACTCTGTAAAAATGGCAATTTTGGTCACTGTGAGGGTTTAAAAAGTGGTTATTCAACATGAGGCACGATCCAATTGACATTTTGAATCATTTTTGGTAAAGTCCAAAAAATCAATTTTCGGACGAAAATCGATGACCGCGGAGCTGTCGGACGTTCCCAAAATGGTCAATTCTGATTAAATTTTAACATTTAATCTTTTGACTGCAATTTACTGTTGGATGTGAATTATTACTTTTTCAACTAAAATAAGTGTGTTTAAAGTCATTTCTCTGCCTGAAATTGGTCAAAATTGAAGCTTCCGAGTAAGCAAAACTCTGTAAAAATGGCAATTTTGGTCACTGTGAGGGTTTAAAAAGTGGTTATTCAACATGAGGCACGATCCAATTGACATTTTGAATCATTTTTGGTAAAGTCCCAAAAATCAATTTTTGGACGAAAAACGATGACCGCGGAGATGTCGAACGTTCCCAAAATGGTCAATTCTGATTAAATTTTAACATTTAATCTTTTGACTGCAAATTACTGTTGGATGTGAATTATTACTTTTTCAACTAAAATAAGTGTGTTTAAAGTAATTTCTGTGCCTGAAAATGGTCAAAATTGAAGCTTCTGAGTAAGCAAAACTCTGTAAAAATGGCAATTTTGGTCACTGTGAGGGTTTAAAAAGTGGTTATTCAACATGAGGCACGATCCGATTGACATTTTGAATCATTTTTGGTAAAGTCCAAAAAATCAATTTTCGGACGAAAAACGATGTCCGCGGAGCTGTCGAACGTTCCCAAAATGGTCAATTCTGATGAAATTTTAACATTTAATGTTTTGACTGCAAATTACTGTTGGATGTGAATTATTACTTTTTCAACTAAAATAAGTGTGTTTAAAGTAATTGCTCTGCCTGAAATTGGTCAAAATTGAAGATTCTGAGTAAGCAAAACTCTGTAAAAATGGCAATTTTGGTCACTGTGAGGGTTTAAAAAGTGGTTATTCAACATGAGGCACGATCCAATTGACATTTTGAATCATTTTTGGTAAAGTCCCAAAAATCAATTTTCGGACGAAAAACGATGACCGCGGAGCTGTCGAACGTTCCCAAAATGGTCAATTCTGATGAAATTTTAACATTTAATCTTTTGACTGCAAATTACTGTTGGATGTGAATTATTACTTTTTCAACTAAAATAAGTGTGTTTAAAGTAATTTCTGTGCCTGAAATTGGTCAAAATTGAAGCTTCCGAGTAAGCAAAACTCTGTAAAAATGGCAATTTTGGTCACTGTGAGGGCTTAAAAAGTGGTTATTCAACATGAGGCACGATCCAATTGACATTTTGAATCATTTTTGGTAAAGTCCCAAAAATCAATTTTCGGACGAAAAACGATGACCGCGGAGCTGTCGAACGTTCCCAAAATGGTCAATTCTGATAAAATTTTAACATTTAATCTTTTGACTGCAAATTACTGTTGGATGTGAATTATTACTTTTTCAACTAAAATAAGTGTGTTTAAAGTAATTTCTGTGCCTGAAATTGGTCAAAATTGAAGCTTCTGAGTAAGCAAAACTCTGTAAAAATGGCAATTTTGGTCACTGTGAGGGTTTAAAAAGTGGTTATTCAACATGAGGCACGATCCAATTGACATTTTGAATCATTTTTGGTAAAGTCCAAAAAATCAATTTATGGACGAAAAACGATGACCGCGGAGCTGTCGAACGTTCCCAAAATGGTCAATTCTGATGAAATTTTAACATTTAATCTTTTGACTGCAAATTACTGTTGGATGTGAATTATTACTTTTTCAACTAAAATAAGTGTGTTTAAAGTCATTTCTCTGCTTGAAATTGGCCAAAATTGAAGCTTCTGATTAAGCAAAACTCTGTAAAAATGGCAATTTTGGTCACTGTGAGGGTTTAAAAAGTGGTTATTCAACATGAGGCACGATCCAATTGACATTTTGAATCATTTTTGGTAAAGTCCAAAAAATCAATTTTCCGACGAAAAACGATGACCGCGGAGCTGTCGAACGTTCCCAAAATGGTCAATTCTGATGAAATTTTAACATTTAATCTTTTGACTGCAAATTACTGTTGGATGTGAATTATTACTTTTTCAACTAAAATAAGTGTGTTTAAAGTAATTTCTGTGCCTGAAATTGGTCAAAATTGAAGCTTCTGAGTAAGCAAAACTCTGTAAAAATGGCAATTTTGGTCACTGTGAGGGTTTAAAAAGTGGTTATTCAACATGAGGCACGATCCAATTGACATTTTGAATCATTTTTGGTAAAGTCCAAAAAATCAATTTTCGGACGAAAAACGATGACCGCGGAGCTGTCGAACGTTCCCAAAATGGTCAATTCTGATTAAATTTTAACATTTAATCTTTTGACTGCAAATTACTGTTGGATGTGAATTATTACTTTTTCAACTAAAATAAGTGTGTTTAAAGTAATTTCTGTGCCTGAAATTGGTCAAAATTGAAGCTTCTCAGTAAGCAAAACTCTGTAAAAATGGCAATATTGGTCACTGTGAGGGTTTAAAAAGTGGTTATTCAACATGAGGCACGATCCAATTGACATTTTGAATCATTTTTGGTAAAGTCCAAAAAATCAATTTTCGGACGAAAAACGATGACCGCGGAGCTGTCGAACGTTCCCAAAATGGTCAATTCTGATGAAATTTTAACAAGTTATCTTTTGACTGCAAATTACTGTTGGATGTGAATTATTACTTTTTCAACTAAAATAAGTGTGTTTAAAGTAATTTCTGTGCCTGAAATTGGTCAAAATTGAAGCTTCTGAGTAAGCAAAACTCTGTAAAAATGGCAATTTTGGTCACTGTGAGGGTTTAAAAAGTGGTTATTCAACATGAGGCACGATCCAATTGACATTTTGAATCATTTTTGGTAAAGTCCCAAAAATCAATTTCGGACGAAAAACGATGACCGCCGAGCTGTCGAACGTTCCCAAAATGGTCAATTCTGATGCAATTTTAACATTTAATCTTTTGACTGCAAATTACTGTTGGATGTGAATTATTACTTTTTCAACTAAAATAAGTGTGTTTAAAGTCATTTCTCTGCTTGAAATTGTTCAAAATTGAAGCTTCTGAGTAAGCAAAACTCTGTAAAAATGGCAATTTTGGTCACTGTGAGGGTTTAAAAAGTGGTTATTCAACGTGAGGCACGATCCAATTGACATTTTGAATCATTTTTGGTAAAGTCCAAAAAATCAATTTTCGGACGAAAATCGATGACCGCGGAGCTGTCGGACGTTCCCAAAATGGTCAATTCTGATTAAATTTTAACATTTAATCTTTTGACTGCAATTTACTGTTGGATGTGAATTATTACTTTTTCAACTAAAATAAGTGTGTTTAAAGTCATTTCTCTGCCTGAAATTGGTCAAAATTGAAGCTTCCGAGTAAGCAAAACTCTGTAAAAATGGCAATTTTGGTCACTGTGAGGGTTTAAAAAGTGGTTATTCAACATGAGGCACGATCCAATTGACATTTTGAATCATTTTTGGTAAAGTCCCAAAAATCAATTTTTGGACGAAAAACGATGACCGCGGAGCTGTCGAACGTTCCCAAAATGGTAAATTCTGATGAAATTTTAACATTTAATCTTTTGACTGCAAATTACTGTTGGTTGTGAATTATTACTTTTTCAACTAAAATAAGTGTGTTTAAAGTCAATTCTCTGCCTAAAATTGGTCAAAATTGAAGCTTCCGAGTAAGCAAAACTCTGTAAAAATGGCAGTTTTGGTCACTGTGAGGGTTTAAAAAGTGGTTATTCAACATGAGGCACGATCCAATTGACATTTTGAATCATTTTTGGTAAATTCCCAAAAATCCATTTTCGGACGAAAAACGATGACCGCGGAGATGTCGAACGTTCCCAAAATGGTCAATTCTGATTAAATTTTAACAATTAATCTTTTGACTGCAAATTACTGTTGGATGTGAATTATTACTTTTTCAACTAAAATAAGTGTGTTTAAAGTAATTTCTGTGCCTGAAAATGGTCAAAATTGAAGCTTCTGAGTAAGCAAAACTCTGTAAAAATGGCAATTTTGGTCACTGTGAGGGTTTAAAAAGTGGTTATTCAACATGAGGCACGATCCAATTGACATTTTGAATCATTTTTGGTAAAGTCCCAAAAATCAATTTCGGACGAAAAACGATGACCGCCGAGCTGTCGAACGTTCCCAAAATGGTCAATTCTGATGCAATTTTAACATTTAATCTTTTGACTGCAAATTACTGTTGGATGTGAATTATTACTTTTTCAACTAAAATAAGTGTGTTTAAAGTCATTTCTCTGCTTGAAATTGTTCAAAATTGAAGCTTCTGAGTAAGCAAAACTCTGTAAAAATGGCAATTTTGGTCACTGTGAGGGTTTAAAAAGTGGTTATTCAACATGAGGCACGATCCAATTGACATTTTGAATCATTTTTGGTAAAGTCCAAAAAATCAATTTTCGGACGAAAATCGATGACCGCGGAGCTGTCGGACGTTCCCAAAATGGTCAATTCTGATTAAATTTTAACATTTAATCTTTTGACTGCAATTTACTGTTGGATGTGAATTATTACTTTTTCAACTAAAATAAGTGTGTTTAAAGTCATTTCTCTGCCTGAAATTGGTCAAAATTGAAGCTTCCGAGTAAGCAAAACTCTGTAAAAATGGCAATTTTGGTCACTGTGAGGGTTTAAAAAGTGGTTATTCAACATGAGGCACGATCCAATTGACATTTTGAATCATTTTTGGTAAAGTCCCAAAAATCAATTTTTGGACGAAAAACGATGACCGCGGAGATGTCGAACGTTCCCAAAATGGTCAATTCTGATTAAATTTTAACATTTAATCTTTTGACTGCAAATTACTGTTGGATGTGAATTATTACTTTTTCAACTAAAATAAGTGTGATTAAAGTAATTTCTGTGCCTGAAAATGGTCAAAATTGAAGCTTCTGAGTAAGCAAAACTCTGTAAAAATGGCAATTTTGGTCACTGTGAGGGTTTAAAAAGTGGTTATTCAACATGAGGCACGATCCGATTGACATTTTGAATCATTTTTGGTAAAGTCCAAAAAATCAATTTTCGGACGAAAAACGATGACCGCGGAGCTGTCGAACGTTCCCAAAATGGTCAATTCTGATGAAATTTTAACATTTAATGTTTTGACTGCAAATTACTGTTGGATGTGAATTATTACTTTTTCAACTAAAATAAGTGTGTTTAAAGTAATTGCTCTGCCTGAAATTGGTCAAAATTGAAGATTCTGAGTAAGCAAAACTCTGTAAAAATGGCAATTTTGGTCACTGTGAGGGTTTAAAAAGTGGTTATTCAACATGAGGCACGATCCAATTGACATTTTGAATCATTTTTGGTAAAGTCCCAAAAATCAATTTTCGGACGAAAAACGATGACCGCGGAGCTGTCGAACGTTCCCAAAATGGTCAATTCTGATGAAATTTTAACATTTAATCTTTTGACTGCAAATTACTGTTGGATGTGAATTATTACTTTTTCAACTAAAATAAGTGTGTTTAAAGTAATTTCTGTGCCTGAAATTGGTCAAAATTGAAGCTTCCGAGTAAGCAAAACTCTGTAAAAATGGCAATTTTGGTCACTGTGAGGGCTTAAAAAGTGGTTATTCAACATGAGGCACGATCCAATTGACATTTTGAATCATTTTTGGTAAAGTCCCAAAAATCAATTTTCGGACGAAAAACGATGACCGCGGAGCTGTCGAACGTTCCCAAAATGGTCAATTCTGAGGAAATTTTAACATTTAATCTTTTGACTGCAAATTACTGTTGGATGTGAATTATTACTTTTTCAACTAAAATAAGTGTGTTTAAAGTCATTTCTCTGCCTGAAATTGGTCAAAATTGAAGCTTCCGAGTAAGCAAAACTCTGTAAAAATGGCAATTTTGGTCACTGTGAGGGCTTAAAAAGTGGTTATTCAACATGAGGCACGATCCAATTGACATTTTGAATCATTTTTGGTAAAGTCCCAAAAATCAATTTTTGGACGAAAAACGATGACCGCGGAGCTGTCGAACGTTCCCAAAATGGTCAATTCTGATGACATTTTAACATTTAATCTTTTGACTGCAAATTACTGTTGGTTGTGAATTATTACTTTTTCAACTAAAATAAGTGTGTTTAAAGTCAATTCTCTGCCTGAAATTGGTCAAAATTGAAGCTTCCGAGTAAGCAAAACTCTGTAAAAATGGCAGTTTTGGTCACTGTGAGGATTTAAAAAGTGGTTATTCAACATGAGGCACGATCCAATTGACATTTTGAATCATTTTTGGAAAAGTCCAAAAAATCCATTTTCGGACGAAAAACGATGACCGCGGAGCTGTCGAATGTTCCCAAAATGGTCAATTCTGATAAAATTTTAACATTTAATCTTTTGACTGCAAATTACTGTTGGATGTGAATTATTACTTTTTCAACTAAAATAAGTGTGTTTAAAGTAATTTCTCTGCCTGAAATTGGTCAAAATTGAAGCTTCTGAGTAAGCAAAACTCTGTAAAAATGGTTATTTTGGTCACTGTGAGGGTTTAAAAAGTGGTTATTCAACATGAGGCACGATCCAATTGACATTTTGAATCATTTTTGGTAATGTTTAAAAAAATCAATTTTCGGACGAAAAACGATGACCGCGGAGCTGTCAAACGTTCCCAAAATGGTCAATTCTGATGAAATTTTAACATTTAATGTTTTGACTGCAAATTACTGTTGGATGTGAATTATTACTTTTTCAACTAAAATAAGTGTGTTTAAAGTCATTTCTCTGCCTGAAATTGGTCAAAATTGAAGCTTCTGAGTAAGCAAAACTCTGTAAAAATGGCAATTTTGGTCACTGTGAGGGTTTAAAAAGTGGTTATTCAACATGAGGCACGGTCCAATTGACATTTTGAATAATTTTTGGTAAAGTCCCAAAAATCAATTTTCGGACGAAAAACGATGACCGCGGAGCTGTCGAACGTTCCCAAAATGGTCAATTCTGATGAAATTTTAACATTTAATCTTTTGACTGCAAATTACTGTTGGATGTGAATTATTACTTTTTCAACTAAAATAAGTGTGTTTAAAGTCATTTCTCTGCCTGAAATTGGTCAAAATTGAAGCTTCCGAGTAAGCAAAACTCTGTAAAAATGGCAATTTTGGTCACTGTGAGGGTTTAAAAAGTGGTTATTCAACATGAGGCACGATCCAATTGACATTTTGAGTCATTTTTGGTAAAGTCCCAAAAATCAATTTTCGGACGAAAAACGATGACCGCGGAGCTGTCGAACGTTCCCAAAATGGTCAATTCTGATGAAATTTTAACATTTAATCTTTTGACTGCAAATTACTGTTGGATGTGAATTATTACTTTTTCAACTAAAATAAATGTGTTTAAAGTCATTTCTCTGCTTGAAATTGGTCAAAATTGAAGCTTCTGAGTAAGCAAAACTCTGTAAAAATGGCAATTTTGGTCACTGTGAGGGTTTAAAAAGTGGTTATTCAACATGAGGCACGATCCAATTGACATTTTGAATCATTTTTGGTAAAGTCCAAAAAATCAATTTATGGACGAAAAACGATGACCGCGGAGCTGTCGAACGTTCCCAAAATGGTCAATTCTGATGAAATTTTAACATTTAATCTTTTGACTGCAAATTACTGTTGGATGTGAATTATTACTTTTTCAACTAAAATAAGTGTGTTTAAAGTCATTTCTCTGCTTGAAATTGGCCAAAAGTGAAGCTTCTGATTAAGCAAAACTCTGTAAAAATGGCAATTTTGGTCACTGTGAGGGTTTAAAAAGTGGTTATTCAACATGAGGCACGATCCAATTGACATTTTGAATCATTTTGGTAAAGTCCAAAAAATCAATTTTCCGACGAAAAACGATGACCGCGGAGCTGTCGAACGTTCCCAAAATGGTCAATTCTGATGAAATTTTAACATTTAATCTTTTGACTGCAAATTACTGTTGGATGTGAATTATTACTTTTTCAACTAAAATAAGTGTGTTTAAAGTAATTTCTGTGCCTGAAATTGGTCAAAATTGAAGCTTCTGAGTAAGCAAAACTCTGTAAAAATGGCAATTTTGGTCACTGTGAGGGTTTAAAAAGTGGTTATTCAACATGAGGCACGATCCAATTGACATTTTGAATCATTTTTGGTAAAGTCCAAAAAATCAATTTTCGGACGAAAAACGATGACCGCGGAGCTGTCGAACGTTCCCAAAATGGTCAATTCTGATTAAATTTTAACATTTAATCTTTTGACTGCAAATTACTGTTGGATGTGAATTATTACTTTTTCAACTAAAATAAGTGTGTTTAAAGTAATTTCTGTGCCTGAAATTGGTCAAAATTGAAGCTTCTCAGTAAGCAAAACTCTGTAAAAATGGCAATATTGGTCACTGTGAGGGTTTAAAAAGTGGTTATTCAACATGAGGCACGATCCAATTGACATTTTGAATCATTTTTGGTAAAGTCCAAAAAATCAATTTTCGGACGAAAAACGATGACCGCGGAGCTGTCGAACGTTCCCAAAATGGTCAATTCTGATGAAATTTTAACAAGTTATCTTTTGACTGCAAATTACTGTTGGATGTGAATTATTACTTTTTCAACTAAAATAAGTGTGTTTAAAGTCATTTCTCTGCCTGAAATTGGTCAAAATTGAAGCTTCTGAGTAAGCAAAACTCTGTAAAAATGGCAATTTTGGTCACTGTGAGGGTTTAAAAAGTGGTTATTCAACATGAGGCACGATCCAATTGACATTTTGAATCATTTTTGGTAAAGTCCAAAAAATCAATTTTCGGACGAAAATCGATGACCGCGGAGCTGTCGGACGTTCCCAAAATGGTCAATTCTGATTAAATTTTAACATTTAATCTTTTGACTGCAATTTACTGTTGGATGTGAATTATTACTTTTTCAACTAAAATAAGTGTGTTTAAAGTCATTTCTCTGCCTGAAATTGGTCAAAATTGAAGCTTCCGAGTAAGCAAAACTCTGTAAAAATGGCAATTTTGGTCACTGTGAGGGTTTAAAAAGTGGTTATTCAACATGAGGCACGATCCAATTGACATTTTGAATCATTTTTGGTAAAGTCCCAAAAATCAATTTTTGGACGAAAAACGATGACCGCGGAGCTGTCGAACGTTCCCAAAATGGTAAATTCTGATGAAATTTTAACATTTAATCTTTTGACTGCAAATTACTGTTGGTTGTGAATTATTACTTTTTCAACTAAAATAAGTGTGTTTAAAGTCAATTCTCTGCCTAAAATTGGTCAAAATTGAAGCTTCCGAGTAAGCAAAACTCTGTAAAAATGGCAGTTTTGGTCACTGTGAGGGTTTAAAAAGTGGTTATTCAACATGAGGCACGATCCAATTGACATTTTGAATCATTTTTGGTAAATTCCCAAAAATCCATTTTCGGACGAAAAACGATGACCGCGGAGATGTCGAACGTTCCCAAAATGGTCAATTCTGATTAAATTTTAACAATTAATCTTTTGACTGCAAATTACTGTTGGATGTGAATTATTACTTTTTCAACTAAAATAAGTGTGTTTAAAGTAATTTCTGTGCCTGAAAATGGTCAAAATTGAAGCTTCTGAGTAAGCAAAACTCTGTAAAAATGGCAATTTTGGTCACTGTGAGGGTTTAAAAAGTGGTTATTCAACATGAGGCACGATCCAATTGACATTTTGAATCATTTTTGGTAAAGTCCCAAAAATCAATTTCGGACGAAAAACGATGACCGCCGAGCTGTCGAACGTTCCCAAAATGGTCAATTCTGATGCAATTTTAACATTTAATCTTTTGACTGCAAATTACTGTTGGATGTGAATTATTACTTTTTCAACTAAAATAAGTGTGTTTAAAGTCATTTCTCTGCTTGAAATTGTTCAAAATTGAAGCTTCTGAGTAAGCAAAACTCTGTAAAAATGGCAATTTTGGTCACTGTGAGGGTTTAAAAAGTGGTTATTCAACATGAGGCACGATCCAATTGACATTTTGAATCAATTTTGGTAAAGTCCAAAAAATCAATTTTCGGACGAAAATCGATGACCGCGGAGCTGTCGGACGTTCCCAAAATGGTCAATTCTGATTAAATTTTAACATTTAATCTTTTGACTGCAATTTACTGTTGGATGTGAATTATTACTTTTTCAACTAAAATAAGTGTGTTTAAAGTCATTTCTCTGCCTGAAATTGGTCAAAATTGAAGCTTCCGAGTAAGCAAAACTCTGTAAAAATGGCAATTTTGGTCACTGTGAGGGTTTAAAAAGTGGTTATTCAACATGAGGCACGATCCAATTGACATTTTGAATCATTTTTGGTAAAGTCCCAAAAATCAATTTTTGGACGAAAAACGATGACCGCGGAGATGTCGAACGTTCCCAAAATGGTCAATTCTGATTAAATTTTAACATTTAATCTTTTGACTGCAAATTACTGTTGGATGTGAATTATTACTTTTTCAACTAAAATAAGTGTGTTTAAAGTAATTTCTGTGCCTGAAAATGGTCAAAATTGAAGCTTCTGAGTAAGCAAAACTCTGTAAAAATGGCAATTTTGGTCACTGTGAGGGTTTAAAAAGTGGTTATTCAACATGAGGCACGATCCGATTGACATTTTGAATCATTTTTGGTAAAGTCCAAAAAATCAATTTTCGGACGAAAAACGATGACCGCGGAGCTGTCGAACGTTCCCAAAATGGTCAATTCTGATGAAATTTTAACATTTAATGTTTTGACTGCAAATTACTGTTGGATGTGAATTATTACTTTTTCAACTAAAATAAGTGTGTTTAAAGTAATTGCTCTGCCTGAAATTGGTCAAAATTGAAGATTCTGAGTAAGCAAAACTCTGTAAAAATGGCAATTTTGGTCACTGTGAGGGTTTAAAAAGTGGTTATTCAACATGAGGCACGATCCAATTGACATTTTGAATCATTTTTGGTAAAGTCCCAAAAATCAATTTTCGGACGAAAAACGATGACCGCGGAGCTGTCGAACGTTCCCAAAATGGTCAATTCTGATGAAATTTTAACATTTAATCTTTTGACTGCAAATTACTGTTGGATGTGAATTATTACTTTTTCAACTAAAATAAGTGTGTTTAAAGTAATTTCTGTGCCTGAAATTGGTCAAAATTGAAGCTTCCGAGTAAGCAAAACTCTGTAAAAATGGCAATTTTGGTCACCGTGAGGGCTTAAAAAGTGGTTATTCAACATGAGGCACGATCCAATTGACATTTTGAATCATTTTTGGTAAAGTCCCAAAAATCAATTTTCGGACGAAAAACGATGACCGCGGAGCTGTCGAACGTTCCCAAAATGGTCAATTCTGAGGAAATTTTAACATTTAATCTTTTGACTGCAAATTACTGTTGGATGTGAATTATTACTTTTTCAACTAAAATAAGTGTGTTTAAAGTCATTTCTCTGCCTGAAATTGGTCAAAATTGAAGCTTCCGAGTAAGCAAAACTCTGTAAAAATGGCAATTTTGGTCACTGTGAGGGCTTAAAAAGTGGTTATTCAACATGAGGCACGATCCAATTGACATTTTGAATCATTTTTGGTAAAGTCCCAAAAATCAATTTTTGGACGAAAAACGATGACCGCGGAGCTGTCGAACGTTCCCAAAATGGTCAATTCTGATGACATTTTAACATTTAATCTTTTGACTGCAAATTACTGTTGGTTGTGAATTATTACTTTTTCAACTAAAATAAGTGTGTTTAAAGTCAATTCTCTGCCTGAAATTGGTCAAAATTGAAGCTTCCGAGTAAGCAAAACTCTGTAAAAATGGCAGTTTTGGTCACTGTGAGGATTTAAAAAGTGGTTATTCAACATGAGGCACGATCCAATTGACATTTTGAATCATTTTTGGAAAAGTCCAAAAAATCCATTTTCGGACGAAAAACGATGACCGCGGAGCTGTCGAATGTTCCCAAAATGGTCAATTCTGATAAAATTTTAACATTTAATCTTTTGACTGCAAATTACTGTTGGATGTGAATTATTACTTTTTCAACTAAAATAAGTGTGTTTAAAGTAATTTCTCTGCCTGAAATTGGTCAAAATTGAAGCTTCTGAGTAAGCAAAACTCTGTAAAAATGGTTATTTTGGTCACTGTGAGGGTTTAAAAAGTGGTTATTCAACATGAGGCATGATCCAATTGACATTTTGAATCATTTTTGGTAAAGTCCCAAAAATCAATTTTCGGACGAAAAACGATGACCGCGGAGCTGTCGAACGTTCCCAAAATGGTCAATTCTGATGAAATTTTACCATTTAATGTTTTGACTGCAAATTACTGTTGGATGTGAATTATTACTTTTTCAACTAAAATAAGTGTGTTTAAAGTAATTGCTATGCCTGAAATTGGTCAAAATTGAAGCTTCTGAGTAAGCAAAACTCTGTAAAAATGGCAATTTTGGTCACTGTGAGGGTTTAAAAAGTGGTTATTCAACATGAGGCATGATCCAATTGACATTTTGAATCTTTTTTGGTAAAGTCCAAAAAATCAATTTTCGGACGAAAAACGATGACCGCGGAGCTGTCGAACGTTCCCAAAATGGTCAATTCTGATGAAATTTTAACATTTAATGTTTTGACTGCAAATTACTGTTGGATGTGAATTATTACTTTTTCAACTAAAATAAGTGTGTTTAAAGTAATTGCTCTGCCTGAAATTGGTCAAAATTGAAGATTCTGAGTAAGCAAAACTCTGTAAAAATGGCAATTTTGGTCACTGTGAGGGTTTAAAAAGTGGTTATTCAACATGAGGCATGATCCAATTGACATTTTGAATCATTTTTGGTAAAGTCCAAAAAATCAATTTTCGGACGAAAAACGATGACCGCGGAGCTGTCGAACGTTCCCAGAATGGTCAATTCTGATGAAATTTTAACATTTAATCTTTTGACTGCAAATTACTGTTGGTTGTGAATTATTACTTTTTCAACTAAAATAAGTGTGTTTAAAGTCATTTCTGTGCCTGAAATTGGTCAAAATTGAAGCTTCTGAGTAAGCAAAACTCTGTAAAAATGGCAATTTTGGTCACTGTGAGGGTTTAAAAAGTGGTTATTCAACATGAGGCACGATCCAATTGACATTTTGAATCATTTTTGGTAATGTCCAAAAAATCAATTTTCGGACGAAAAACGATGACCGCGGAGCTGTCGAACGTTCCCAAAATGGTCAATTCTGATGAAATTTTACCATTTAATGTTTTGACTGCAAATTACTGTTGGATGTGAATTATTACTTTTTCAATTAAAATAAGTGTGTTTAAAGTCATTTCTCTGCCTGAAATTGGTCAAAATTGAAGCTTCCGAGTAAGCAAAACTCTGTAAAAATGGCAATTTTGTTCACTGTGAGGGTTTAAAAAGTGGTTATTCAACATGAGGCACGATCCAATTGACATTTTGAATCATTTTTGGTAAAGTCCCAAAAATCAATTTTCGGACGAAAAACGATGACCGCGGAGCTGTCGAACGTTCCCAAAATGGTAAATTCTGATGAAATTTTAACATTTAATCTTTTGACTGCAAATTACTGTTGGTTGTGAATTATTACTTTTTCAACTAAAATAAGTGTGTTTAAAGTCAATTCTCTGCCTAAAATTGGTCAAAATTGAAGCTTCCGAGTAAGCAAAACTCTGTAAAAATGGCAGTTTTGGTCACTGTGAGGGCTTAAAAAGTGGTTATTCAACATGAGGCACGATCCAATTGACATTTTGAATCATTTTTGGTAAAGTCCCAAAAATCAATTTTTGGACGAAAAACGATGACCGCGGAGCTGTCGAACGTTCCCAAAATGGTAAATTCTGATGAAATTTTAACATTTAATCTTTTGACTGCAAATTACTGTTGGTTGTGAATTATTACTTTTTCAACTAAAATAAGTGTGTTTAAAGTCAATTCTCTGCCTAAAATTGGTCAAAATTGGAGCTTCCGAGTAAGCAAAACTCTGTAAAAATGGCAGTTTTGGTCACTGTGAGGGTTTAAAAAGTGGTTATTCAACATGAGGCACGATCCAATTGACATTTTGAATCATTTTTGGTAAATTCCCAAAAATCCATTTTCGGACGAAAAACGATGACCGCGGAGATGTCGAACGTTCCCAAAATGGTCAATTCTGATTAAATTTTAACATTTAATCTTTTGACTGCAAATTACTGTTGGATGTGAATTATTACTTTTTCAACTAAAATAAGTGTGTTTATAGTAATTTCTGTGCCTGAAAATGGTCAAAATTGAAGCTACTGAGTAAGCAAAACTCTGTAAAAATGGCAATTTTGGTCACTGTGAGGGTTTAAAAAGTGGTTATTCAACATGAGGCACGATCCGATTGACATTTTGAATCATTTTTGGTAAAGTCCAAAAAATCAATTTTCGGACGAAAAACGATGACCGCGGAGCTGTCGAACGTTCCCAAAATGGTCAATTCTGATGAAATTTTAACATTTAATGTTTTGACTGCAAATTACTGTTGGATGTGAATTATTACTTTTTCAACTAAAATAAGTGTGTTTAAAGTAATTGCTCTGCCTGAAATTGGTCAAAATTGAAGATTCTGAGTAAGCAAAACTCTGTAAAAATGGCAATTTTGGTCACTGTGAGGGTTTAAAAAGTGGTTATTCAACATGAGGCACGATCCAATTGACATTTTGAATCATTTTTGGTAAAGTCCCAAAAATCAATTTTCGGACGAAAAACGATGACCGCGGAGCTGTCGAACGTTCCCAAAATGGTCAATTCTGATGAAATTTTAACATTTAATCTTTTGACTGCAAATTACTGTTGGATGTGAATTATTACTTTTTCAACTAAAATAAGTGTGTTTAAAGTAATTTCTGTGCCTGAAATTGGTCAAAATTGAAGCTTCCGAGTAAGCAAAACTCTGTAAAAATGGCAATTTTGGTCACTGTGAGGGCTTAAAAAGTGGTTATTCAACATGAGGCACGATCCAATTGACATTTTGAATCATTTTTGGTAAAGTCCCAAAAATCAATTTTTGGACGAAAAACGATGACCGCGGAGATGTCGAACGTTCCCAAAATGGTCAATTCTGATTAAATTTTAACATTTAATCTTTTGACTGCAAATTACTGTTGGATGTGAATTATTACTTTTTCAACTAAAATAAGTGTGTTTAAAGTAATTTCTGTGCCTGAAAATGGTCAAAATTGAAGCTTCTGAGTAAGCAAAACTCTGTAAAAATGGCAATTTTGGTCACTGTGAGGGTTTAAAAAGTGGTTATTCAACATGAGGCACGATCCGATTGACATTTTGAATCATTTTTGGTAAAGTCCAAAAAATCAATTTTCGGACGAAAAACGATGACCGCGGAGCTGTCGAACGTTCCCAAAATGGTCAATTCTGATGAAATTTTAACATTTAATGTTTTGACTGCAAATTACTGTTGGATGTGAATTATTACTTTTTCAACTAAAATAAGTGTGTTTAAAGTAATTGCTCTGCCTGAAATTGGTCAAAATTGAAGATTCTGAGTAAGCAAAACTCTGTAAAAATGGCAATTTTGGTCACTGTGAGGGTTTAAAAAGTGGTTATTCAACATGAGGCACGATCCAATTGACATTTTGAATCATTTTTGGTAAAGTCCCAAAAATCAATTTTCGGACGAAAAACGATGACCGCGGAGCTGTCGAACGTTCCCAAAATGGTCAATTCTGATGAAATTTTAACATTTAATCTTTTGACTGCAAATTACTGTTGGATGTGAATTATTACTTTTTCAACTAAAATAAGTGTGTTTAAAGTAATTTCTGTGCCTGAAATTGGTCAAAATTGAAGCTTCCGAGTAAGCAAAACTCTGTAAAAATGGCAATTTTGGTCACTGTGAGGGCTTAAAAAGTGGTTATTCAACATGAGGCACGATCCAATTGACATTTTGAATCATTTTTGGTAAAGTCCCAAAAATCAATTTTCGGACGAAAAACGATGACCGCGGAGCTGTCGAACGTTCCCAAAATGGTCAATTCTGAGGAAATTTTAACATTTAATCTTTTGACTGCAAATTACTGTTGGATGTGAATTATTACTTTTTCAACTAAAATAAGTGTGTTTAAAGTCATTTCTCTGCCTGAAATTGGTCAAAATTGAAGCTTCCGAGTAAGCAAAACTCTGTAAAAATGGCAATTTTGGTCACTGTGAGGGCTTAAAAAGTGGTTATTCAACATGAGGCACGATCCAATTGACATTTTGAATCATTTTTGGTAAAGTCCCAAAAATCAATTTTTGGACGAAAAACGATGACCGCGGAGCTGTCGAACGTTCCCAAAATGGTCAATTCTGATGACATTTTAACATTTAATCTTTTGACTGCAAATTACTGTTGGTTGTGAATTATTACTTTTTCAACTAAAATAAGTGTGTTTAAAGTCAATTCTCTGCCTGAAATTGGTCAAAATTGAAGCTTCCGAGTAAGCAAAACTCTGTAAAAATGGCAGTTTTGGTCACTGTGAGGATTTAAAAAGTGGTTATTCAACATGAGGCACGATCCAATTGACATTTTGAATCATTTTTGGAAAAGTCCAAAAAATCCATTTTCGGACGAAAAACGATGACCGCGGAGCTGTCGAATGTTCCCAAAATGGTCAATTCTGATAAAATTTTAACATTTAATCTTTTGACTGCAAATTACTGTTGGATGTGAATTATTACTTTTTCAACTAAAATAAGTGTGTTTAAAGTAATTTCTCTGCCTGAAATTGGTCAAAATTGAAGCTTCTGAGTAAGCAAAACTCTGTAAAAATGGTTATTTTGGTCACTGTGAGGGTTTAAAAAGTGGTTATTCAACATGAGGCATGATCCAATTGACATTTTGAATCATTTTTGGTAAAGTCCCAAAAATCAATTTTCGGACGAAAAACGATGACCGCGGAGCTGTCGAACGTTCCCAAAATGGTCAATTCTGATGAAATTTTACCATTTAATGTTTTGACTGCAAATTACTGTTGGATGTGAATTATTACTTTTTCAACTAAAATAAGTGTGTTTAAAGTAATTGCTATGCCTGAAATTGGTCAAAATTGAAGCTTCTGAGTAAGCAAAACTCTGTAAAAATGGCAATTTTGGTCACTGTGAGGGTTTAAAAAGTGGTTATTCAACATGAGGCATGATCCAATTGACATTTTGAATCTTTTTTGGTAAAGTCCAAAAAATCAATTTTCGGACGAAAAACGATGACCGCGGAGCTGTCGAACGTTCCCAAAATGGTCAATTCTGATGAAATTTTAACATTTAATCTTTTGACTGCAAATTACTGTTGGATGTGAATTATTACTTTTTCAACTAAAATAAGTGTGTTTAAAGTCATTTCTGTGCCTGAAATTGGTCAAAATTGAAGCTTCTGAGTAAGCAAAACTCTGTAAAAATGGCAATTTTGGTCACTGTGAGGGTTTAAAAAGTGGTTATTCAACATGAGGCACGATCCAATTGACATTTTGAATCATTTTTGGTAATGTCCAAAAAATCAATTTTCGGACGAAAAACGATGACCGCGGAGCTGTCGAACGTTCCCAAAATGGTCAATTCTGATGAAATTTTACCATTTAATGTTTTGACTGCAAATTACTGTTGGATGTGAATTATTACTTTTTCAATTAAAATAAGTGTGTTTAAAGTCATTTCTCTGCCTGAAATTGGTCAAAATTGAAGCTTCCGAGTAAGCAAAACTCTGTAAAAATGGCAATTTTGTTCACTGTGAGGGTTTAAAAAGTGGTTATTCAACATGAGGCACGATCCAATTGACATTTTGAATCATTTTTGGTAAAGTCCCAAAAATCAATTTTCGGACGAAAAACGATGACCGCGGAGCTGTCGAACGTTCCCAAAATGGTAAATTCTGATGAAATTTTAACATTTAATCTTTTGACTGCAAATTACTGTTGGTTGTGAATTATTACTTTTTCAACTAAAATAAGTGTGTTTAAAGTCAATTCTCTGCCTAAAATTGGTCAAAATTGAAGCTTCCGAGTAAGCAAAACTCTGTAAAAATGGCAGTTTTGGTCACTGTGAGGGTTTAAAAAGTGGTTATTCAACATGAGGCACGATCCAATTGACATTTTGAATCATTTTTGGTAAATTCCCAAAAATCCATTTTCGGACGAAAAACGATGACCGCGGAGATGTCGAACGTTCCCAAAATGGTCAATTCTGATTAAATTTTAACTTTTAATCTTTTGACTGCAAATTACTGTTGGATGTGAATTATTACTTTTTCAACTAAAATAAGTGTGTTTGAAGTAATTTCTGTGCCTGAAAATGGTCAAAATTGAAGCTTCTGAGTAAGCAAAACTCTGTAAAAATGGCAATTTTGGTCACTGTGAGGGCTTAAAAAGTGGTTATTCAACATGAGGCACGATCCAATTGACATTTTGAATCATTTTTGGTAAAGTCCCAAAAATCAATTTTTGGACGAAAAACGATGACCGCGGAGCTGTCGAACGTTCCCAAAATGGTAAATTCTGATGAAATTTTAACATTTAATCTTTTGACTGCAAATTACTGTTGGTTGTGAATTATTACTTTTTCAACTAAAATAAGTGTGTTTAAAGTCAATTCTCTGCCTAAAATTGGTCAAAATTGGAGCTTCCGAGTAAGCAAAACTCTGTAAAAATGGCAGTTTTGGTCACTGTGAGGGTTTAAAAAGTGGTTATTCAACATGAGGCACGATCCAATTGACATTTTGAATCATTTTTGGTAAATTCCCAAAAATCCATTTTCGGACGAAAAACGATGACCGCGGAGATGTCGAACGTTCCCAAAATGGTCAATTCTGATTAAATTTTAACATTTAATCTTTTGACTGCAAATTACTGTTGGATGTGAATTATTACTTTTTCAACTAAAATAAGTGTGTTTATAGTAATTTCTGTGCCTGAAAATGGTCAAAATTGAAGCTACTGAGTAAGCAAAACTCTGTAAAAATGGCAATTTTGGTCACTGTGAGGGTTTAAAAAGTGGTTATTCAACATGAGGCACGATCCGATTGACATTTTGAATCATTTTTGGTAAAGTCCAAAAAATCAATTTTCGGACGAAAAACGATGACCGCGGAGCTGTCGAACGTTCCCAAAATGGTCAATTCTGATGAAATTTTAACATTTAATGTTTTGACTGCAAATTACTGTTGGATGTGAATTATTACTTTTTCAACTAAAATAAGTGTGTTTAAAGTAATTGCTCTGCCTGAAATTGGTCAAAATTGAAGATTCTGAGTAAGCAAAACTCTGTAAAAATGGCAATTTTGGTCACTGTGAGGGTTTAAAAAGTGGTTATTCAACATGAGGCACGATCCAATTGACATTTTGAATCATTTTTGGTAAAGTCCCAAAAATCAATTTTCGGACGAAAAACGATGACCGCGGAGCTGTCGAACGTTCCCAAAATGGTCAATTCTGATGAAATTTTAACATTTAATCTTTTGACTGCAAATTACTGTTGGATGTGAATTATTACTTTTTCAACTAAAATAAGTGTGTTTAAAGTAATTTCTGTGCCTGAAATTGGTCAAAATTGAAGCTTCCGAGTAAGCAAAACTCTGTAAAAATGGCAATTTTGGTCACTGTGAGGGCTTAAAAAGTGGTTATTCAACATGAGGCACGATCCAATTGACATTTTGAATCATTTTTGGTAAAATCCCAAAAATCAATTTTCGGACGAAAAACGATGACCGCGGAGCTGTCGAACGTTCCCAAAATGGTCAATTCTGATAAAATTTTAACATTTAATCTTTTGACTGCAAATTACTGTTGGATGTGAATTATTACTTTTTCAACTAAAATAAATGTGTTTAAAGTCATTTCTCTGCTTGAAATTGGTCAAAATTGAAGCTTCTGAGTAAGCAAAACTCTGTAAAAATGGCAATTTTGGTCACTGTGAGGGTTTAAAAAGTGGTTATTCAACATGAGGCACGATCCAATTGACATTTTGAATCATTTTTGGTAAAGTCCAAAAAATCAATTTTCGGACGTAAAACGATGACCGCGGAGCTGTTGAAAGTACCCAAAATGGTCAATTCTGAGGAAATTTTAACATTTAATCTTTTGACTGCAAATTACTGTTGGATGTGAATTATTACTTTTTCAACTAAAATAAGTGTGTTTAAAGTCATTTCTCTGCCTGAAATTGGTCAAAATTGAAGCTTCCGAGTAAGCAAAACTCTGTAAAAATGGCAATTTTGGTCACTGTGAGGGCTTAAAAAGTGGTTATTCAACATGAGGCACGATCCAATTGACATTTTGAATCATTTTTGGTAAAGTCCCAAAAATCTATTTTTGGACGAAAAACGATGACCGCGGAGCTGTCGAACGTTCCCAAAATGGTCAATTCTGATGACATTTTAACATTTAATCTTTTGACTGCAAATTACTGTTGGTTGTGAATTATTACTTTTTCAACTAAAATAAGTGTGTTTAAAGTCAATTCTCTGCCTGAAATTGGTCAAAATTGAAGCTTCCGAGTAAGCAAAACTCTGTAAAAATGGCAGTTTTGGTCACTGTGAGGATTTAAAAAGTGGTTATTCAACATGAGGCACGATCCAATTGACATTTTGAATCATTTTTGGTAAAGTCCAAAAAATCCATTTTCGGACGAAAAACGATGACCGCGGAGCTGTCGAACGTTCCCAAAATGGTCAATTCTGATAAAATTTTAACATTTAATCTTTTGACTGCAAATTACTGTTGGATGTGAATTATTACTTTTTCAACTAAAATAAGTGTGTTTAAAGTAATTGCTATGCCTGAAATTGGTCAAAATTGAAGCTTCTGAGTAAGCAAAACTCTGTAAAAATGGCAATTTTGGTCACTGTGAGGGTTTAAAAAGTGGTTATTCAACATGAGGCATGATCCAATTGACATTTTGAATCATTTTTGGTAAAGTCCAAAAAATCAATTTTCGGACGAAAAACGATGACCCCGGAGCTGTCGAACGTTCCCAAAATGGTCAATTCTGATGAAATTTTAACATTTAATCTTTTGACTGCAAATTACTGTTGGATGTGAATTATTACTTTTTCAATTAAAATAAGTGTGTTTAAAGTCATTTCTCTGCCTGAAATTGGTCAAAATTGAAGCTTCCGAGTAAGCAAAACTCTGTAAAAATGGCAATTTTGTTCACTGTGAGGGTTTAAAAAGTGGTTATTCAACATGAGGCACGATCCAATTGACATTTTGAATCATTTTTGGTAAAGTCCCAAAAATCAATTTTCGGACGAAAAACGATGACCGCGGAGCTGTCGAACGTTCCCAAAATGGTCAATTCTGATGAAATTTTAACATTTAATCTTTTGACTGCAAATTACTGTTGGATGTGAATTATTACTTTTTCAACTAAAATAAGTGTGTTTAAAGTCAATTCTCTGCCTGAAATTGGTCAAAATTGAAGCTTCCGAGTAAGCAAAACTCTGTAAAAATGGCAATTTTGTTCACTGTGAGGGTTTAAAAAGTGGTTATTCAACATGAGGCACGATCCAATTGACATTTTGAATCATTTTTGGTAAAGTCCCAAAAATCAATTTTCGGACGAAAAACGATGACCGCGGAGCTGTCGAACGTTCCCAAAATGGTCAATTCTGATGAAATTTTAACATTTAATCTTTTGACTGCAAATTACTGTTGGATGTGAATTATTACTTTTTCAACTAAAATAAGTGTGTTTAAAGTCAATTCTCTGGCTGAAATTGGTCAAAATTGAAGCTTCTGAGTAAGCAAAACTCTGTAAAAATGGCAATTTTGGTCACTGTGAGGGTTTAAAAACTGGTTATTCAACATGAGGCACGATCCAATTGACATTTTGAATCATTTTTGGTAAAGTCCCAAAAATCCATTTTCGGACGAAAAACGATGACCGCGGAGCTGTCGAACGTTCCCAAAATGGTCAATTCTGATGAAATTTTAACATTTAATCTTTTGACTGCAAATTACTGTTGGATGTGAATTATTACTTTTTCAACTAAAATAAGTGTGTTTAAAGTAATTTCTCTGCCTGAAATTGGTCAAAATTGAAGTTTCTGAGTAAGCAAAACTCTGTAAAAATGGCAATTTTGGTCATGTGAGGGTTTAAAAAGTGGTTATTCAACATGAGGCACGATCCAATTGACATTTTGAATAATTTTTGGTAAAGTCCAAAAAATCAATTTTCGGACGAAAAACGATGACCGCGGAGCTGTCGAACGTTCCCAAAATGGTCAATTCTGATCAAATTTTAACATTTAATCTTTTGACTGCAAATTACTGTTGGATGTGAATTATTACTTTTTCAACTAAAATAAGTGTGTTTAAAGTCATTTCTCTGCTTGAAATTGGCCAAAATTGAAGCTTCTGATTAAGCAAAACTCTGTAAAAATGGCAATTTTGGTCACTGTGAGGGTTTAAAAAGTGGTTATTCAACATGAGGCACGATCCAATTGACATTTTGAATCATTTTTGGTAAAGTCCAAAAAATCAATTTTCGGACGAAAAACGATGACCGCGGAGCTGTCGAACGTTCCCAAAATGGTCAATTCTGATGAAATTTTAACATTTAATCTTTTGACTGCAAATTACTGTTGGATGTGAATTATTACTTTTTCAACTAAAATAAGTGTGTTTAAAGTAATTTCTGTGCCTGAAATTGGTCAAAATTGAAGCTTCTGAGTAAGCAAAACTCTGTAAAAATGGCAATTTTGGTCACTGTGAGGGTTTAAAAAGTGGTTATTCAACATGAGGCACGATCCAATTGACATTTTGAATCATTTTTGGTAAAGTCCAAAAAATCAATTTTCGGACGAAAAACGATGACCGCGGAGCTGTCGAACGTTCCCAAAATGGTCAATTCTGATGAAATTTTAACATTTAATCTTTTGACTGCAAATTACTGTTGGATGTGAATTATTACTTTTTCAACTAAAATAAGTGTGTTTAAAGTCATTTCTCTGCCTGAAATTGGTCAAAATTGAAGCTTCTGAGTAAGCAAAACTCTGTAAAAATGGCAATTTTGGTCACTGTGAGGGTTTAAAAAGTGGTTATTCAACATGAGGCACGATCCAATTGACATTTTGAATCATTTTTGGTAAAGTCCCAAAAATCAATTTCGGACGAAAAACGATGACCGCCGAGCTGTCGAACGTTCCCAAAATGGTCAATTCTGATGCAATTTTAACATTTAATCTTTTGACTGCAAATTTCTGTTGGATGTGAATTATTACTTTTTCAACTAAAATAAGTGTGTTTAAGGTCATTTCTCTGCCTGAAATTGGTCAAAATTGAAGCTTCCGAGTAAGCAAAACTCTGTAAAAATGGCAATTTTGGTCACTGTGAGGGTTTAAAAAGTGGTTATTCAACATGAGGCACGATCCAATTGACATTTTGAATCATTTTTGGTAAAGTCCAAAAAATCCATTTTCGGACGAAAAACAATGACCGCGGAGCTGTCGAACGTTCCCAAAATTGTCAATTCTGATGAAATTTTAACATTTAATGTTTTGACTGCAAATTACTGTTGGATGTGAATTATTACTTTTTCAACTAAAATAAGTGTGTTTAAAGTAATTTCTGTGCCTGAAATTGGTCAAAATTGAAGCTTCTGAGTAAGCAAAACTCTGTAAAAATGGCAATTTTGGTCACTGTGAGGGTTTAAAAAGTGGTTATTCAACATGAGGCACGATCCAATTGACATTTTGAATCATTTTTGGTAAAGTCCAAAAAATCAATTTTCGGACGAAAAACGATGACCGCGGAGCTGTCGAACGTTCCCAAAATGGTCAATTCTGATGAAATTTTAACATTTAATCTTTTGACTGCAAATTACTGTTGGATGTGAATTATTACTTTTTCAACTAAAATAAGTGTGTTTAAAGTCATTTCTCTGCCTGAAATTGGTCAAAATTGAAGCTTCTGAGTAAGCAAAACTCTGTAAAAATGGCAATTTTGGTCACTGTGAGGGTTTAAAAAGTGGTTATTCAACATGAGGCACGATCCAATTGACATTTTGAATCATTTTTGGTAAAGTCCCAAAAATCAATTTCGGACGAAAAACGATGACCGCCGAGCTGTCGAACGTTCCCAAAATGGTCAATTCTGATGCAATTTTAACATTTAATCTTTTGACTGCAAATTTCTGTTGGATGTGAATTATTACTTTTTCAACTAAAATAAGTGTGTTTAAGGTCATTTCTCTGCCTGAAATTGGTCAAAATTGAAGCTTCCGAGTA
Organism: Lissotriton helveticus; assembly: GCF_964261635.1. Taxonomy (NCBI): domain Eukaryota; kingdom Metazoa; phylum Chordata; class Amphibia; order Caudata; family Salamandridae; genus Lissotriton; species Lissotriton helveticus. The sequence continues at coordinate 1,160,357,016 of NC_136069.1, read as the reverse complement.
AGCAAAACTCTGTAAAAATGGCAATTTTGGTCACTGTGAGGGTTTAAAAAGTGGTTATTCAACATGAGGCACGATCCAATTGACATTTTGAATCATTTTTGGTAAAGTCCAAAAAATCCATTTTCGGACGAAAAACGATGACCGCGGAGCTGTCGAACGTTCCCAAAATTGTCAATTCTGATGAAATTTTAACATTTAATGTTTTGACTGCAAATTACTGTTGAATGTGAATTATTACTTTTTCAACTAAAATAAGTGTGTTTAAAGTAATTGCTCTGCCTGAAATTGGTCAAAATTGAAGCTTCTGAGTAAGCAAAACTCTGTAAAAATGGCAATTTTGGTCACTGTGAGGGTTTAAAAAGTGGTTATTCAACATGAGGCACGATCCAATTGACATTTTGAATCATTTTTGGTAAAGTCCAAAAAATCTATTTTCGGACGACAAACGATGACCGCGGAGCTGTCGAACATTCCCAAAATGGTCAATTCTGATTAAATTTTAACATTTAATCTTTTGCCTGCAAATTACTGTTGGATGTGAATTATTACTTTTTCAACTAAAATAAGTGTGTTTAAAGTCAATTCTCTGCCTGAAATTGGTCAAAATTGAAGCTTCCGAGTAAGCAAAACTCTGTAAAAATGGCAGTTTTGGTCACTGTGAGGATTTAAAAAGTGGTTATTCAACATGAGGCACGATCCAATTGACATTTTGAATCATTTTTGGTAAAGTCCAAAAAATCCATTTTCGGACGAAAAACGATGACCGCGGAGCTGTCGAACGTTCCCAAAATGGTCAATTCTGATAAAATTTTAACATTTAATCTTTTGACTGCAAATTACTGTTGGATGTGAATTATTACTTTTTCAACTAAAATAAGTGTGTTTAAAGTAATTGCTATGCCTGAAATTGGTCAAAATTGAAGCTTCTGAGTAAGCAAAACTCTGTAAAAATGGCAATTTTGGTCACTGTGAGGGTTTAAAAAGTGGTTATTCAACATGAGGCATGATCCAATTGACATTTTGAATCATTTTTGGTAAAGTCCAAAAAATCAATTTTCGGACGAAAAACGATGACCGCGGAGCTGTCGAACGTTCCCAAAATGGTCAATTCTGATGAAATTTTAACATTTAATCTTTTGACTGCAAATTACTGTTGGATGTGAATTATTACTTTTTCAACTAAAATAAGTGTGTTTAAAGTCATTTCTGTGCCTGAAATTGGTCAAAATTGAAGCTTCTGAGTAAGCAAAACTCTGTAAAAATGGCAATTTTGGTCACTGTGAGGGTTTAAAAAGTGGTTATTCAACATGAGGCACGATCCAATTGACATTTTGAATCATTTTTGGTAATGTCCAAAAAATCAATTTTCGGACGAAAAACGATGACCGCGGAGCTGTCGAACGTTCCCAAAATGGTCAATTCTGATGAAATTTTACCATTTAATGTTTTGACTGCAAATTACTGTTGGATGTGAATTATTACTTTTTCAATTAAAATAAGTGTGTTTAAAGTCATTTCTCTGCCTGAAATTGGTCAAAATTGAAGCTTCCGAGTAAGCAAAACTCTGTAAAAATGGCAATTTTGTTCACTGTGAGGGTTTAAAAAGTGGTTATTCAACATGAGGCACGATCCAATTGACATTTTGAATCATTTTTGGTAAAGTCCCAAAAATCAATTTTCGGACGAAAAACGATGACCGCGGAGCTGTCGAACGTTCCCAAAATGGTCAATTCTGATGAAATTTTAACATTTAATCTTTTGACTGCAAATTACTGGTGGATGTGAATTATTACTTTTTCAACTAAAATAAGTGTGTTTAAAGTCAATTCTCTGGCTGAAATTGGTCAAAATTGAAGCTTCTGAGTAAGCAAAACTCTGTAAAAATGGCAATTTTGGTCACTGTGAGGGTTTAAAAACTGGTTATTCAACATGAGGCACGATCCAATTGACATTTTGAATCATTTTTGGTAAAGTCCCAAAAATCAATTTTCGGACGAAAAACGATGACCGCGGAGCTGTCGAACGTTCCCAAAATGGTCAATTCTGATGAAATTTTAACATTTAATCTTTTGACTGCAAATTACTGTTGGATGTGAATTATTACTTTTTCAACTAAAATAAGTGTGTTTAAAGTAATTTCTCTGCCTGAAATTGGTCAAAATTGAAGTTTCTGAGTAAGCAAAACTCTGTAAAAATGGCAATTTTGGTCATGTGAGGGTTTAAAAAGTGGTTATTCAACATGAGGCACGATCCAATTGACATTTTGAATAATTTTTGGTAAAGTCCAAAAAATCAATTTTCGGACGAAAAACGATGACCGCGGAGCTGTCGAACGTTCCCAAAATGGTCAATTCTGATCAAATTTTAACATTTAATCTTTTGACTGCAAATTACTGTTGGATGTGAATTATTACTTTTTCAACTAAAATAAGTGTGTTTAAAGTCATTTCTCTGCTTGAAATTGGCCAAAATTGAAGCTTCTGATTAAGTAAAACTCTGTAAAAATGGCAATTTTGGTCACTGTGAGGGTTTAAAAAGTGGTTATTCAACATGAGGCACGATCCAATTGACATTTTGAATCATTTTTGGTAAAGTCCAAAAAATCAATTTTCGGACGAAAAACGATGACCGCGGAGCTGTCGAACGTTCCCAAAATGGTCAATTCTGATGAAATTTTAACATTTAATCTTTTGACTGCAAATTACTGTTGGATGTGAATTATTACTTTTTCAACTAAAATAAGTGTGTTTAAAGTAATTTCTGTGCCTGAAATTGGTCAAAATTGAAGCTTCTGAGTAAGCAAAACTCTGTAAAAATGGCAATTTTGGTCACTGTGAGGGTTTAAAAAGTGGTTATTCAACATGAGGCACGATCCAATTGACATTTTGAATCATTTTTGGTAAAGTCCAAAAAATCAATTTTCGGACGAAAAACGATGACCGCGGAGCTGTCGAAAGTTCCCAAAATGGTCAATTCTGATGAAATTTTAACATTTAATCTTTTGACTGCAAATTACTGTTGGATGTGAATTATTACTTTTTCAACTAAAATAAGTGTGTTTAAAGTCATTTCTCTGCCTGAAATTGGTCAAAATTGAAGCTTCTGAGTAAGCAAAACTCTGTAAAAATGGCAATTTTGGTCACTGTGAGGGTTTAAAAAGTGGTTATTCAACATGAGGCACGATCCAATTGACATTTTGAATCATTTTTGGTAAAGTCCCAAAAATCAATTTTTGGACGAAAAACGATGACCGCGGAGCTGTCGAACGTTCCCAAAATGGTCAATTCTGATGACATTTTAACATTTAATCTTTTGACTGCAAATTACTGTTGGTTGTGAATTATTACTTTTTCAACTAAAATAAGTGTGTTTAAAGTCAATTCTCTGCCTGAAATTGGTCAAAATTGAAGCTTCCGAGTAAGCAAAACTCTGTAAAAATGGCAGTTTTGGTCACTGTGAGGATTTAAAAAGTGGTTATTCAACATGAGGCACGATCCAATTGACATTTTGAATCATTTTTGGAAAAGTCCAAAAAATCCATTTTCGGACGAAAAACGATGACCGCGGAGCTGTCGAATGTTCCCAAAATGGTCAATTCTGATAAAATTTTAACATTTAATCTTTTGACTGCAAATTACTGTTGGACGTGAATTATTACTTTTTCAACTAAAATAATTGTTTTTAAAGTAATTTCTCTGCCTGAAATTGGTCAAAATTGAAGCTTCTGAGTAAGCAAAACTCTGTTAAAATGGTTATTTTGGTCACTGTGAGGGTTTAAAAAGTGGTTATTCAACATGAGGCATGATCCAATTGACATTTTGAATCATTTTTGGTAAAGTCCCAAAAATCAATTTTCGGACGAAAAACGATGACCGCGGAGCTGTCGAACGTTCCCAAAATGGTCAATTCTGATGAAATTTTACCATTTAATGTTTTGACTGCAAATTACTGTTGGATGTGAATTATTACTTTTTCAACTAAAATAAGTGTGTTTAAAGTAATTGCTATGCCTGAAATTGGTCAAAATTGAAGCTTCTGAGTAAGCAAAACTCTGTAAAAATGGCAATTTTGGTCACTGTGAGGGTTTAAAAAGTGGTTATTCAACATGAGGCACGATCCAATTGACATTTTGAATCATTTTTGGTAAAGTCCAAAAAATCAATTTTCGGACGAAAAACGATGACCGCGGAGCTGTCGAACGTTCCCAAAATGGTCAATTCTGATGAAATTTTAACATTTAATCTTTTGACTGCAAATTACTGTTGGATGTGAATTATTACTTTTTCAACTAAAATAAGTGTGTTTAAAGTCATTTCTGTGCCTGAAATTGGTCAAAATTGAAGCTTCTGAATAAGCAAAACTCAGTAAAAATGGCAATTTTGGTAACTGTGAGGGTTTAAAAAGTGGTTATTCAACATGAGGCACGATCCAATTGACATTTTGAATCATTTTTGGTAATGTCCAAAAAATCAATTTTCGGACGAAAAACGATGACCGCGGAGCTGTCGAACGTTCCCAAAATGGTCAATTCTGATGAAATTTTACCATTTAATGTTTTGACTGCAAATTACTGTTGGATGTGAATTATTACTTTTTCAATTAAAATAAGTGTGTTTAAAGTCATTTCTCTGCCTGAAATTGGTCAAAATTGAAGCTTCCGAGTAAGCAAAACTCTGTAAAAATGGCAATTTTGTTCACTGTGAGGGTTTAAAAAGTGGTTATTCAACATGAGGCACGATCCAATTGACATTTTGAATCATTTTTGGTAAAGTCCCAAAAATCAATTTTCGGACGAAAAACGATGACCGCGGAGCTGTCGAACGTTCCCAAAATGGTCAATTCTGATGAAATTTTAACATTTAATCTTTTGACTGCAAATTACTGTTGGTTGTGAATTATTACTTTTTCAACTAAAATAAGTGTGTTTAAAGTCAATTCTCTGCCTAAAATTGGTCAAAATTGAAGCTTCCGAGTAAGCAAAACTCTGTAAAAATGGCAGTTTTGGTCACTGTGAGGGTTTAAAAAGTGGTTATTCAACATGAGGCACGATCCAATTGACATTTTGAATCATTTTTGGTAAATTCCCAAAAATCCATTTTCGGACGAAAAACGATGACCGCGGAGATGTCGAACGTTCCCAAAATGGTCAATTCTGATTAAATTTTAACATTTAATCTTTTGACTGCAAATTACTGTTGGATGTGAATTATTACTTTTTCAACTAAAATAAGTGTGTTTAAAGTAATTTCTGTGCCTGAAAATGGTCAAAATTGAAGCTTCTGAGTAAGCAAAACTCTGTAAAAATGGCAATTTTGGTCACTGTGAGGGCTTAAAAAGTGGTTATTCAACATGAGGCACGATCCAATTGACATTTTGAATCATTTTTGGTAAAGTCCCAAAAATCAATTTTTGGACGAAAAACGATGACCGCGGAGCTGTCGAACGTTCCCAAAATGGTAAATTCTGATGAAATTTTAACATTTAATCTTTTGACTGCAAATTACTGTTGGTTGTGAATTATTACTTTTTCAACTAAAATAAGTGTGTTTAAAGTCAATTCTCTGCCTAAAATTGGTCAAAATTGAAGCTTCCGAGTAAGCAAAACTCTGTAAAAATGGCAGTTTTGGTCACTGTGAGGGTTTAAAAAGTGGTTATTCAACATGAGGCACGATCCAATTGACATTTTGAATCATTTTTGGTAAATTCCCAAAAATCCATTTTCGGACGAAAAACGATGACCGCGGAGATGTCGAACGTTCCCAAAATGGTCAATTCTGATGAAATTTTAACATTTAATGTTTTGACTGCAAATTACTGTTGGATGTGAATTATTACTTTTTCAACTAAAATAAGTGTGTTTAAAGTAATTGCTCTGCCTGAAATTGGTCAAAATTGACGATTCTGAGTAAGCAAAACTCTGTAAAAATGGCAATTTTGGTCACTGTGAGGGTTTAAAAAGTGGTTATTCAACATGAGGCACGATCCAATTGACATTTTGAATCATTTTTGGTAAAGTCCCAAAAATCAATTTTCGGACGAAAAACGATGACCGCGGAGCTGTCGAACGTTCCCAAAATGGTCAATTCTGATGAAATTTTAACATTTAATCTTTTGACTGCAAATTACTGTTGGATGTGAATTATTACTTTTTCAACTAAAATAAGTGTGTTTAAAGTAATTTCTGTGCCTGAAATTGGTCAAAATTGAAGCTTCCGAGTAAGCAAAACTCTGTAAAAATGGCAAGTTTGGTCACTGTGAGGGCTTAAAAAGTGGTTATTCAACATGAGGCACGATCCAATTGACATTTTGAATCATTTTTGGTAAAGTCCCAAAAATCAATTTTCGGACGAAAAACGATGACCGCGGAGCTGTCGAACGTTCCCAAAATGGTCAATTCTGATAAAATTTTAACATTTAATCTTTTGACTGCAAATTACTGTTGGATGTGAATTATTACTTTTTCAACTAAAATAAATGTGTTTAAAGTCATTTCTCTGCTTGAAATTGGTCAAAATTGAAGCTTCTGAGTAAGCAAAACTCTGTAAAAATGGCAATTTTGGTCACTGTGAGGGTTTAAAAAGTGGTTATTCAACATGAGGCACGATCCAATTGACGTTTTGAATCATTTTTGGTAAAGTCCAAAAAATCAATTTTCGGACGTAAAACGATGACCGCGGAGCTGTTGAAAGTACCCAAAATGGTCAATTCTGAGGAAATTTTAACATTTAATCTTTTGACTGCAAATTACTGTTGGATGTGAATTATTACTTTTTCAACTAAAATAAGTGTGTTTAAAGTCATTTCTCTGCCTGAAATTGGTCAAAATTGAAGCTTCCGAGTAAGCAAAACTCTGTAAAAATGGCAATTTTGGTCACTGTGAGGGCTTAAAAAGTGGTTATTCAACATGAGGCACGATCCAATTGACATTTTGAATCATTTTTGGTAAAGTCCCAAAAATCAATTTTTGGACGAAAAACGATGACCGCGGAGCTGTCGAACGTTCCCAAAATGGTCAATTCTGATGACATTTTAACATTTAATCTTTTGACTGCAAATTACTGTTGGTTGTGAATTATTACTTTTTCAACTAAAATAAGTGTGTTTAAAGTCAATTCTCTGCCTGAAATTGGTCAAAATTGAAGCTTCCGAGTAAGCAAAACTCTGTATAAATGGCAGTTTTGGTCACTGTGAGGATTTAAAAAGTGGTTATTCAACATGAGGCACGATCCAATTGACATTTTGAATCATTTTTGGTAAAGTCCAAAAAATCCATTTTCGGACAAAAAACGATGACCGCGGAGCTGTCGAACGTTCCCAAAATGGTCAATTCTGATAAAATTTTAACATTTAATCTTTTGACTGCAAATTACTGTTGGATGTGAGTTATTACTTTTTCAACTAAAATAAGTGTGTTTAAAGTAATTGCTATGCCTGAAATTGGTCAAAATTGAAGCTTCTGAGTAAGCAAAACTCTGTAAAAATGGCAATTTTGGTCACTGTGAGGGTTTAAAAAGTGGTTATTCAACATGAGGCATGATCCAATTGACATTTTGAATCATTTTTGGTAAAGTCCAAAAAATCAATTTTCGGACGAAAAACGATGACCGCGGAGCTGTCGAACGTTCCCAAAATGGTCAATTCTGATGAAATTTTAACATTTAATCTTTTGACTGCAAATTACTGTTGGATGTGAATTATTACTTTTTCAACTAAAATAAGTGTGTTTAAAGTCATTTCTGTGCCTGAAATTGGTCAAAATTGAAGCTTCTGAGTAAGCAAAACTCTGTAAAAATGGCAATTTTGGTCACTGTGAGGGTTTAAAAAGTGGTTATTCAACATGAGGCACGATCCAATTGACATTTTGAATCATTTTTGGTAATGTCCAAAAAATCAATTTTCGGACGAAAAACGATGACCGCGGAGCTGTCGAACGTTCCCAAAATGGTCAATTCTGATGAAATTTTACCATTTAATGTTTTGACTGCAAATTACTGTTGGATGTGAATTATTACTTTTTCAATTAAAATAAGTGTGTTTAAAGTCATTTCTCTGCCTGAAATTGGTCAAAATTGAAGCTTCCGAGTAAGCAAAACTCTGTAAAAATGGCAATTTTGTTCACTGTGAGGGTTTAAAAAGTGGTTATTCAACATGAGGCACGATCCAATTGACATTTTGAATCATTTTTGGTAAAGTCCCAAAAATCAATTTTCGGACGAAAAACGATGACCGCGGAGCTGTCGAACGTTCCCAAAATGGTCAATTCTGATGAAATTTTAACATTTAATCTTTTGACTGCAAATTACTGTTGGATGTGAATTATTACTTTTTCAACTAAAATAAGTGTGTTTAAAGTCAATTCTCTGGCTGAAATTGGTCAAAATTGAAGCTTCTGAGTAAGCAAAACTCTGTAAAAATGGCAATTTTGGTCACTGTGAGGGTTTAAAAACTGGTTATTCAACATGAGGCACGATCCAATTGACATTTTGAATCATTTTTGGTAAAGTCCCAAAAATCAATTTTCGGACGAAAAACGATGACCGCGGAGCTGTCGAACATTCCCAAAATGGTCAATTCTGATGAAATTTTAACATTTAATCTTTGGACTGCAAATTACTGTTGGATGTGAATTATTACTTTTTCAACTAAAATAAGTGTGTTTAAAGTAATTTCTCTGCCTGAAATTGGTCAAAATTGAAGTTTCTGAGTAAGCAAAACTCTGTAAAAATGGCAATTTTGGTCACTGTGAGGGTTTAAAAAGTGGTTATTCAACATGAGGCACGATCCAATTGACATTTTGAATCATTTTTGGTAAAGTCCAAAAAATCAATTTTCGGACGAAAAACGATGACCGCGGAGCTGTCGAACGTTCCCAAAATGGTCAATTCTGATGAAATTTTAACATTTAATCTTTTGACTGCAAATTACTGTTGGATGTGAATTATTACTTTTTCAACTAAAATAAGTGTGTTTAAAGTAATTTCTCTGCCTGAAATTGGTCAAAATTGAAGCTTCTGAGTAAGCAAAACTCTGTAAAAATGGCAATTTTGGTCACTGTGAGGGTTTAAAAAGTGGTTATTCAACATGAGGCACGATCCAATTGACATTTTGAATCATTTTTGGTAAAGTCCCAAAAATCAATTTCGGACGAAAAACGATGACCGCCGAGCTGTCGAACGTTCCCAAAATGGTCAATTCTGATGCAATTTTAACATTTAATCTTTTGACTGCAAATTTCTGTTGGATGTGAATTATTACTTTTTCAACTAAAATAAGTGTGTTTAAGGTCATTTCTCTGCCTGAAATTGGTCAAAATTGAAGCTTCCGAGTAAGCAAAACTCTGTAAAAATGGCAATTTTGGTCACTGTGAGGGTTTAAAAAGTGGTTATTCAACATGAGGCACGATCCAATTGACATTTTGAATCATTTTTGGTAAAGTCCAAAAAATCCATTTTCGGACGAAAAACGATGACCGCGGAGCTGTCGAACGTTCCCAAAATTGTCAATTCTGATGAAATTTTAACATTTAATGTTTTGACTGCAAATTACTGTTGAATGTGAATTATTACTTTTTCAACTAAAATAAGTGTGTTTAAAGTAATTGCTCTGCCTGAAATTGGTCAAAATTGAAGCTTCTGAGTAAGCAAAACTCTGTAAAAATGGCAATTTTGGTCACTGTGAGGGTTTAAAAAGTGGTTATTCAACATGAGGCACGATCCAATTGACATTTTGAATCATTTTTGGTAAAGTCCAAAAAATCTATTTTCGGACGACAAACGATGACCGCGGAGCTGTCGAACATTCCCAAAATGGTCAATTCTGATTAAATTTTAACATTTAATCTTTTGCCTGCAAATTACTGTTGGATGTGAATTATTACTTTTTCAACTAAAATAAGTGTGTTTAAAGTCAATTCTCTGCCTGAAATTGGTCAAAATTGAAGCTTCCGAGTAAGCAAAACTCTGTAAAAATGGCAGTTTTGGTCACTGTGAGGATTTAAAAAGTGGTTATTCAACATGAGGCACGATCCAATTGACATTTTGAATCATTTTTGGTAAAGTCCAAAAAATCCATTTTCGGACGAAAAACGATGACCGCGGAGCTGTCGAACGTTCCCAAAATGGTCAATTCTGATAAAATTTTAACATTTAATCTTTTGACTGCAAATTACTGTTGGATGTGAATTATTACTTTTTCAACTAAAATAAGTGTGTTTAAAGTAATTGCTATGCCTGAAATTGGTCAAAATTGAAGCTTCTGAGTAAGCAAAACTCTGTAAAAATGGCAATTTTGGTCACTGTGAGGGTTTAAAAAGTGGTTATTCAACATGAGGCATGATCCAATTGACATTTTGAATCATTTTTGGTAAAGTCCAAAAAATCAATTTTCGGACGAAAAACGATGACCGCGGAGCTGTCGAACGTTCCCAAAATGGTCAATTCTGATGAAATTTTAACATTTAATCTTTTGACTGCAAATTACTGTTGGATGTGAATTATTACTTTTTCAACTAAAATAAGTGTGTTTAAAGTCATTTCTGTGCCTGAAATTGGTCAAAATTGAAGCTTCTGAGTAAACAAAACTCTGTAAAAATGGCAATTTTGGTCACTGTGAGGGTTTAAAAAGTGGTTATTCAACATGAGGCACGATCCAATTGACATTTTGAATCATTTTTGGTAATGTCCAAAAAATCAATTTTCGGACGAAAAACGATGACCGCGGAGCCGTCGAACGTTCCCAAAATGGTCAATTCTGATGAAATTTTACCATTTAATGTTTTGACTGCAAATTACTGTTGGATGTGAATTATTACTTTTTCAATTAAAATAAGTGTGTTTAAAGTCATTTCTCTGCCTGAAATTGGTCAAAATTGAAGCTTCCGAGTAAGCAAAACTCTGTAAAAATGGCAATTTTGTTCACTGTGAGGGTTTAAAAAGTGGTTATTCAACATGAGGCACGATCCAATTGACATTTTGAATCATTTTTGGTAAAGTCCCAAAAATCAATTTTCGGACGAAAAACGATGACCGCGGAGCTGTCGAACGTTCCCAAAATGGTCAATTCTGATGAAATTTTAACATTTAATCTTTTGACTGCAAATTACTGGTGGATGTGAATTATTACTTTTTCAACTAAAATAAGTGTGTTTAAAGTCAATTCTCTGGCTGAAATTGGTCAAAATTGAAGCTTCTGAGTAAGCAAAACTCTGTAAAAATGGCAATTTTGGTCACTGTGAGGGTTTAAAAACTGGTTATTCAACATGAGGCACGATCCAATTGACATTTTGAATCATTTTTGGTAAAGTCCCAAAAATCAATTTTCGGACGAAAAACGATGACCGCGGAGCTGTCGAACGTTCCCAAAATGGTCAATTCTGATGAAATTTTAACATTTAATCTTTTGACTGCAAATTACTGTTGGATGTGAATTATTACTTTTTCAACTAAAATAAGTGTGTTTAAAGTAATTTCTCTGCCTGAAATTGGTCAAAATTGAAGTTTCTGAGTAAGCAAAACTCTGTAAAAATGGCAATTTTGGTCATGTGAGGGTTTAAAAAGTGGTTATTCAACAAAGGCACGATCCAATTGACATTTTGAATAATTTTTGGTAAAGTCAAAAAAATCAATTTTCGGACGAAAAACGATGACCGCGGAGCTGTCGAACGTTCCCAAAATGGTCAATTCTGATCAAATTTTAACATTTAATCTTTTGACTGCAAATTACTGTTGGATGTGAATTATTACTTTTTCAACTAAAATAAGTGTGTTTAAAGTCATTTCTCTGCTTGAAATTGGCCAAAATTGAAGCTTCTGATTAAGCAAAACTCTGTAAAAATGGCAATTTTGGTCACTGTGAGGGTTTAAAAAGTGGTTATTCAACATGAGGCACGATCCAATTGACATTTTGAATCATTTTTGGTAAAGTCCAAAAAATCAATTTTCGGACGAAAAACGATGACCGCGGAGCTGTCGAACGTTCCCAAAATGGTCAATTCTGATGAAATTTTAACATTTAATCTTTTGACTGCAAATTACTGTTGGATGTGAATTATTACTTTTTCAACTAAAATAAGTGTGTTTAAAGTAATTTCTGTGCCTGAAATTGGTCAAAATTGAAGCTTCTGAGTAAGCAAAACTCTGTAAAAATGGCAATTTTGGTCACTGTGAGGGTTTAAAAAGTGGTTATTCAACATGAGGCACGATCCAATTGACATTTTGAATCATTTTTGGTAAAGTCCAAAAAATCAATTTTCGGACGAAAAACGATGACCGCGGAGCTGTCGAACGTTCCCAAAATGGTCAATTCTGATGAAATTTTAACATTTAATCTTTTGACTGCAAATTACTGTTGGATGTGAATTATTACTTTTTCAACTAAAATAAGTGTGTTTAAAGTCATTTCTCTGCCTGAAATTGGTCAAAATTGAAGCTTCTGAGTAAGCAAAACTCTGTAAAAATGGCAATTTTGGTCACTGTGAGGGTTTAAAAAGTGGTTATTCAACATGAGGCACGATCCAATTGACATTTTGAATCATTTTTGGTAAAGTCCCAAAAATCAATTTCGGACGAAAAACGATGACCGCCGAGCTGTCGAACGTTCCCAAAATGGTCAATTCTGATGCAATTTTAACATTTAATCTTTTGACTGCAAATTTCTGTTGGATGTGAATTATTACTTTTTCAACTAAAATAAGTGTGTTTAAAGTCAATTCTCTGCCTAAAATTGGTCAAAATTGAAGCTTCCGAGTAAGCAAAACTCTGTAAAAATGGCAGTTTTGGTCACTGTGAGGGTTTAAAAAGTGGTTATTCAACATGAGGCACGATCCAATTGACATTTTGAATCATTTTTGGTAAATTCCCAAAAATCCATTTTCGGACGAAAAACGATGACCGCGGAGATGTCGAACGTTCCCAAAATGGTCAATTCTGATTAAATTTTAACATTTAATCTTTTGACTGCAAATTACTGTTGGATGTGAATTATTACTTTTTCAACTAAAATAAGTGTGTTTAAAGTAATTTCTGTGCCTGAAAATGGTCAAAATTGAAGCTTCTGAGTAAGCAAAACTCTGTAAAAATGGCAATTTTGGTCACTGTGAGGGCTTAAAAAGTGGTTATTCAACATGAGGCACGATCCAATTGACATTTTGAATCATTTTTGGTAAAGTCCCAAAAATCAATTTTTGGACGAAAAACGATGACCGCGGAGCTGTCGAACGTTCCCAAAATGGTCAATTCTGATGAAATTTTAACATTTAATGTTTTGACTGCAAATTACTGTTGGATGTGAATTATTACTTTTTCAACTAAAATAAGTGTGTTTAAAGTCAATTCTCTGCCTGAAATTGGTCAAAATTGAAGCTTCTGGGTAAGCAAAACTCTGTAAAAATGGCAATTTTGGTCACTGTGAGGGTTTAAAAACTGGTTATTCAACATGAGGCACGATCCAATTGACATTTTGAATCATTTTTGGTAAAGTCCAAAAAATCAATTTTCGGACGAAAAACGATGACCGCGGAGCTGTCGAACGTTCCCAAAATGGTCAATTCTGATGAAATTTTAACATTTAATCTTTTGACTGCAAATTACTGTTGGATGTGAATTATTACTTTTTCAACTAAAATAAGTGTGTTTAAAGTCATTTCTCTGCTTGAAATTGGTCAAAATTGAAGCTTCTGATTAAGCAAAACTCTGTAAAAATGGCAATTTTGTTCACTGTGAGGGTTTAAAAAGTGGTTATTCAACATGAGGCACGATCCAATTGACATTTTGAATCATTTTTGGTAAAGTCCAAAAAATCAATTTTCGGACGAAAAACGATGACCGCGGAGCTGTCGAACGTTCCCAAAATGGTCAATTCTGATGAAATTTTAACATTTAATCTTTTGACTGCAAATTACTGTTGGATGTGAATTATTACTTTTTCAACTAAAATAAGTGTGTTTAAAGTCATTTCTCTGCCTGAAATTGGTCAAAATTGAAGTTTCTGAGTAAGCAAAACTCTGTAAAAATGGCAATTTTGGTCACTGTGAGGGTTTAAAAACTGGTTATTCAACATGAGGCACGATCCAATTGACAATTTGAATCATTTTTGGTAAAGTCCCAAAAATCAATTTTCGGACGAAAAACGATGACCGCGGAGCTGTCGAACGTTCCCAAAATGGTCAATTCTGATGAAATTTTAACATTTAATCTTTTGACTGCAAATTACTGTTGGATGTGAATTATTACTTTTTCAACTAAAATAAGTGTGTTTAAAGTAATTTCTCTGCCTGAATTTGGTCAAAATTGAAGTTTCTGAGTAAGCAAATCTCTGTAAAAATGGCAATTTTGGTCATGTGAGGGTTTAAAAAGTGGTTATTCAACATGAGGCACGATCCAATTGACATTTTGAATCATTTTTGGTAAAGTCCAAAAAATCAATTTTCGGACGAAAAACGATGACCGCGGAGCTGTCGAACGTTCCCAAAATGGTCAATTCTGATGAAATTTTTACATTTAATCTTTTGACTGCAAATTACTGTTGGATGTGAATTATTACTTTTTCAACTAAAATAAGTGTGTTTAAAGTCATTTCTCTGCTTGAAATTGGTCAAAATTGAAGCTTCTGATTAAGCAAAACTCTGTAAAAATGGCAATTTTGGTCACTGTGAGGGTTTAAAAAGTGGTTATTCAACATGAGGCACGATCCAATTGACATTTTGAATCATTTTTGGTAAAGTCCAAAAAATCAATTTTCGGACGAAAAACGATGACCGCGGAGCTGTCGAACGTTCCCAAAATGGTCAATTCTGATTAAATTTTAACATTTAATCTTTTGACTGCAAATTACTGTTGGATGTGAATTATTACTTTTTCAACTAAAATAAGTGTGTTTAAAGTCAATTCTCTGCCTAAAATTGGTCAAAATTGAAGCTTCCGAGTAAGCAAAACTCTGTAAAAATGGCAGTTTTGGTCACTGTGAGGGTTTAAAAAGTGGTTATTCAACATGAGGCACGATCCAATTGACATTTTGAATCATTTTTGGTAAATTCCCAAAAATCCATTTTCGGACGAAAAACGATGACCGCGGAGATGTCGAACGTTCCCAAAATGGTCAATTCTGATTAAATTTTAACATTTAATCTTTTGACTGCAAATTACTGTTGGATGTGAATTATTACTTTTTCAACTAAAATAAGTGTGTTTAAAGTAATTTCTGTGCCTGAAAATGGTCAAAATTGAAGCTTCTGAGTAAGCAAAACTCTGTAAAAATGGCAATTTTGGTCACTGTGAGGGTTTAAAAAGTGGTTATTCAACATGAGGCACGATCCGATTGACATTTTGAATCATTTTTGGTAAAGTCCAAAAAATCAATTTTCGGACGAAAAACGATGACCGCGGAGCTGTCGAACGTTCCCAAAATGGTCAATTCTGATGAAATTTTAACATTTAATGTTTTGACTGCAAATTACTGTTGGATGTGAATTATTACTTTTTCAACTAAAATAAGTGTGTTTAAAGTAATTGCTCTGCCTGAAATTGGTCAAAATTGAAGATTCTGAGTAAGCAAAACTCTGTAAAAATGGCAATTTTGGTCACTGTGAGGGTTTAAAAAGTGGTTATTCAACATGAGGCACGATCCAATTGACATTTTGAATCATTTTTGGTAAAGTCCCAAAAATCAATTTTCGGACGAAAAACGATGACCGCGGAGCTGTCGAACGTTCCCAAAATGGTCAATTCTGATGAAATTTTAACATTTAATCTTTTGACTGCAAATTACTGTTGGATGTGAATTATTACTTTTTCAACTAAAATAAGTGTGTTTAAAGTAATTTCTGTGCCTGAAATTGGTCAAAATTGAAGCTTCCGAGTAAGCAAAACTCTGTAAAAATGGCAAGTTTGGTCACTGTGAGGGCTTAAAAAGTGGTTATTCAACATGAGGCACGATCCAATTGACATTTTGAATCATTTTTGGTAAAGTCCCAAAAATCAATTTTCGGACGAAAAACGATGACCGCGGAGCTGTCGAACGTTCCCAAAATGGTCAATTCTGATAAAATTTTAACATTTAATCTTTTGACTGCAAATTACTGTTGGATGTGAATTATTACTTTTTCAACTAAAATAAATGTGTTTAAAGTCATTTCTCTGCTTGAAATTGGTCAAAATTGAAGCTTCTGAGTAAGCAAAACTCTGTAAAAATGGCAATTTTGGTCACTGTGAGGGTTTAAAAAGTGGTTATTCAACATGAGGCACGATCCAATTGACGTTTTGAATCATTTTTGGTAAAGTCCAAAAAATCAATTTTCGGACGTAAAACGATGACCGCGGAGCTGTTGAAAGTACCCAAAATGGTCAATTCTGAGGAAATTTTAACATTTAATCTTTTGACTGCAAATTACTGTTGGATGTGAATTATTACTTTTTCAACTAAAATAAGTGTGTTTAAAGTCATTTCTCTGCCTGAAATTGGTCAAAATTGAAGCTTCCGAGTAAGCAAAACTCTGTAAAAATGGCAATTTTGGTCACTGTGAGGGCTTAAAAAGTGGTTATTCTACATGAGGCACGATCCAATTGACATTTTGAATCATTTTTGGTAAAGTCCCAAAAATCAATTTTTGGACGAAAAACGATGACCGCGGAGCTGTCGAACGTTCCCAAAATGGTCAATTCTGATGACATTTTAACATTTAATCTTTTGACTGCAAATTACTGTTGGTTGTGAATTATTACTTTTTCAACTAAAATAAGTGTGTTTAAAGTCAATTCTCTGCCTGAAATTGGTCAAAATTGAAGCTTCCGAGTAAGCAAAACTCTGTAAAAATGGCAGTTTTGGTCACTGTGAGGATTTAAAAAGTGGTTATTCAACATGAGGCACGATCCAATTGACATTTTGAATCATTTTTGGTAAAGTCCAAAAAATCCATTTTCGGACGAAAAACGATGACCGCGGAGCTGTCGAACGTTCCCAAAATGGTCAATTCTGATAAAATTTTAACATTTAATCTTTTGACTGCAAATTACTGTTGGATGTGAATTATTACTTTTTCAACTAAAATAAGTGTGTTTAAAGTAATTGCTATGCCTGAAATTGGTCAAAATTGAAGCTTCTGAGTAAGCAAAACTCTGTAAAAATGGTAATTTTGGTCACTGTGAGGGTTTAAAAAGTGGTTATTCAACATGAGGCATGATCCAATTGACATTTTGAATCATTTTTGGTAAAGTCCAAAAAATCAATTTTCGGACGAAAAACGATGACCGCGGAGCTGTCGAACGTTCCCAAAATGGTCAATTCTGATGAAATTTTAACATTTAATCTTTTGACTGCAAATTACTGTTGGATGTGAATTATTACTTTTTCAACTAAAATAAGTGTGTTTAAAGTCATTTCTGTGCCTGAAATTGGTCAAAATTGAAGCTTCTGAGTAAGCAAAACTCTGTAAAAATGGCAATTTTGGTCACTGTGAGGGTTTAAAAAGTGGTTATTCAACATGAGGCACGATCCAATTGACATTTTGAATCATTTTTGGTAATGTCCAAAAAATCAATTTTCGGACGAAAAACGATGACCGCGGAGCTGTCGAACGTTCCCAAAATGGTCAATTCTGATGAAATTTTACCATTTAATGTTTTGACTGCAAATTACTGTTGGATGTGAATTATTACTTTTTCAATTAAAATAAGTGTGTTTAAAGTCATTTCTCTGCCTGAAATTGGTCAAAATTGAAGCTTCCGAGTAAGCAAAACTCTGTAAAAATGGCAATTTTGTTCACTGTGAGGGTTTAAAAAGTGGTTATTCAACATGAGGCACGATCCAATTGACATTTTGAATCATTTTTGGTAAAGTCCCAAAAATCAATTTTCGGACGAAAAACGATGACCGCGGAGCTGTCGAACGTTCCCAAAATGGTCAATTCTGATGAAATTTTAACATTTAATCTTTTGACTGCAAATTACTGTTGGATGTGAATTATTACTTTTTCAACTAAAATAAGTGTGTTTAAAGTCAATTCTCTGGCTGAAATTGGTCAAAATTGAAGCTTCTGAGTAAGCAAAACTCTGTAAAAATGGCAATTTTGGTCACTGTGAGGGTTTAAAAACTGGTTATTCAACATGAGGCACGATCCAATTGACATTTTGAATCATTTTTGGTAAAGTCCCAAAAATCAATTTTCGGACGAAAAACGATGACCGCGGAGCTGTCGAACGTTCCCAAAATGGTCAATTCTGATGAAATTTTAACATTTAATCTTTTGACTGCAAATTACTGTTGGATGTGAATTATTACTTTTTCAACTAAAATAAGTGTGTTTAAAGTAATTTCTCTGCCTGAAATTGGTCAAAATTGAAGTTTCTGAGTAAGCAAAACTCTGTAAAAATGGCAATTTTGGTCATGTGAGGGTTTAAAAAGTGGTTATTCAACATGAGGCACGATCCAATTGACATTTTGAATAATTTTTGGTAAAGTCCAAAAAATCAATTTTCGGACGAAAAACGATGACCGCGGAGCTGTCGAACGTTCCCAAAATGGTCAATTCTGATCAAATTTTAACATTTAATCTTTTGACTGCAAATTACTGTTGGATGTGAATTATTACTTTTTCAACTAAAATAAGTGTGTTTAAAGTCATTTCTCTGCTTGAAATTGGCCAAAATTGAAGCTTCTGATTAAGCAAAACTCTGTAAAAATGGCAATTTTGGTCACTGTGAGGGTTTAAAAAGTGGTTATTCAACATGAGGCACGATCCAATTGACATTTTGAATCATTTTTGGTAAAGTCCAAAAAATCAATTTTCGGACGAAAAACGATGACCGCGGAGCTGTCGAACGTTCCCAAAATGGTCAATTCTGATGAAATTTTAACATTTAATCTTTTGGCTGCAAATTACTGTTGGAGGTGAATTATTACTTTTTCAACTAAAATAAGTGTGTTTAAAGTAATTTCTGTGCCTGAAATTGGTCAAAATTGAAGCTTCTGAGTAAGCAAAACTCTGTAAAAATGGCAATTTTGGTCACTGTGAGGGTTTAAAAAGTGGTTATTCAACATGAGGCACGATCCAATTGACATTTTGAATCATTTTTGGTAAAGTCCAAAAAATCAATTTTCGGACGAAAAACGATGACCGCGGAGCTGTCGAACGTTCCCAAAATGGTCAATTCTGATGAAATTTTAACATTTAATCTTTTGACTGCAAATTACTGTTGGATGTGAATTATTACTTTTTCAACTAAAATAAGTGTGTTTAAAGTCATTTCTCTGCCTGAAATTGGTCAAAATTGAAGCTTCTGAGTAAGCAAAACTCTGTAAAAATGGCAATTTTGGTCACTGTGAGGGTTTAAAAAGTGGTTATTCAACATGAGGCACGATCCAATTGACATTTTGAATCATTTTTGGTAAAGTCCCAAAAATCAATTTCGGACGAAAAACGATGACCGCCGAGCTGTCGAACGTTCCCAAAATGGTCAATTCTGATGCAATTTTAACATTTAATCTTTTGACTGCAAATTTCTGTTGGATGTGAATTATTACTTTTTCAACTAAAATAAGTGTGTTTAAGGTCATTTCTCTGCCTGAAATTGGTCAAAATTGAAGCTTCCGAGTAAGCAAAACTCTGTAAAAATGGCAATTTTGGTCACTGTGAGGGTTTAAAAAGTGGTTATTCAACATGAGGCACGATCCAATTGACATTTTGAATCATTTTTGGTAAAGTCCAAAAAATCCATTTTCGGACGAAAAACGATGACCGCGGAGCTGTCGAACGTTCCCAAAATTGTCAATTCTGATGAAATTTTAACATTTAATGTTTTGACTGCAAATTACTGTTGAATGTGAATTATTACTTTTTCAACTAAAATAAGTGTGTTTAAAGTAATTGCTCTGCCTGAAATTGGTCAAAATTGAAGCTTCTGAGTAAGCAAAACTCTGTAAAAATGGCAATTTTGGTCACTGTGAGGGTTTAAAAAGTGGTTATTCAACATGAGGCACGATCCAATTGACATTTTGAATCATTTTTGGTAAAGTCCAAAAAATCTATTTTCGGACGACAAACGATGACCGCGGAGCTGTCGAACATTCCCAAAATGGTCAATTCTGATTAAATTTTAACATTTAATCTTTTGCCTGCAAATTACTGTTGGATGTGAATTATTACTTTTTCAACTAAAATAAGTGTGTTTAAAGTCAATTCTCTGCCTGAAATTGGTCAAAATTGAAGCTTCCGAGTAAGCAAAACTCTGTAAAAATGGCAGTTTTGGTCACTGTGAGGATTTAAAAAGTGGTTATTCAACATGAGGCACGATCCAATTGACATTTTGAATCATTTTTGGTAAAGTCCAAAAAATCCATTTTCGGACGAAAAACGATGACCGCGGAGCTGTCGAACGTTCCCAAAATGGTCAATTCTGATAAAATTTTAACATTTAATCTTTTGACTGCAAATTACTGTTGGATGTGAATTATTACCTTTTCAACTAAAATAAGTGTGTTTAAAGTAATTGCTATGCCTGAAATTGGTCAAAATTGAAGCTTCTGAGTAAGCAAAACTCTGTAAAAATGGCAATTTTGGTCACTGTGAGGGTTTAAAAAGTGGTTATTCAACATGAGGCATGATCCAATTGACATTTTGAATCATTTTTGGTAAAGTCCAAAAAATCAATTTTCGGACGAAAAACGATGACCGCGTAGCTGTCAAACGTTCCCAAAATGGTCAATTCTGATGAAATTTTAACATTTAATCTTTTGACTGCAAATTACTGTTGGATGTGAATTATTACTTTTTCAACTAAAATAAGTGTGTTTAAAGTCATTTCTGTGCCTGAAATTGGTCAAAATTGAAGCTTCTGAGTAAGCAAAACTCTGTAAAAATGGCAATTTTGGTCACTGTGAGGGTTTAAAAAGTGGTTATTCAACATGAGGCACGATCCAATTGACATTTTGAATCATTTTTGGTAATGTCCAAAAAATCAATTTTCGGACGAAAAACGATGACCGCGGAGCTGTCGAACGTTCCCAAAATGGTCAATTCTGATGAAATTTTACCATTTAATGTTTTGACTGCAAATTACTGTTGGATGTGAATTATTACTTTTTCAATTAAAATAAGTGTGTTTAAAGTCATTTCTCTGCCTGAAATTGGTCAAAATTGAAGCTTCCGAGTAAGCAAAACTCTGTAAAAATGGCAATTTTGTTCACTGTGAGGGTTTAAAAAGTGGTTATTCAACATGAGGCACGATCCAATTGACATTTTGAATCATTTTTGGTAAAGTCCCAAAAATCAATTTTCGGACGAAAAACGATGACCGCGGAGCTGTCGAACGTTCCCAAAATGGTCAATTCTGATGAAATTTTAACATTTAATCTTTTGACTGCAAATTACTGGTGGATGTGAATTATTACTTTTTCAACTAAAATAAGTGTGTTTAAAGTCAATTCTCTGGCTGAAATTGGTCAAAATTGAAGCTTCTGAGTAAGCAAAACTCTGTAAAAATTGCAATTTTGGTCACTGTGAGGGTTTAAAAACTGGTTATTCAACATGAGGCACGATCCAATTGACATTTTGAATCATTTTTGGTAAAGTCCCAAAAATCAATTTTCGGACGAAAAACGATGACCGCGGAGCTGTCGAACGTTCCCAAAATGATCAATTCTGATGAAATTTTAACATTTAATCTTTTGACTGCAAATTACTGTTGGATGTGAATTATTACTTTTTCAACTAAAATAAGTGTGTTTAAAGTAATTTCTCTGCCTGAAATTGGTCAAAATTGAAGTTTCTGAGTAAGCAAAACTCTGTAAAAATGGCAATTTTGGTCATGTGAGGGTTTAAAAAGTGGTTATTCAACATGAGGCACGATCCAATTGACATTTTGAATAATTTTTGGTAAAGTCCAAAAAATCAATTTTCGGACGAAAAACGATGACCGCGGAGCTGTCGAACGTTCCCAAAATGGTCAATTCTGATCAAATTTTAACATTTAATCTTTTGACTGCAAATTACTGTTGGATGTGAATTATTACTTTTTCAACTAAAATAAGTGTGTTTAAAGTCATTTCTCTGCTTGAAATTGGCCAAAATTGAAGCTTCTGATTAAGCAAAACTCTGTAAAAATGGCAATTTTGGTCACTGTGAGGGTTTAAAAAGTGGTTATTCAACATGAGGCACGATCCAATTGACATTTTGAATCATTTTTGGTAAAGTCCAAAAAATCAATTTTCGGATGAAAAACGATGACCGCGGAGCTGTCGAACGTTCCCAAAATGGTCAATTCTGATGAAATTTTAACATTTAATCTTTTGACTGCAAATTACTGTTGGATGTGAATTATTACTTTTTCAACTAAAATAAGTGTGTTTAAAGTAATTTCTGTGCCTGAAATTGGTCAAAATTGAAGCTTCTGAGTAAGCAAAACTCTGTAAAAATGGCAATTTTGGTCACTGTGAGGGTTTAAAAAGTGGTTATTCAACATGAGGCACGATCCAATTGACATTTTGAATCATTTTTGGTAAAGTCCAAAAAATCAATTTTCGGACGAAAAACGATGACCGCGGAGCTGTCGAACGTTCCCAAAATGGTCAATTCTGATGAAATTTTAACATTTAATCTTTTGACTGCAAATTACTGTTGGATGTGAATTATTACTTTTTCAACTAAAATAAGTGTGTTTAAAGTCATTTCTCTGCCTGAAATTGGTCAAAATTGAAGCTTCTGAGTAAGCAAAACTCTGTAAAAATGGCAATTTTGGTCACTGTGAGGGTTTAAAAAGTGGTTATTCAACATGAGGCACGATCCAATTGACATTTTGAATCATTTTTGGTAAAGTCCCAAAAATCAATTTCGGACGAAAAACGATGACCGCCGAGCTGTCGAACGTTCCCAAAATGGTCAATTCTGATGCAATTTTAACATTTAATCTTTTGACTGCAAATTTCTGTTGGATGTGAATTATTACTTTTTCAACTAAAATAAGTGTGTTTAAAGTCAATTCTCTGCCTAAAATTGGTCAAAATTGAAGCTTCCGAGTAAGCAAAACTCTGTAAAAATGGCAGTTTTGGTCACTGTGAGGGTTTAAAAAGTGGTTATTCAACATGAGGCACGATCCAATTGACATTTTGAATCATTTTTGGTAAATTCCCAAAAATCCATTTTCGGACAAAAAACGATGACCGCGGAGATGTCGAACGTTCCCAAAATGGTCAATTCTGATTAAATTTTAACATTTAATCTTTTGACTGCAAATTACTGTTTGATGTGAATTATTACTTTTTCAACTAAAATAAGTGTGTTTAAAGTAATTTCTGTGCCTGAAAATGGTCAAAATTGAAGCTTCTGAGTAAGCAAAACTCTGTAAAAATGGCAATTTTGGTCACTGTGAGGGCTTAAAAAGTGGTTATTCAACATGAGGCACGATCCAATTGACATTTTGAATCATTTTTGGTAAAGTCCCAAAAATCAATTTTTGGACGAAAAACGATGACCGCGGAGCTGTCGAACGTTCCCAAAATGGTAAATTCTGATGAAATTTTAACATTTAATCTTTTGACTGCAAATTACTGTTGGTTGTGAATTATTACTTTTTCAACTAAAATAAGTGTGTTTAAAGTCAATTCTCTGCCTAAAATTGGTCAAAATTGAAGCTTCCGAGTAAGCAAAACTCTGTAAAAATGGCAGTTTTGGTCACTGTGAGGGTTTAAAAAGTGGTTATTCAACATGAGGCACGATCCAATTGACATTTTGAATCATTTTTGGTAAATTCCCAAAAATCCATTTTCGGACGAAAAACGATGACCGCGGAGATGTCGAACGTTCCCAAAATGGTCAATTCTGATTAAATTTTAACATTTAATCTTTTGACTGCAAATTACTGTTGGATGTGAATTATTACTTTTTCAACTAAAAAAAGTGTGTTTAAAGTAATTTCTGTGCCTGAAATTGGTCAAAATTGAAGCTTCTGAGTAAGCAAAACTCTGTAAAAATGGCAATTTTGGTCACTGTGAGGGTTTAAAAAGTGGTTATTCAACATGAGGCATGATCCAATTGACATTTTGAATCATTTTTGGTAAAGTCCAAAAAATCAATTTTCGGACGAAAAACGATGACCGCGGAGCTGTCGAACGTTCCCAAAATGGTCAATTCTGATGAAATTTTACCATTTAATCTTTTGACTGCAAATTACTGTTGGATGTGAATTATTACTTTTTCAATTAAAATAAGTGTGTTTAAAGTCATTTCTCTGCCTGAAATTGGTCAAAATTGAAGCTTCCGAGTAAGCAAAACTCTGTAAAAATGGCAATTTTGTACACTGTGAGGGTTTAAAAAGTGGTTATTCAACATGAGGCACGATCCAATTGACATTTTGAATCATTTTTGGTAAAGTCCCAAAAATCAATTTTCGGACGAAAAACGATGACCGCGGAGCTGTCGAACGTTCCCAAAATGGTCAATTCTGATGAAATTTTAACATTTAATCTTTTGACTGCAAATTACTGTTGGATGTGAATTATTACTTTTTCAACTAAAATAAGTGTGTTTAAAGTAATTTCTGTGCCTGAAATTGGTCAAAATTGAAGCTTCCGAGTAAGCAAAACTCTGTAAAAATGGCAAGTTTGGTCACTGTGAGGGCTTAAAAAGTGGTTATTCAACATGAGGCACGATCCAATTAACATTTTGAATCATTTTTGGTAAAGTCCCAAAAATCAATTTTCGGACGAAAAACGATGACCGCGGAGCTGTCGAACGTTCCCAAAATGGTCAATTCTGATAAAATTTTAACATTTAATCTTTTGACTGCAAATTACTGTTGGATGTGAATTATTACTTTTTCAACTAAAATAAATGTGTTTAAAGTCATTTCTCTGCTTGAAATTGGTCAAAATTGAAGCTTCTGAGTAAGCAAAACTCTGTAAAAATGGCAATTTTGGTCACTGTGAGGGTTTAAAAAGTGGTTATTCAACATGAGGCACGATCCAATTGACGTTTTGAATCATTTTTGGTAAAGTCCAAAAAATCAATTTTCAGACGTAAAACGATGACCGCGGAGCTGTTGAAAGTACCCAAAATGGTCAATTCTGAGGAAATTTTAACATTTAATCTTTTGACTGCAAATTACTGTTGGATGTGAATTATTACTTTTTCAACTAAAATAAGTGTGTTTAAAGTCATTTCTCTGCCTGAAATTGGTCAAAATTGAAGCTTCCGAGTAAGCAAAACTCTGTAAAAATGGCAATTTTGGTCACTGTGAGGGCTTAAAAAGTGGTTATTCAACATGAGGCACGATCCAATTGACATTTTGAATCATTTTTGGTAAAGTCCCAAAAATCAATTTTTGGACGAAAAACGATGACCGCGGAGCTGTCGAACGTTCCCAAAATGGTCAATTCTGATGACATTTTAACATTTAATCTTTTGACTGCAAATTACTGTTGGTTGTGAATTATTACTTTTTCAACTAAAATAAGTGTGTTTAAAGTCAATTCTCTGCCTGAAATTGGTCAAAATTGAAGCTTCCGAGTAAGCAAAACTCTGTAAAAATGGCAGTTTTGGTCACTGTGAGGATTTAAAAAGTGGTTATTCAACATGAGGCACGATCCAATTGACATTTTGAATCATTTTTGGTAAAGTCCAAAAAATCCATTTTCGGACGAAAAACGATGACCGCGGAGCTGTCGAACGTTCCCAAAATGGTCAATTCTGATAAAATTTTAATATTTAATCTTTTGACTGCAAATTACTGTTGGATGTGAATTATTACTTTTTCAACTAAAATAAGTGTGTTTAAAGTAATTGCTATGCCTGAAATTGGTCAAAATTGAAGCTTCTGAGTAAGCAAAACTCTGTAAAAATGGCAATTTTGGTCACTGTGAGGGTTTAAAAAGTGGTTATTCAACATGAGGCATGATCCAATTGACATTTTGAATCATTTTTGGTAAAGTCCAAAAAATCAATTTTCGGACGAAAAACGATGACCGCGGAGCTGTCGAACGTTCCCAAAATGGTCAATTCTGATGAAATTTTAACATTTAATCTTTTGACTGCAAATTACTGTTGGATGTGAATTATTACTTTTTCAACTAAAATAAGTGTGTTTAAAGTCATTTCTGTGCCTGAAATTGGTCAAAATTGAAGCTTCTGAGTAAGCAAAACTCTGTAAAAATGGCAATTTTGGTCACTGTGAGGGTTTAAAAAGTGGTTATTCAACATGAGGCACGATCCAATTGACATTTTGAATCATTTTTGGTAATGTCCAAAAAATCAATTTTCGGACGAAAAACGATGACCGCGGAGCTGTCGAACGTTCCCAAAATGGTCAATTCTGATGAAATTTTACCATTTAATGTTTTGACTGCAAATTACTGTTGGATGTGAATTATTACTTTTTCAATTAAAATAAGTGTGTTTAAAGTCATTTCTCTGCCTGAAATTGGTCAAAATTGAAGCTTCCGAGTAAGCAAAACTCTGTAAAAATGGCAATTTTGTTCACTGTGAGGGTTTAAAAAGTGGTTATTCAACATGAGGCACGATCCAATTGACATTTTGAATCATTTTTGGTAAAGTCCCAAAAATCAATTTTCGGACGAAAAACGATGACCGCGGAGCTGTCGAACGTTCCCAAAATGGTCAATTCTGATGAAATTTTAACATTTAATCTTTTGACTGCAAATTACTGTTGGATGTGAATTATTACTTTTTCAACTAAAATACGTGTGTTTAAAGTCAATTCTCTGGCTGAAATTGGTCAAAATTGAAGCTTCTGAGTAAGCAAAACTCTGTAAAAATGGCAATTTTGGTCACTGTGAGGGTTTAAAAACTGGTTATTCAACATGAGGCACGATCCAATTGACATTTTGAATCATTTTTGGTAAAGTCCCAAAAATCAATTTTCGGACGAAAAACGATGACCGCGGAGCTGTCGAACGTTCCCAAAATGGTCAATTCTGATGAAATTTTAACATTTAATCTTTTGACTGCAAATTACTGTTGGATGTGAATTATTACTTTTTCAACTAAAATAAGTGTGTTTAAAGTAATTTCTCTGCCTGAAATTGGTCAAAATTGAAGTTTCTGAGTAAGCAAAACTCTGTAAAAATGGCAATTTTGGTCATGTGAGGGTTTAAAAAGTGGTTATTCAACATGAGGCACGATCCAATTGACATTTTGAATAATTTTTGGTAAAGTCCAAAAAATCAATTTTCGGACGAAAAACGATGACCGCGGAGCTGTCGAACGTTCCCAAAATGGTCAATTCTGATCAAATTTTAACATTTAATCTTTTGACTGCAAATTACTGTTGGATGTGAATTATTACTTTTTCAACTAAAATAAGTGTGTTTAAAGTCATTTCTCTGCTTGAAATTGGCCAAAATTGAAGCTTCTGATTAAGCAAAACTCTGTAAAAATGGCAATTTTGGTCACTGTGAGGGTTTAAAAAGTGGTTATTCAACATGAGGCACGATCCAATTGACATTTTGAATCATTTTTGGTAAAGTCCAAAAAATCAATTTTCGGACGAAAAACGATGACCGCGGAGCTGTCGAACGTTCCCAAAATGGTCAATTCTGATGAAATTTTAACATTTAATCTTTTGACTGCAAATTACTGTTGGATGTGAATTATTACTTTTTCAACTAAAATAAATGTGTTTAAAGTAATTTCTGTGCCTGAAATTGGTCAAAATTGAAGCTTCTGAGTAAGCAAAACTCTGTAAAAATGGCAATTTTGGTCACTGTGAGGGTTTAAAAAGTGGTTATTCAACATGAGGCACGATCCAATTGACATTTTGAATCATTTTTGGTAAAGTCCAAAAAATCAATTTTCGGACGAAAAACGATGACCGCGGAGCTGTCGAACGTTCCCAAAATGGTCAATTCTGATGAAATTTTAACATTTAATCTTTTGACTGCAAATTACTGTTGGATGTGAATTATTACTTTTTCAACTAAAATAAGTGTGTTTAAAGTCATTTCTCTGCCTGAAATTGGTCAAAATTGAAGCTTCTGAGTAAGCAAAACTCTGTAAAAATGGCAATTTTGGTCACTGTGAGGGTTTAAAAAGTGGTTATTCAACATGAGGCACGATCCAATTGACATTTTGAATCATTTTTGGTAAAGTCCCAAAAATCAATTTCGGACGAAAAACGATGACCGCCGAGCTGTCGAACGTTCCCAAAATGGTCAATTCTGATGCAATTTTAACATTTAATCTTTTGACTGCAAATTTCTGTTGGATGTGAATTATTACTTTTTCAACTAAAATAAGTGTGTTTAAGGTCATTTCTCTGCCTGAAATTGGTCAAAATTGAAGCTTCCGAGTAAGCAAAACTCTGTAAAAATGGCAATTTTGGTCACTGTGAGGGTTTAAAAAGTGGTTATTCAACATGAGGCACGATCCAATTGACATTTTGAATCATTTTTGGTAAAGTCCAAAAAATCCATTTTCGGACGAAAAACGATGACCGCGGAGCTGTCGAACGTTCCCAAAATTGTCAATTCTGATGAAATTTTAACATTTAATGTTTTGACTGCAAATTACTGTTGAATGTGAATTATTACTTTTTCAACTAAAATAAGTGTGTTTAAAGTAATTGCTCTGCCTGAAATTGGTCAAAATTGAAGCTTCTGAGTAAGCAAAACTCTGTAAAAATGGCAATTTTGGTCACTGTGAGGGTTTAAAAAGTGGTTTTTCAACATGAGGCACGATCCAATTGACATTTTGAATCATTTTTGGTAAAGTCCAAAAAATCTATTTTCGGACGACAAACGATGACCGCGGAGCTGTCGAACATTCCCAAAATGGTCAATTCTGATTAAATTTTAACATTTAATCTTTTGCCTGCAAATTACTGTTGGATGTGAATTATTACTTTTTCAACTAAAATAAGTGTGTTTAAAGTCAATTCTCTGCCTGAAATTGGTCAAAATTGAAGCTTCCGAGTAAGCAAAACTCTGTAAAAATGGCAATTTTGGTCACTGTGAGGGTTTAAAAACTGGTTATTCAACATGAGGCACGATCCAATTGACATTTTGAATCATTTTTGGTAAAGTCCAAAAAATCAATTTTCGGACGAAAAACGATGACCGCGGAGCTGTCGAACGTTCCCAAAATGGTCAATTCTGATTAAATTTTAACATTTAATCTTTTGACTGCAAATTACTGTTGGATGTGAATTATTACTTTTTCAACTAAAATAAGTGTGTTTAAAGTAATTTCTGTGCCTGAAATTGGTCAAAATTGAAGCTTCTGAGTAAGCAAAACTCTGTAAAAATGGCAATTTTGGTCACTGTGAGGGTTTAAAAAGTGGTTATTCAACATGAGGCATGATCCAATTGACATTTTGAATCATTTTTGGTAAAGTCCAAAAAATCAATTTTCGGACGAAAAACGATGACCGCGGAGCTGTCGAACGTTCCCAAAATGGTCAATTCTGATGAAATTTTACCATTTAATGTTTTGACTGCAAATTACTGTTGGATGTGAATTATTACTTTTTCAATTAAAATAAGTGTGTTTAAAGTCATTTCTCTGCCTGAAATTGGTCAAAATTGAAGCTTCCGAGTAAGCAAAACTCTGTAAAAATGGCAATTTTGTTCACTGTGAGGGTTTAAAAAGTGGTTATTCAACATGAGGCACGATCCAATTGACATTTTGAATCATTTTTGGTAAAGTCCCAAAAATCAATTTTCGGACGAAAAACGATGACCGCGGAGCTGTCGAACGTTCCCAAAATGGTCAATTCTGATGAAATTTTAACATTTAATCTTTTGACTGCAAATTACTGGTGGATGTGAATTATTACTTTTTCAACTAAAATAAGTGTGTTTAAAGTCAATTCTCTGGCTGAAATTGGTCAAAATTGAAGCTTCTGAGTAAGCAAAACTCTGTAAAAATGGCAATTTTGGTCACTGTGAGGGTTTAAAAACTGGTTATTCAACATGAGGCACGATCCAATTGACATTTTGAATCATTTTTGGTAAAGTCCCAAAAATCAATTTTCGGACGAAAAACGATGACCGCGGAGCTGTCGAACATTCCCAAAATGGTCAATTCTGATGAAATTTTAACATTTAATCTTTTGACTGCAAATTACTGTTGGATGTGAATTATTACTTTTTCAACTAAAATAAGTGTGTTTAAAGTAATTTCTCTGCCTGAAATTGGTCAAAATTGAAGTTTCTGAGTAAGCAAAACTCTGTAAAAATGGCAATTTTGGTCATGTGAGGGTTTAAAAAGTGGTTATTCAACATGAGGCACGATCCAATTGACATTTTGAATAATTTTTGGTAAAGTCCAAAAAATCAATTTTCGGACGAAAAACGATGACCGCGGAGCTGTCGAACGTTCCCAAAATGGTCAATTCTGATCAAATTTTAACATTTAATCTTTTGACTGCAAATTACTGTTGGATGTGAATTATTACTTTTTCAACTAAAATAAGTGTGTTTAAAGTAATTTCTGTGCCTGAAATTGGTCAAAATTGAAGCTTCTGAGTAAGCAAAACTCTGTAAAAATGGCAATTTTGGTCACTGTGAGGGTTTAAAAAGTGGTTATTCAACATGAGGCACGATCCAATTGACATTTTGAATCATTTTTGGTAAAGTCCAAAAAATCAATTTTCGGACGAAAAACGATGACCGCGGAGCTGTCGAACGTTCCCAAAATGGTCAATTCTGATGAAATTTTAACATTTAATCTTTTGACTGCAAATTACTGTTGGATGTGAATTATTACTTTTTCAACTAAAATAAGTGTGTTTAAAGTCATTTCTCTGCCTGAAATTGGTCAAAATTGAAGCTTCTGAGTAAGCAAAACTCTGTAAAAATGGCAATTTTGGTCACTGTGAGGGTTTAAAAAGTGGTTATTCAACATGAGGCACGATCCAATTGACATTTTGAATCATTTTTGGTAAAGTCCCAAAAATCAATTTCGGACGAAAAACGATGACCGCCGAGCTGTCGAACGTTCCCAAAATGGTCAATTCTGATGCAATTTTAACATTTAATCTTTTGACTGCAAATTTCTGTTGGATGTGAATTATTACTTTTTCAACTAAAATAAGTGTGTTTAAGGTCATTTCTCTGCCTGAAATTGGTCAAAATTGAAGATTCCGAGTAAGCAAAACTCTGTAAAAATGGCAATTTTGGTCACTGTGAGGGTTTAAAAAGTGGTTATTCAACATGAGGCACGATCCAATTGACATTTTGAATCATTTTTGGTAAAGTCCAAAAAATCCATTTTCGGACGAAAAACGATGACCGCGGAGCTGTCGAACGTTCCCAAAATTGTCAATTCTGATGAAATTTTAACATTTAATGTTTTGACTGCAAATTACTGTTGAATGTGAATTATTACTTTTTCAACTAAAATAAGTGTGTTTAAAGTAATTGCTCTGCCTGAAATTGGTCAAAATTGAAGCTTCTGAGTAAGCAAAACTCTGTAAAAATGGCAATTTTGGTCACTGTGAGGGTTTAAAAAGTGGTTATTCAACATGAGGCACGATCCAATTGACATTTTGAATCATTTTTGGTAAAGTCCAAAAAATCTATTTTCGGACGACAAACGATGACCGCGGAGCTGTCGAACATTCCCAAAATGGTCAATTCTGATTAAATTTTAACATTTAATCTTTTGCCTGCAAATTACTGTTGGATGTGAATTATTACTTTTTCAACTAAAATAAGTGTGTTTAAAGTAATTTCTGTGCCTGAAATTGGTCAAAATTGAAGCTTCCGAGTAAGCAAAACTCTGTAAAAATGGCAATTTTGGTCACTGTGAGGGTTTAAAAAGTGGTTATTCAACATGAGGCTCGATCCAATTGACATTTTGAATCATTTTTGGTAAAGTCCCAAAAATCAATTTTCGGACGAAAAACGATGACCGCGAAGCTGTCGAACGTTCCCAAAATGGTCAATTCTGATGAAATTTTACCATTTAATCTTTTGACTGCAAATTACTGTTGGATGTGAATTATTACTTTTTCAACTAAAATAAGTGTGTTTAAAGTCATTTCTCTGCCTGAAATTGGTCAAAATTGAAGCTTCTGAGTAAGCAAAACTCTGTAAAAATGGCAATTTTGGTCACTGTGAGGGTTTAAAAACTGGTTATTCAACATGAGGCACGATCCAATTGACATTTTGAATCATTTTTGGTAAAGTCCCAAAAATCAATTTTCGGACGAAAAACGATGACCGCGGAGCTGTCGAACGTTCCCAAAATGGTCAATTCTGATGAAATTTTAACATTTAATCTTTTGACTGCAAATTACTGTTGGATGTGAATTATTACTTTTTCAACTAAAATAAGTGTGTTTAAAGTAATTTCTCTGCCTGAAATTGGTCAAAATTGAAGTTTCTGAGTAAGCAAAACTCTGTAAAAATGGCAATTTTGGTCATGTGAGGGTTTAAAAAGTGGTTATTCAACATGAGGCACGATCCAATTGACATTTTGAATAATTTTTGGTAAAGTCCAAAAAATCAATTTTCGGACGAAAAACGATGACCGCGGAGCTGTCGAACGTTCCCAAAATGGTCAATTCTGATCAAATTTTAACATTTAATCTTTTGACTGCAAATTACTGTTGGATGTGAATTATTACTTTTTCAACTAAAATAAGTGTGTTTAAAGTCATTTCTCTGCTTGAAATTGGCCAAAATTGAAGCTTCTGATTAAGCAAAACTCTGTAAAAATGGCAATTTTGGTCACTGTGAGGGTTTAAAAAGTGGTTATTCAACATGAGGCACGATCCAATTGACATTTTGAATCATTTTTGGTAAAGTCCAAAAAATCAATTTTCGGACGAAAAACGATGACCGCGGAGCTGTCGAACGTTCCCAAAATGGTCAATTCTGATGAAATTTTAACATTTAATCTTTTGACTGCAAATTACTGTTGGATGTGAATTATTACTTTTTCAACTAAAATAAGTGTGTTTAAAGTAATTTCTGTGCCTGAAATTGGTCAAAATTGAAGCTTCTGAGTAAGCAAAACTCTGTAAAAATGGCAATTTTGGTCACTGTGAGGGTTTAAAAAGTGGTTATTCAACATGAGGCACGATCCAATTGACATTTTGAATCATTTTTGGTAAAGTCCAAAAAATCAATTTTCGGACGAAAAACGATGACCGCGGAGCTGTCGAACGTTCCCAAAATGGTCAATTCTGATGAAATTTTAACATTTAATCTTTTGACTGCAAATTACTGTTGGATGTGAATTATTACTTTTTCAACTAAAATAAGTGTGTTTAAAGTCATTTCTCTGCCTGAAATTGGTCAAAATTGAAGCTTCTGAGTAAGCAAAACTCTGTAAAAATGGCAATTTTGGTCACTGTGAGGGTTTAAAAAGTGGTTATTCAACATGAGGCACGATCCAATTGACATTTTGAATCATTTTTGGTAAAGTCCCAAAAATCAATTTCGGACGAAAAACGATGACCGCCGAGCTGTCGAACGTTCCCAAAATGGTCAATTCTGATGCAATTTTAACATTTAATCTTTTGACTGCAAATTTCTGTTGGATGTGAATTATTACTTTTTCAACTAAAATAAGTGTGTTTAAGGTCATTTCTCTGCCTGAAATTGGTCAAAATTGAAGCTTCCGAGTAAGCAAAACTCTGTAAAAATGGCAATTTTGGTCACTGTGAGGGTTTAAAAAGTGGTTATTCAACATGAGGCACGATCCAATTGACATTTTGAATCATTTTTGGTAAAGTCCAAAAAATCAATTTTCGGACGAAAAACGATGACCGCGGAGCTGTCGAACGTTCCCAAAATGGTCAATTCTGATGAAATTTTAA
Organism: Lissotriton helveticus; assembly: GCF_964261635.1. Taxonomy (NCBI): domain Eukaryota; kingdom Metazoa; phylum Chordata; class Amphibia; order Caudata; family Salamandridae; genus Lissotriton; species Lissotriton helveticus. The sequence goes on along the minus strand of NC_136069.1, from coordinate 1,160,323,252 downwards.
CATTTAATCTTTTGACTGCAAATTACTGTTGGATGTGAATTATTACTTTTTCAACTAAAATAAGTGTGTTTAAAGTAATTTCTGTGCCTGAAATTGGTCAAAATTGAAGCTTCTGAGTAAGCAAAACTCTGTAAAAATGGCAATTTTGGTCACTGTGAGGGTTTAAAAAGTGGTTATTCAACATGAGGCACGATCCAATTGACATTTTGAATCATTTTTGGTAAAGTCCAAAAAATCAATTTTCGGACGAAAAACGATGACCGCGGAGCTGTCGAACGTTCCCAAAATGGTCAATTCTGATGACATTTTAACATTTAATCTTTTGACTGCAAATTACTGTTGGATGTGAATTATTACTTTTTCAACTAAAATAAGTGTGTTTAAAGTCATTTCTCTGCCTGAAATTGGTCAAAATTGAAGCTTCTGAGTAAGCAAAACTCTGTAAAAATGGCAATTTTGGTCACTGTGAGGGTTTAAAAAGTGGTTATTCAACATGAGGCACGATCCAATTGACATTTTGAATCATTTTTGGTAAAGTCCCAAAAATCAATTTCGGACGAAAAACGATGACCGCCGAGCTGTCGAACGTTCCCAAAATGGTCAATTCTGATGCAATTTTAACATTTAATCTTTTGACTGCAAATTTCTGTTGGATGTGAATTATTACTTTTTCAACTAAAATAAGTGTGTTTAAGGTCATTTCTCTGCCTGAAATTGGTCAAAATTGAAGATTCCGAGTAAGCAAAACTCTGTAAAAATGGCAATTTTGGTCACTGTGAGGGTTTAAAAAGTGGTTATTCAACATGAGGCACGATCCAATTGACATTTTGAATCATTTTTGGTAAAGTCCAAAAAATCCATTTTCGGACGAAAAACGATGACCGCGGAGCTGTCGAACGTTCCCAAAATTGTCAATTCTGATGAAATTTTAACATTTAATGTTTTGACTGCAAATTACTGTTGAATGTGAATTATTACTTTTTCAACTAAAATAAGTGTGTTTAAAGTAATTGCTCTGCCTGAAATTGGTCAAAATTGAAGCTTCTGAGTAAGCAAAACTCTGTAAAAATGGCAATTTTGGTCACTGTGAGGGTTTAAAAAGTGGTTATTCAACACGAGGCACGATCCAATTGACATTTTGAATCATTTTTGGTAAAGTCCAAAAAATCTATTTTCGGACGACAAACGATGACCGCGGAGCTGTCGAACATTCCCAAAATGGTCAATTCTGATTAAATTTTAACATTTAATCTTTTGCCTGCAAATTACTGTTGGATGTGAATTATTACTTTTTCAACTAAAATAAGTGTGTTTAAAGTAATTTCTGTGCCTGAAATTGGTCAAAATTGAAGCTTCCGAGTAAGCAAAACTCTGTAAAAATGGCAATTTTGGTCACTGTGAGGGTTTAAAAAGTGGTTATTCAACATGAGGCTCGATCCAATTGACATTTTGAATCATTTTTGGTAAAGTCCCAAAAATCAATTTTCGGACGAAAAACGATGACCGCGAAGCTGTCGAACGTTCCCAAAATGGTCAATTCTGATGAAATTTTAACATTTAATCTTTTGACTGCAAATTACTGTTGGATGTGAATTATTACTTTTTCAACTAAAATAAGTGTGTTTAAAGTCATTTCTCTGCCTGAAATTGGTCAAAATTGAAGCTTCTGAGTAAGCAAAACTCTGTAAAAATGGCAATTTTGGTCACTGTGAGGGTTTAAAAACTGGTTATTCAACATGAGGCACGATCCAATTGACATTTTGAATCATTTTTGGTAAAGTCCCAAAAATCAATTTTCGGACGAAAAACGATGACCGCGGAGCTGTCGAACGTTCCCAAAATGGTCAATTCTGATGAAATTTTAACATTTAATCTTTTGACTGCAAATTACTGTTGGATGTGAATTATTACTTTTTCAACTAAAATAAGTGTGTTTAAAGTAATTTCTCTGCCTGAAATTGGTCAAAATTGAAGTTTCTGAGTAAGCAAAACTCTGTAAAAATGGCAATTTTGGTCATGTGAGGGTTTAAAAAGTGGTTATTCAACATGAGGCACGATCCAATTGACATTTTGAATAATTTTTGGTAAAGTCCAAAAAATCAATTTTCGGACGAAAAACGATGAACGCGGAGCTGTCGAACGTTCCCAAAATGGTCAATTCTGATCAAATTTTAACATTTAATCTTTTGACTGCAAATTACTGTTGGATGTGAATTATTACTTTTTCAACTAAAATAAGTGTGTTTAAAGTCATTTCTCTGCTTGAAATTGGCCAAAATTGAAGCTTCTGATTAAGCAAAACTCTGTAAAAATGGCAATTTTGGTCACTGTGAGGGTTTAAAAAGTGGTTATTCAACATGAGGCACGATCCAATTGACATTTTGAATCATTTTTGGTAAAGTCCAAAAAATCAATTTTCGGACGAAAAACGATGACCGCGGAGCTGTCGAACGTTCCTAAAATGGTCAATTCTGATGAAATTTTAACATTTAATCTTTTGACTGCAAATTACTGTTGGATGTGAATTATTACTTTTTCAACTAAAATAAGTGTGTTTAAAGTAATTTCTGTGCCTGAAATTGGTCAAAATTGAAGCTTCTGAGTAAGCAAAACTCTGTAAAAATGGCAATTTTGGTCACTGTGAGGGTTTAAAAAGTGGTTATTCAACATGAGGCACGATCCAATTGACATTTTGAATCATTTTTGGTAAAGTCCAAAAAATCAATTTTCGGACGAAAAACGATGACCGCGGAGCTGTCGAACGTTCCCAAAATGGTCAATTCTGATGAAATTTTAACATTTAATCTTTTGACTGCAAATTACTGTTGGATGTGAATTATTACTTTTTCAACTAAAATAAGTGTGTTTAAAGTCATTTCTCTGCCTGAAATTGGTCAAAATTGAAGCTTCTGAGTAAGCAAAACTCTGTAAAAATGGCAATTTTGGTCACTGTGAGGGTTTAAAAAGTGGTTATTCAACATGAGGCACGATCCAATTGACATTTTGAATCATTTTTGGTAAAGTCCCAAAAATCAATTTCGGACGAAAAACGATGACCGCCGAGCTGTCGAACGTTCCCAAAATGGTCAATTCTGATGCAATTTTAACATTTAATCTTTTGACTGCAAATTTCTGTTGGATGTGAATTATTACTTTTTCAACTAAAATAAGTGTGTTTAAGGTCATTTCTCTGCCTGAAATTGGTCAAAATTGAAGCTTCCGAGTAAGCAAAACTCTGTAAAAATGGCAATTTTGGTCACTGTGAGGGTTTAAAAAGTGGTTATTCAACATGAGGCACGATCCAATTGACATTTTGAATCATTTTTGGTAAAGTCCAAAAAATCAATTTTCGGACGAAAAACGATGACCGCGGAGCTGTCGAACGTTCCCAAAATGGTCAATTCTGATGAAATTTTAACATTTAATCTTTTGACTGCAAATTACTGTTGGATGTGAATTATTACTTTTTCAACTAAAATAAGTGTGTTTAAAGTAATTTCTGTGCCTGAAATTGGTCAAAATTGAAGCTTCTGAGTAAGCAAAACTCTGTAAAAATGGCAATTTTGGTCACTGTGAGGGTTTAAAAAGTGGTTATTCAACATGAGGCACGATCCAATTGACATTTTGAATCATTTTTGGTAAAGTCCAAAAAATCAATTTTCGGACGAAAAACGATGACCGCGGAGCTGTCGAACGTTCCCAAAATGGTCAATTCTGATGAAATTTTAACATTTAATCTTTTGACTGCAAATTACTGTTGGATGTGAATTATTACTTTTTCAACTAAAATAAGTGTGTTTAAAGTCATTTCTCTGCCTGAAATTGGTCAAAATTGAAGCTTCTGAGTAAGCAAAACTCTGTAAAAATGGCAATTTTGGTCACTGTGAGGGTTTAAAAAGTGGTTATTCAACATGAGGCACGATCCAATTGACATTTTGAATCATTTTTGGTAAAGTCCCAAAAATCAATTTCGGACGAAAAACGATGACCGCCGAGCTGTCGAACGTTCCCAAAATGGTCAATTCTGATGCAATTTTAACATTTAATCTTTTGACTGCAAATTTCTGTTGGATGTGAATTATTACTTTTTCAACTAAAATAAGTGTGTTTAAGGTCATTTCTCTGCCTGAAATTGGTCAAAATTGAAGCTTCCGAGTAAGCAAAACTCTGTAAAAATGGCAATTTTGGTCACTGTGAGGGTTTAAAAAGTGGTTATTCAACATGAGGCACGATCCAATTGACATTTTGAATCATTTTTGGTAAAGTCCAAAAAATCCATTTTCGGACGAAAAACGATGACCGCGGAGCTGTCGAACGTTCCCAAAATTGTCAATTCTGATGAAATTTTAACATTTAATGTTTTGACTGCAAATTACTGTTGAATGTGAATTATTACTTTTTCAACTAAAATAAGTGTGTTTAAAGTAATTGCTCTGCCTGAAATTGGTCAAAATTGAAGCTTCTGAGTAAGCAAAACTCTGTAAAAATGGCAATTTTGGTCACTGTGAGGGTTTAAAAAGTGGTTATTCAACATGAGGCACGATCCAATTGACATTTTGAATCATTTTTGGTAAAGTCCAAAAAATCTATTTTCGGACGACAAACGATGACCGCGGAGCTGTCGAACATTCCCAAAATGGTCAATTCTGATTAAATTTTAACATTTAATCTTTTGCCTGCAAATTACTGTTGGATGTGAATTATTACTTTTTCAACTAAAATAAGTGTGTTTAAAGTAATTTCTGTGCCTGAAATTGGTCAAAATTGAAGCTTCCGAGTAAGCAAAACTCTGTAAAAATGGCAATTTTAGTCACTGTGAGGGTTTAAAAAGTGGTTATTCAACATGAGGCTCGATCCAATTGACATTTTGAATCATTTTTGGTAAAGTCCCAAAAATCAATTTTCGGACGAAAAACGATGACCGCGAAGCTGTCGAACGTTCCCAAAATGGTCAATTCTGATGAAATTTTAACATTTAATCTTTTGACTGCAAATTACTGTTGGATGTGAATTATTACTTTTTCAACTAAAATAAGTGTGTTTAAAGTCATTTCTCTGCCTGAAATTGGTCAAAATTGAAGCTTCTGAGTAAGCAAAACTCTGTAAAAATGGCAATTTTGGTCACTGTGAGGGTTTAAAAAGTGGTTATTCAACATGAGGCACGATCCAATTGACATTTTGAATTATTTTTGGTAAAGTCCCAAAAATCAATTTTCGGACGAAAAACGATGACCGCGGAGCTGTCGAACGTTCCCAAAATGGTCAATTCTGATGAAATTTTAACATTTAATCTTTTGACTGCAAATTACTGTTGGATGTGAATTATTACTTTTTCAACTAAAATAAGTGTGTTTAAAGTCATTTCTCTGCCTGAAATTGGTCAAAATTGAAGCTTCTGAGTAAGCAAAACTCTGTAAAAATGGCAATTTTGGTCACTGTGAGGGTTTAAAAAGTGGTTATTCAACATGAGGCACGATCCAATTGACATTTTGAATCATTTTTGGTAAAGTCCCAAAAATCAATTTTCGGACGAAAAACGATGACCGCGGAGCTGTCGAACGTTCCCAAAATGGTCAATTCTGATTAAATTTTAACATTTAATCTTTTGCCTGCAAATTACTGTTGGATGTGAATTATTACTTTTTCAACTAAAATAAGTGTGTTTAAAGTCAATTCTCTGCCTGAAATTGGTCAAAATTGAAGCTTCCGAGTAAGCAAAACTCTGTAAAAATGGCAATTTTGGTCACTGTGAGGGTTTAAAAAGTGGTTATTCAACATGAGGCACGATCCAATTGACATTTTGAATCATTTTTGGTAAAGTCCAAAAAATCCATTTTCGGACGAAAAACGATGACCGCGGAGCTGTCGAACGTTCCCAAAATGGTCAATTCTGATGAAATTTTAACATTTCATCTTTTGCCTGCAAATTACTGTTGGATGTGAATTATTACTTTTTCAACTAAAATAAGTGTGTTTAAAGTAATTTCTGTGCCTGAAATTGGTCAAAATTGAAGCTTCTGAGTAAGCAAAACTCTGTAAAAATGGCAATTTTGGTCACTGTGAGGGTTTAAAAAGTGGTTATTCAACATGAGGCACGATCCAATTGACATTTTGAATCATTTTTGGTCAAGTCCAAAAAATCAATTTTCGGACGAAAAACGATGACCGCGGAGCTGTCGAACGTTCCCAAAATTGTCAATTCTGATGAAATTTTAACATTTAATGTTTTGACTGCAAATTACTGTTGAATGTGAATTATTACTTTTTCAACTAAAATAAGTGTGTTTAAAGTAATTGCTCTGCCTGAAATTGGTCAAAATTGAAGCTTCTGAGTAAGCAAAACTCTGTAAAAATAGCAATTTTGGTCACTGTGAGGGTTTAAAAAGTGGTTATTCAACATGAGGCATGATCCAATTGACATTTTGAATCATTTTTGGTAAAGTCCAAAAATTCAATTTTCGGACGAAAAACGATGACCGCGGAGCTGTCGAACGTTCCCAAAATGGTCAATTCTGATGAAATTTTAACATTTAATCTTTTGACTGCAAATTACTGTTGGATGTGAATTATTACTTTTTCAACTAAAATAAGTGTGTTTAAAGTCATTTCTCTGCCTGAAATTGGTCAAAATTGAAGCTTCTGAGTAAGCAAAACTCTGTAAAAATGGCAATTTTGGTCACTGTGAGGGTTTAAAAAGTGGTTATTCAACATGAGGCACGATCCAATTGACATTTTGAATCATTTTTGGTAAAGTCCCAAAAATCAATTTTCGGACGAAAAACGATGACCGCGGAGCTGTCGAACGTTCCCAAAATGGTCAATTCTGATTAAATTTTTTACCATTTAATGTTTTGACTGCAAATTACTGTTGGATGTGAATTATTACTTTTTCAACTAAAATAAGTGTGTTTAAAGTAATTGCTATGCCTGAAATTGGTCAAAATTGAAGCTTCTGAGTAAGCAAAACTCTGTAAAAATGGCAATTTTGGTCACTGTGAGGGTTTAAAAAGTGGTTATTCAACATGAGGCATGATCCAATTGACATTTTGAATCATTTTTGGTAAAGTCCAAAAAATCAATTTTCGGACGAAAAACGATGACCGCGGAGCTATCGAACGTTCCCAAAATGGTCAATTCTGATGAAATTTTAACATTTAATCTTTTGACTGCAAATTACTGTTGGATGTGAATTATTACTTTTTCAACTAAAATAAGTGTGTTTAAAGTCATTTCTGTGCCTGAAATTGGTCAAAATTGAAGCTTCTGAGTAAGCAAAACTCTGTAAAAATGGCAATTTTGGTCACTGTGAGGGTTTAAAAAGTGGTTATTCAACATGAGGCACGATCCAATTGACATTTTGAATCATTTTTGGTAATGTCCAAAAAATCAATTTTCGGACGAAAAACGATGACCGCGGAGCTGTCGAACATTCCCAAAATGGTCAATTCTGATGAAATTTTACCATTTAATGTTTTGACTGCAAATTACTGTTGGATGTGAATTATTACTTTTTCAACTAAAATAAGTGTGTTTAAAGTAATTTCTCTGCCTGAAATTGGTCAAAATTGAAGCTTCTGAGTAAGCAAAACTCTGTAAAAATGGCAATTTCGGTCACTGTGAGGGTTTAAAAAGTGGTTATTCAACATGAGGCACGATCCAATTGACATTTTGAATCATTTTTGGTAAAGTCCCAAAAATCAATTTTCGGACGAAAAACGATGACCGCGGAGCTGTCGAACGTTCCCAAAATGGTCAATTCTGATGAAATTTTAACATTTAATCTTTTGACTGCAAATTACTGTTGGATGTGAATTATTACTTTTTCAACTAAAATAAGTGTGTTTAAAGTCATTTCTCTGCCTGAAATTGGTCAAAATTGAAGCTTCCGAGTAAGCAAAACTCTGTAAAAATGGCAATTTTGTTCACTGTGAGGGTTTAAAAAGTGGTTATTCAACATGAGGCACGATCCAATTGACATTTTGAATCATTTTTGGTAAAGTCCCAAAAATCAATTTTCGGACGAAAAACGATGACCGCGGAGCTGTCGAACGTTCCCCAAATGGTCAATTCTGATGAAATTTTAACATTTAATCTTTTGACTGCAAATTACTGTTGGATGTGAAATATTACTTTTTCAACTAAAATAAGTGTGTTTAAAGTCAATTCTCTGCCTGAAATTGGTCAAAATTGAAGCTTCTGAGTAAGCAAAACTCTGTAAAAATGGCAATTTTGGTCACTGTGAGGGTTTAAAAAGTGGTTATTCAACATGAGGCACGATCCAATTGACATTTTGAATCATTTTTGGTAAAGTCCAAAAAATCAATTTTCGGACGAAAAACGATGACCGCGGAGCTGTCGAACGTTCCCAAAATGGTCAATTCTGATTAAATTTTAACATTTAATCTTTTGACTGCAAATTACTGTTGGATGTGAATTATTACTTTTTCAACTAAAATAAGTGTGTTTAAAGTAATTTCTGTGCCTGAAATTGGTCAAAATTGAAGCTTCTGAGTAAGCAAAACTCTGTAAAAATGGCAATTTTGGTCACTGTGAGGGTTTAAAAAGTGGTTATTCAACATGAGGCACGATCCAATTGACATTTTGAATCATTTTTGGTAAAGTCCAAAAAATCAATTTTCGGACGAAAAACGATGACCGCGGAGCTGTCGAACGTTCCCAAAATGGTCAATTCTGATGAAATTTTACCATTTAATGTTTTGACTGCAAATTACTGTTGGATGTGAATTATTACTTTTTCAACTAAAATAAGTGTGTTTAAAGTAATTGCTATGCCTGAAATTGGTCAAAATTGAAGCTTCTGAGTAAGTAAAACTCTGTAAAAATAGCAATTTTGGTCACTGTGAGGGTTTAAAAAGTGGTTATTCAACATGAGGCACGATCCAATTGACATTTTGAATCATTTTTGGTAAAGTCCCAAAAATCAATTTTCGGACAAAAAACGATGACCGCGGAGCTGTCGAACGTTCCCAAAATGGTCAATTCTGATGAAATTTTAACATTTAATCTTTTGACTGCAAATTACTGTTGGATGTGAATTATTACTTTTTCAACTAAAATAAGTGTGTTTAAAGTCATTTCTCTGCCTGAAATTGGTCAAAATTGAAGCTTCCGAGTAAGCAAAACTCTGTAAAAATGGCAATTTTGTTCACTGTGAGGGTTTAAAAAGTGGTTATTCAACATGAGGCACGATCCAATTGACATTTTGAATCATTTTTGGTAAAGTCCCAAAATTCAATTTTTGGACGAAAAACGATGACCGCGGAGCTGTCGAACGTTCCCAAAATGGTCAATTCTGATGAAATTTTAACATTTAATCTTTTGACTGCAAATTACTGTTGGATGTGAATTATTACTTTTTAAACTAAAATAAGTGTGTTTAAAGTCAATTCTCTGCCTGAAATTGGTCAAAATTGAAGCTTCTGAGTAAGCAAAACTCTGTAAAAATGGCAATTTTGGTCACTGTGAGGGTTTAAAAAGTGGTTATTCAACATGAGGCACGATCCAATTGACATTTTGAATCATTTTTGGTAAAGTCCAAAAAATCCATTTTCGGACGAAAAACGATGACCGCGGAGCTGTCGAACGATCCCAAAATGGTCAATTCTGATGAAATTTTAACATTTAATCTTTTGCCTGCAAATTACTGTTGGATGTGAATTATTACTTTTTCAACTAAAATAAGTGTGTTTAAAGTAATTTCTGTGCCTGAAATTGGTCAAAATTGAAGCTTCTGAGTAAGCAAAACTCTGTAAAAATGGCAATTTTGGTCACTGTGAGGGTTTAAAAAGTGGTTATTCAACATGAGGCACGATCCAATTGACATTTTGAATCATTTTTGGTCAAGTCCAAAAAATCCATTTTCGGACGAAAAACGATGATCGCGGAGCTGTCGAACGTTCCCAAAATTGTCAATTCTGATGAAATTTTAACATTTAATGTTTTGACTGCAAATTACTGTTGAATGTGAATTATTACTTTTTCAACTAAAATAAGTGTGTTTAAAGTAATTGCTCTGCCTGAAATTGGTCAAAATTGAAGCTTCTGAGTAAGCAAAACTCTGTAAAAATGGCAATTTTGGTCACTGTGAGGGTTTAAAAAGTGGTTATTCAACATGAGGCACGATCCAATTGACATTTTGAATCATTTTTGGTAAAGTCCAAAAAATCTATTTTCGGACGACAAACGATGACCGCGGAGCTGTCGAACATTCCCAAAATGGTCAATTCTGATTAAATTTTAACATTTAATCTTTTGCCTGCAAATTACTGTTGGATGTGAATTATTACTTTTTCAACTAAAATAAGAGTGTTTAAAGTAATTTCTGTGCCTGAAATTGGTCAAAATTGAAGCTTCCGAGTAAGCAAAACTCTGTAAAAATGGCAATTTTGGTCACTGTGAGGGTTTAAAAAGTGGTTATTCAACATGAGGCTCGATCCAATTGACATTTTGAATCATTTTTGGTAAAGTCCCAAAAATCAATTTTCGGACGAAAAACGATGACCGCGAAGCTGTCGAACGTTCCCAAAATGGTCAATTCTGATGAAATTTTAACATTTAATCTTTTGACTGCAAATTACTGTTGGATGTGAATTATTACTTTTTCAACTAAAATAAGTGTGTTTAAAGTCATTTCTCTGCCTGAAATTGGTCAAAATTGAAGCTTCTGAGTAAGCAAAACTCTGTAAAAATGGCAATTTTGGTCACTGTGAGGGTTTAAAAAGTGGTTATTCAACATGAGGCACGATCCAATTGACATTTTGAATTATTTTTGGTAAAGTCCCAAAAATCAATTTTCGGACGAAAAACGATGACCGCGGAGCTGTCGAACGTTCCCAAAATGGTCAATTCTGATGAAATTTTAACATTTAATCTTTTGACTGCAAATTACTGTTGGATGTGAATTATTACTTTTTCAACTAAAATAAGTGTGTTTAAAGTCATTTCTCTGCCTGAAATTGGTCAAAATTGAAGCTTCTGAGTAAGCAAAACTCTGTAAAAATGGCAATTTTGGTCACTGTGAGGGTTTAAAAAGTGGTTATTCAACATGAGGCACGATCCAATTGACATTTTGAATCATTTTTGGTAATGTCCAAAAAATCAATTTTCGGACGAAAAACGATGACCGCGGAGCTGTCGAACGTTCCCAAAATGGTCAATTCTGATGAAATTTTACCATTTAATGTTTTGACTGCAAATTACTGTTGGATGTGAATTATTACTTTTTCAATTAAAATAAGTGTGTTTAAAGTCATTTCTCTGCCTGAAATTGGTCAAAATTGAAGCTTCCGAGTAAGCAAAACTCTGTAAAAATGGCAATTTTGTTCACTGTGAGGGTTTAAAAAGTGGTTATTCAACATGAGGCACGATCCAATTGACATTTTGAATCATTTTTGGTAAAGTCCCAAAAATCAATTTTCGGACGAAAAACGATGACCGCGGAGCTGTCGAACGTTCCCAAAATGGTCAATTCTGATGAAATTTTAACATTTAATCTTTTGACTGCAAATTACTGTTGGATGTGAATTATTACTTTTTCAACTAAAATAAGTGTGTTTAAAGTAATTTCTGTGCCTGAAATTGGTCAAAATTGAAGCTTCCGAGTAAGCAAAACTCTGTAAAAATGCCAAGTTTGGTCACTGTGAGGGCTTAAAAAGTGGTTATTCAACATGAGGCACGATCCAATTAACATTTTGAATCATTTTTGGTAAAGTCCCAAAAATCAATTTTCGGACGAAAAACGATGACCGCGGAGCTGTCGAACGTTCCCAAAATGGTCAATTCTGATAAAATTTTAACATTTAATCTTTTGACTGCAAATTACTGTTGGATGTGAATTATTACTTTTTCAACTAAAATAAATGTGTTTAAAGTCATTTCTCTGCTTGAAATTGGTCAAAATTGAAGCTTCTGAGTAAGCAAAACTCTGTAAAAATGGCAATTTTGGTCACTGTGAGGGTTTAAAAAGTGGTTATTCAACATGAGGCACGATCCAATTGACGTTTTGAATCATTTTTGGTAAAGTCCAAAAAATCAATTTTCGGACGTAAAACGATGACCGCGGAGCTGTTGAAAGTACCCAAAATGGTCAATTCTGAGGAAATTTTAACATTTAATCTTTTGACTGCAAATTACTGTTGGATGTGAATTATTACTTTTTCAACTAAAATAAGTGTGTTTAAAGTCATTTCTCTGCCTGAAATTGGTCAAAATTGAAGCTTCCGAGTAAGCAAAACTCTGTAAAAATGGCAATTTTGGTCACTGTGAGGGCTTAAAAAGTGGTTATTCAACATGAGGCACGATCCAATTGACATTTTGAATCATTTTTGGTAAAGTCCCAAAAATCAATTTTTGGACGAAAAACGATGACCGCGGAGCTGTCGAACGTTCCCAAAATGGTCAATTCTGATGACATTTTAACATTTAATCTTTTGACTGCAAATTACTGTTGGTTGTGAATTATTACTTTTTCAACTAAAATAAGTGTGTTTAAAGTCAATTCTCTGCCTGAAATTGGTCAAAATTGAAGCTTCCGAGTAAGCAAAACTCTGTAAAAATGGCAGTTTTGGTCACTGTGAGGATTTAAAAAGTGGTTATTCAACATGAGGCACGATCCAATTGACATTTTGAATCATTTTTGGTAAAGTCCAAAAAATCCATTTTCGGACGAAAAACGATGACCGCGGAGCTGTCGAACGTTCCCAAAATGGTCAATTCTGATAAAATTTTAATATTTAATCTTTTGACTGCAAATTACTGTTGGATGTGAATTATTACTTTTTCAACTAAAATAAGTGTGTTTAAAGTAATTGCTATGCCTGAAATTGGTCAAAATTGAAGCTTCTGAGTAAGCAAAACTCTGTAAAAATGGCAATTTTGGTCACTGTGAGGGTTTAAAAAGTGGTTATTCAACATGAGGCATGATCCAATTGACATTTTGAATCATTTTTGGTAAAGTCCAAAAAATCAATTTTCGGACGAAAAACGATGACCGCGGAGCTGTCGAACGTTCCCAAAATGGTCAATTCTGATGAAATTTTAACATTTAATCTTTTGACTGCAAATTACTGTTGGATGTGAATTATTACTTTTTCAACTAAAATAAGTGTGTTTAAAGTCATTTATGTGCCTGAAATTGGTCAAAATTGAAGCTTCTGAGTAAGCAAAACTCTGTAAAAATGGCAATTTTGGTCACTGTGAGGGTTTAAAAAGTGGTTATTCAACATGAGGCACGATCCAATTGACATTTTGAATCATTTTTGGTAATGTCCAAAAAATCAATTTTCGGACGAAAAACGATGACCGCGGAGCTGTCGAACGTTCCCAAAATGGTCAATTCTGATGAAATTTTACCATTTAATGTTTTGACTGCAAATTACTGTTGGATGTGAATTATTACTTTTTCAATTAAAATAAGTGTGTTTAAAGTCATTTCTCTGCCTGAAATTGGTGAAAATTGAAGCTTCCGAGTAAGCAAAACTCTGTAAAAATGGCAATTTTGTTCACTGTGAGGGTTTAAAAAGTGGTTATTCAACATGAGGCACGATCCAATTGACATTTTGAATCATTTTTGGTAAAGTCCCAAAAATCAATTTTCGGACGAAAAACGATGACCGTTCCCAAAATGGTCAATTCTGATGAAATTTTAACATTTAATCTTTTGACTGCAAATTACTGTTGGATGTGAATTATTACTTTTTCAACTAAAATAAGTGTGTTTAAAGTCAATTCTCTGGCTGAAATTGGTCAAAATTGAAGCTTCTGAGTAAGCAAAACTCTGTAAAAATGGCAATTTTGGTCACTGTGAGGGTTTAAAAACTGGTTATTCAACATGAGGCACGATCCAATTGACATTTTGAATCATTTTTGGTAAAGTCCCAAAAATCAATTTTCGGACGAAAAACGATGACCGCGGAGCTGTCGAACGTTCCCAAAATGGTCAATTCTGATGAAATTTTAACATTTAATCTTTTGACTGCAAATTACTGTTGGATGTGAATTATTACTTTTTCAACTAAAATAAGTGTGTTTAAAGTAATTTCTCTGCCTGAAATTGGTCAAAATTGAAGTTTCTGAGTAAGCAAAACTCTGTAAAAATGGCAATTTTGGTCATGTGAGGGTTTAAAAAGTGGTTATTCAACATGAGGCACGATCCAATTGACATTTTGAATAATTTTTGGTAAAGTCCAAAAAATCAATTTTCGGACGAAAAACGATGACCGCGGAGCTGTCGAACGTTCCCAAAATGGTCAATTCTGATCAAATTTTAACATTTAATCTTTTGACTGCAAATTACTGTTGGATGTGAATTATTACTTTTTCAACTAAAATAAGTGTGTTTAAAGTCATTTCTCTGCTTGAAATTGGCCAAAATTGAAGCTTCTGATTAAGCAAAACTCTGTAAAAATGGCAATTTTGGTCACTGTGAGGGTTTAAAAAGTGGTTATTCAACATGAGGCACGATCCAATTGACATTTTGAATCATTTTTGGTAAAGTCCAAAAAATCAATTTTCGGACGAAAAACGATGACCACGGAGCTGTCGAACGTTCCCAAAATGGTCAATTCTGATGAAATTTTAACATTTAATCTTTTGACTGCAAATTACTGTTGGATGTGAATTATTACTTTTTCAACTAAAATAAATGTGTTTAAAGTAATTTCTGTGCCTGAAATTGGTCAAAATTGAAGCTTCTGAGTAAGCAAAACTCTGTAAAAATGGCAATTTTGGTCACTGTGAGGGTTTAAAAAGTGGTTATTCAACATGAGGCACGATCCAATTGACATTTTGAATCATTTTTGGTAAAGTCCAAAAAATCAATTTTCGGACGAAAAACGATGACCGCGGAGCTGTCGAACGTTCCCAAAATGGTCAATTCTGATGAAATTTTAACATTTAATCTTTTGACTGCAAATTACTGTTGGATGTGAATTATTACTTTTTCAACTAAAATAAGTGTGTTTAAAGTCATTTCTCTGCCTGAAATTGGTCAAAATTGAAGCTTCTGAGTAAGCAAAACTCTGTAAAAATGGCAATTTTGGTCACTGTGAGGGTTTAAAAAGTGGTTATTCAACATGAGGCACGATCCAATTGACATTTTGAATCATTTTTGGTAAAGTCCCAAAAATCAATTTCGGACGAAAAACGATGACCGCCGAGCTGTCGAACGTTCCCAAAATGGTCAATTCTGATGCAATTTTAACATTTAATCTTTTGACTGCAAATTTCTGTTGGATGTGAATTATTACTTTTTCAACTAAAATAAGTGTGTTTAAGGTCATTTCTCTGCCTGAAATTGGTCAAAATTGAAGCTTCCGAGTAAGCAAAACTCTGTAAAAATGGCAATTTTGGTCACTGTGAGGGTTTAAAAAGTGGTTATTCAACATGAGGCACGATCCAATTGACATTTTGAATCATTTTTGGTAAAGTCCAAAAAATCCATTTTCGGACGAAAAACGATGACCGCGGAGCTGTCGAACGTTCCCAAAATTGTCAATTCTGATGAAATTTTAACATTTAATGTTTTGACTGCAAATTACTGTTGAATGTGAATTATTACTTTTTCAACTAAAATAAGTGTGTTTAAAGTAATTGCTCTGCCTGAAATTGGTCAAAATTGAAGCTTCTGAGTAAGCAAAATGGCAATTTTGGTCACTGTGAGGGTTTAAAAAGTGGTTATTCAACATGAGGCACGATCCAATTGACATTTTGAATCATTTTTGGTAAAGTCCAAAAAATCTATTTTCGGACGACAAACGATGACCGCGGAGCTGTCGAACATTCCCAAAATGGTCAATTCTGATTAAATTTTAACATTTAATCTTTTGCCTGCAAATTACTGTTGGATGTGAATTATTACTTTTTCAACTAAAATAAGTGTGTTTAAAGTCAATTCTCTGCCTGAAATTGGTCAAAATTGAAGCTTCCGAGTAAGCAAAACTCTGTAAAAATGGCAATTTTGGTCACTGTGAGGGTTTAAAAACTGGTTATTCAACATGAGGCACGATCCAATTGACATTTTGAATCATTTTTGGTAAAGTCCAAAAAATCAATTTTCGGACGAAAAACGATGACCGCGGAGCTGTCGAACGTTCCCAAAATGGTCAATTCTGATTAAATTTTAACATTTAATCTTTTGACTGCAAATTACTGTTGGATGTGAATTATTACTTTTTCAACTAAAATAAGTGTGTTTAAAGTAATTTCTGTGCCTGAAATTGGTCAAAATTGAAGCTTCTGAGTAAGCAAAACTCTGTAAAAATGGCAATTTTGGTCACTGTGAGGGTTTAAAAAGTGGTTATTCAACATGAGGCATGATCCAATTGACATTTTGAATCATTTTTGGTAAAGTCCAAAAAATCAATTTTCGGACGAAAAACGATGACCGCGGAGCTGTCGAACGTTCCCAAAATGGTCAATTCTGATGAAATTTTAACATTTAATCTTTTGACTGCAAATTACTGTTGGATGTGAATTATTACTTTTTCAACTAAAATAAGTGTGTTTAAAGTCATTTCTGTGCCTGAAATTGGTCAAAATTGAAGCTTCTGAGTAAGCAAAACTCTGTAAAAATGGTAATTTTGGTCACTGTGAGGGTTTAAAAAGTGGTTATTCAACATGAGGCACGATCCAATTGACATTTTGAATCATTTTTGGTAATGTCCAAAAAATCAATTTTCGGACGAAAAACGATGACCGCGGAGCTGTCGAACGTTCCCAAAATGGTCAATTCTGATGAAATTTTAACATTTAATCTTTTGACTGCAAATTACTGTTGGATGTGAATTATTACTTTTTCAACTAAAATAAGTGTGTTTAAAGTCATTTCTCTGCCTGAAATTGGTCAAAATTGAAGCTTCTGAGTAAGCAAAACTCTGTAAAAATGGCAATTTTGGTCACTGTGAGGGTTTAAAAAGTGGTTATTCAACATGAGGCACGATCCAATTGACATTTTGAATCATTTTTGGTAATGTCCAAAAAATCAATTTTCGGACGAAAAACGATGACCGCGGAGCTGTCGAACGTTCCCAAAATGGTCAATTCTGATGAAATTTTACCATTTAATGTTTTGACTGCAAATTACTGTTGGATGTGAATTATTACTTTTTCAATTAAAATAAGTGTGTTTAAAGTCATTTCTCTGCCTGAAATTGGTCAAAATTGAAGCTTCCGAGTAAGCAAAACTCTGTAAAAATGGCAATTTTGTTCACTGTGAGGGTTTAAAAAGTGGTTATTCAACATGAGGCACGATCCAATTGACATTTTGAATCATTTTTGGTAAAGTCCCAAAAATCAATTTTCGGACGAAAAACGATGACCGCGGAGCTGTCGAACGTTCCCAAAATGGTCAATTCTGATGAAATTTTAACATTTAATCTTTTGACTGCAAATTACTGTTGGATGTGAATTATTACTTTTTCAACTAAAATAAGTGTGTTTAAAGTAATTTCTGTGCCTGAAATTGGTCAAAATTGAAGCTTCCGAGTAAGCAAAACTCTGTAAAAATGGCAAGTTTGGTCACTGTGAGGGCTTAAAAAGTGGTTATTCAACATGAGGCACGATCCAATTAACATTTTGAATCATTTTTGGTAAAGTCCCAAAAATCAATTTTCGGACGAAAAACGATGACCGCGGAGCTGTCGAACGTTCCCAAAATGGTCAATTCTGATAAAATTTTAACATTTAATCTTTTGACTGCAAATTACTGTTGGATGTGAATTATTACTTTTTCAACTAAAATAAATGTGTTTAAAGTCATTTCTCTGCTTGAAATTGGTCAAAATTGAAGCTTCTGAGTAAGCAAAACTCTGTAAAAATGGCAATTTTGGTCACTGTGAGGGTTTAAAAAGTGGTTATTCAACATGAGGCACGATCCAATTGACGTTTTGAATCATTTTTGGTAAAGTCCAAAAAATCAATTTTCGGACGTAAAACGATGACCGCGGAGCTGTTGAAAGTACCCAAAATGGTCAATTCTGAGGAAATTTTAACATTTAATCTTTTGACTGCAAATTACTGTTGGATGTGAATTATTACTTTTTCAACTAAAATAAGTGTGTTTAAAGTCATTTCTCTGCCTGAAATTGGTCAAAATTGAAGCTTCCGAGTAAGCAAAACTCTGTAAAAATGGCAATTTTGGTCACTGTGAGGGCTTAAAAAGTGGTTATTCAACATGAGGCACGATCCAATTGACATTTTGAATCATTTTTGGTAAAGTCCCAAAAATCAATTTTTGGACGAAAAACGATGACCGCGGAGCTGTCGAACGTTCCCAAAATGGTCAATTCTGATGACATTTTAACATTTAATCTTTTGACTGCAAATTACTGTTGGTTGTGAATTATTACTTTTTCAACTAAAATAAGTGTGTTTAAAGTCAATTCTCTGCCTGAAATTGGTCAAAATTGAAGCTTCCGAGTAAGCAAAACTCTGTAAAAATGGCAGTTTTGGTCACTGTGAGGATTTAAAAAGTGGTTATTCAACATGAGGCACGATCCAATTGACATTTTGAATCATTTTTGGTAAAGTCCAAAAAATCCATTTTCGGACGAAAAACGATGACCGCGGAGCTGTCGAACGTTCCCAAAATGGTCAATTCTGATAAAATTTTAATATTTAATCTTTTGACTGCAAATTACTGTTGGATGTGAATTATTACTTTTTCAACTAAAATAAGTGTGTTTAAAGTAATTGCTATGCCTGAAATTGGTCAAAATTGAAGCTTCTGAGTAAGCAAAACTCTGTAAAAATGGCAATTTTGGTCACTGTGAGGGTTTAAAAAGTGGTTATTCAACATGAGGCATGATCCAATTGACATTTTGAATCATTTTTGGTAAAGTCCAAAAAATCAATTTTCGGACGAAAAACGATGACCGCGGAGCTGTCGAACGTTCCCAAAATGGTCAATTCTGATGAAATTTTAACATTTAATCTTTTGACTGCAAATTACTGTTGGATGTGAATTATTACTTTTTCAACTAAAATAAGTGTGTTTAAAGTCATTTATGTGCCTGAAATTGGTCAAAATTGAAGCTTCTGAGTAAGCAAAACTCTGTAAAAATGGCAATTTTGGTCACTGTGAGGGTTTAAAAAGTGGTTATTCAACATGAGGCACGATCCAATTGACATTTTGAATCATTTTTGGTAATGTCCAAAAAATCAATTTTCGGACGAAAAACGATGACCGCGGAGCTGTCGAACGTTCCCAAAATGGTCAATTCTGATGAAATTTTACCATTTAATGTTTTGACTGCAAATTACTGTTGGATGTGAATTATTACTTTTTCAATTAAAATAAGTGTGTTTAAAGTCATTTCTCTGCCTGAAATTGGTGAAAATTGAAGCTTCCGAGTAAGCAAAACTCTGTAAAAATGGCAATTTTGTTCACTGTGAGGGTTTAAAAAGTGGTTATTCAACATGAGGCACGATCCAATTGACATTTTGAATCATTTTTGGTAAAGTCCCAAAAATCAATTTTCGGACGAAAAACGATGACCCCGGAGCTGTCGAACGTTCCCAAAATGGTCAATTCTGATGAAATTTTAACATTTAATCTTTTGACTGCAAATTACTGTTGGATGTGAATTATTACTTTTTCAACTAAAATAAGTGTGTTTAAAGTCAATTCTCTGGCTGAAATTGGTCAAAATTGAAGCTTCTGAGTAAGCAAAACTCTGTAAAAATGGCAATTTTGGTCACTGTGAGGGTTTAAAAACTGGTTATTCAACATGAGGCACGATCCAATTGACATTTTGAATCATTTTTGGTAAAGTCCCAAAAATCAATTTTCGGACGAAAAACGATGACCGCGGAGCTGTCGAACGTTCCCAAAATGGTCAATTCTGATGAAATTTTAACATTTAATCTTTTGACTGCAAATTACTGTTGGATGTGAATTATTACTTTTTCAACTAAAATAAGTGTGTTTAAAGTAATTTCTCTGCCTGAAATTGGTCAAAATTGAAGTTTCTGAGTAAGCAAAACTCTGTAAAAATGGCAATTTTGGTCATGTGAGGGTTTAAAAAGTGGTTATTCAACATGAGGCACGATCCAATTGACATTTTGAATAATTTTTGGTAAAGTCCAAAAAATCAATTTTCGGACGAAAAACGATGACCGCGGAGCTGTCGAACGTTCCCAAAATGGTCAATTCTGATCAAATTTTAACATTTAATCTTTTGACTGCAAATTACTGTTGGATGTGAATTATTACTTTTTCAACTAAAATAAGTGTGTTTAAAGTCATTTCTCTGCTTGAAATTGGCCAAAATTGAAGCTTCTGATTAAGCAAAACTCTGTAAAAATGGCAATTTTGGTCACTGTGAGGGTTTAAAAAGTGGTTATTCAACATGAGGCACGATCCAATTGACATTTTGAATCATTTTTGGTAAAGTCCAAAAAATCAATTTTCGGACGAAAAACGATGACCGCGGAGCTGTCGAACGTTCCCAAAATGGTCAATTCTGATGAAATTTTAACATTTAATCTTTTGACTGCAAATTACTGTTGGATGTGAATTATTACTTTTTCAACTAAAATAAATGTGTTTAAAGTAATTTCTGTGCCTGAAATTGGTCAAAATTGAAGCTTCTGAGTAAGCAAAACTCTGTAAAAATGGCAATTTTGGTCACTGTGAGGGTTTAAAAAGTGGTTATTCAACATGAGGCACGATCCAATTGACATTTTGAATCATTTTTGGTAAAGTCCAAAAAATCAATTTTCGGACGAAAAACGATGACCGCGGAGCTGTCGAACGTTCCCAAAATGGTCAATTCTGATGAAATTTTAACATTTAATCTTTTGACTGCAAATTACTGTTGGATGTGAATTATTACTTTTTCAACTAAAATAAGTGTGTTTAAAGTCATTTCTCTGCCTGAAATTGGTCAAAATTGAAGCTTCTGAGTAAGCAAAACTCTGTAAAAATGGCAATTTTGGTCACTGTGAGGGTTTAAAAAGTGGTTATTCAACATGAGGCACGATCCAATTGACATTTTGAATCATTTTTGGTAAAGTCCCAAAAATCAATTTCGGACGAAAAACGATGACCGCCGAGCTGTCGAACGTTCCCAAAATGGTCAATTCTGATGCAATTTTAACATTTAATCTTTTGACTGCAAATTTCTGTTGGATGTGAATTATTACTTTTTCAACTAAAATAAGTGTGTTTAAGGTCATTTCTCTGCCTGAAATTGGTCAAAATTGAAGCTTCCGAGTAAGCAAAACTCTGTAAAAATGGCAATTTTGGTCACTGTGAGGGTTTAAAAAGTGGTTATTCAACATGAGGCACGATCCAATTGACATTTTGAATCATTTTTGGTAAAGTCCAAAAAATCCATTTTCGGACGAAAAACGATGACCGCGGAGCTGTCGAACGTTCCCAAAATTGTCAATTCTGATGAAATTTTAACATTTAATGTTTTGACTGCAAATTACTGTTGAATGTGAATTATTACTTTTTCAACTAAAATAAGTGTGTTTAAAGTAATTGCTCTGCCTGAAATTGGTCAAAATTGAAGCTTCTGAGTAAGCAAAATGGCAATTTTGGTCACTGTGAGGGTTTAAAAAGTGGTTATTCAACATGAGGCACGATCCAATTGACATTTTGAATCATTTTTGGTAAAGTCCAAAAAATCTATTTTCGGACGACAAACGATGACCGCGGAGCTGTCGAACATTCCCAAAATGGTCAATTCTGATTAAATTTTAACATTTAATCTTTTGCCTGCAAATTACTGTTGGATGTGAATTATTACTTTTTCAACTAAAATAAGTGTGTTTAAAGTCAATTCTCTGCCTGAAATTGGTCAAAATTGAAGCTTCCGAGTAAGCAAAACTCTGTAAAAATGGCAATTTTGGTCACTGTGAGGGTTTAAAAACTGGTTATTCAACATGAGGCACGATCCAATTGACATTTTGAATCATTTTTGGTAAAGTCCAAAAAATCAATTTTCGGACGAAAAACGATGACCGCGGAGCTGTCGAACGTTCCCAAAATGGTCAATTCTGATTAAATTTTAACATTTAATCTTTTGACTGCAAATTACTGTTGGATGTGAATTATTACTTTTTCAACTAAAATAAGTGTGTTTAAAGTAATTTCTGTGCCTGAAATTGGTCAAAATTGAAGCTTCTGAGTAAGCAAAACTCTGTAAAAATGGCAATTTTGGTCACTGTGAGGGTTTAAAAAGTGGTTATTCAACATGAGGCATGATCCAATTGACATTTTGAATCATTTTTGGTAAAGTCCAAAAAATCAATTTTCGGACGAAAAACGATGACCGCGGAGCTGTCGAACGTTCCCAAAATGGTCAATTCTGATGAAATTTTAACATTTAATCTTTTGACTGCAAATTACTGTTGGATGTGAATTATTACTTTTTCAACTAAAATAAGTGTGTTTAAAGTCATTTCTGTGCCTGAAATTGGTCAAAATTGAAGCTTCTGAGTAAGCAAAACTCTGTAAAAATGGCAATTTTGGTCACTGTGAGGGTTTAAAAAGTGGTTATTCAACATGAGGCACGATCCAATTGACATTTTGAATCATTTTTGGTAATGTCCAAAAAATCAATTTTCGGACGAAAAACGATGACCGCGGAGCTGTCGAACGTTCCCAAAATGGTCAATTCTGATGAAATTTTACCATTTAATGTTTTGACTGCAAATTACTGTTGGATGTGAATTATTACTTTTTCAATTAAAATAAGTGTGTTTAAAGTCATTTCTCTGCCTGAAATTGGTCAAAATTGAAGCTTCCGAGTAAGCAAAACTCTGTAAAAATGGCAATTTTGTTCACTGTGAGGGTTTAAAAAGTGGTTATTCAACATGAGGCACGATCCAATTGACATTTTGAATCATTTTTGGTAAAGTCCCAAAAATCAATTTTCGGACGAAAAACGATGACCGCGGAGCTGTCGAACGTTCCCAAAATGGTCAATTCTGATGAAATTTTAACATTTAATCTTTTGACTGCAAATTACTGGTGGATGTGAATTATTACTTTTTCAACTAAAATAAGTGTGTTTAAAGTCAATTCTCTGGCTGAAATTGGTCAAAATTGAAGCTTCTGGGTAAGCAAAACTCTGTAAAAATGGCAATTTTGTTCACTGTGAGGGTTTAAAAACTGGTTATTCAACATGAGGCACGATCCAATTGACATTTTGAATCATTTTTGGTAAAGTCCCAAAAATCAATTTTCGGACGAAAAACGATGACCGCGGAGCTGTCGAACGTTCCCAAAATGGTCAATTCTGATGAAATTTTAACATTTAATCTTTTGACTGCAAATTACTGTTGGATGTGAATTATTACTTTTTCAACTAAAATAAGTGTGTTTAAAGTAATTTCTCTGCCTGAAATTGGTCAAAATTGAAGTTTCTGAGTAAGCAAAACTCTGTAAAAATGGCAATTTTGGTCATGTGAGGGTTTAAAAAGTGGTTATTCAACATGAGGCACGATCCAATTGACATTTTGAATAATTTTTGGTAAAGTCCAAAAAATCAATTTTCGGACGAAAAACGATGACCGCGGAGCTGTCGAACGTTCCCAAAATGGTCAATTCTGATCAAATTTTAACATTTAATCTTTTGACTGCAAATTACTGTTGGATGTGAATTATTACTTTTTCAACTAAAATAAGTGTGTTTAAAGTAATTTCTGTGCCTGAAATTGGTCAAAATTGAAGCTTCTGAGTAAGCAAAACTCTGTAAAAATGGCAATTTTGGTCACTGTGAGGGTTTAAAAAGTGGTTATTCAACATGAGGCACGATCCAATTGACATTTTGAATCATTTTTGGTAAAGTCCAAAAAATCAATTTTCGGACGAAAAACGATGACCGCGGAGCTGTCGAACGTTCCCTAAATGGTCAATTCTGATGAAATTTTAACATTTAATCTTTTGACTGCAAATTACTGTTGGATGTGAATTATTACTTTTTCAACTAAAATAAGTGTGTTTAAAGTCATTTCTCTGCCTGAAATTGGTCAAAATTGAAGCTTCTGAGTAAGCAAAACTCTGTAAAAATGGCAATTTTGGTCACTGTGAGGGTTTAAAAAGTGGTTATTCAACATGAGGCACGATCCAATTGACATTTTGAATCATTTTTGGTAAAGTCCCAAAAATCAATTTCGGACGAAAAACGATGACCGCCGAGCTGTCGAACGTTCCCAAAATGGTCAATTCTGATGCAATTTTAACATTTAATCTTTTGACTGCAAATTTCTGTTGGATGTGAATTATTACTTTTTCAACTAAAATAAGTGTGTTTAAGGTCATTTCTCTGCCTGAAATTGGTCAAAATTGAAGATTCCGAGTAAGCAAAACTCTGTAAAAATGGCAATTTTGGTCACTGTGAGGGTTTAAAAAGTGGTTATTCAACATGAGGCACGATCCAATTGACATTTTGAATCATTTTTGGTAAAGTCCAAAAAATCCATTTTCGGACGAAAAACGATGACCGCGGAGCTGTCGAACGTTCCCAAAATTGTCAATTCTGATGAAATTTTAACATTTAATGTTTTGACTGCAAATTACTGTTGAATGTGAATTATTACTTTTTCAACTAAAATAAGTGTGTTTAAAGTAATTGCTCTGCCTGAAATTGGTCAAAATTGAAGCTTCTGAGTAAGCAAAACTCTGTAAAAATGGCAATTTTGGTCACTGTGAGGGTTTAAAAAGTGGTTATTCAACATGAGGCACGATCCAATTGACATTTTGAATCATTTTTGGTAAAGTCCAAAAAATCTATTTTCGGACGACAAACGATGACCGCGGAGCTGTCGAACATTCCCAAAATGGTCAATTCTGATTAAATTTTAACATTTAATCTTTTGCCTGCAAATTACTGTTGGATGTGAATTATTACTTTTTCAACTAAAATAAGTGTGTTTAAAGTAATTTCTGTGCCTGAAATTGGTCAAAATTGAAGCTTCCGAGTAAGCAAAACTCTGTAAAAATGGCAATTTTGGTCACTGTGAGGGTTTAAAAAGTGGTTATTCAACATGAGGCTCGATCCAATTGACATTTTGAATCATTTTTGGTAAAGTCCCAAAAATCAATTTTCGGACGAAAAACGATGACCGCGAAGCTGTCGAACGTTCCCAAAATGGTCAATTCTGATGAAATTTTAACATTTAATCTTTTGACTGCAAATTACTGTTGGATGTGAATTATTACTTTTTCAACTAAAATAAGTGTGTTTAAAGTCATTTCTCTGCCTGAAATTGGTCAAAATTGAAGCTTCTGAGTAAGCAAAACTCTGTAAAAATGGCAATTTTGGTCACTGTGAGGGTTTAAAAACTGGTTATTCAACATGAGGCACGATCCAATTGACATTTTGAATCATTTTTGGTAAAGTCCCAAAAATCAATTTTCGGACGAAAAACGATGACCGCGGAGCTGTCGAACGTTCCCAAAATGGTCAATTCTGATGAAATTTTAACATTTAATCTTTTGACTGCAAATTACTGTTGGATGTGAATTATTACTTTTTCAACTAAAATAAGTGTGTTTAAAGTAATTTCTCTGCCTGAAATTGGTCAAAATTGAAGTTTCTGAGTAAGCAAAACTCTGTAAAAATGGCAATTTTGGTCATGTGAGGGTTTAAAAAGTGGTTATTCAACATGAGGCACGATCCAATTGACATTTTGAATAATTTTTGGTAAAGTCCAAAAAATCAATTTTCGGACGAAAAACGATGACCGCGGAGCTGTCGAACGTTCCCAAAATGGTCAATTCTGATCACATTTTAACATTTAATCTTTTGACTGCAAATTACTGTTGGATGTGAATTATTACTTTTTCAACTAAAATAAGTGTGTTTAAAGTCATTTCTCTGCTTGAAATTGGCCAAAATTGAAGCTTCTGATTAAGCAAAACTCTGTAAAAATGGCAATTTTGGTCACTGTGAGGGTTTAAAAAGTGGTTATTCAACATGAGGCACGATCCAATTGACATTTTGAATCATTTTTGGTAAAGTCCAAAAAATCAATTTTCGGACGAAAAACGATGACCGCGGAGCTGTCGAACGTTCCCAAAATGGTCAATTCTGATGAAATTTTAACATTTAATCTTTTGACTGCAAATTACTGTTGGATGTGAATTATTACTTTTTCAACTAAAATAAGTGTGTTTAAAGTAATTTCTGTGCCTGAAATTGGTCAAAATTGAAGCTTCTGAGTAAGCAAAACTCTGTAAAAATGGCAATTTTGGTCACTGTGAGGGTTTAAAAAGTGGTTATTCAACATGAGGCACGATCCAATTGACATTTTGAATCATTTTTGGTAAAGTCCAAAAAATCAATTTTCGGACGAAAAACGATGACCGCGGAGCTGTCGAACGTTCCCAAAATGGTCAATTCTGATGAAATTTTAACATTTAATCTTTTGACTGCAAATTACTGTTGGATGTGAATTATTACTTTTTCAACTAAAATAAGTGTGTTTAAAGTCATTTCTCTGCCTGAAATTGGTCAAAATTGAAGCTTCTGAGTAAGCAAAACTCTGTAAAAATGGCAATTTTGGTCACTGTGAGGGTTTAAAAAGTGGTTATTCAACATGAGGCACGATCCAATTGACATTTTGAATCATTTTTGGTAAAGTCCCAAAAATCAATTTCGGACGAAAAACGATGACCGCCGAGCTGTCGAACGTTCCCAAAATGGTCAATTCTGATGCAATTTTAACATTTAATCTTTTGACTGCAAATTTCTGTTGGATGTGAATTATTACTTTTTCAACTAAAATAAGTGTGTTTAAGGTCATTTCTCTGCCTGAAATTGGTCAAAATTGAAGCTTCCGAGTAAGCAAAACTCTGTAAAAATGGCAATTTTGGTCACTGTGAGGGTTTAAAAAGTGGTTATTCAACATGAGGCACGATCCAATTGACATTTTGAATCATTTTTGGTAAAGTCCAAAAAATCAATTTTCGGACGAAAAACGATGACCGCGGAGCTGTCGAACGTTCCCAAAATGGTCAATTCTGATGAAATTTTAACATTTAATCTTTTGACTGCAAATTACTGTTGGATGTGAATTATTACTTTTTCAACTAAAATAAGTGTGTTTAAAGTAATTTCTGTGCCTGAAATTGGTCAAAATTGAAGCTTCTGAGTAAGCAAAACTCTGTAAAAATGGCAATTTTGGTCACTGTGAGGGTTTAAAAAGTGGTTATTCAACATGAGGCACGATCCAATTGACATTTTGAATCATTTTTGGTAAAGTCCAAAAAATCAATTTTCGGACGAAAAACGATGACCGCGGAGCTGTCGAACGTTCCCAAAATGGTCAATTCTGATGAAATTTTAACATTTAATCTTTTGACTGCAAATTACTGTTGGATGTGAATTATTACTTTTTCAACTAAAATAAGTGTGTTTAAAGTCATTTCTCTGCCTGAAATTGGTCAAAATTGAAGCTTCTGAGTAAGCAAAACTCTGTAAAAATGGCAATTTTGGTCACTGTGAGGGTTTAAAAAGTGGTTATTCAACATGAGGCACGATCCAATTGACATTTTGAATCATTTTTGGTAAAGTCCCAAAAATCAATTTCGGACGAAAAACGATGACCGCCGAGCTGTCGAACGTTCCCAAAATGGTCAATTCTGATGCAATTTTAACATTTAATCTTTTGACTGCAAATTTCTGTTGGATGTGAATTATTACTTTTTCAACTAAAATAAGTGTGTTTAAGGTCATTTCTCTGCCTGAAATTGGTCAAAATTGAAGCTTCCGAGTAAGCAAAACTCTGTAAAAATGGCAATTTTGGTCACTGTGAGGGTTTAAAAAGTGGTTATTCAACATGAGGCACGATCCAATTGACATTTTGAATCATTTTTGGTAAAGTCCAAAAAATCCATTTTCGGACGAAAAACGATGACCGCGGAGCTGTCGAACGTTCCCAAAATTGTCAATTCTGATGAAATTTTAACATTTAATGTTTTGACTGCAAATTACTGTTGGATGTGAATTATTACTTTTTCAACTAAAATAAGTGTGTTTAAAGTAATTGCTCTGCCTGAAATTGGTCAAAATTGAAGCTTCTGAGTAAGCAAAACTCTGTAAAAATGGCAATTTTGGTCACTGTGAGGGTTTAAAAAGTGGTTATTCAACATGAGGCACGATCCAATTGACATTTTGAATCATTTTTGGTAAAGTCCAAAAAATCTATTTTCGGACGACAAACGATGACCGCGGAGCTGTCGAACATTCCCAAAATGGTCAATTCTGATTAAATTTTAACATTTAATCTTTTGCCTGCAAATTACTGTTGGATGTGAATTATTACTTTTTCAACTAAAATAAGTGTGTTTAAAGTAATTTCTGTGCCTGAAATTGGTCAAAATTGAAGCTTCTGAGTAAGCAAAACTCTGTAAAAATGGCAATTTTGGTCACTGTGAGGGTTTAAAAAGTGGTTATTCAACATGAGGCACGATCCAATTGACATTTTGAATCATTTTTGGTAAAGTCCAAAAAATCTATTTTCGGACGACAAACGATGACCGCGGAGCTGTCGAACATTCCCAAAATGGTCAATTCTGATGAAATTTTAACATTTAATCTTTTGACTGCAAATTACTGTTGGATGTGAATTATTACTTTTTCAACTAAAATAAGTGTGTTTAAAGTCATTTCTCTGCCTGAAATTGGTCAAAATTGAAGCTTCTGAGTAAGCAAAACTCTGTAAAAATGGCAATTTTGGTCACTGTGAGGGTTTAAAAACTGGTTATTCAACATGAGGCACGATCCAATTGACATTTTGAATCATTTTTGGTAAAGTCCCAAAAATCAATTTTCGGACGAAAAACGATGACCGCGGAGCTGTCGAACGTTCCCAAAATGGTCAATTCTGATGAAATTTTAACATTTAATCTTTTGACTGCAAATTACTGTTGGATGTGAATTATTACTTTTTCAACTAAAATAAGTGTGTTTAAAGTAATTTCTCTGCCTGAAATTGGTCAAAATTGAAGTTTCTGAGTAAGCAAAACTCTGTAAAAATGGCAATTTTGGTCATGTGAGGGTTTAAAAAGTGGTTATTCAACATGAGGCACGATCCAATTGACATTTTGAATAATTTTTGGTAAAGTCCAAAAAATCAATTTTCGGACGAAAAACGATGACCGCGGAGCTGTCGAACGTTCCCAAAATGGTCAATTCTGATCAAATTTTAACATTTAATCTTTTGACTGCAAATTACTGTTGGATGTGAATTATTACTTTTTCAACTAAAATAAGTGTGTTTAAAGTCATTTCTCTGCTTGAAATTGGCCAAAATTGAAGCTTCTGATTAAGCAAAACTCTGTAAAA
Organism: Lissotriton helveticus; assembly: GCF_964261635.1. Classification (NCBI taxonomy): domain Eukaryota; kingdom Metazoa; phylum Chordata; class Amphibia; order Caudata; family Salamandridae; genus Lissotriton; species Lissotriton helveticus. The sequence goes on along the minus strand of NC_136069.1, from coordinate 1,160,293,931 downwards.
ATGGCAATTTTGGTCACTGTGAGGGTTTAAAAAGTGGTTATTCAACATGAGGCACGATCCAATTGACATTTTGAATCATTTTTGGTAAAGTCCAAAAAATCAATTTTCGGACGAAAAACGATGACCGCGGAGCTGTCGAACGTTCCCAAAATGGTCAATTCTGATGAAATTTTAACATTTAATCTTTTGACTGCAAATTACTGTTGGATGTGAATTATTACTTTTTCAACTAAAATAAGTGTGTTTAAAGTAATTTCTGTGCCTGAAATTGGTCAAAATTGAAGCTTCTGAGTAAGCAAAACTCTGTAAAAATGGCAATTTTGGTCACTGTGAGGGTTTAAAAAGTGGTTATTCAACATGAGGCACGATCCAATTGACATTTTGAATCATTTTTGGTAAAGTCCAAAAAATCAATTTTCGGACGAAAAACGATGACCGCGGAGCTGTCGAACGTTCCCAAAATGGTCAATTCTGATGAAATTTTAACATTTAATCTTTTGACTGCAAATTACTGTTGGATGTGAATTATTACTTTTTCAACTAAAATAAGTGTGTTTAAAGTCATTTCTCTGCCTGAAATTGGTCAAAATTGAAGCTTCTGAGTAAGCAAAACTCTGTAAAAATGGCAATTTTGGTCACTGTGAGGGTTTAAAAAGTGGTTATTCAACATGAGGCACGATCCAATTGACATTTTGAATCATTTTTGGTAAAGTCCCAAAAATCAATTTCGGACGAAAAACGATGACCGCCGAGCTGTCGAACGTTCCCAAAATGGTCAATTCTGATGCAATTTTAACATTTAATCTTTTGACTGCAAATTTCTGTTGGATGTGAATTATTACTTTTTCAACTAAAATAAGTGTGTTTAAGGTCATTTCTCTGCCTGAAATTGGTCAAAATTGAAGCTTCCGAGTAAGCAAAACTCTGTAAAAATGGCAATTTTGGTCACTGTGAGGGTTTAAAAAGTGGTTATTCAACATGAGGCACGATCCAATTGACATTTTGAATCATTTTTGGTAAAGTCCAAAAAATCAATTTTCGGACGAAAAACGATGACCGCGGAGCTGTCGAACGTTCCCAAAATGGTCAATTCTGATGAAATTTTAACATTTAATCTTTTGACTGCAAATTACTGTTGGATGTGAATTATTACTTTTTCAACTAAAATAAGTGTGTTTAAAGTAATTTCTGTGCCTGAAATTGGTCAAAATTGAAGCTTCTGAGTAAGCAAAACTCTGTAAAAATGGCAATTTTGGTCACTGTGAGGGTTTAAAAAGTGGTTATTCAACATGAGGCACGATCCAATTGACATTTTGAATCATTTTTGGTAAAGTCCAAAAAATCAATTTTCGGACGAAAAACGATGACCGCGGAGCTGTCGAACGTTCCCAAAATGGTCAATTCTGATGAAATTTTAACATTTAATCTTTTGACTGCAAATTACTGTTGGATGTGAATTATTACTTTTTCAACTAAAATAAGTGTGTTTAAGGTCATTTCTCTGCCTGAAATTGGTCAAAATTGAAGCTTCCGAGTAAGCAAAACTCTGTAAAAATGGCAATTTTGGTCACTGTGAGGGTTTAAAAAGTGGTTATTCAACATGAGGCACGATCCAATTGACATTTTGAATCATTTTTGGTAAAGTCCAAAAAATCCATTTTCGGACGAAAAACGATGACCGCGGAGCTGTCGAACGTTCCCAAAATTGTCAATTCTGATGAAATTTTAACATTTAATGTTTTGACTGCAAATTACTGTTGAATGTGAATTATTACTTTTTCAACTAAAATAAGTGTGTTTAAAGTAATTGCTCTGCCTGAAATTGGTCAAAATTGAAGCTTCTGAGTAAGCAAAACTCTGTAAAAATGGCAATTTTGGTCACTGTGAGGGTTTAAAAAGTGGTTATTCAACATGAGGCACGATCCAATTGACATTTTGAATCATTTTTGGTAAAGTCCAAAAAATCTATTTTCGGACGACAAACGATGACCGCGGAGCTGTCGAACATTCCCAAAATGGTCAATTCTGATTAAATTTTAACATTTAATCTTTTGCCTGCAAATTACTGTTGGATGTGAATTATTACTTTTTCAACTAAAATAAGTGTGTTTAAAGTAATTTCTGTGCCTGAAATTGGTCAAAATTGAAGCTTCCGAGTAAGCAAAACTCTGTAAAAATGGCAATTTTGGTCACTGTGAGGGTTTAAAAAGTGGTTATTCAACATGAGGCTCGATCCAATTGACATTTTGAATCATTTTTGGTAAAGTCCCAAAAATCAATTTTCGGACGAAAAACGATGACCGCGAAGCTGTCGAACGTTCCCAAAATGGTCAATTCTGATGAAATTTTAACATTTAATCTTTTGACTGCAAATTACTGTTGGATGTGAATTATTACTTTTTCAACTAAAATAAGTGTGTTTAAAGTCATTTCTCTGCCTGAAATTGGTCAAAATTGAAGCTTCTGAGTAAGCAAAACTCTGTAAAAATGGCAATTTTGGTCACTGTGAGGGTTTAAAAAGTGGTTATTCAACATGAGGCACGATCCAATTGACATTTTGAATTATTTTTGGTAAAGTCCCAAAAAGCAATTTTCGGACGAAAAACGATGACCGCGGAGCTGTCGAACTATCCCAAAATGGTCAATTCTGATGAAATTTTAACATTTAATCTTTTGACTGCAAATTACTGTTGGATGTGAATTATTACTTTTTCAACTAAAATAAGTGTGTTTAAAGTCATTTCTCTGCCTGAAATTGGTCAAAATTGAAGCTTCTGAGTAAGCAAAACTCTGTAAAAATGGCAATTTTGGTCACTGTGAGGGTTTAAAAAGTGGTTATTCAACATGAGGCACGATCCAATTGACATTTTGAATCATTTTTGGTAAAGTCCCAAAAATCAATTTTCGGACGAAAAACGATGACCGCGGAGCTGTCGAACGTTCCCAAAATGGTCAATTCTGATTAAATTTTAACATTTAATCTTTTGCCTGCAAATTACTGTTGGATGTGAATTATTACTTTTTCAACTAAAATAAGTGTGTTTAAAGTCAATTCTCTGCCTGAAATTGGTCAAAATTGAAGCTTCCGAGTAAGCAAAACTCTGTAAAAATGGCAATTTTGGTCACTGTGAGGGTTTAAAAAGTGGTTATTCAACATGAGGCACGATCCAATTGACATTTTGAATCATTTTTGGTAAAGTCCAAAAAATCCATTTTCGGACGAAAAACGATGACCGCGGAGCTGTCGAACGTTCCCAAAATGGTCAATTCTGATGAAATTTTAACATTTCATCTTTTGCCTGCAAATTACTGTTGGATGTGAATTATTACTTTTTCAACTAAAATAAGTGTGTTTAAAGTAATTTCTGTGCCTGAAATTGGTCAAAATTGAAGCTTCTGAGTAAGCAAAACTCTGTAAAAATGGCAATTTTGGTCACTGTGAGGGTTTAAAAAGTGGTTATTCAACATGAGGCACGATCCAATTGACATTTTGAATCATTTTTGGTCAAGTCCAAAAAATCAATTTTCGGACGAAAAACGATGACCGCGGAGCTGTCGAACGTTCCCAAAATTGTCAATTCTGATGAAATTTTAACATTTAATGTTTTGACTGCAAATTACTGTTGAATGTGAATTATTACTTTTTCAACTAAAATAAGTGTGTTTAAAGTAATTGCTCTGCCTGAAATTGGTCAAAATTGAAGCTTCTGAGTAAGCAAAACTCTGTAAAAATGGCAATTTTGGTCACTGTGAGGGTTTAAAAAGTGGTTATTCAACATGAGGCATGATCCAATTGACATTTTGAATCATTTTTGGTAAAGTCCAAAAATTCAATTTTCGGACGAAAAACGATGACCGCGGAGCTGTCGAACGTTCCCAAAATGGTCAATTCTGATGAAATTTTAACATTTAATCTTTTGACTGCAAATTACTGTTGGATGTGAATTATTACTTTTTCAACTAAAATAAGTGTGTTTAAAGTCATTTCTCTGCCTGAAATTGGTCAAAATTGAAGCTTCTGAGTAAGCAAAACTCTGTAAAAATGGCAATTTTGGTCACTGTGAGGGTTTAAAAAGTGGTTATTCAACATGAGGCACGATCCAATTGACATTTTGAATCATTTTTGGTAAAGTCCCAAAAATCAATTTTCGGACGAAAAACGATGACCGCGGAGCTGTCGAACGTTCCCAAAATGGTCAATTCTGATTAAATTTTACCATTTAATGTTTTGACTGCAAATTACTGTTGGATGTGAATTATTACTTTTTCAACTAAAATAAGTGTGTTTAAAGTAATTGCTATGCCTGAAATTGGTCAAAATTGAAGCTTCTGAGTAAGCAAAACTCTGTAAAAATGGCAATTTTGGTCACTGTGAGGGTTTAAAAAGTGGTTATTCAACATGAGGCATGATCCAATTGACATTTTGAATCATTTTTGGTAAAGTCCAAAAAATCAATTTTCGGACGAAAAACGATGACCGCGGAGCTATCGAACGTTCCCAAAATGGTCAATTCTGATGAAATTTTAACATTTAATCTTTTGACTGCAAATTACTGTTGGATGTGAATTATTACTTTTTCAACTAAAATAAGTGTGTTTAAAGTCATTTCTGTGCCTGAAATTGGTCAAAATTGAAGCTTCTGAGTAAGCAAAACTCTGTAAAAATGGCAATTTTGGTCACTGTGAGGGTTTAAAAAGTGGTTATTCAACATGAGGCACGATCCAATTGACATTTTGAATCATTTTTGGTAATGTCCAAAAAATCAATTTTCGGACGAAAAACGATGACCGCGGAGCTGTCGAACGTTCCCAAAATGGTCAATTCTGATGAAATTTTACCATTTAATGTTTTGACTGCAAATTACTGTTGGATGTGAATTATTACTTTTTCAACTAAAATAAGTGTGTTTAAAGTAATTTCTCTGCCTGAAATTGGTCAAAATTGAAGCTTCTGAGTAAGCAAAACTCTGTAAAAATGGCAATTTCGGTCACTGTGAGGGTTTAAAAAGTGGTTATTCAACATGAGGCACGATCCAATTGACATTTTGAATCATTTTTGGTAAAGTCCCAAAAATCAATTTTCGGACGAAAAACGATGACCGCGGAGCTGTCGAACGTTCCCAAAATGGTCAATTCTGATGAAATTTTAACATTTAATCTTTTGACTGCAAATTACTGTTGGATGTGAATTATTACTTTTTCAACTAAAATAAGTGTGTTTAAAGTCATTTCTCTGCCTGAAATTGGTCAAAATTGAAGCTTCCGAGTAAGCAAAACTCTGTAAAAATGGCAATTTTGTTCACTGTGAGGGTTTAAAAAGTGGTTATTCAACATGAGGCACGATCCAATTGACATTTTGAATCATTTTTGGTAAAGTCCCAAAAATCAATTTTCGGACGAAAAACGATGACCGCGGAGCTGTCGAACGTTCCCCAAATGGTCAATTCTGATGAAATTTTAACATTTAATCTTTTGACTGCAAATTACTGTTGGATGTGAAATATTACTTTTTCAACTAAAATAAGTGTGTTTAAAGTCAATTCTCTGCCTGAAATTGGTCAAAATTGAAGCTTCTGAGTAAGCAAAACTCTGTAAAAATGGCAATTTTGGTCACTGTGAGGGTTTAAAAAGTGGTTATTCAACATGAGGCACGATCCAATTGACATTTTGAATCATTTTTGGTAAAGTCCAAAAAATCAATTTTCGGACGAAAAACGATGACCGCGGAGCTGTCGAACGTTCCCAAAATGGTCAATTCTGATTACATTTTAACATTTAATCTTTTGACTGCAAATTACTGTTGGATGTGAATTATTACTTTTTCAACTAAAATAAGTGTGTTTAAAGTAATTTCTGTGCCTGAAATTGGTCAAAATTGAAGCTTCTGAGTAAGCAAAACTCTGTAAAAATGGCAATTTTGGTCACTCTGAGGGTTTAAAAAGTGGTTATTCAACATGAGGCACGATCCAATTGACATTTTGAATCATTTTTGGTAAAGTCCAAAAAATCAATTTTCGGACGAAAAACGATGACCGCGGAGCTGTCGAACGTTCCCAAAATGGTCAATTCTGATGAAATTTTACCATTTAATGTTTTGACTGCAAATTACTGTTGGATGTGAATTATTACTTTTTCAACTAAAATAAGTGTGTTTAAAGTAATTGCTATGCCTGAAATTGGTCAAAATTAAAGCTTCTGAGTAAGTAAAACTCTGTAAAAATAGCAATTTTGGTCACTGTGAGGGTTTAAAAAGTGGTTATTCAACATGAGGCACGATCCAATTGACATTTTGAATCATTTTTGGTAAAGTCCCAAAAATCAATTTTCGGACAAAAAACGATGACCGCGGAGTTGTCGAACGTTCCCAAAATGGTCAATTCTGATGAAATTTTAACATTTAATCTTTTGACTGCAAATTACTGTTGGATGTGAATTATTACTTTTTCAACTAAAATAAGTGTGTTTAAAGTCATTTCTCTGCCTGAAATTGGTCAAAATTGAAGCTTCCGAGTAAGCAAAACTCTGTAAAAATGGCAATTTTGTTCACTGTGAGGGTTTAAAAAGTGGTTATTCAACATGAGGCACGATCCAATTGACATTTTGAATCATTTTTGGTAAAGTCCCAAAATTCAATTTTTGGACGAAAAACGATGACCGCGGAGCTGTCGAACGTTCCCAAAATGGTCAATTCTGATGAAATTTTAACATTTAATCTTTTGACTGCAAATTACTGTTGGATGTGAATTATTACTTTTTAAACTAAAATAAGTGTGTTTAAAGTCAATTCTCTGCCTGAAATTGGTCAAAATTGAAGCTTCTGAGTAAGCAAAACTCTGTAAAAATGGCAATTTTGGTCACTGTGAGGGTTTAAAAAGTGGTTATTCAACATGAGGCACGATCCAATTGACATTTTGAATCATTTTTGGTAAAGTCCAAAAAATCCATTTTCGGACGAAAAACGATGACCGCGGAGCTGTCGAACGATCCCAAAATGGTCAATTCTGATGAAATTTTAACATTTAATCTTTTGCCTGCAAATTACTGTTGGATGTGAATTATTACTTTTTCAACTAAAATAAGTGTGTTTAAAGTAATTTCTGTGCCTGAAATTGGTCAAAATTGAAGCTTCTGAGTAAGCAAAACTCTGTAAAAATGGCAATTTTGGTCACTGTGAGGGTTTAAAAAGTGGTTATTCAACATGAGGCACGATCCAATTGACATTTTGAATCATTTTTGGTCAAGTCCAAAAAATCCATTTTCGGACGAAAAACGATGATCGCGGAGCTGTCGAACGTTCCCAAAATTGTCAATTCTGATGAAATTTTAACATTTAATGTTTTGACTGCAAATTACTGTTGAATGTGAATTATTACTTTTTCAACTAAAATAAGTGTGTTTAAAGTAATTGCTCTGCCTGAAATTGGTCAAAATTGAAGCTTCTGAGTAAGCAAAACTCTGTAAAAATGGCAATTTTGGTCACTGTGAGGGTTTAAAAAGTGGTTATTCAACATGAGGCACGATCCAATTGACATTTTGAATCATTTTTGGTAAAGTCCAAAAAATCTATTTTCGGACGACAAACGATGACCGCGGAGCTGTCGAACATTCCCAAAATGGTCAATTCTGATTAAATTTTAACATTTAATATTTTGCCTGCAAATTACTGTTGGATGTGAATTATTACTTTTTCAACTAAAATAAGAGTGTTTAAAGTAATTTCTGTGCCTGAAATTGGTCAAAATTGAAGCTTCTGAGTAAGCAAAACTCTGTAAAAATGGCAATTTTGGTCACTGTGAGGGTTTAAAAAGTGGTTATTCAACATGAGGCACGATCCAATTGACATTTTGAATTATTTTTGGTAAAGTCCCAAAAATCAATTTTCGGACGAAAAACGATGACCGCGGAGCTGTCGAACGTTCCCAAAATGGTCAATTCTGATGAAATTTTAACATTTAATCTTTTGACTGCAAATTACTGTTGGATGTGAATTATTACTTTTTCAACTAAAATAAGTGTGTTTAAAGTCATTTCTCTGCCTGAAATTGGTCAAAATTGAAGCTTCTGAGTAAGCAAAACTCTGTAAAAATGGCAATTTTGGTCACTGTGAGGGTTTAAAAAGTGGTTATTCAACATGAGGCACGATCCAATTGACATTTTGAATCATTTTTGGTAAAGTCCAAAAAATCCATTTTCGGACGAAAAACGATGACCGCGGAGCTGTCGAACGTTCCCAAAATGGTCAATTCTGATGAAATTTTAACATTTAATCTTTTGACTGCAAATTACTGTTGGATGTGAATTATTACTTTTTCAACTAAAATAAGTGTGTTTAAAGTCATTTCTCTGCCTGAAATTGGTCAAAATTGAAGCTTCCGAGTAAGCAAAACTCTGTAAAAATGGCAATTTTGGTCACTGTGAGGGCTTAAAAAGTGGTTATTCAACATGAGGCACGATCCAATTGACATTTTGAATCATTTTTGGTAAAGTCCCAAAAATCAATTTTTGGACGAAAAATGATGACCGCGGAGCTGTCGAACGTTCCCAAAATGGTCAATTCTGATGAAATTTTAACATTTCATCTTTTGCCTGCAAATTACTGTTGGATGTGAATTATTACTTTTTCAACTAAAATAAGTGTGTTTAAAGTAATTTCTGTGCCTGAAATTGGTCAAAATTGAAGCTTCTGAGTAAGCAAAACTCTGTAAAAATGGCAATTTTGGTCACTGTGAGGGTTTAAAAAGTGGTTATTCAACATGAGGCACGATCCAATTGACATTTTGAATCATTTTTGGTCAAGTCCAAAAAATCAATTTTCGGACGAAAAACGATGACCGCGGAGCTGTCGAACGTTCCCAAAATTGTCAATTCTGATGAAATTTTAACATTTAATGTTTTGACTGCAAATTACTGTTGAATGTGAATTATTACTTTTTCAACTAAAATAAGTGTGTTTAAAGTAATTGCTCTGCCTGAAATTGGTCAAAATTGAAGCTTCTGAGTAAGCAAAACTCTGTAAAAATGGCAATTTTGGTCACTGTGAGGGTTTAAAAAGTGGTTATTCAACATGAGGCATGATCCAATTGACATTTTGAATCATTTTTGGTAAAGTCCAAAAATTCAATTTTCGGACGAAAAACGATGACCGCGGAGCTGTCGAACGTTCCCAAAATGGTCAATTCTGATGAAATTTTAACATTTAATCTTTTGACTGCAAATTACTGTTGGATGTGAATTATTACTTTTTCAACTAAAATAAGTGTGTTTAAAGTCATTTCTCTGCCTGAAATTGGTCAAAATTGAAGCTTCTGAGTAAGCAAAACTCTGTAAAAATGGCAATTTTGGTCACTGTGAGGGTTTAAAAAGTGGTTATTCAACATGAGGCACGATCCAATTGACATTTTGAATCATTTTTGGTAAAGTCCCAAAAATCAATTTTCGGACGAAAAACGATGACCGCGGAGCTGTCGAACGTTCCCAAAATGGTCAATTCTGATTAAATTTTACCATTTGATGTTTTGACTGCAAATTACTGTTGGATGTGAATTATTACTTTTTCAACTAAAATAAGTGTGTTTAAAGTAATTGCTATGCCTGAAATTGGTCAAAATTGAAGCTTCTGAGTAAGCAAAACTCTGTAAAAATGGCAATTTTGGTCACTGTGAGGGTTTAAAAAGTGGTTATTCAACATGAGGCATGATCCAATTGACATTTTGAATCATTTTTGGTAAAGTCCAAAAAATCAATTTTCGGACGAAAAACGATGACCGCGGAGCTATCGAACGTTCCCAAAATGGTCAATTCTGATGAAATTTTAACATTTAATCTTTTGACTGCAAATTACTGTTGGATGTGAATTATTACTTTTTCAACTAAAATAAGTGTGTTTAAAGTCATTTCTGTGCCTGAAATTGGTCAAAATTGAAGCTTCTGAGTAAGCAAAACTCTGTAAAAATGGCAATTTTGGTCACTGTGAGGGTTTAAAAAGTGGTTATTCAACATGAGGCACGATCCAATTGACATTTTGAATCATTTTTGGTAATGTCCAAAAAATCAATTTTCGGACGAAAAACGATGACCGTGGAGCTGTCGAACGTTCCCAAAATGGTCAATTCTGATGAAATGTTACCATTTAATGTTTTGACTGCAAATTACTGTTGGATGTGAATTATTACTTTTTCAACTAAAATAAGTGTGTTTAAAGTAATTGCTATGCCTGAAATTGGTCAAAATTGAAGCTTCTGAGTAAGTAAAACTCTGTAAAAATAGCAATTTTGGTCACTGTGAGGGTTTAAAAAGTGGTTATTCAACATGAGGCACGATCCAATTGACATTTTGAATCATTTTTGGTAAAGTCCCAAAAATCAATTTTCGGACAAAAAACGATGACCGCGGAGCTGTCGAACGTTCCCAAAATGGTCAATTCTGATGAAATTTTAACATTTAATCTTTTGACTGCAAATTACTGTTGGATGTGAATTATTACTTTTTCAACTAAAATAAGTGTGTTTAAAGTCAATTCTCTGCCTGAAATTGGTCAAAATTGAAGCTTCTGAGTAAGCAAAACTCTGTAAAAATGGCAATTTTGGTCACTGTGAGGGTTTAAAAAGTGGTTATTCAACATGAGGCACGATCCAATTGACATTTTGAATCATTTTTGGTAAAGTCCAAAAAATCCATTTTCGGACGAAAAACGATGACCGCGGAGCTGTCGAACGATCCCAAAATGGTCAATTCTGATGAAATTTTAACATTTAATCTTTTGCCTGCAAATTACTGTTGGATGTGAATTATTACTTTTTCAACTAAAATAAGTGTGTTTAAAGTAATTTCTGTGCCTGAAATTGGTCAAAATTGAAGCTTCTGAGTAAGCAAAACTCTGTAAAAATGGCAATTTTGGTCACTGTGAGGGTTTAAAAAGTGGTTATTCAACATGAGGCACGATCCAATTGACATTTTGAATCATTTTTGGTCAAGTCCAAAAAATCCATTTTCGGACGAAAAACGATGATCGCGGAGCTGTCGAACGTTCCCAAAATTGTCAATTCTGATGAAATTTTAACATTTAATGTTTTGACTGCAAATTACTGTTGAATGTGAATTATTACTTTTTCAACTAAAATAAGTGTGTTTAAAGTAATTGCTCTGCCTGAAATTGGTCAAAATTGAAGCTTCTGAGTAAGCAAAACTCTGTAAAAATGGCAATTTTGGTCACTGTGAGGGTTTAAAAAGTGGTTATTCAACATGAGGCACGATCCAATTGACATTTTGAATCATTTTTGGTAAAGTCCAAAAAATCTATTTTCGGACGACAAACGATGACCGCGGAGCTGTCGAACATTCCCAAAATGGTCAATTCTGATTAAATTTTAACATTTAATCTTTTGCCTGCAAATTACTGTTGGATGTGAATTATTACTTTTTCAACTAAAATAAGAGTGTTTAAAGTAATTTCTGTGCCTGAAATTGGTCAAAATTGAAGCTTCCGAGTAAGCAAAACTCTGTAAAAATGGCAATTTTGGTCACTGTGAGGGTTTAAAAAGTGGTTATTCAACATGAGGCTCGATCCAATTGACATTTTGAATCATTTTTGGTAAAGTCCCAAAAATCAATTTTCGGACGAAAAACGATGACCGCGAAGCTGTCGAACGTTCCCAAAATGGTCAATTCTGATGAAATTTTAACATTTAATCTTTTGACTGCAAATTACTGTTGGATGTGAATTATTACTTTTTCAACTAAAATAAGTGTGTTTAAAGTCATTTCTCTGCCTGAAATTGGTCAAAATTGAAGCTTCTGAGTAAGCAAAACTCTGTAAAAATGGCAATTTTGGTCACTGTGAGGGTTTAAAAAGTGGTTATTCAACATGAGGCACGATCCAATTGACATTTTGAATTATTTTTGGTAAAGTCCCAAAAATCAATTTTCGGACGAAAAACGATGACCGCGGAGCTGTCGAACGTTCCCAAAATGGTCAATTCTGATGAAATTTTAACATTTAATCTTTTGACTGCAAATTACTGTTGGATGTGAATTATTACTTTTTCAACTAAAATAAGTGTGTTTAAAGTCATTTCTCTGCCTGAAATTGGTCAAAATTGAAGCTTCTGAGTAAGCAAAACTCTGTAAAAATGGCAATTTTGGTCACTGTGAGGGTTTAAAAAGTGGTTATTCAACATGAGGCACGATCCAATTGACATTTTGAATCATTTTTGGTAAAGTCCCAAAAATCAATTTTCGGACGAAAAACGATGACCGCGGAGCTGTCGAACGTTCCCAAAATGGTCAATTCTGATTAAATTTTAACATTTAATCTTTTGCCTGCAAATTACTGTTGGATGTGAATTATTACTTTTTCAACTAAAATAAGTGTGTTTAAAGTCAATTCTCTGCCTGAAATTGGTCAAAATTGAAGCTTCCGAGTAAGCAAAACTCTGTAAAAATGGCAATTTTGGTCACTGTGAGGGTTTAAAAAGTGGTTATTCAACATGAGGCACGATCCAATTGACATTTTGAATCATTTTTGGTAAAGTCCAAAAAATCCATTTTCGGACGAAAAACGATGACCGCGGAGCTGTCGAACGTTCCCAAAATGGTCAATTCTGATGAAATTTTAACATTTCATCTTTTGCCTGCAAATTACTGTTGGATGTGAATTATTACTTTTTCAACTAAAATAAGTGTGTTTAAAGTAATTTCTGTGCCTGAAATTGGTCAAAATTGAAGCTTCTGAGTAAGCAAAACTCTGTAAAAATGGCAATTTTGGTCACTGTGAGGGTTTAAAAAGTGGTTATTCAACATGAGGCACGATCCAATTGACATTTTGAATCATTTTTGGTCAAGTCCAAAAAATCAATTTTCGGACGAAAAACGATGACCGCGGAGCTGTCGAACGTTCCCAAAATTGTCAATTCTGATGAAATTTTAACATTTAATGTTTTGACTGCAAATTACTGTTGAATGTGAATTATTACTTTTTCAACTAAAATAAGTGTGTTTAAAGTAATTGCTCTGCCTGAAATTGGTCAAAATTGAAGCTTCTGAGTAAGCAAAACTCTGTAAAAATGGCAATTTTGGTCACTGTGAGGGTTTAAAAAGTGGTTATTCAACATGAGGCATGATCCAATTGACATTTTGAATCATTTTTGGTAAAGTCCAAAAATTCAATTTTCGGACGAAAAACGATGACCGCGGAGCTGTCGAACGTTCCCAAAATGGTCAATTCTGATGAAATTTTAACATTTAATCTTTTGACTGCAAATTACTGTTGGATGTGAAATATTACTTTTTCAACTAAAATAAGTGTGTTTAAAGTCATTTCTCTGCCTGAAATTGGTCAAAATTGAAGCTTCTGAGTAAGCAAAACTCTGTAAAAATGGCAATTTTGGTCACTGTGAGGGTTTAAAAAGTGGTTATTCAACATGAGGCACGATCCAATTGACATTTTGAATCATTTTTGGTAAAGTCCCAAAAATCAATTTTCGGACGAAAAACGATGACCGCGGAGCTGTCGAACGTTCCCAAAATGGTCAATTCTGATTAAATTTTACCATTTGATGTTTTGACTGCAAATTACTGTTGGATGTGAATTATTACTTTTTCAACTAAAATAAGTGTGTTTAAAGTAATTGCTATGCCTGAAATTGGTCAAAATTGAAGCTTCTGAGTAAGCAAAACTCTGTAAAAATGGCAATTTTGGTCACTGTGAGGGTTTAAAAAGTGGTTATTCAACATGAGGCATGATCCAATTGACATTTTGAATCATTTTTGGTAAAGTCCAAAAAATCAATTTTCGGACGAAAAACGATGACCGCGGAGCTATCGAACGTTCCCAAAATGGTCAATTCTGATGAAATTTTAACATTTAATCTTTTGACTGCAAATTACTGTTGGATGTGAATTATTACTTTTTCAACTAAAATGAGTGTGTTTAAAGTCATTTCTGTGCCTGAAATTGGTCAAAATTGAAGCTTCTGAGTAAGCAAAACTCTGTAAAAATGGCAATTTTGGTCACTGTGAGGGTTTAAAAAGTGGTTATTCAACATGAGGCACGATCCAATTGACATTTTGAATCATTTTTGGTAATGTCCAAAAAATCAATTTTCGGACGAAAAACGATGACCGCGGAGCTGTCGAACGTTCCCAAAATGGTCAATTCTGATGAAATGTTACCATTTAATGTTTTGACTGCAAATTACTGTTGGATGTGAATTATTACTTTTTCAACTAAAATAAGTGTGTTTAAAGTCATTTCTCTGCCTGAAATTGGTCAAAATTGAAGCTTCTGAGTAAGCAAAACTCTGTAAAAATGGCAATTTCGGTCACTGTGAGGGTTTAAAAAGTGGTTATTCAACATGAGGCACGATCCAATTGACATTTTGAATCATTTTTGGTAAAGTCCCAAAAATCAATTTTCGGACAAAAAACGATGACCGCGGAGCTGTCGAACGTTCCCAAAATGGTCAATTCTGATGAAATTTTAACATTTAATCTTTTGACTGCAAATTACTGTTGGATGTGAATTATTACTTTTTCAACTAAAATAAGTGTGTTTAAAGTCATTTCTCTGCCTGAAATTGGTCAAAATTGAAGCTTCCGAGTAAGCAAAACTCTGTAAAAATGGCAATTTTGTTCACTGTGAGGGTTTAAAAAGTGGTTATTCAACATGAGGCACGATCCAATTGACATTTTGAATCATTTTTGGTAAAGTCCCAAAAATCAATTTTCGGACGAAAAACGATGACCGCGGAGCTGTCGAACGTTCCCCAAATGGTCAATTCTGATGAAATTTTAACATTTAATCTTTTGACTGCAAATTACTGTTGGATGTGAAATATTACTTTTTCAACTAAAATAAGTGTGTTTAAAGTCAATTCTCTGCCTGAAATTGGTCAAAATTGAAGCTTCTGAGTAAGCAAAACTCTGTAAAAATGGCAATTTTGGTCACTGTGAGGGTTTAAAAACTGGTTATTCAACATGAGGCACGATCCAATTGACATTTTGAATCATTTTTGGTAAAGTCCCAAAAATCAATTTTTGGACAAAAAACGATGACCGCGGAGCTGTCGAACGTTCCCAAAATGGTCAATTCTGATGAAATGTTAACATTTAATCTTTTGACTGCAAATTACTGTTGGATGTGAATTATTACTTTTTCAACTAAAATAAGTGTGTTTAAAGTAATTTCTCTGCCTGAAATTGGTCAAAATTGAACTTTCTGAGTAAGCAAAACTCTGTAAAAATGGCAATTTTGGTCATGTGAGGGTTTAAAAAGTGGTTATTCAACATGAGGCACGATCCAATTGACATTTTGAATCATTTTTGGTAAAGTCCAAAAAATCAATTTTCGGACGAAAAACGATGACCGCGGAGCTGTCGAACGTTCCCAAAATGGTCAATTCTGATGAAATTTTAACATTTAATCTTTTGACTGCAAATTACTGTTGGATGTGAATTATTACTTTTTCAACTAAAATAAGTGTGTTTAAAGTCATTTCTCTGCTTGAAATTGGTCAAAATTGAAGCTTCTGATTAAGCAAAACTCTGTAAAAATGGCAATTTTGGTCACTGTGAGGGTTTAAAAAGTGGTTATTCAACATGAGGCACGATCCAATTGACATTTTGAATCATTTTTGGTAAAGTTCAAAAAATCAATTTTCGGACGAAAAACGATGACCGCGGAGCTGTCGAACGTTCCCAAAATGGTCAATTCTGATGAAATTTTAACATTTAATCTTTTGACTGCAAATTACTGTTGGATGTGAATTATTACTTTTTCAACTAAAATAAGTGTGTTTAAAGTAATTTCTGTGCCTGAAATTGGTCAAAATTGAAGCTTCTGAGTAAGCAAAACTCTGTAAAAATGGCAATTTTGGTCACTGTGAGGGTTTAAAAAGTGGTTATTCAACATGAGGCACGATCCAATTGACATTTTGAATCATTTTTGGTAAAGTCCAAAAAATCAATTTTCGGACGAAAAACGATGACCGCGGAGCTGTCGAACGTTCCCAAAATGGTCAATTCTGATTAAATTTTAACATTTAATCTTTTGACTGCAAATTACTGTTGGATGTGAATTATTACTTTTTCAACTAAAATAAGTGTGTTTAAAGTAATTTCTGTGCCTGAAATTGGTCAAAATTGAAGCTTCTGAGTAAGCAAAACTCTGTAAAAATGGCAATTTTGGTCACTGTGAGGGTTTAAAAAGTGGTTATTCAACATGAGGCACGATCCAATTGACATTTTGAATCATTTTTGGTAAAGTCCAAAAAATCAATTTTCGGACGAAAAACGATGACCGCGGAGCTGTCGAACGTTCCCAAAATGGTCAATTCTGATGAAATTTTACCATTTAATGTTTTGACTGCAAATTACTGTTGGATGTGAATTATTACTTTTTCAACTAAAATAAGTGTGTTTAAAGTAATTGCTATGCCTGAAATTGGTCAAAATTGAAGCTTCTGAGTAAGCAAAACTCTGTAAAAATGGCAATTTTGGTCACTGTGAGGGTTTAAAAAGTGGTTATTCAACATGAGGCACGATCCAATTGACATTTTGAATCATTTTTGGTAAAGTCCCAAAAATCAATTTTCGGACAAAAAACGATGACCGCGGAGCTGTCGAACGTTCCCAAAATGGTCAATTCTGATGAAATTTTAACATTTAATCTTTTGACTGCAAATTACTGTTGGATGTGAATTATTACTTTTTCAACTAAAATAAGTGTGTTTAAAGTCATTTCTCTGCCTGAAATTGGTCAAAATTGAAGCTTCCGAGTAAGCAAAACTCTGTAAAAATGGCAATTTTGTTCACTGTGAGGGTTTAAAAAGTGGTTATTCAACATGAGGCACGATCCAATTGACATTTTGAATCATTTTTGGTAAAGTCCCAAAAATCAATTTTCGGACGAAAAACGATGACCGCGGAGCTGTCGAACGTTCCCATAATGGTCAATTCTGATGAAATTTTAACATTTAATCTTTTGACTGCAAATTACTGTTGGATGTGAATTATTACTTTTTAAACTAAAATAAGTGTGTTTAAAGTCAATTCTCTGCCTGAAATTGGTCAAAATTGAAGCTTCTGAGTAAGCAAAACTCTGTAAAAATGGCAATTTTGGTCACTGTGAGGGTTTAAAAAGTGGTTATTCAACATGAGGCACGATCCAATTGACATTTTGAATCATTTTTGGTAAAGTCCCAAAAATCAATTTTCGGACGAAAAACGATGACCGCGGAGCTGTCGAACGTTCCCCAAATGGTCAATTCTGATGAAATTTTAACATTTAATCTTTTGACTGCAAATTACTGTTGGATGTGAATTATTACTTTTTCAACTAAAATAAGTGTGTTTAAAGTCAATTCTCTGCCTGAAATTGGTCAAAATTGAAGCTTCTGAGTAAGCAAAACTCTGTAAAAATGGCAATTTTGGTCACTGTGAGGGTTTAAAAACTGGTTATTCAACATGAGGCACGATCCAATTGACATTTTGAATCATTTTTGGTAAAGTCCCAAAAATCAATTTTCGGACAAAAAACGATGACCGCGGAGCTGTCGAACGTTCCCAAAATGGTCAATTCTGATGAAATTTTAACATTTAATCTTTTGACTGCAAATTACTGTTGGATGTGAATTATTACTTTTTCAACTAAAATAAGTGTGTTTAAAGTAATTTCTCTGCCTGAAATTGGTCAAAATTGAAGTTTCTGAGTAAGCAAAACTCTGTAAAAATGGCAATTTTGGTCATGTGAGGGTTTAAAAAGTGGTTATTCAACATGAGGCACGATCCAATTGACATTTTGAATCATTTTTGGTAAAGTCCAAAAAATCAATTTTCGGACGAAAAACGATGACCGCGGAGCTGTCGAACGTTCCCAAAATGGTCAATTCTGATGAAATTTTAACATTTAATCTTTTGACTGCAAATTACTGTTGGATGTGAATTATTACTTTTTCAACTAAAATAAGTGTGTTTAAAGTCATTTCTCTGCTTGAAATTGGTCAAAATTGAAGCTTCTGATTAAGCAAAACTCTGTAAAAATGGCAATTTTGGTCACTGTGAGGGTTTAAAAAGTGGTTATTCAACATGAGGCACGATCCAATTGACATTTTGAATCATTTTTGGTAAAGTCCAAAAAATCAATTTTCGGACGAAAAACGATGACCGCGGAGCAGTCGAACGTTCCCAAAATGGTCAATTCTGATTAAATTTTAACATTTAATCTTTTGACTGCAAATTACTGTTGGATGTGAATTATTACTTTTTCAACTAAAATAAGTGTGTTTAAAGTAATTTCTGTGCCTGAAATTGGTCAAAATTGAAGCTTCTGTGTAAGCAAAACTCTGTAAAAATGGCAATTTTGGTCACTGTGAGGGTTTAAAAAGTGGTTATTCAACATGAGGCACGATCCAATTGACATTTTGAATCATTTTTGGTAAAGTCCCAAAAATCAATTGTCGGACGAAAAACGATGACCGCGGAGCTGTCGAACATTCCCAAAATGGTCAATTCTGATGAAATTTTAACATTTAATCTTTTGACTGCAAATTACTGTTGGATGTGAATTATTACTTTTTAAACTAAAATAAGTGTGTTTAAAGTCAATTCTCTGCCTGAAATTGGTCAAAATTGAAGCTTCTGAGTAAGCAAAACTCTGTAAAAATGGCAATTTTGGTCACTGTGAGGGTTTAAAAACTGGTTATTCAACATGAGGCACGATCCAATTGACATTTTGAATCATTTTTGGTAAAGTCCCAAAAATCAATTTTCGGACGAAAAACGATGACCGCGGAGCTGTCGAACGTTCCCAAAATGGTCAATTCTGATGAAATTTTAACATTTAATCTTTTGACTGCAAATTACTGTTGGATGTGAATTATTACTTTTTCAACTAAAATAAGTGTGTTTAAAGTAATTTCTCTGCCTGAATTTGGTCAAAATTGAAGTTTCTGAGTAAGCAAAACTCTGTAAAAATGGCAATTTTGGTCATGTGAGGGTTTAAAAAGTGGTTATTCAACATGAGGCACGATCCAATTGACATTTTGAATCATTTTTGGTAAAGTCCAAAAAATCAATTTTCGGACGAAAAACGATGACCGCGGAGCTGTCGAACGTTCCCAAAATGGTCAATTCTGATGAAATTTTAACATTTAATCTTTTGACTGCAAATTACTGTTGGATGTGAATTATTACTTTTTCAACTAAAATAAGTGTGTTTAAAGTCATTTCTCTGCTTGAAATTGGTCAAAATTGAAGCTTCTGATTAAGCAAAACTCTGTAAAAATGGCAATTTTGGTCACTGTGAGGGTTTAAAAAGTGGTTATTCAACATGAGGCACGATCCAATTGACATTTTGAATCATTTTTGGTTAAGTCCAAAAAATCAATTTTCGGACGAAAAACGATGACCGCGGAGCTGTCGAGCGTTCCCAAAATGGTCAATTCTGATGAAATTTTAACATTTAATCTTTTGACTGCAAATTACTGTTGGATGTGAATTATTACTTTTTCAACTAAAATAAGTGTTTTTAAAGTAATTTCTGTGCCTGAAATTGGTCAAAATTGAAGCTTCTGGGTAAGCAAAACTCTGTAAAAATGGCAATTTTGGTCACTGTGAGGGTTTAAAAAGTGGTTATTCAACATGAGGCACGATCCAATTGACATTTTGAATGATTTTTGGTAAAGTCCAAAAAATCAATTTTCGGACGAAAAACGATGACCGCGGAGCTGTCGAACGTTCCCAAAATGGTCAATTCTGATTAAATTTTAACATTTAATCTTTTGACTGCAAATTACTGTTGGATGTGAATTATTACTTTTTCAACTAAAATAAGTGTGTTTAAAGTCATTTCTCTGCCTGAAATTGGTCAAAATTGAAGCTTCTGAGTAAGCAAAACTCTGTAAAAATGGCAATTTTGGTCACTGTGAGGGTTTAAAAACTGGTTATTCAACATGAGGCACGATCCAATTGACATTTTGAATCATTTTTGGTAAAGTCCCAAAAATCAATTTTCGGACGAAAAACGATGACCGCGGAGCTGTCGAACGTTCCCAAAATTGTCAATTCTGATGAAATTTTAACATTTAATCTTTTGACTGCAAATTACTGTTGGATGTGAATTATTACTTTTTCAACTAAAATAAGTGTGTTTAAAGTAATTTCTCTGCCTGAATTTGGTCAAAATTGAAGTTTCTGAGTAAGCAAAACTCTGTAAAAATGGCAATTTTGGTCATGTGAGGGTTTAAAAAGTGGTTATTCAACATGAGGCACGATCCAATTGACATTTTGAATCATTTTTGGTAAAGTCCAAAAAAATCAATTTTCGGACGAAAAACGATGACCGCGGAGCTGTTCTAACGTTCCCAAAATGGTCAATTCTGATGAAATTTTAACATTTAATCTTTTGACTGCAAATTACTGTTGGATGTGAATTATTACCTTTTCAACAAAAATAAGTGTGTTTAAAGTCATTTCTCTGCTTGAAATTGGTCAAAATTGAAGCTTCTGATTAAGCAAAACTCTGTAAAAATGGCAATTTTGGTCACTGTGAGGGTTTAAAAAGTGGTTATTCAACATGAGGCACGATCCAATTGACATTTTGAATCATTTTTGGTAAAGTCCCAAAAATCAATTTTTGGACGAAAAACGATGACCGCGGAGCTGTCGAATGTTCCCAAAATGGTCAATTCTAATGACATTTTAACATTTAATCTTTTGACTGCAAATTACTGTTGGTTGTGAATTATTACTTTTTCAACTAAAATAAGTGTGTTTAAAGTCAATTCTCTGCCTGAAATTGGTCAAAATTGAAGCTTCCGAGTAAGCAAAACTCTGTAAAAATGGCAGTTTTGGTCACAGTGAGGGTTTAAAAAGTGGTTATTCAACATGAGGCACGATCCAATTGACATTTTGAATCATTTTTGGTAAAGTCCAAAAAATCAATTTTCGGACGAAAAAGGATGACCGCGGAGCTGTCGAACGTTCCCAAAATGGTCAATTCTGATAAAATTTTAACATTTAATCTTTTGACTGCAAATTACTGTTGGATGTGAATTATTACTTTTTCAACTAAAATAAGTGTGTTTAAAGTAATTTCTGTGCCTGAAATTGGTCAAAATTGAAGCTTCTGAGTAAGCAAAACTCTGTAAAAATGGCAATTTTGGTCACTGTGAGGGTTTAAAAAGTGGTTATTCAACATGAGGCACGATCCAATTGACATTTTGAATCATTTTTGGTAAAGTCCAAAAAATCAATTTTCGGACGAAAAACGATGACCGCAGAGCTGTCGAACGTTCCCAAAATGGTCAATTCTGATTAAATTTTAACATTTAATCTTTTGACTGCAAATTACTGTTGGATGTGAATTATTACTTTTTCAACTAAAATAAGTGTGTTTAAAGTCATTTCTCTGCCTGAAATTGGTCAAAATTGAAGCTTCTGAGTAAGCAAAACTCTGTAAAAATGGCAATTTTGGTCACTGTGAGGGTTTAAAAACTGGTTATTCAACATGAGGCACGATCCAATTGACATTTTGAATCATTTTTGGTAAAGTCCCAAAAATCAATTTTCGGACGAAAAACGATGACCGCGGAGCTGTCGAACGTTCCCAAAATGGTCAATTCTGATGAAATTTTAACATTTAATCTTTCGACTGCAAATTACTGTTGGATGTGAATTATTACTTTTTCAACTAAAATACGTGTGTTTAAAGTAATTTCTCTGCCTGAATTTGGTCAAAATTGAAGTTTCTGAGTAAGCAAAACTCTGTAAAAATGGCAATTTTGGTCATGTGAGGGTTTAAAAAGTGGTTATTCAACATGAGGCACGATCCAATTGACATTTTGAATCATTTTTGGTAAAGTCCAAAAAATCCATTTTCGGACGAAAAACGATGACCGCGGAGCTGTCGAACGTTCCCAAAATGGTCAATTCTGATGAAATTTTAACATTTAATCTTTTGACTGCAAATTACTGTTGGATGTGAATTATTACCTTTTCAACTAAAATAAGTGTGTTTAAAGTCATTTCTCTGCTTGAAATTGGTCAAAATTGAAGCTTCTGATTAAGCAAAACTCTGTAAAAATGGCAATTTTGGTCACTGTGAGGGTTTAAAAAGTGGTTATTCAACATGAGGCACGATCCAATTGACATTTTGAATCATTTTTGGTAAAGTCCAAAAAATCCATTTTCGGACGAAAAAGGATGACCGCGGAGCTGTCGAACGTTCCCAAAATGGTCAATTCTGATAAAATTTTAACATTTAATCTTTTGACTGCAAATTACTGTTGGATGTGAATTATTACTTTTTCAACTAAAATAAGTGTGTTTAAAGTAATTGCTATGCCTGAAATTGGTCAAAATTGAAGCTTCTGAGTAAGCAAAACTCTGTAAAAATGGCAATTTTGGTCACTGTGAGGGTTTAAAAAGTGGTTATTCAACATGAGGCATGATCCAATTGACATTTTGAATCATTTTTGGTAAAGTCCAAAAAATCAATTTTCGGACGAAAAACGATGACCGCGGAGCTGTCGAACGTTCCCAAAATGGTCAATTCTGATGAAATTTTAACATTTAATCTTTTGACTGCAAATTACTGTTGGATGTGAATTATTACTTTTTCTACTAAAATAAGTGTGTTTAAAGTCATTTCTGTGCCTGAAATTGGTCAAAATTGAAGCTTCTGAGTAAGCAAAACTCTGTAAAAATGGCAATTTTGGTCACTGTGAGGGTTTAAAAAGTGGTTATTCAACATGAGGCACGATCCAATTGACATTTTGAATCATTTTTGGTAATGTCCAAAAAATCAATTTTCGGACGAAAAACGATGACCGCGGAGCTGTCGAACGTTCCCAAAATGGTCAATTCTGATGAAATTTTAACATTTAATCTTTTGACTGCAAATTACTGTTGGATGTGAATTATTACTTTTTCAACTAAAATAAGTGTGTTTAAAGTCATTTCTCTGCCTGAAATTGGTCAAAATTGAAGCTTCTGAGTAAGCAAAACTCTGTAAAAATGGCAATTTTGGTCACTGTGAGGGTTTAAAAAGTGGTTATTCAACATGAGGCACGATCCAATTGACATTTTGAATCATTTTTGGTAAAGTCCCAAAAATCAATTTTCGGACGAAAAACGATGACCGCGGAGCTGTCAAACGTTCCCAAAATGGTCAATTCTGATGAAATTTTAACATTTAATCTTTTGACTGCAAATTACTGTTGGATGTGAATTATTACTTTTTCAACTAAAATACGTGTGTTTAAAGTAATTTCTCTGCCTGAATTTGGTCAAAATTGAAGTTTCTGAGTAAGCAAAACTCTGTAAAAATGGCAATTTTGGTCATGTGAGGGTTTAAAAAGTGGTTATTCAACATGAGGCACGATCCAATTGACATTTTGAATCATTTTTGGTAAAGTCCAAAAAATCAATTTTCGGACGAAAAACGATGACCGCGGAGCTGTCGAACGTTCCCAAAATGGTCAATTCTGATGAAATTTTAACATTTAATCTTTTGACTGCAAATTACTGTTGGATGTGAATTATTACCTTTTCAACTAAAATAAGTGTGTTTAAAGTCATTTCTCTGCTTGAAATTGGTCAAAATTGAAGCTTCTGATTAAGCAAAACTCTGTAAAAATGGCAATTTTGGTCACTGTGAGGGTTTAAAAAGTGGTTATTCAACATGAGGCACGATCCAATTGACATTTTGAATCATTTTTGGTAAAGTCCCAAAAATCAATTTTTGGACGAAAAACGATGACCGCGGAGCTGTCGAACGTTCCCAAAATGGTCAATTCTGATGACATTTTAACATTTAATCTTTTGACTGCAAATTACTGTTGGTTGTGAATTATTACTTTTTCAACTAAAATAAGTGTGTTTAAAGTCAATTCTCTGCCTGAAATTGGTCAAAATTGAAGCTTCCGAGTAAGCAAAACTCTGTAAAAATGGCAGTTTTGGTCACAGTGAGGGTTTAAAAAGTGGTTATTCAACATGAGGCACGATCCAATTGACATTTTGAATCATTTTTGGTAAAGTCCAAAAAATCCATTTTCGGACGAAAAAGGATGACCGCGGAGCTGTCGAACGTTCCCAAAATGGTCAATTCTGATAAAATTTTAACATTTAATCTTTTGACTGCAAATTACTGTTGGATGTGAATTATTACTTTTTCAACTAAAATAAGTGTGTTTAAAGTAATTGCTATGCCTGAAATTGGTCAAAATTGAAGCTTCTGAGTAAGCACAACTCTGTAAAAATGGCAATTTTGGTCACTGTGAGGGTTTAAAAAGTGGTTATTCAACATGAGGCATGATCCAATTGACATTTTGAATCATTTTTGGTAAAGTCCAAAAAATCAATTTTCGGACGAAAAACGATGACCGCGGAGCTGTCGAACGTTCCCAAAATGGTCAATTCTGATGAAATTTTAACATTTAATCTTTTGACTGCAAATTACTGTTGGATGTGAATTATTACTTTTTCTACTAAAATAAGTGTGTTTAAAGTCATTTCTGTGCCTGAAATTGGTCAAAATTGAAGCTTCTGAGTAAGCAAAACTCTGTAAAAATGGCAATTTTGGTCACTGTGAGGGTTTAAAAAGTGGTTATTCAACATGAGGCACGATCCAATTGACATTTTGAATAATTTTTGGTAATGTCCAAAAAATCAATTTTCGGACGAAAAACGATGACCGCGGAGCTGTCGAACGTTCCCAAAATGGTCAATTCTGATGAAATTTTACCATTTAATGTTTTGACTGCAAATTACTGTTGGATGTGAATTATTACTTTTTCAATTAAAATAAGTGTGTTTAAAGTCATTTCTCTGCCTGAAATTGGTCAAAATTGAAGCTTCCGAGTAAGCAAAACTCTGTAAAAATGGCCATTTTGTTCACTGTGAGGGTTTAAAAAGTGGTTATTCAACATGAGGCACGATCCAATTGACATTTTGAATCATTTTTGGTAAAGTCCCAAAAATCAATTTTCGGACGAAAAACGATGACCGCGGAGCTGTCGAACGTTCCCAAAATGGTCAATTCTGATGAAATTTTAACATTTAATCTTTTGACTGCAAATTACTGTTGGATGTGAATTATTACTTTTTCAACTAAAATAAGTGTGTTTAAAGTCAATTCTCTGCCTGAAATTGGTCAAAATTGAAGCTTCTGAGTAAGCAAAACTCTGTAAAAATGGCAATTTTGGTCACTGTGAGGGTTTAAAAACTGGTTATTCAACATGAGGCACGATCCAATTGACATTTTGAATCATTTTTGGTAAAGTCCCAAAAATCAATTTTCGGACGAAAAACAATGACCGCGGAGCTGTCGAACGTTCCCAAAATGGTCAATTCTGATGAAATTTTAACATTTAATCTTTTGACTGCAAATTACTGTTGGATGTGAATTATTACTTTTTCAACTAAAATAAGTGTGTTTAAAGTCATTTCTCTGCTTGAAATTGGCCAAAATTGAAGCTTCTGATTAAGCAAAACTCTGTAAAAATGGCAATTTTGGTCACTGTGAGGGTTTAAAAAGTGGTTATTCAACATGAGGCACGATCCAATTGACATTTTGAATCATTTTTGGTAAAGTCCAAAAAATCAATTTTCGGACGAAAAATGATGACCGCGGAGCTGTCGAACGTTCCCAAAATGGTCAATTCTGATGAAATTTTAACATTTAATCTTTTGACTGCAAATTACTGTTGGATGTGAATTATTACTTTTTCAACTAAAATAAGTGTGTTTAAAGTAATTTCTGTGCCTGAAATTGGTCAAAATTGAAGCTTCTGAGTAAGCAAAACTCTGTAAAAATGGCAATTTTGGTCACTGTGAGGGTTTAAAAAGTGGTTATTCAACATGAGGCACGATCCAATTGACATTTTGAATCATTTTTGGTAAAGTCCAAAAAATCAATTTTCGGACGAAAAACGATGACCGCGGAGCTGTCGAACGTTCCCAAAATGGTCAATTCTGATTAAATTTTAACATTTAATCTTTTGACTTCAAATTACTGTTGGATGTGAATTATTACTTTTTCAACTAAAATAAGTGTGTTTAAAGTAATTTCTGTGCCTGAAATTGGTCAAAATTGAAGCTTCTCAGTAAGCAAAACTCTGTAAAAATGGCAATATTGGTCACTGTGAGGGTTTAAAAAGTGGTTATTCAACATGAGGCACGATCCAATTGACATTTTGAATAATTTTTGGTAAAGTCCAAAAAATCAATTTTCGGATGAAAAACGATGACCGCGGAGCTGTCGAACGTTCCCAAAATGGTCAATTCTGATGACATTTTAACATGTTATCTTTTGACTGCAAATTACTGTTGGATGTGAATTATTACTTTTTCAACTAAAATAAGTGTGTTTAAAGTCATTTCTCTGCCTGAAATTGGTCAAAATTGAAGCTTCTGAGTAAGCAAAACTCTGTAAAAATGGCAATTTTGGTCACTGTGAGGGTTTAAAAAGTGGTTATTCAACATGAGGCACGATCCAATTGACATTTTGAATCATTTTTGGTAAAGTCCCAAAAATCAATTTTCGGACGAAAAACGATGACCGCGGAGCTGTCGAACGTTCCCAAAATGGTCAATTCTGATGAAATTTTAACATTTAATCTTTTGACTGCAAATTACTGTTGGATGTGAATTATTACTTTTTCAACTAAAATAAGTGTGTTTAAAGTAATTTCTCTGCCTGAATTTGGTCAAAATTGAAGTTTCTGAGTAAGCAAAACTCTGTAAAAATGGCAATTTTGGTCACTGTGAGGGTTTAAAAAGTGGTTATTCAACATGAGGCTCGATCCAATTGACATTTTGAATCATTTTTGGTAAAGTCCCAAAAATCAATTTTCGGACGAAAAACGATGACCGCGAAGCTGTCGAACGTTCCCAAAATGGTCAATTCTGATGAAATTTTAACATTTAATCTTTTGACTGAAAATTACTGTTGGATGTGAATTATTACTTTTTCAACTAAAATAAGTGTGTTTAAAGTCATTTCTCTGCCTGAAATTGGTCAAAATTGAAGCTACCGAGTAAGCAAAACTCTGTAAAAATGGCAATTTTGGTCACTGTGAGGGTTTAAAAAGTGGTTATTCAACATGAGGCACGATCCAATTGACATTTTGAATTATTTTTGGTAAAGTCCCAAAAATCAATTTTCGGACGAAAAACGATGACCGCGGAGCTGTCGAACGTTCCCAAAATGGTCAATTCTGATGAAATTTTAACATTTCATCTTTTGACTGCAAATTACTGTTGGATGTGAATTATTATTTTTTCAACTAAAATAAGTGTGTTTAAAGTCAATTCTCTGCCTGAAATTGGTCAAAATTGAAGCTTCTGAGTAAGCAAAACTCTGTAAAAATGGCAATTTTGGTCACTGTGAGGGTTTAAAAACTGGTTATTCAACATGAGGCACGATCCAATTGACATTTTGAATAATTTTTGGTAAAGTCCCAAAAAACAATTTTCGGACGAAAAACGATGACCGCGGAGCTGTCGAACGTTCCCAAAATGGTCAATTCTGATGAAATTTTAACATTTAATCTTTTGACTGCAAATTACTGTTGGAGGTGAATTATTACTTTTTCAACTAAAATCAGTGTGTTTAAAGTAATTTCTGTGCCTGAAATTGGTCAAAATTGAAGCTTCTGAGTAAGCAAAACTCTGTAAAAATGGCAATTTTGGTCACTGTGAGGGTTTAAAAAGTGGTTATTCAACATGAGGCACGATCCAATTGACATTTTGAATCATTTTTGGTAAAGTCCCAAAAATCAATTTTCGGACAAAAAACGATGACCGCGGAGCTGTCGAACGTTCCCAAAATGGTCAATTCTGATGAAATTTTAACATTTAATCTTTTGACTGCAAATTACTGTTGGATGTGAATTATTACTTTTTCAACTAAAATAAGTGTGTTTAAAGTCATTTCTCTGCCTGAAATTGGTCAAAATTGAAGCTTCCGAGTAAGCAAAACTCTGTAAAAATGGCAATTTTGTTCACTGTGAGGGTTTAAAAAGTGGTTATTCAACATGAGGCACGATCCAATTGACATTTTGAATCATTTTTGGTAAAGTCCCAAAAATCAATTTTCGGACGAAAAACGATGACCGCGGAGCTGTCGAACGTTCCCAAAATGGTCAATTCTGATGAAATTTTAACATTTAATCTTTTGACTGCAAATTACTGTTGGATGTGAATTATTACTTTTTCAACTAAAATAAGTGTGTTTAAAGTCAATTCTCTGCCTGAAATTGGTCAAAATTGAAGCTTCTGGGTAAGCAAAACTTTGTAAAAATGGCAATTTTGGTCACTGTGAGGGTTTAAAAACTGGTTATTCAACATGAGGCACGATCCAATTGACATTTTGAATAATTTTTGGTAAAGTCCAAAAAATCAATTTTCGGACGAAAAACGATGACCGCGGAGCTGTCGAACGTTCCCAAAATGGTCAATTCTGATGAAATTTTAACATTTAATCTTTTGACTGCAAATTACTGTTGGATGTGAATTATTACTTTTTCAACTAAAATAAGTGTGTTTAAAGTCATTTCTCTGCTTGAAATTGGTCAAAATTGAAGCTTCTGATTAAGCAAAACTCTGTAAAAATGGCAATTTTGGTCACTGTGAGGGTTTAAAAAGTGGTTATTCAACATGAGGCACGATCCAATTGACATTTTGAATCATTTTTGGTAAAGTCCAAAAAATCAATTTTCGGACGAAAAACGATGACCGCGGAGCTGTCGAACGTTCCCAAAATGGTCAATTCTGATGAAATTTTAACATTTAATCTTTTGACTGCAAATTACTGTTGGATGTGAATTATTACTTTTTCAACTAAAATAAGTGTGTTTAAAGTAATTTCTGTGCCTGAAATTGGTCAAAATTGAAGCTTCTGAGTAAGCAAAACTCTGTAAAAATGGCAATTTTGGTCACTGTGAGGGTTTAAAAAGTGGTTATTCAACATGAGGCACGATCCAATTGACATTTTGAATCATTTTTGGTAAAGTCCAAAAAATCAATTTTCGGACGAAAAACGATGACCGCGGAGCTGTCGAACGTTCCCAAAATGGTCAATTCTGATTAAATTTTAACATTTAATCTTTTGACTGCAAATTACTGTTGGATGTGAATTATTACTTTTTCAACTAAAATAAGTGTGTTTAAAGTCATTTCTCTGCCTGAAATTGGTCAAAATTGAAGCTTCCGAGTAAGCAAAACTCTGTAAAAATGGCAATTTTGTTCACTGTGAGGGTTTAAAAACTGGTTATTCAACATGAGGCACGATCCAATTGACATTTTGAATCATTTTTGGTAAAGTCCCAAAAATCAATTTTCGGACGAAAAACGATGACCGCAGAGCTGTCGAACGTTCCCAAAATGGTCAATTCTGATGAAATTTTAACATTTAATCTTTTGACTGCAAATTACTGTTGGATGTGAATTATTACTTTTTCAACTAAAATAAGTGTGTTTAAAGTCATTTCTCTGCCTGAAATTGGTCAAAATTGAAGCTTCTGAGTAAGCAAAACTCTGTAAAAATGGCAATTTTGGTCACTGTGAGGGTTTAAAAAGTGGTTATTTAACATGAGGCACGATCCAATTGACATTTTGAATCATTTTTGGTAAAGTCCAAAAAATCAATTTTCGGACGAAAAACGATGACCGCGGAGCTGTCGAACGTTCCCAAAATGGTCAATTCTGATGAAATTTTAACATTTAATCTTTTGACTGCAAATTACTGTTGGATGTGAATTATTACTTTTTCAACTAAAATAAGTGTGTTTAAAGTCAATTCTCTGCCTGAAATTGGTCAAAATTGAAGCTTCTGAGTAAGCAAAACTCTGTAAAAATGGCAATTTTGTTCACTGTGAGGGTTTAAAAAGTGGTTATTCAACATGAGGCACGATCCAATTGACATTTTGAATCATTTTTGGTAAAGTCCCAAAAATCAATTTTCGGACGAAAAACGATGACCGCGGAGCTGTCGAACGTTCCCCAAATGGTCAATTCTGATGAAATTTTAACATTTAATCTTTTGACTGCAAATTACTGTTGGATGTGAATTATTACTTTTTCAACTAAAATAAGTGTGTTTAAAGTCAATTCTCTGCCTGAAATTGGCCAAAATTGAAGCTTCTGATTAAGCAAAACTCTGTAAAAATGGCAATTTTGGTCACTGTGAGGGTTTAAAAAGTGGTTATTCAACATGAGGCACGATCCAATTGACATTTTGAATCATTTTTGGTAAAGTCCAAAAAATCAATTTTCGGACGAAAAATGATGACCGCGGAGCTGTCGAACGTTCCCAAAATGGTCAATTCTGATGAAATTTTAACATTTAATCTTTTGACTGCAAATTACTGTTGGATGTGAATTATTACTTTTTCAACTAAAATAAGTGTGTTTAAAGTAATTTCTGTGCCTGAAATTGGTCAAAATTGAAGCTTCTGAGTAAGCAAAACTCTGTAAAAATGGCAATTTTGGTCACTGTGAGGGTTTAAAAAGTGGTTATTCAACATGAGGCACGATCCAATTGACATTTTGAATAATTTTTGGTAAAGTCCAAAAAATCAATTTTCGGATGAAAAACGATGACCGCGGAGCTGTCGAACGTTCCCAAAATGGTCAATTCTGATGACATTTTAACATGTTATCTTTTGACTGCAAATTACTGTTGGATGTGAATTATTACTTTTTCAACTAAAATAAGTGTGTTTAAAGTCATTTCTCTGCCTGAAATTGGTCAAAATTGAAGCTTCTGAGTAAGCAAAACTCTGTAAAAATGGCAATTTTGGTCACTGTGAGGGTTTAAAAAGTGGTTATTCAACATGAGGCACGATCCAATTGACATTTTGAATCATTTTTGGTAAAGTCCCAAAAATCAATTTTCGGACGAAAAACGATGACCGCGGAGCTGTCGAACGTTCCCAAAATGGTCAATTCTGATGAAATTTTAACATTTAATCTTTTGACTGCAAATTACTGTTGGATGTGAATTATTACTTTTTCAACTAAAATAAGTGTGTTTAAAGTAATTTCTCTGCCTGAATTTGGTCAAAATTGAAGTTTCTGAGTAAGCAAAACTCTGTAAAAATGGCAATTTTGGTCACTGTGAGGGTTTAAAAAGTGGTTATTCAACATGAGGCTCGATCCAATTGACATTTTGAATCATTTTTGGTAAAGTCCCAAAAATCAATTTTCGGACGAAAAACGATGACCGCGAAGCTGTCGAACGTTCCCAAAATGGTCAATTCTGATGAAATTTTAACATTTAATCTTTTGACTGAAAATTACTGTTGGATGTGAATTATTACTTTTTCAACTAAAATAAGTGTGTTTAAAGTCATTTCTCTGCCTGAAATTGGTCAAAATTGAAGCTACCGAGTAAGCAAAACTCTGTAAAAATGGCAATTTTGGTCACTGTGAGGGTTTAAAAAGTGGTTATTCAACATGAGGCACGATCCAATTGACATTTTGAATTATTTTTGGTAAAGTCCCAAAAATCAATTTTCGGACGAAAAACGATGACCGCGGAGCTGTCGAACGTTCCCAAAATGGTCAATTCTGATGAAATTTTAACATTTCATCTTTTGACTGCAAATTACTGTTGGATGTGAATTATTATTTTTTCAACTAAAATAAGTGTGTTTAAAGTCAATTCTCTGCCTGAAATTGGTCAAAATTGAAGCTTCTGAGTAAGCAAAACTCTGTAAAAATGGCAATTTTGGTCACTGTGAGGGTTTAAAAACTGGTTATTCAACATGAGGCACGATCCAATTGACATTTTGAATAATTTTTGGTAAAGTCCCAAAAAACAATTTTCGGACGAAAAACGATGACCGCGGAGCTGTCGAACGTTCCCAAAATGGTCAATTCTGATGAAATTTTAACATTTAATCTTTTGACTGCAAATTACTGTTGGAGGTGAATTATTACTTTTTCAACTAAAATCAGTGTGTTTAAAGTAATTTCTGTGCCTGAAATTGGTCAAAATTGAAGCTTCTGAGTAAGCAAAACTCTGTAAAAATGGCAATTTTGGTCACTGTGAGGGTTTAAAAAGTGGTTATTCAACATGAGGCACGATCCAATTGACATTTTGAATCATTTTTGGTAAAGTCCAAAAAATCAATTTTCGGACGAAAAACGATGACCGCGGAGCTGTCGAACGTTCCCAATGGTCAATTCTGATGAAATTTTAACATTTAATCTTTTGACTGCAAATTACTGTTGGATGTGAATTATTACTTTTTCAAGTAAAATAAGTGTGTTTAAAGTAATTGCTATTCCTGAAATTGGTCAAAATTGAAGCTTCTGAGTAAGCAAAACTCTGTAAAAATGGCAATTTTGGTCACTGTGAGGGTTTAAAAAGTGGTTATTCAACATGAGGCACGATCCAATTGACATTTTGAATCATTTTTGGTAAAGTCCCAAAAATCAATTTTCGGACAAAAAACGATGACCGCGGAGCTGTCGAACGTTCCCAAAATGGTCAATTCTGATGAAATTTTAACATTTAATCTTTTGACTGCAAATTACTGTTGGATGTGAATTATTACTTTTTCAACTAAAATAAGTGTGTTTAAAGTCATTTCTCTGCCTGAAATTGGTCAAAATTGAAGCTTCCGAGTAAGCAAAACTCTGTAAAAATGGCAATTTTGTTCACTGTGAGGGTTTAAAAAGTGGTTATTCAACATGAAGCACGATCCAATTGACATTTTGAATCATTTTTGGTAAAGTCCCAAAAATCAATTTTCGGACGAAAAACGATGACCGCGGAGCTGTCGAACGTTCCCAAAATGGTCAATTCTGATGAAATTTTAACATTTAATCTTTTGACTGCAAATTACTGTTGGATGTGAATTATTACTTTTTCAACTAAAATAAGTGTGTTTAAAGTCAATTCTCTGCCTGAAATTGGTCAAAATTGAAGCTTCTGGGTAAGCAAAACTTTGTAAAAATGGCAATTTTGGTCACTGTGAGGGTTTAAAAACTGGTTATTCAACATGAGGCACGATCCAATTGACATTTTGAATAATTTTTGGTAAAGTCCAAAAAATCAATTTTCGGACGAAAAACGATGACCGCGGAGCTGTCGAACGTTCCCAAAATGGTCAATTCTGATGAAATTTTAACATTTAATCTTTTGACTGCAAATTACTGTTGGATGTGAATTATTACTTTTTCAACTAAAATAAGTGTGTTTAAAGTCATTTCTCTGCTTGAAATTGGTCAAAATTGAAGCTTCTGATTAAGCAAAACTCTGTAAAAATGGCAATTTTGGTCACTGTGAGGGTTTAAAAAGTGGTTATTCAACATGAGGCACGATCCAATTGACATTTTGAATCATTTTTGGTAAAGTCCAAAAAATCAATTTTCGGACGAAAAACGATGACCGCGG
The DNA here is from genome assembly GCF_964261635.1 of Lissotriton helveticus. Taxonomy (NCBI): domain Eukaryota; kingdom Metazoa; phylum Chordata; class Amphibia; order Caudata; family Salamandridae; genus Lissotriton; species Lissotriton helveticus. Next base: position 1,160,260,531 of record NC_136069.1, on the reverse strand, counting down.
AGCTGTCGAACGTTCCCAAAATGGTCAATTCTGATGAAATTTTAACATTTAATCTTTTGACTGCAAATTACTGTTGGATGTGAATTATTACTTTTTCAACTAAAATAAGTGTGTTTAAAGTAATTTCTGTGCCTGAAATTGGTCAAAATTGAATCTTCTGAGTAAGCAAAACTCTGTAAAAATGGCAATTTTGGTCACTGTGAGGGTTTAAAAAGTGGTTATTCAACATGAGGCACGATCCAATTGACATTTTGAATCATTTTTGGTAAAGTCCAAAAAATCAATTTTCGGACGAAAAACGATGACCGCGGAGCTGTCGAACGTTCCCAAAATGGTCAATTCTGATTAAATTTTAACATTTAATCTTTTGACTGCAAATTACTGTTGGATGTGAATTATTACTTTTTCAACTAAAATAAGTGTGTTTAAAGTCATTTCTCTGCCTGAAATTGGTCAAAATTGAAGCTTCTGAGTAAGCAAAACTCTGTAAAAATGGCAATTTTGGTCACTGTGAGGGTTTAAAAAGTGGTTATTTAACATGAGGCACGATCCAATTGACATTTTGAATCATTTTTGGTAAAGTCCAAAAAATCAATTTTCGGACGAAAAACGATGACCGCGGAGCTGTCGAACGTTCCCAAAATGGTCAATTCTGATGAAATTTTAACATTTAATCTTTTGACTGCAAATTACTGTTGGATGTGAATTATTACTTTTTCAACTAAAATAAGTGTGTTTAAAGTCAATTCTCTGCCTGAAATTGGTCAAAATTGAAGCTTCTGAGTAAGCAAAACTCTGTAAAAATGGCAATTTTGTTCACTGTGAGGGTTTAAAAAGTGGTTATTCAACATGAGGCACGATCCAATTGACATTTTGAATCATTTTTGGTAAAGTCCCAAAAATCAATTTTCGGACGAAAAACGATGACCGCGGAGCTGTCGAACGTTCCCCAAATGGTCAATTCTGATGAAATTTTAACATTTAATCTTTTGACTGCAAATTACTGTTGGATGTGAATTATTACTTTTTCAACTAAAATAAGTGTGTTTAAAGTCAATTCTCTGCCTGAAATTGGTCAAAATTGAAGCTTCTGAGTAAGCAAAACTCTGTAAAAATGGCAATTTTGGTCACTGTGAGGGTTTAAAAACGGGTTATTCAACATGAGGCACGATCCAATTGACATTTTGAATCATTTTTGGTAAAGTCCCAAAAATCAATTTTCGGACGAAAAACGATGACCGCGGAGCTGTCGAACGTTCCCAAAATGGTCAATTCTGATGAAATTTTAACATTTAATCTTTTGACTGCAAATTACTGTTGGATGTGAATTATTACTTTTTCAACTAAAATAAGTGTGTTTAAAGTAATTTCTCTGCCTGAAATTGGTCAAAATTGAAGTTTCTGAGTAAGCAAAACTCTGTAAAAATGGCAATTTTGGTCATGTGAGGGTTTAAAAAGTGGTTATTCAACATGAGGCACGATCCAATTGACATTTTGAATCATTTTTGGTAAAGTCCAAAAAAATCAATTTTCGGACGAAAAACGATGACCGCGGAGCTGTCGAACGTTCCCAAAATGGTCAATTCTGATGAAATTTTAACATTTAATCTTTTGACTGCAAATTACTGTTGGATGTGAATTATTACTTTTTCAACTAAAATAAGTGTGTTTAAAGTCATTTCTCTGCTTGAAATTGGTCAAAATTGAAGCTTCTGATTAAGCAAAACTCTGTAAAAATGGCAATTTTGGTCACTGTGAGGGTTTAAAAAGTGGTTATTCAACATGAGTCACGATCCAATTGACATTTTGAATCATTTTTGGTAAAGTCCAAAAAATCAATTTTCGGACGAAAAACGATGACCGCGGAGCTGTCGAACGTTCCCAAAATGGTCAATTCTGATGAAATTTTAACATTTAATCTTTTGACTGCAAATTACTGTTGGATGTGAATTATTACTTTTTCAACTAAAATAAGTGTGTTTAAAGTAATTTCTGTGCCTGAAATTGGTCAAAATTGAAGCTTGTGAGTAAGCAAAACTCTGTAAAAATGGCAATTTTGGTCACTTTGAGGGTTTAAAAAGTGGTTATTCAACATGAGGCACGATCCAATTGACATTTTGAATCATTTTTGGTAAAGTCCCAAAAATCAATTTTCGGACGAAAAACGTTGACCGCGGAGCTGTCGAACGTTCCCAAAATGGTCAATTCTGATGAAATTTTAACATTTAATCTTTTGACTGCAAATTACTGTTGGATGTGAATTATTACTTTTTCAACTAAAATAAGTGTGTTTAAAGTCATTTCTCTGCCTGAAATTGGTCAAAATTGAAGCTTCTGAGTAAGCAAAACTCTGTAAAAATGGCAATTTTGGTCACTGTGAGGGTTTAAAAAGTGGTTATTTAACATGAGGCACGATCCAATTGACATTTTGAATCATTTTTGGTAAAGTCCAAAAAATCAATTTTCGGACGAAAAACGATGACCGCGGAGCTGTCGAACGTTCCCAAAATGGTCAATTCTGATGAAATTTTAACATTTAATCTTTTGACTGCAAATTACTGTTGGATGTGAATTATTACTTTTTCAACTAAAATAAGTGTGTTTAAAGTCAATTCTCTGCCTGAAATTGGTCAAAATTGAAGCTTCTGAGTAAGCAAAACTCTGTAAAAATGGCAATTTTGTTCACTGTGAGGGTTTAAAAAGTGGTTATTCAACATGAGGCACGATCCAATTGACATTTTGAATCATTTTTGGTAAAGTCCCAAAAATCAATTTTCGGACGAAAAACGATGACCGCGGAGCTGTCGAACGTTCCCAAAATGGTCAATTCTGATGAAATTTTAACATTTAATCTTTTGACTGCAAATTACTGTTGGATGTGAATTATTACTTTTTCAACTAAAATAAGTGTGTTTAAAGTAATTTCTCTGCCTGAATTTGGTCAAAATTGAAGTTTCTGAGTAAGCAAAACTCTGTAAAAATGGCAATTTTGGTCATGTGAGGGTTTAAAAAGTGGTTATTCAACATGAGGCACGATCCAATTGACATTTTGAATCATTTTTGGTAAAGTCCCAAAAATCAATTTTCGGACGAAAAACGATGACCGCGGAGCTGTCGAACGTTCCCAAAATGGTCAATTCTGATGAAATTTTAACATTTAATCTTTTGACTGCAAATTACTGTTGGATGTGAATTATTACTTTTTCAACTAAAATAAGTGTGTTTAAAGTCATTTCTCTGCTTGAAATTGGTCAAAATTGAAGCTTCTGATTAAGCAAAACTCTGTAAAAATGGCAATTTTGGTCACTGTGAGGGTTTAAAAAGTGGTTATTCAACATGAGGCACGATCCAATTGACATTTTGAATCATTTTTGGTAAAGTCCAAAAAATCAATTTTCGGACGAAAAACGATGACCGCGGAGCTGTCGAACGTTCCCAAAATGGTCAATTCTGATTAAATTTTAACATTTAATCTTTTGACTGCAAATTACTGTTGGATGTGAATTATTACTTTTTCAACTAAAATAAGTGTGTTTAAAGTAATTTCTGTGCCTGAAATTGGTCAAAATTGAAGCTTCTCAGTAAGCAAAACTCTGTAAAAATGGCAATATTGGTCACTGTGAGGGTTTAAAAAGTGGTTATTCAACATGAGGCACGATCCAATTGACATTTTGAATCATTTTTGGTAAAGTCCAAAAAATCAATTTTCGGACGAAAAACGATGACCGCGGAGCTGTCGAACGTTCCCAAAATGGTCAATTCTGATGCAATTTTAACATTTAATCTTTTGACTGCAAATTTCTGTTGGATGTGAATTATTACTTTTTCAACTAAAATAAGTGTGTTTAAGGTCATTTCTCTGCCTGAAATTGGTCAAAATTGAAGCTTCTGAGTAAGCAAAACTCTGTAAAAATGGCAATTTTGGTCACTGTGAGGGTTTAAAAAGTGGTTATTCAACATGAGGCACGATCCAATTGACATTTTGAATAATTTTTGGTAAAGTCCCAAAAATCAATTTCGGACGAAAAACGATGACCGCCGAGCTGTCGAACGTTCCCAAAATGGTCAATTCTGATGCAATTTTAACATTTAATCTTTTGACTGCAAATTTCTGTTGGATGTGAATTATTACTTTTTCAACTAAAATAAGTGTGTTTAAGGTCATTTCTCTGCCTGAAATTGGTCAAAATTGAAGCTTCTGAGTAAGCAAAACTCTGTAAAAATGGCAATTTTGGTCACTGTGAGGGTTTAAAAAGTGGTTATTCAACATGAGGCACGATCCAATTGACATTTTGAATCATTTTTGGTAAAGTCCAAAAAATCAATTTTCGGACGAAAAACGATGACCGCGGAGCTGTTGAACGTTCCCAAAATGGTCAATTCTGATTAAATTTTAACATTTAATCTTTTGACTGCAAATTACTGTTGGATGTGAATTATTACTTTTTCAACTAAAATAAGTGTGTTTAAAGTAATTTCTGTGCCTGAAATTGGTCCAAATTGAAGCTTCTGAGTAAGCAAAACTCTGTAAAAATGGCAATTTTGGTCACTGTGAGGGTTTAAAAAGTGGTTATTCAACATGAGGCACGATCCAATTGACGTTTTGAATCATTTTTGGTAAAGTCCCAAAAATCAATTTTCGGACGAAAAACGATGACCGCGGAGCTGTCGAACGTTCCCAAAATGGTCAATTCTGATGAAATTTTACCATTTAATGTTTTGACTGCAAATTACTGTTGGATGTGAATTATTACTTTTTCAACTAAAATAAGTGTGTTTAAAGTCATTTCTCTGCTTGAAATTGGTCAAAATTGAAGCTTCTGATTAAGCAAAACTCTGTAAAAATGGCAATTTTGGTCACTGTGAGGGTTTAAAAAGTGGTTATTCAACATGAGGCACGATCCAATTGACATTTTGAATCATTTTTGGTAAAGTCCAAAAAATCAATTTTCGGACGAAAAACGATGACCGCGGGGCTGTCGAACGTTCCCAAAATGGTCAATTCTGATGAAATTTTAACATTTAATCTTTTGACTGCAAATTACTGTTGGATGTGAATTATTACTTTTTCAACTAAAATAAGTGTGTTTAAAGTAATTTCTGTGCCTGAAATTGGTCAAAATTGAAGCTTCTGAGTAAGCAAAACTCTGTAAAAATGGCAATTTTGGTCACTGTGAGGGTTTAAAAAGTGGTTATTCAACATGAGGCACGATCCAATTGACATTTTGAATCATTTTTGGTAAAGTCCAAAAAATCAATTTTCGGACGAAAAACGATGACCGCGGAGCTGTCGAACGTTCCCAAAATGGTCAATTCTGATTAAATTTTAACATTTAATCTTTTGACTGCAAATTACTGTTGGATGTGAATTATTACTTTTTCAACTAAAATAAGTGTGTTTAAAGTAATTTCTCTGCCTGAAATTGGTCAAAATTGAAGTTTCTGAGTAAGCAAAACTCTGTAAAAATGGCAATTTTGGTCATGTGAGGGTTTAAAAAGTGGTTATTCAACATGAGGCACGATCCAATTGACATTTTGAATCATTTTTGGTAAAGTCCAAAAAATCAATTTTCGGACGAAAAACGATGACCGCGGAGCTGTCGAACGTTCCCAAAATGGTCAATTCTGATGAAATTTTAACATTTAATCTTTTGACTGCAAATTACTGTTGGATGTGAATTATTACTTTTTCAACTAAAATAAGTGTGTTTAAAGTCATTTCTCTGCTTGAAATTGGTCAAAATTGAAGCTTCTGATTAAGCAAAACTCTGTAAAAATGGCAATTTTGGTCACTGTGAGGGTTTAAAAAGTGGTTATTCAACATGAGTCACGATCCAATTGACATTTTGAATCATTTTTGGTAAAGTCCAAAAAATCAATTTTCGGACGAAAAACGATGACCGCGGAGCTGTCGAACGTTCCCAAAATGGTCAATTCTGATGAAATTTTAACATTTAATCTTTTGACTGCAAATTACTGTTGGATGTGAATTATTACTTTTTCAACTAAAATAAGTGTGTTTAAAGTAATTTCTGTGCCTGAAATTGGTCAAAATTGAAGCTTGTGAGTAAGCAAAACTCTGTAAAAATGGCAATTTTGGTCACTTTGAGGGTTTAAAAAGTGGTTATTCAACATGAGGCACGATCCAATTGACATTTTGAATCATTTTTGGTAAAGTCCCAAAAATCAATTTTCGGACGAAAAACGTTGACCGCGGAGCTGTCGAACGTTCCCAAAATGGTCAATTCTGATGAAATTTTAACATTTAATCTTTTGACTGCAAATTACTGTTGGATGTGAATTATTACTTTTTCAACTAAAATAAGTGTGTTTAAAGTCATTTCTCTGCCTGAAATTGGTCAAAATTGAAGCTTCTGAGTAAGCAAAACTCTGTAAAAATGGCAATTTTGGTCACTGTGAGGGTTTAAAAAGTGGTTATTTAACATGAGGCACGATCCAATTGACATTTTGAATCATTTTTGGTAAAGTCCAAAAAATCAATTTTCGGACGAAAAACGATGACCGCGGAGCTGTCGAACGTTCCCAAAATGGTCAATTCTGATGAAATTTTAACATTTAATCTTTTGACTGCAAATTACTGTTGGATGTGAATTATTACTTTTTCAACTAAAATAAGTGTGTTTAAAGTCAATTCTCTGCCTGAAATTGGTCAAAATTGAAGCTTCTGAGTAAGCAAAACTCTGTAAAAATGGCAATTTTGTTCACTGTGAGGGTTTAAAAAGTGGTTATTCAACATGAGGCACGATCCAATTGACATTTTGAATCATTTTTGGTAAAGTCCCAAAAATCAATTTTCGGACGAAAAACGATGACCGCGGAGCTGTCGAACGTTCCCAAAATGGTCAATTCTGATGAAATTTTAACATTTAATCTTTTGACTGCAAATTACTGTTGGATGTGAATTATTACTTTTTCAACTAAAATAAGTGTGTTTAAAGTAATTTCTCTGCCTGAATTTGGTCAAAATTGAAGTTTCTGAGTAAGCAAAACTCTGTAAAAATGGCAATTTTGGTCATGTGAGGGTTTAAAAAGTGGTTATTCAACATGAGGCACGATCCAATTGACATTTTGAATCATTTTTGGTAAAGTCCCAAAAATCAATTTTCGGACGAAAAACGATGACCGCGGAGCTGTCGAACGTTCCCAAAATGGTCAATTCTGATGAAATTTTAACATTTAATCTTTTGACTGCAAATTACTGTTGGATGTGAATTATTACTTTTTCAACTAAAATAAGTGTGTTTAAAGTCATTTCTCTGCTTGAAATTGGTCAAAATTGAAGCTTCTGATTAAGCAAAACTCTGTAAAAATGGCAATTTTGGTCACTGTGAGGGTTTAAAAAGTGGTTATTCAACATGAGGCACGATCCAATTGACATTTTGAATCATTTTTGGTAAAGTCCAAAAAATCAATTTTCGGACGAAAAACGATGACCGCGGAGCTGTCGAACGTTCCCAAAATGGTCAATTCTGATTAAATTTTAACATTTAATCTTTTGACTGCAAATTACTGTTGGATGTGAATTATTACTTTTTCAACTAAAATAAGTGTGTTTAAAGTAATTTCTGTGCCTGAAATTGGTCAAAATTGAAGCTTCTCAGTAAGCAAAACTCTGTAAAAATGGCAATATTGGTCACTGTGAGGGTTTAAAAAGTGGTTATTCAACATGAGGCACGATCCAATTGACATTTTGAATCATTTTTGGTAAAGTCCAAAAAATCAATTTTCGGACGAAAAACGATGACCGCGGAGCTGTCGAACGTTCCCAAAATGGTCAATTCTGATGCAATTTTAACATTTAATCTTTTGACTGCAAATTTCTGTTGGATGTGAATTATTACTTTTTCAACTAAAATAAGTGTGTTTAAGGTCATTTCTCTGCCTGAAATTGGTCAAAATTGAAGCTTCTGAGTAAGCAAAACTCTGTAAAAATGGCAATTTTGGTCACTGTGAGGGTTTAAAAAGTGGTTATTCAACATGAGGCACGATCCAATTGACATTTTGAATAATTTTTGGTAAAGTCCCAAAAATCAATTTCGGACGAAAAACGATGACCGCCGAGCTGTCGAACGTTCCCAAAATGGTCAATTCTGATGCAATTTTAACATTTAATCTTTTGACTGCAAATTTCTGTTGGATGTGAATTATTACTTTTTCAACTAAAATAAGTGTGTTTAAGGTCATTTCTCTGCCTGAAATTGGTCAAAATTGAAGCTTCTGAGTAAGCAAAACTCTGTAAAAATGGCAATTTTGGTCACTGTGAGGGTTTAAAAAGTGGTTATTCAACATGAGGCACGATCCAATTGACATTTTGAATCATTTTTGGTAAAGTCCAAAAAATCAATTTTCGGACGAAAAACGATGACCGCGGAGCTGTTGAACGTTCCCAAAATGGTCAATTCTGATTAAATTTTAACATTTAATCTTTTGACTGCAAATTACTGTTGGATGTGAATTATTACTTTTTCAACTAAAATAAGTGTGTTTAAAGTAATTTCTGTGCCTGAAATTGGTCCAAATTGAAGCTTCTGAGTAAGCAAAACTCTGTAAAAATGGCAATTTTGGTCACTGTGAGGGTTTAAAAAGTGGTTATTCAACATGAGGCACGATCCAATTGACGTTTTGAATCATTTTTGGTAAAGTCCCAAAAATCAATTTTCGGACGAAAAACGATGACCGCGGAGCTGTCGAACGTTCCCAAAATGGTCAATTCTGATGAAATTTTACCATTTAATGTTTTGACTGCAAATTACTGTTGGATGTGAATTATTACTTTTTCAACTAAAATAAGTGTGTTTAAAGTCATTTCTCTGCTTGAAATTGGTCAAAATTGAAGCTTCTGATTAAGCAAAACTCTGTAAAAATGGCAATTTTGGTCACTGTGAGGGTTTAAAAAGTGGTTATTCAACATGAGGCACGATCCAATTGACATTTTGAATCATTTTTGGTAAAGTCCAAAAAATCAATTTTCGGACGAAAAACGATGACCGCGGGGCTGTCGAACGTTCCCAAAATGGTCAATTCTGATGAAATTTTAACATTTAATCTTTTGACTGCAAATTACTGTTGGATGTGAATTATTACTTTTTCAACTAAAATAAGTGTGTTTAAAGTAATTTCTGTGCCTGAAATTGGTCAAAATTGAAGCTTCTGAGTAAGCAAAACTCTGTAAAAATGGCAATTTTGGTCACTGTGAGGGTTTAAAAAGTGGTTATTCAACATGAGGCACGATCCAATTGACATTTTGAATCATTTTTGGTAAAGTCCAAAAAATCAATTTTCGGACGAAAAACGATGACCGCGGAGCTGTCGAACGTTCCCAAAATGGTCAATTCTGATTAAATTTTAACATTTAATCTTTTGACTGCAAATTACTGTTGGATGTGAATTATTACTTTTTCAACTAAAATAAGTGTGTTTAAAGTCATTTCTCTGCCTGAAATTGGTCAAAATTGAAGCTTCCGAGTAAGCAAAACTCTGTAAAAATGGCAATTTTGTTCACTGTGAGGGTTTAAAAACTGGTTATTCAACATGAGGCACGATCCAATTGACATTTTGAATCATTTTTGGTAAAGTCCCAAAAATCAATTTTCGGACGAAAAACGATGACCGCAGAGCTGTCGAACGTTCCCAAAATGGTCAATTCTGATGAAATTTTAACATTTAATCTTTTGACTGCAAATTACTGTTGGATGTGAATTATTACTTTTTCAACTAAAATAAGTGTGTTTAAAGTCAATTCTCTGCCTGAAATTGGTCAAAATTGAAGCTTCTGAGTAAGCAAAACTCTGTAAAAATGGCAATTTTGTTCACTGTGAGGGTTTAAAAAGTGGTTATTCAACATGAGGCACGATCCAATTGACATTTTGAATCATTTTTGGTAAAGTCCCAAAAATCAATTTTCGGACGAAAAACGATGACCGCGGAGCTGTCGAACGTTCCCAAAATGGTCAATTCTGATGAAATTTTAACATTTAATCTTTTGACTGCAAATTACTGTTGGATGTGAATTATTACTTTTTCAACTAAAATAAGTGTGTTTAAAGTCAATTCTCTGCCTGAAATTGGTCAAAATTGAAGCTTCTGAGTAAGCAAAACTCTGTAAAAATGGCAATTTTGTTCACTGTGAGGGTTTAAAAAGTGGTTATTCAACATGAGGCACGATCCAATTGACATTTTGAATCATTTTTGGTAAAGTCCCAAAAATCAATTTTCGGACGAAAAACGATGACCGCGGAGCTGTCGAACGTTCCCAAAATGGTCAATTCTGATGAAATTTTAACATTTAATCTTTTGACTGCAAATTACTGTTGGATGTGAATTATTACTTTTTCAACTAAAATAAGTGTGTTTAAAGTAATTTCTCTGCCTGAATTTGGTCAAAATTGAAGTTTCTGAGTAAGCAAAACTCTGTAAAAATGGCAATTTTGGTCATGTGAGGGTTTAAAAAGTGGTTATTCAACATGAGGCACGATCCAATTGACATTTTGAATCATTTTTGGTAAAGTCCCAAAAATCAATTTTCGGACGAAAAACGATGACCGCGGAGCTGTCGAACGTTCCCAAAATGGTCAATTCTGATGAAATTTTAACATTTAATCTTTTGACTGCAAATTACTGTTGGATGTGAATTATTACTTTTTCAACTAAAATAAGTGTGTTTAAAGTCATTTCTCTGCTTGAAATTGGTCAAAATTGAAGCTTCTGATTAAGCAAAACTCTGTAAAAATGGCAATTTTGGTCACTGTGAGGGTTTAAAAAGTGGTTATTCAACATGAGGCACGATCCAATTGACATTTTGAATCATTTTTGGTAAAGTCCAAAAAATCAATTTTCGGACGAAAAACGATGACCGCGGAGCTGTCGAACGTTCCCAAAATGGTCAATTCTGATTAAATTTTAACATTTAATCTTTTGACTGCAAATTACTGTTGGATGTGAATTATTACTTTTTCAACTAAAATAAGTGTGTTTAAAGTAATTTCTGTGCCTGAAATTGGTCAAAATTGAAGCTTCTCAGTAAGCAAAACTCTGTAAAAATGGCAATATTGGTCACTGTGAGGGTTTAAAAAGTGGTTATTCAACATGAGGCACGATCCAATTGACATTTTGAATCATTTTTGGTAAAGTCCAAAAAATCAATTTTCGGACGAAAAACGATGACCGCGGAGCTGTCGAACGTTCCCAAAATGGTCAATTCTGATGCAATTTTAACATTTAATCTTTTGACTGCAAATTTCTGTTGGATGTGAATTATTACTTTTTCAATTAAAATAAGTGTGTTTAAGGTCATTTCTCTGCCTGAAATTGGTCAAAATTGAAGCTTCTGAGTAAGCAAAACTCTGTAAAAATGGCAATTTTGGTCACTGTGAGGGTTTAAAAAGTGGTTATTCAACATGAGGCACGATCCAATTGACATTTTGAATAATTTTTGGTAAAGTCCCAAAAATCAATTTCGGACGAAAAACGATGACCGCCGAGCTGTCGAACGTTCCCAAAATGGTCAATTCTGATGCAATTTTAACATTTAATCTTTTGACTGCAAATTTCTGTTGGATGTGAATTATTACTTTTTCAACTAAAATAAGTGTGTTTAAGGTCATTTCTCTGCCTGAAATTGGTCAAAATTGAAGCTTCTGAGTAAGCAAAACTCTGTAAAAATGGCAATTTTGGTCACTGTGAGGGTTTAAAAAGTGGTTATTCAACATGAGGCACGATCCAATTGACATTTTGAATCATTTTTGGTAAAGTCCAAAAAATCAATTTTCGGACGAAAAACGATGACCGCGGAGCTGTTGAACGTTCCCAAAATGGTCAATTCTGATAAAATTTTAACATTTAATCTTTTGACTGCAAATTACTGTTGGATGTGAATTATTACTTTTTCAACTAAAATAAGTGTGTTTAAAGTAATTTCTGTGCCTGAAATTGGTCCAAATTGAAGCTTCTGAGTAAGCAAAACTCTGTAAAAATGGCAATTTTGGTCACTGTGAGGGTTTAAAAAGTGGTTATTCAACATGAGGCACGATCCAATTGACATTTTGAATCATTTTTGGTAAAGTCCCAAAAATCAATTTTCGGACGAAAAACGATGACCGCGGAGCTGTCGAACGTTCCCAAAATGGTCAATTCTGATGAAATTTTACCATTTAATGTTTTGACTGCAAATTACTGTTGGATGTGAATTATTACTTTTTCAACTAAAATAAGTGTGTTTAAAGTCATTTCTCTGCTTGAAATTGGTCAAAATTGAAGCTTCTGATTAAGCAAAACTCTGTAAAAATGGCAATTTTGGTCACTGTGAGGGTTTAAAAAGTGGTTATTCAACATGAGGCACGATCCAATTGACATTTTGAATCATTTTTGGTAAAGTCCAAAAAATCAATTTTCGGACGAAAAACGATGACCGCGGGGCTGTCGAACGTTCCCAAAATGGTCAATTCTGATGAAATTTTAACATTTAATCTTTTGACTGCAAATTACTGTTGGATGTGAATTATTACTTTTTCAACTAAAATAAGTGTGTTTAAAGTAATTTCTGTGCCTGAAATTGGTCAAAATTGAAGCTTCTGAGTAAGCAAAACTCTGTAAAAATGGCAATTTTGGTCACTGTGAGGGTTTAAAAAGTGGTTATTCAACATGAGGCACGATCCAATTGACATTTTGAATCATTTTTGGTAAAGTCCAAAAAATCAATTTTCGGACGAAAAACGATGACCGCGGAGCTGTCGAACGTTCCCAAAATGGTCAATTCTGATTAAATTTTAACATTTAATCTTTTGACTGCAAATTACTGTTGGATGTGAATTATTACTTTTTCAACTAAAATAAGTGTGTTTAAAGTCATTTCTCTGCCTGAAATTGGTCAAAATTGAAGCTTCCGAGTAAGCAAAACTCTGTAAAAATGGCAATTTTGTTCACTGTGAGGGTTTAAAAACTGGTTATTCAACATGAGGCACGATCCAATTGACATTTTGAATCATTTTTGGTAAAGTCCCAAAAATCAATTTTCGGACGAAAAACGATGACCGCAGAGCTGTCGAACGTTCCCAAAATGGTCAATTCTGATGAAATTTTAACATTTAATCTTTTGACTGCAAATTACTGTTGGATGTGAATTATTACTTTTTCAACTAAAATAAGTGTGTTTAAAGTCAATTCTCTGCCTGAAATTGGTCAAAATTGAAGCTTCTGAGTAAGCAAAACTCTGTAGAAATGGCAATTTTGTTCACTGTGAGGGTTTAAAAAGTGGTTATTCAACATGAGGCACGATCCAATTGACATTTTGAATCATTTTTGGTAAAGTCCCAAAAATCAATTTTCGGACGAAAAACGATGACCGCGGAGCTGTCGAACGTTCCCCAAATGGTCAATTCTGATGAAATTTTAACATTTAATCTTTTGACTGCAAATTACTGTTGGATGTGAATTATTACTTTTTCAACTAAAATAAGTGTGTTTAAAGTCAATTCTCTGCCTGAAATTGGTCAAAATTGAAGCTTCTGAGTAAGCAAAACTCTGTAAAAATGGCAATTTTGGTCACTGTGAGGGTTTAAAAACGGGTTATTCAACATGAGGCACGATCCAATTGACATTTTGAATCATTTTTGGTAAAGTCCCAAAAATCAATTTTCGGACGAAAAACGATGACCGCGGAGCTGTCGAACGTTCCCAAAATGGTCAATTCTGATGAAATTTTAACATTTAATCTTTTGACTGCAAATTACTGTTGGATGTGAATTATTACTTTTTCAACTAAAATAAGTGTGTTTAAAGTAATTTCTCTGCCTGAAATTGGTCAAAATTGAAGTTTCTGAGTAAGCAAAACTCTGTAAAAATGGCAATTTTGGTCATGTGAGGGTTTAAAAAGTGGTTATTCAACATGAGGCACGATCCAATTGACATTTTGAATCATTTTTGGTAAAGTCCAAAAAATCAATTTTCGGACGAAAAACGATGACCGCGGAGCTGTCTAACGTTCCCAAAATGGTCAATTCTGATGAAATTTTAACATTTAATCTTTTGACTGCAAATTACTGTTGGATGTGAATTATTACTTTTTCAACTAAAATAAGTGTGTTTAAAGTCATTTCTCTGCTTGAAATTGGTCAAAATTGAAGCTTCTGATTAAGCAAAACTCTGTAAAAATGGCAATTTTGGTCACTGTGAGGGTTTAAAAAGTGGTTATTCAACATGAGTCACGATCCAATTGACATTTTGAATCATTTTTGGTAAAGTCCCAAAAATCAATTTTCGGACGAAAAACGATGACCGCGGAGCTGTCGAACGTTCCCAAAATGGTCAATTCTGATGAAATTTTAACATTTAATCTTTTGACTGCAAATTACTGTTGGATGTGAATTATTACTTTTTCAACTAAAATAAGTGTGTTTAAAGTAATTTCTGTGCCTGAAATTGGTCAAAATTGAAGCTTCTGAGTAAGCAAAACTCTGTAAAAATGGCAATTTTGGTCACTTTGAGGGTTTAAAAAGTGGTTATTCAACATGAGGCACGATCCAATTGACATTTTGAATCATTTTTGGTAAAGTCCCAAAAATCAATTTTCGGACGAAAAACGTTGACCGCGGAGCTGTCGAACGTTCCCAAAATGGTCAATTCTGATGAAATTTTAACATTTAATCTTTTGACTGCAAATTACTGTTGGATGTGAATTATTACTTTTTCAACTAAAATAAGTGTGTTTAAAGTCATTTCTCTGCCTGAAATTGGTCAAAATTGAAGCTTCTGAGTAAGCAAAACTCTGTAAAAATGGCAATTTTGGTCACTGTGAGGGTTTAAAAAGTGGTTATTTAACATGAGGCACGATCCAATTGACATTTTGAATCATTTTTGGTAAAGTCCAAAAAATCAATTTTCGGACGAAAAACGATGACCGCGGAGCTGTCGAACGTTCCCAAAATGGTCAATTCTGATGAAATTTTAACATTTAATCTTTTGACTGCAAATTACTGTTGGATGTGAATTATTACTTTTTCAACTAAAATAAGTGTGTTTAAAGTCAATTCTCTGCCTGAAATTGGTCAAAATTGAAGCTTCTGAGTAAGCAAAACTCTGTAAAAATGGCAATTTTGTTCACTGTGAGGGTTTAAAAAGTGGTTATTCAACATGAGGCACGATCCAATTGACATTTTGAATCATTTTTGGTAAAGTCCCAAAAATCAATTTTCGGACGAAAAACGATGACCGCGGAGCTGTCGAACGTTCCCAAAATGGTCAATTCTGATGAAATTTTAACATTTAATCTTTTGACTGCAAATTACTGTTGGATGTGAATTATTACTTTTTCAACTAAAATAAGTGTGTTTAAAGTAATTTCTCTGCCTGAAATTGGTCAACATTGAAGCTTCTGAGTAAGCAAAACTCTGTAAAAATGGCAATTTTGGTCACTGTGAGGGTTTAAAAACTGGTTATTCAACATGAGGCACGATCCAATTGACATTTTGAATCATTTTTGGTAAAGTCCCAAAAATCAATTTTCGGACGAAAAACGATGACCGCGGAGCTGTCGAACGTTCCCAAAATGGTCAATTCTGATGAAATTTTAACATTTAATCTTTTGACTGCAAATTACTGTTGGATGTGAATTATTACTTTTTCAACTAAAATAAGTGTGTTTAAAGTAATTTCTCTGCCTGAATTTGGTCAAAATTGAAGTTTCTGAGTAAGCAAAACTCTGTAAAAATGGCAATTTTGGTCATGTGAGGGTTTAAAAAGTGGTTATTCAACATGAGGCACGATCCAATTGACATTTTGAATCATTTTTGGTAAAGTCCCAAAAATCAATTTTCGGACGAAAAACGATGACCGCGGAGCTGTCGAACGTTCCCAAAATGGTCAATTCTGATGAAATTTTAACATTTAATCTTTTGACTGCAAATTACTGTTGGATGTGAATTATTACTTTTTCAACTAAAATAAGTGTGTTTAAAGTCATTTCTCTGCTTGAAATTGGTCAAAATTGAAGCTTCTGATTAAGCAAAACTCTGTAAAAATGGCAATTTTGGTCACTGTGAGGGTTTAAAAAGTGGTTATTCAACATGAGGCACGATCCAATTGACATTTTGAATCATTTTTGGTAAAGTCCAAAAAATCAATTTTCGGACGAAAAACGATGACCGCGGAGCTGTCGAACGTTCCCAAAATGGTCAATTCTGATGCAATTTTAACATTTAATCTTTTGACTGCAAATTTCTGTTGGATGTGAATTATTACTTTTTCAACTAAAATAAGTGTGTTTAAGGTCATTTCTCTGCCTGAAATTGGTCAAAATTGAAGCTTCTGAGTAAGCAAAACTCTGTAAAAATGGCAATTTTGGTCACTGTGAGGGTTTAAAAAGTGGTTATTCAACATGAGGCACGATCCAATTGACATTTTGAATAATTTTTGGTAAAGTCCCAAAAATCAATTTCGGACGAAAAACGATGACTGCCGAGCTGTCGAACGTTCCCAAAATGGTCAATTCTGATGCAATTTTAACATTTAATCTTTTGACTGCAAATTTCTGTTGGATGTGAATTATTACTTTTTCAACTAAAATAAGTGTGTTTAAGGTCATTTCTCTGCCTGAAATTGGTCAAAATTGAAGCTTCTGAGTAAGCAAAACTCTGTAAAAATGGCAATTTTGGTCACTGTGAGGGTTTAAAAAGTGGTTATTCAACATGAGGCACGATCCAATTGACATTTTGAATCATTTTTGGTAAAGTCCAAAAAATCAATTTTCGGACGAAAAACGATGACCGCGGAGCTGTCGAACGTTCCCAAAATGGTCAATTCTGATTAAATTTTAACATTTAATCTTTTGACTGCAAATTACTGTTGGATGTGAATTATTACTTTTTCAACTAAAATAAGTGTGTTTAAAGTAATTTCTGTGCCTGAAATTGGTCAAAATTGAAGCTTCTGAGTAAGCAAAACTCTGTAAAAATGGCAATTTTGGTCACTGTGAGGGTTTAAAAAGTGGTTATTCAACATGAGGCACGATCCAATTGACATTTTGAATCATTTTTGGTAAAGTCCCAAAAATCAATTTTCGGACGAAAAACGATGACCGCGGAGCTGTCGAACGTTCCCAAAATGGTCAATTCTGATGAAATTTTACCATTTAATGTTTTGACTGCAAATTACTGTTGGATGTGAATTATTACTTTTTCAACTAAAATAAGTGTGTTTAAAGTAATTGCTATGCCTGAAATTGGTCAAAATTGAAGCTTCTGAGTAAGCAAAACTCTGTAAAAATGGCAATTTTGGTCACTGTGAGGGTTTAAAAAGTGGTTATTCAACATGAGGCACGATCCAATTGACATTTTGAATCATTTTTGGTAAAGTCCCAAAAATCAATTTTCGGACAAAAAACGATGACCGCGGAGCTGTCGAACGTTCCCAAAATGGTCAATTCTGATGAAATTTTAACATTTAATCTTTTGACTGCAAATTACTGTTGGATGTGAATTATTACTTTTTCAACTAAAATAAGTGTGTTTAAAGTCATTTCTCTGCCTGAAATTGGTCAAAATTGAAGCTTCCGAGTAAGCAAAACTCTGTAAAAATGGCAATTTTGTTCACTGTAAGGGTTTAAAAAGTGGTTATTCAACATGAGGCACGATCCAATTGACATTTTGAATCATTTTTGGTAAAGTCCCAAAAATCAATTTTCGGACGAAAAACGATGACCGCGGAGCTGTCGAACGTTCCCAAAATGGTCAATTCTGATGAAATTTTAACATGTTATCTTTTGACTGCAAATTACTGTTGGATGTGAGTTATTACTTTTTCAACTAAAATAAGTGTGTTTAAAGTCATTTCTCTGCCTGAAATTGGTCAAAATTGAAGCTTCTGAGTAAGCAAAACTCTGTAAAAATGGCAATTTTGGTCACTGTGAGGGTTTAAAAAGTGGTTATTCAACATGAGGCACGATCCAATTGACATTTTGAATCATTTTTGGTAAAGTCCCAAAAGTCAATTTCGGACGAAAAACGATGACCGCCGAGCTGTCGAACGTTCCCAAAATGGTCAATTCTGATGCAATTTTAACATTTAATCTTTTGACTGCAAATTTCTGTTGGATGTGAATTATTACTTTTTCAACTAAAATAAGTGTGTTTAAGGTCATTTCTCTGCCTGAAATTGGTCAAAATTGAAGCTTCTGAGTAAGCAAAACTCTGTAAAAATGGCAATTTTGGTCACTGTGAGGGTTTAAAAAGTGGTTATTCAACATGAGGCACGATCCAATTGACATTTTGAATCATTTTTGGTAAAGTCCAAAAAATCAATTTTCGGACGAAAAACGATGACCGCGGAGCTGTCGAACGTTCCCAAAATGGTCAATTCTGATTAAATTTTAACATTTAATCTTTTGACTGCAAATTACTGTTGGATGTGAATTATTACTTTTTCAACTAAAATAAGTGTGTTTAAAGTCATTTCTCTGCCTGAAATTGGTCAAAATTGAAGCTTCTGAGTAAGCAAAACTCTGTAAAAATGGCAATTTTGGTCACTGTGAGGGTTTAAAAAGTGGTTATTTAACATGAGGCACGATCCAATTGACATTTTGAATCATTTTTGGTAAAGTCCAAAAA